>NC_081408.1:197868840-198557590 GCF_030272615.1 Cryptomeria japonica | reverse complement strand
CTAGTAAACTCATCAGAAGTGAATTCTCCACCTCGATCAGATCTTAAGCACTTCATATTCTTGTCGGTTTTCTTTTCAATTAGGGCTTTAAAGATCTTGAATTTGTTGAATGCCTCTGATTTCTCCTTCAAGAAAGTTACCCACATCATCCTTGAAAAATCATCAGTGAAAATCATAAAATACTTATCACCATAAAAACTTCTAGTCCTCATAGGACCACATAGATCAGTATGCACTAAATCAAGAATATGCTCTAAAGAAAAGGATTTACTCTTAAAAGATGTCGAAGTCATCTTACCCATCCGACAATCTTTGCATAACACATTATCTGGTTAACAAGTTGGAGCATACCTCTCACCATACTTGATTTGCTAACCTTTATCAAATTATCAAAGTTGACATGACAAGACCTTTTGTGCCACAACAAACTATCTTCAATTTTAGCCACCAAACAACTATTCAAATTAGTATTTAGATGAAAAAGATTACCTCTAGTCTATTTACTAGTAGCAATCAAATCTCCATTGCATCCCATGATCTTGCACACTCCTTTTTTAAACTTAAGGTGATATCCTTTATCATTTAGTTGTCCAACACTCAACAAGTTATGTTTTAAACCTTCAACCAAATAAACATCATCTCCATTACTCTTACAATTCAGTGAAATAGATCCTTTACCTTTTACCATGCAGGATGAGTTATTACCAAATCTTACCATACCGCCATCAAACTCTTCAAGGGATATGAATTTGTTCTTATCACTGGTCATGTGATGTGAACAACCACTGCCTATTATCCACTCATCACTAGAGTCAAACTGAGATACCAAGGCCTTTTCATCAGTCATATCTTCCTTCACAACAATAAAGACAATCTCCTCATTGTCATCATCTTCTTATTCCTCACCTGTCACACCTTCATCAACTGCAACATAGCATTGTTTCTTCCATTTTCCTTTATGTTTCCTAAACTTCTCCTTACTATCACTGTTAGGGCAATTTGCAGCAATATGTCCAATATTATTGCAAGAGAAACACTTAAGAGGTAGTTTACCTTTATATTTACCAGTACCCTTTGGAAGTCTCTTAGCTAGAAGAGCTTCAAAATCCATCAGATGGTCTTCATCATCATTATCTCCTCTTCTACGGCCATGAATAGATCTATAGTCATAACTGTGACATACATCTTGTTAGGATAATTGGTGGACAACTGAGAGGGGGGGTGAATCAGTTGTCAATACATTATAAAAATTTAAGCTCATAAAACCTTCTACCGGAATGCATAAACCAAATATCAGAATAGTAGATGTAATAGTTAAGCATAAACGTAAATTACAAAATAATTAACCAACCATCCATAACACATAACACCAAGATTTGTATGTGGAAAACTTGGTAAAGGGAAAAATCATGGTGGGAAGCCTACCCACAATCAGATAATACTTCTCCAACAAGTATGTGATTACAATAAGAGGGGCTTGCACATGTAGGAAGGTACACTACCTAGAGAACAATTCTCATCACAAAAAGGAGCCTCACTGACTACAAAGAAATCCAGAATACAATCTAGAAAGATGAGTGAACTGAAAGAATAACATCTCCTATGCCTGAGTACAGTTTCGGTTAAGCGCAATACCAGAGGTCTTAAACCTCTTTCACAAACCCTATTCGATCACCTATGATCGACCAAAACCTCTACATATGATTACAACATTATTCACACACAAATAATCCCATATCCCATAAACTCATGATCTACAAAGAGATCTTACATCATATTTATATTAACCCGGGACCTAAGCAATTAGGTCGGCCACCTAAAAGACAATACAATAGATTCATTACATAATCCTACAAACTAATGATAAAACAAGTTGGCCTAAGACTGAAAAACCAAACAATAAATCCAACCGGTGATGCATCGGAAGCATCAACCAACATGTTACACAAAATCGGTCCATAACCTAGCAGAATAACCACCAGACCTAAAATATGTCACCATAAGCCAAATAAAACACCACGAACAACTAGAAAATGAACAAGATAACCATCAACATCTTGATAACCTTCTAGAAGCTACACCAATACCACTTATCAGATTCATCAAAAGATCTTCATCAAAGCGCCGCCGATAAAACCCTTACCGGTGACCAAAAGGCTTACTAGAAAAACTTATAGCATCTAGATCATGAAATCCCGAACCAACTGAATGTGATATACATCAGGAACACATGAATAACCAATCCAAGCCAATACCACAAGCCATACCAAATTGAAGAATACTGGAGATGGTCTCCAGATCAATATCATAGTCCAACCACTCTATTGGAAGCCGATAGACAACAAAAAAACTAGTATTGACATCAATGACTAAACATCAATGAAACACATAATCAATTCCTCCAAATTACCAACAATCTCCCCCTTTGGCATTGATGGCAACACTAGATGTGAAAAACATCCAAGTGCCAAGAAAATGCCAAACAAGTCTCCCCCTATGGAAGACATCCAACAAACTCTCCAAGATGATATGACAATAAAGTTCTGAACCAAAAACCAAACTCCCCCTGAGAATGATATCACTGTAAAGCTCTGTTTTTCACATATATCTCTCCCCCTTTGACATCAATGCTAGAAATCTAACATAAACATCAAAGAAAAACCTCTGAACCACACAACTGACTACTCCCCCTGAGTAGTAGCATCAACACATCAATCCATAATGAATGATAACACTGATAAATGCATACTAGACTGATGGAAATCGGCATCACTCAAGTCTCTACCGGAGGGACAAAAACTCCCAATCTATCTCAGAAGTACTCAAATTATTCCTTAGGCAAAGGTTTAGTGAAGATATCTACAATCTTCTCTTTAGTGTTCACATAAACTAGTCTCACTTCATTTGCTTCCACCTTCTCCTTCGGAAAGTTATACTTGATAGAAATGTGCTTAGTCTTAGAATGAAATATCAGATTCTTTGATATATCAATAGAAATAGAGTTATCACAGTGAATAACTACCGGTTCATTGCAATCAACCCTTATATCCTTCAACATTTGCTTCATCCATAAAACTTGTGTACAGTTAGTAGCAGCAACAACATACTCAGATTCAGTAGTAGATAAAGATGTACATGATTGCTTCTTGCTGATCCATGAAACAAGTTTCTTTCCAAGAAAGAAATCTCCATCAGATGTGCTCTTTCAATCATCAACATCTCCATCCCAATCAACATCTGTATATGCAGATAGTGTAAAATCATCATCTTTAGGATACCACAAACCATACTCAATTATTCCTTGCAAATACCTGAAAAAATCTTTTTCATCGCACACTCATGATTATATCTAGGATCACTTTGATATCTTGATATAATACAAACAATGTTCATTATATCTGGTCTAGTCTAAGTCAGATATAACAAACCCCCAATCATAGATTTGTACCTTGTAGGATTTATCAGAGCCGATATATCTTTCTTTGTCAATTTCTCACTTGTAACCATAGGGGTACCAACTGGTTTAGAATTTTCCATACCAAATTTCTTCAACTCTCTAGCATACTTAGTTTGATAGATGAAAATACCTTTATCATTCTGAGTATTCTGCAAATGTAAGAAAAATTTCATCTCTCCAATCATAGATATCTCAAATTCATTCTTTATATTTTCTGAGAATTGCATACATAATTTATCATCACCTCCAAAAGTGATATCATCAACAAATACTTCAACAATTAATATGTCATCATGAGTGATCTTATAATATAAGTTACTGTCAGCATTACCTTTAGTGAAACCAAGCTTCAAAAGATATTTGTCCAATCTAGCATACCAAGCTCTAGGGGCTTGTATCAATCCATAAAACACTTTCCTTAACCTGCAAACCATGTTTTTGTCATGTGAAAGTGAAAAACCATAAGGTTTCTCAATATAAACTTCCTCTTCAAGATCTCCATTAAAAAATGCACATTTAACATCCATATGATAAACCTTGTATTTCTTATGGGCAACATAAGAAAGAAATAATCTCACAGCTTCAATCCTGGCTACCAAAGAAAAAGTCTCATCATAATCAATGCCTTCCTTCTGAGAATATCCTTTACATACCAATATAGCCTTATTCCTCACAACATGTCCATCATCATTCAATTTGTTCCTAAAAACCCATTTATTTCCAATAACATTTTTATTTTTAGGTGGGGGAACTAAAGTCCATGTGTTGTTCTTTTCAATCTGATCTAATTCCTCTTCCATAGCTTTGATCCAACATTCATCTTTACAAGCTTCAATAACTGATGCCGATTCGACTTGAGAAATTAAACATACCTCATCAATTACCAACCTTCGTCTTGTCATTACTTCTTTGTTCTTGTCTCCAATGATATGATCTTCTGAATGATTTAACCTTACATACTGAGGAGTCTCCTGACTTTTTATTTCCTTGTTCTGATCTTCAGCCACTGTTGAATTTTTCAGATACTATCAGAGTAACTAGTTCAATATTATATTCCGGTATAGGTGCTACCGATTCAGTTATGATCATCTCCACTTACGGTTCTCTCTCATAAGTTCCAATTTCACCTTTTTACAACTCATCCACCTTGACATTATCACTCTCTGAAATTCTTTGTAATCTCTTGTTATGACATCTATATGTTTTTCTTTCATTAGAATAACCAAGAAATATCCCTTCATCACATCTAGGATCAGACTTTCCAATGGAATCATCTCTTTTGATATAGCATTTACTACCAAAGATTCTGAAATACTTAACTGAAGGTGTATGACCAAACCATAACTCATAAGGTGTCTTACTGATGTCTCCTTTGATATGAAATCTGCTAAATGTGTATACCGCTGTGCTCATAGCTTCTCTCAAATAGATATGAGGCAGATTAGCTTCCATCATCATAGTTCTAGCTGCATCCAAGATAGCTCTATTCTTTCTTTCCACAACACCATTCTGCTGAGGTGTCGAGAGGCAGACAACTGTCTCCTTATCTCATGCTTCTCACAATAACTGTTAAATTCAATGGATGTGAATTCACCACCCTGATCAGACCTTAAGCATTTAATCTTCAACCCTGTCTCTGTGTCAAATTTAGCTTTAAAGATTTTAAACTTTTCAAAAGCTTTAGATTTCTCCCTCAAAAAAGTAACCCACATCATTCTAGAATAGTCATCAACGATTAGCATAAAATATCTATCACTCTGAAAACTCTTTATTCTAGTAGGACCACATAAATCAATATGAATAAGATCAAGAATATCATTATATTTAACTTCAATACTCTTAAAAGAAGTTTTGACCCGATTTCCCAGTTAACATTCCTTACATACCGGATTGTAGGGCTTCACAATCTTAGGTATATCTCTGACAGCCTTAGTTTGAGCTGATATTTACAATGCAATCAAAATTCACATGGCACAACCTCTTATGCCATAGCCAACTCTCATCAATTTGTGCAATCAAACATGTCTTCTCACCAAAGTTCAAATGAAAGATGTTACCTTTAGTCTGTGTACTGGTTGCGATCTCCAAACCAGATCTAGTAATGATTTTGCATTTTCCATCCTTGAACTATAGTTGAAATCCCTTATCCACCAACTATCCTACACTCAAAATATTATGCCATAAACCTTCAACATAATAAACGTTATCAATATTATGCTTACCATCCAATGATATAGTCCCTCTTCCTCCGATCATGCATGATTTTTCATCTCCAAATCTAACCAGTCCACCATCAAATTCTTGCAAAGATAAAAACTTCCTTTTATCTCCAGTCACATGATGTAAACAACCACTGTCTATCACCCATTCATCCTTGTCTTCAATTTTAGCAGCAAGGGTCTTTTCTCATTTTGAATAACAGGTACCAGAGCATCTTCCTTAATAGCAAAAAATACCCATTCCTTACCACTACCAGATGCACTAGCCGAATCTTGTGTCGGTTCATCATCAAAATCAGTTACACCTTCCTCATCCACATAGTAACATGTTTTGTCTTTGTTTCTCCTATACTTATGCTTGTTCTGATAATCATGGTTAGGCCTAAAAGATCTTCTAGCTGTCTCTTCAAATCTTGAATTCCTCTCAGGACATCTAGATGCAAAATGACCTATCTTATTACATGCAAAACATTTAAAAGGTGATTTTCCTTCATACTTATTTCCAACATGACCTTTAGGTACTCTTCTAGCAAATAGGGCTTCCAATTACTCAAACTCTTCACATTCTTTCTTCATTTCATCCAATGCCTTCGCATATAAAGCTTTTCAATTACTCTTGTCGGTTGATGATTTAGGTGCCTGAAAAGAAGATTCAGCCTTTCCAACTCCTTCAGGACCAAATTCTTCAAGCTCAAAAGAAGACAATTTTCCAACCAAAGTATCCTGGTTAACATAAGTGTTAGCCATTGTTCTCATCTCATTAATTGCAGTAGCCTTAATCTTGTAAGCTGGTGGAAAAGATCTCAAAACTTTAGAAACAATATCATCTTTGCTCAGAGATCCACCACAATACTGAATTCACATAACAATTTCATTAACTCTTTCCATGAAAGTAGTAATCCTTCAATATTCTTCCATCTCTAGGTTCCCATGCCTTACTTGATAACCATCAAGTTTAGCAATTTTAATAGTAGGGTCACCTTCATTCAAAGATTCAATCTTATCCCATATAGCCTTTGAATTAGATTGGTCAGTTAATCCCATAATTTGCTGATCAGATAGTGTGCTCAAGAGTGCTTCTCTAGCTCTACAATCATTTTCAATGTCCTTATCCCAACTTGCCGGAGGAGGATTGCTAGATCTCAGATTATGAGGAGTATAGCCTTTCTTCGTGATCTCCCAAATTTCTTTCCCAATACATCTCAAATGAGTCTCCATCTGAATATTCCATACTATAATTTGTCAAATCAAGCTTAGGGGTTTCTCTCCAGAAAATAGATGCAGTTGAATTATTAGTTGCCATAGGATCTTCCTGAAGTGGTTAAGCTTTTGCAAAGAGGACCAACCTTTGATACCAATTGTTAGGATAAATGATGGACAACTGAGAGCGGGGGGGGGTAAATCAATTGTCAACACATTATAAAAATTTAAGCTCACAAAACCTTCTACCAGAATGCATAAACCAAATACCAGAATATCAGATGTAACTATTAAGCATAAACATAAATTACAAAATAATTAACCAGCCATCCATAGCACATAACACCAATATTTGTATGTGGAAAACCTGCTAAAGGGAAAAACCATGGTGGGAAGCCTACCCACAGTCAGATAATACTTCTGCAACAATTATGTGATTACAATAAGAGGGGCCTACCCTAGAGCACACTGCTCATCACAAAAAGGAGCCTCACTGACTACAAAGAAATCCAAACTACAATCCAAAAATATGAGTGAACTGCAAGAATAACATCTCCTATGCCTGATTACAGTTTCGATTAAGCTCAATACCAGAGGTCTTAAACCTCTTTCACAAACCCAATTCGATCACCTATGATAGACCAAAACCTCTGCATATGATTACGACATTATTTGCACATAGATAATCCTATATCCCATAAACCCATGATCTATAAACAAATCTTACATCATATTTATACCAACCTGGGACCTAAACAATTAGATCGACCACCTAAAAGATAATACAATAGATTCATTACATAATCCTGCAAACTAATGATTAACCAAGTCAGCTTAAGACTGAAACAAAATAATCCAAACAATAAATCCAACCGATGATGCATCGAGAGCATCAACCAACACGTTACACAAAATTGTTCCATAACCTAGCAGAATAACCACCAGACCTAAAATAGGTCACCATAAGCCAAATGAAACATCATGAACAACTAGAACACGAACAAGATAACCATCAGCATCCTGATAAACTTCTATAAGCCACACCAATACCACTTATCAGATTCATTAAAATTTCTTCATCAAAGCACTACCGGTAAAACCCTTATTGGTGACCAAAAGGCTTACTAGAACAAAAGATAGCATCTAGATCATCAAATCCTGAACCAGCTAAATATGATATGCATCAAGAACACATGAATAACTAATCCAAGTCAATACCACAAGCCAAACGAAATCAAAGAATACCGAAGATGGTCTCCAAATCAATATCATAGTCCAACCACTCTACTAGAAGCTAGTAGACAACAAAACAACTAGTGTTGACATCAATGAAAAAACATCAATGCAACACATAATCAATTCCTCCAAATTGCCAACACATCTTTCTCTTTTCTCATAGGTGTACTAGTTACAGATGCTTTAAAAGCTTATTCAGATGCCTTAGAAAAACTATTATCAAAACCATTTAACTCAAATGCAGTCAATTTACCAATAAGAGAATGATCTGTGACTTTATCACTACTTGCTGACCTATTGGTAAACAGATTTGTCCCTTTCTTGAAATCTTAACAATTACCTTTTTGAAGAAAAATATGACTCTATTTCGCCCTTTATAAAAGGAAACAAACTACCAACAGTTGGATGAACCAATAAAAAATCAACCTCTACATTAGAGGGAAGCTCCTTGTATGATTTGCAATGAATTTACAGTACAAATGAAATGCTAATAATTTTTACCAGAAAGCATTGAAAGGATTCAACATTCATTCATCAACATAAATAAATGCCTTCAAAACTGAAAAACAGAGAGAATTTTCTGAAAGAATATTTAAAGAGAGTTCACAGACGCTAATTTACAAACATGCTCACTGTATGAATTCAAAACACAATAGAGGCTCAACAATATTGATGGCTAACTGATACTCTCTCATGCCTCACAGGGCAAGGGGGATTAAGCAAATTAGTACATGTGAGTCCTCTAACAACTAATGATAACCATGAACTGAAGAAAAATATAGAAATAACTGATCATAGAAATATATCACACCCATAACAACTTTCTCAAGAAAGATTACGAGTCTTCAAACACACGAATCCAAAGATAGCATAACATGGCATTTCATTGATAATTAGCTATTGTATTTTCAAAGAATTCATATGCGAACCAAAATACCATCTGCTGCTCCTAAAAATCACAATTTTTGGAACCCTTACAAAGACAAGCTTTTCAGCTTAAATAGCCCCCAGGCTCATAGTTTTTACATAATCAAATTACATTTACTTTGATCCAAGTGAAAGAAACCATTTGAAACAACATAAAAGAAAACTAAATTAACAACCACTAGGAGGTTGACACTTCATCTTTGGATTAGCTAGGCTTCCACCATGACAGAGGAGGTTACGGATCTGTCTTGCTTTGCCGCAGAACCACGCCATTCCAGGTGTGCTGCAGAGAAGTTCAAGATGACTTGAAAATAAGGCAGACCAATGTGTAGGTTTCTCTACTTCCATACTTCTTTGTCCATGTTTACTTGTGAAACTTTTGCCTTGTGAAACTCTAAATGGTCTGAACAAACTATAAGCATCGATTCAATCCTTGCCTCCTTTGAGAAGTCATCCATGGTCAAGGATTTTATCATTTGAATGAACTAGATCCTCTCCTGAAAAATCTTAGTCATGTCCGTAGCCTCTTCAATTGTCTTGGTGCCCTCCTTCATGAGCTGGATATTACACTTGAGGTCTTTCAACATCGTATTGATCAAGTCGGTCAATCCTTGGAGCAATTTGGTGGATTCTTCATGACCTTGCTTGATGATCTAATTGCACCGCTCCACATTTTTATTTGACATGTACAATATATTGTCATCCAAGTTCTCCAGTGGTTTGTCAGCTAGGAATTTCATCACTCCATATTTTTGAACATCGCTCATCTGTGCCAGAACTGCTACCCACTTGATCCTTTCTTTCTCCCAAGCCACCGTTTCCAGTTATAGTTCCTTGCTCACAGTTTCAACATCTTTATAAACTTTTACCAGATCAATAATATAATCCGATCCCTATTGTATAATAAGGTCCAACCATTTATTGAACATCTTTGTAACTACCCTGTTCCTTTGAACCTGGTCTAGCATTTTCTGGTTGGCTGGAGATTTAGGGTCAAATGTTACCGATATCTGTGACAATGGTTGGGGTCTGGATTGTGGATGACATTGATATATTCAGCCATCTGGGTAACAACTTGCTTCAATTCTCTTTTGTCTTTTTCATCTTTCCATGTTCTTGAAATTATCCTCTTCGTGGAGGATTCCAAATGCCTAACATCTACAGCCAGTGAAGCAACCCCCAAATCTATCTTTTCCACATTAAAATCCTCCTCCGTAGCCTTATCTGCATCTCTTCCTGGAATTGGTTTGGCTACTTCAGCCGTCCAGTGACCTATTGTTTCATCTACATCAAGCATTGCTTGTGTTTTGAGTTTATTTGTCTTTGACGCCTTTCCCAAACATCTACTAACCACGTCCTCCATTAGAATTGTGACCGGTACCACACTCCGTTTCTTTCCAATAGAAGCTTCCAACCATCTTGGTGCGTTTGCAGGTTCCTTAGGTGGTGGATTTGTCTGTGCATCTGGTGAAGTGACAATTACCGAGGTGTTCATGGGATCTTATAGGATTTCTTCTTCTTTATTTGTGTCCATTTCTTGCATCTCAGGCTCATCTTGATCCTGTGAATCCATTGTTTGTTCAAGCTCCTCACTGCAGTCCAAGTCTACAACAACCCATTTTAGGATGGGCTCCCTACTCTTCTTTTTACTCTTGGACCAAGTTATTCAAGCAACTGTGAGACCGGATGGCAACCTCTTTGACTTCCTAGGTTGAATTTTCTCTACAGCGGGCCTTGAAACACCTGCAACATCAACAATTTCATTAGTGGAAGAAACACGAGATTGAATCACAATGTGTGAATCAATTCTTGGTTCATGTGAGGACATGTGAGGTCCCTCCTTAAACTTTTGACTTCTCAACCATCTTTCTGTTCTCCTCAGAACATTGAAAGTCCTAGTTTGGATACTGTCATCTTCCTTTTTGTTCCAATCAATTTCTTGAATCAGTTTTCCTTTAACCTTTCTATCAAATTTAGGATCTAAAACATCCTCCCCTATATCTTCTGATAATATGGATATATTAATTGGAAGCCTCATGGTAGTTATTTGCTGCAAGGTGAACCTAGACCACAGTCTCTTCCTTACCTCATACTCATCACAACAGTTTTCCCAGTAATCTTCTAATTGAGGTTCATGACAAAAATGACTATCTACATTTAGGTTCTCCATTGCATAACCCCTCTTATCAAACTTTCGCCTTGCCACATATGGCTACAGGTTCATCCTTTTGAACTCTAGTTCCAAGTTCAAGGCGTCTAATACAAACTTACAACTATAGTATCTGAGTTCAATTGGGAATACAACTCTAGACTCACCCTTCACTCCTAATCTTTTATCAATGTGAGCTAGCTGCCTAGTCACCTCTATAAGCACATAGCTATCAAAAGTGTACCTAGGCAGGTTGAATGGTTGGCCCTCAAAACCGCCTACCCGTAGATAAGTAAACCTTGGAAATTGAATAAAGAAGCTACCATATATGCTCATGAACTCCATTACTTTAGTAGACATCCTATTGTTCACATTTCCCTGAAGCTCAGAAACAAGTCTTCCCACAAAGACTCCATTCCATCTATCAATCTGCTCAACATGTCTCTGCTATTGTAATAGAGGATAAAAATTATACACCCTCATCCCATCTATCCAAGGCTCATTAGGTAGACCAGGCCAATCCCTTGTACAAGATAGTATGTAGAAAAGATAAGAAGACATATAAAAACTTGTCATTCCCACAAAATTACTCAACCCTTCATGAAGTCTCTCTGCAATTACCTGAGACCAATCTAGATATCTGTCACCGGATAAAACCACTTGAATGAAAAAGTACATCCAATCCTCTGAGTAGAAGGAATGTGAGTTCCCCTTTACTCTGTTCAAAAGTATAACATTATCTCGCACCTCAGTGATGAAGTTCTCTCTGGTCAGGGGCTTGGGTAATTGTGACCCTCCTTTCTGAATCTTCAAGAGCCAATTCCTAGCAATTACGCTCCTATACTTGCTCTTCTTTTCTGATAAATAGGTGTATGAATTCCCAATGGTCCAGTCATCATACTCATCCTTGTGCGGAATACCCATTTCCACCATTACCATTTCTCTATTAATATTGACTTATAGATTATATTGAACATGATTACTCAATCTGCCTGATTGTCATGATGCCAAATACTCCATGGTTTTCTTGCCTAGCAAACTCCCTTACCGGTGATGACTCTTTCCCATGCACAAGACTACTCAAAATGCTTAACCCTTCCAACTACACTTGCTCATACTTGACTCTTGGGGCCTTCAACCTTCAAGTTAAATATGTACTAGGGGTTTTTCACATGGAAATGAAGGGGCAGTAAGGTCTTGTACACCTTTGGATGCTCATAACCTTGTTTGAGGACTATGACCCTTAACTTGCTCAAATTCACTAACAAAGCTCAACTACCCCAAATGAGACTGCACATTGTCTTGGAGTCCCAAATTACACTTGGTGGATTTCTTGGAATGTTTTTAGTATGGTTTATAAGCGTCCAAGTTTCATTTTCCCATTGGGTTCTTGCATTTTACAAAAATTGCCAATTTTGTGTGTTATGCAATAGGGCTACTAGCCCGTGGAGGCCTAATTGGCCATTTTTTGTTCTCATTGGTCAATGATGGCCTTTTTAACCACAAATCAAGTTTGGGATGATGTTTTAGAGGCATAAGCTTGAAGATTTTTTGGGTTTTGAGTTCCATGGGGAATGTTTGATGATTGTCCACCTTTTAAGGCCCAAAAGGAGGGTTTAGTGAGGGTTTGGGCTTGCATTGTTTGATTTGTATTTCCTTGCATGAATCAAGGCCTAAAACTATATGAGAGGGTCTTCAACACCTTGGAGAACCCTGTCCAAGTCACTACCACTTGCCATTTTGCCAAACACTTGGCACACAAGAAGGAAAACAATGAATTGCTACTGCCACTGTTCTTTTTACTGTCTTTTACCACTCAACAACTTTTCCTCTTTGGAACCTGCAAGAATGAAGAGTTTGGGGAATGGGAAGGTACTTAAATGAGGTCTTAAACATATACACTCCACCTATTACATTTCCTTCAAGATACAAGGCATGGATAACGCTTTTAGAAGCATCCCAATGAGCATTTTACAAATTGCCATTCACAAAACAGTGAGCATACTGTTTGTTACCAAAATAGGAATGATTGAAAAAATAAGTTTAATCTAACAAGACAAGGTGGTGATAAAAACTTTGGACCATACTTCCATGCTACTACCTCATTGATTAGTTCATTCCAAATTTCTTTTTGGATGACAATCTTGAGTTTGCACCATGAACTAGCTTAGTTGCTCCAACTTGCCTAGTTTGCACTCAAATGCATCTTCAAACCATTTTCCTAGCACAAAAAGAGAGGTATGTAAATTATATATACAAAGATCAACTTGGAAGAATCCATTGGAGGGATCCCAGACCAGGATCAACCAAGTTGACACATTTTACAACTCCAAACCCTTGGCAGGGCAACAGGTTCCCAGTTATGAAATAAATTTACACAAACCAATTTACAAAGAAAAAAGTACAACAATCACTTGGAAGGAATTAAATGGAAAATATACACACTTCCAGAAGGTACAGTATGGATACCAATGCTACAGTACGGACTGCCCTTCAAAAGGAACAAAAAACAGTCATAAAAGCCAAAAAAACTTGTTTTCTATTGAGTTACTCTTGCAAATACAATCACCAACCCTTTCCAAGGAAAAGGGATGCCTTATATAGTTTCTCTAGTTTGTTTCCATGCCCTTGTATGGACAAGAGGCTACAAGAATTACATTTTTCCAAGAAAATGACAATTTGACAACTTTCTTAAGCCAAATGGCAACTTTTCTTGCTCACAAAGGCATTTTTTACAACCTAGCCTTATCAGCTTGCCTAAACAACTTAGACATGCTTAGAAACACTAAAAAACATGTTTCAATTCTCTTGAAGCCATTAGGAGACCTTTTTGGCAATTTTTCACATTTTTGCCAAAAATTGTCAACTCAAGGCCTGAAATGCAAGATTTGATCTCTTAAGCCCAAAATGAGATCAAAACCACTTCACATGACTCAAAAAAACCTAAAACAACAAAAACAACCTAACACAAGACTTTACAAACATAGAAGCATAAAATACCCAAAAATGGAGTTTTGACTCAACTAGGTGCTCCTGCACCAGCAAGCCATTACTAAATCCGGACATGACGTGACAACTGGGAATGCAACAACTTCCACAATACCACTTTTAACTATTTTCTCCATTAATGAACTGATCTGAGGGTTCTTAGTTCTTTCTAGGAAATCCCCTGAATCTACATGAACCAAGGAGGTGTTTTCTAATTCTGACAAAATACTCACTAGACACGAGGTCTGACCAAGCTTTGGTAGCATTGGCCTCATACTGCCTATCTATGCTCTTAACCGATAAATTCTCTAAAAAAAACAAGGCAGTATCCTACCCCAACAATTTAGATATTTTCCTTTTCTTTACTGATAAATCGTCAGAACTTAAAGAAACACAACTTAGGAGGAATCAACTGAACTTACCCATTACCACCATGAAAACTGGAAATTCCTCAGGAGAACAGAGTTGGTTTTACCTTCAACGCCTCCAATTTGATCAAGTATGGTAGCTGCAACCTTCTCAAATATGAAAATAAATTCATACACATTTACTTCAATCAGACGGGAAAATATCTATAAAGCCACACACGCTTAATCATGATTTACCCAAGTGTGTGAAGTAACGATGAAATGACAAAAATTTGACACCTTCTTAATTATCCATCACTTCCGCACAAGTAATTGATGCATTCATGATTACTTTCCATATTTAGAATTTTAAATTACCGAATAAGGGAATATTCCTTCTTGTCATGCCGCTTTTATTTTCACCAAAAAACATTAGAATTAGTTTTGAAATGAACCATGAACCTCGAACCATTTGACAAAAAGTTCAACAGTTCAAGTTCATTTAAGAAACATAACAGTGAGTGAGCAACACACACCACAACACTAGGAACAAGCGATAATGAAGACTATTAAACATGAACTTTGAACCTTTTGAACCGCTTGAGATTTGGTTCAAGGTTCAAGACTGCAAATCAACTTAAAACATATGGACCCACGCTTGTTATATAACGATACATTGCCGCAACTCACAAAAGGTAGTTTGAACCTTGAACCATTTAACAAAAAGTTCAACGGGTTCAAAACTTCAAGATGAAAAACAAAAGTGCACTTGCTCACATGACGACAAAGACCACAAATGACTTTCTTCATAAACGTGCTTTGAACCTTGAACCTATTGAACTTTTTAGAAAGAGTTCAATGGTTCAAGTACAAAGGAAAACAAATGACCCAATGAAAGAGAAAGGCACAAAAGGCAACTCGCGAGTATGAACATTCAAAAGGAAAAATTGCGGGGGGAACTAACATCGGCTCTGACTGGGGACTAGAACTATGAAGGAACTAGAAATGAACTCTAGAATCTCTCATTTCGCAAGAAGACTTTATTTAAAGACTCAAACAGAAACTAAACAGAAAAAGACACACAACTACAAATCAACCAAACCCTATATACAAAACCACGAGGGACTCTCATTTACAACTGATACAATTTCAAATCTTGACCATTATAGGTCAGAGGAAGAACAATACCATCCAGATATGCAAGTTTGAAAAAATTTGGTCCTTTTACCTCATGAATCAAGAACGGTCCTTTCCAGAGTGATTCAAACTTTGCATGTGCTCCTTTGGGTTCTCTTCTTCTATCCTAGAGTAGTACCTGATCACTTAGCATGAACTTCTATGGCCTTGCTCACTTGTCGAATATCCTCTTCACCCTCATCTGGTCCACTAGTTTATCCCTTTCTTCATTAATTCTTGTCAAGTGCATAATCCACTTTTCTAAAGAATTATGGAAATAAGCGTCTTCAATGACAGTTTGTAGCTTAGTAGCTACCAGCTCCAAAGCAAGTGCTACCTGAGCATCTAAACCATAGACCAGCTCAAATGAAGACATCCCAATTGCCCTCTTTGGCGATGTACGGTCAACCCAAAGGGTTTCATACAGTTTTTTATGCCAATCCTTAAAGTTTTCACTCACTAATTTTTTCATGATATTAATGAGGTTTTTATTATTGGATTCAGCCTGACCGTTTCCCTGAGGATAATAATTAGATGAGTGAGAAAGGGAGATTCCATGGTCATAGCAAAATAAAGAAACTTTGACAGAAGAGAAATTAGTAGCGTTGTTAGCCAAAATTTTAAATGGAACCCCAAATTGAACTAGAATGTTCTCTTTCAGAAAATTACAAACACCTCTGAGGATGTCTTTCATATCGAAATGACCTCAACCCATATAGTGAAGTAGTCTATGGCTGTCAATATATGGGTGTGTCCTGCACTAGAGGTAGTTGTCAAGGGACCAATGAAATCCAGACCCCATTGCTTGAAGGGTTCATCCATAGCCACAGGTCGGAGTGGTAATATTGCAAGCTACAGTTTTCCTATGAACAACTTACATTTTTCACACATGGCCACCCATGCAAATGCATCCCTGAACATTCCCGACCAATAATAACAGTTCCTTAAGATCTTGTAGGTAGTCACCGTCGAAGAGAAATGACTGCCACAGGCTTCGTCGTGAAATATTTTCAAAAGAGACTCCTGAAGCGATTTATCAACACAACAGAAGAAGGTCCCATCTAGTCCCCTCTTATATAGTACATCATTAAAATTGACATAATTAGAAGCTTTTAGCCTTAATTTCCTCTTCTACTTCACAGAAAGATGTTCTAAGAAATCTCCATATGTCAAATAATAAGCTACATCTGCAAACCAAGAATCATGGAGACCAACAAACAAGACTAAAGGCAATTCCTCTGTCACTTCCTCCTTACTCTCAGCAATCAGCTTGCACAAACCCTGCCCCCTTACCAACTTTGTGGGCCTAATGTCTAAATTGAACTCCTAAAAGTTTGACACCCAAGAGGCTCTTTCATTCATTCCTATGTCTTGTTGTGTCAATATGCTCTTGACTGCTGAATGAGGCACATACACAATAGCGTGAGAATGGAGAATATAATACCTGAACTACTTTACAACCTTCACAACCGCATATGCTTGCTTTCCCATTATTGAATACTTCAATTCATGCTTTTTCAGTGGTACGCTCATGAATGATATTGGGACTTCATCATTATCCTTATTCTTCTATAATAAAATCCCTGACATAGTGTGCTCTGAGGCATAGTAGTAGATAACAAAATCTTTAATGAAATCAGGATTAACTAGAACAGGTGCCTAACCAATAGCATTCTTTATTGAGGTGAACTCTTTCTTCCTTTCCTCACTCCATTTGAAAACATGTTTCTCACTCATCAAATTCACAATGTATCTGGTAGTCTCCACAAAATTCGGGATGAACCTCCTTAGAAAATTTACTTGTCTGAAGAAGGATCTAATGACATTCCTACTTGATGGTAGAGTTAGCTATTGAATTTCTCTTACCCTTTCAGGATTTATTTTCACCCCTTCCTTAGAAACAGTATGACTGAGCAACTTACCTTCTATGACTCCAAATACTGACTTCTTTGGATTCAAGGATACCCCATGCTCGCGGCACCTCTGTAACACTTGTCTTAGATCCCACAGGTGATGCTTTCTTCTTTTTGAGAATATTGTTAAGTCATCCAGATATACAAAAATAATCTTATCCTTTAGGTCACCAAAGGACAAATCCATAGCACGCAGAAACGTTGCTCCTGCATTAATCAAACCGAAAGGCATTTAGTTATAGGCGAATGTACCCCAGGGAGTAATAAAGGTAGTTTTATGTTGATCATGATCCTGACCATTGATCTGGTTATATCTAGAAAATCCATCAAGCATGGACATCATCTTTGATCTTGGAACTGTTTGTAGAATGTGGTCCATGGCTGGTAATGGATAGTTGTCTTTTAGGCTCGCTTGGTTTAGATTTCTAAAATCTACGCAGATCCTTATTTCTCTGTTTTTCTTTCTGATAGGTACAATATTATCTATCCATGTAGAATGATGGATGGGGTATATAATCTTGGCTTTTAACATCTTATCTACTTCTTGGAATATAGCCTCAACTACTTTTGGATTTAAGCTTCTAAGCTTTTGTCGGAAAGGGTTTACTTCAGGTTTCAGGGGAATCTGATGCTGGAATTTTCCCTCTCTGAAATTTTTAAGATCGTCATAGCACCAAGAAAACACGTCCTTGAACTCCACTAGGAGACTAATGAACCTCTCCTTTTCTGTCGGCGTACAACACTTTCCCAGATTGTTATATTTAGGTTCATTTTCACTACCAATGTTGACCTTTTTGTAACCTCCAATATCCTGAACCTCTGGGGACTTGTCACATTTATTCTTCTTGTAGGCATCATGACGATCAAATAGACACTCCAATGAAACAAATCCTTTAGGGATCTTGTTTCCTTTCAACTACATTAATACATCAGGCAACTCCTTAGCTCATTCTGGAAAAAATTCTTTGCACTCTGCATCTAAACCTTCAAGGTAGGAAACATGTCTACACTTTGCATAAAATTATTGATTTGTTTATCACTTTCAAATACCTACCAAAAATCAAAGTTGTCTGGGACACTGGGCCGATATATTAACTCTACCTTGTAAATATCATCAACAAATTCAGGATGTGGGACAAGCAATGAAGCTAAGTCTGATAACAAATCTGCTTTTGAATTCAATTCCCTGGGTATTGCTTCAATGGAAAAGGCATCAAAACCTTCAGTTTCATCCCAAATCCTATTTTGATAGTGTTTCAATCTGTCATTTTTAACATTAAACAACCCTCTAACCTGTTTTACAATCAGTTCAGCATCTCCCTTAACTCATAGGAGTTTCACCCCCAATCTCTTAGCTTCAGCTAAACCTAACAACAATGCTTCATACTCAGCCGTATTGTTGGTATTCTTGAATTCTAATTTAAAAGAGAAAGGAATATGATTTCTAGAAGGTGGGATTAACACTACCCCTACACCTGAACCTGACGCTGCACAACTACCATCAAATTCCATTAACCACAGGTTTTCTTCTCCCTTGGGTTGTGATGGATCTCCCACTACCTCATTATCTGACAAAATCATGTAGTTTCCAAATTGATAATCATGGTACAAAATTTGAGCTCTTGGGTCATCAGAAGGGAAAACAGTGAACTTAGACTTTGGTTTAGGCTGTAGAATAACTCGCTGTTTTCCAACGGGGATTGTAGCTTAAGACCAATCCATTTTAATTTCACCACCTAAATCCCTATAGAAAGTATGACTTAGCAGCATGTCATAACTAGCTAGGATGTCAGCTATCAAAATAGTCAACTTAATTCTTTTATCCGGGTGAGAAGCAAGAACTACTTGAGCATCCTTAATTTGGCCTAGCAGAGGAATTTGTTTTGAATCCATAGAATAACATCTGCCAAAGGTCTTGGTCAAGGATATCCCTAATGCTTTGGCTACTACAGAGGGCATTATATTGTCAAATGCACTTGAATCTATAATACAATTATTCAACCTATGACCATTAATGAATAATGATATGTAAAAGGGTTCTGGTTTTGACTCAAGGGTAGGTACAGAATCATCTGTTTGAAGAGAAGTTATGTCAGACATTTTTGTATAAGCCACAGGGTGAACCAGTTCATTACTATGTGAGGGGAATATGACATTTACTGATTGTTGTGTCCCACTGGTCCATTGTACATTATTCCCTTTTATAAACTATACAAGCCTGTCTAGTTCTTTAGGATTTAGCTTAAGGTACTTGGCAGGTGTGATTTGAATTTGGGAAGATTTACAAAATTCTATAATATCAAATGAAATTTATTTTTCAACAGGTTTAAAAGTGAAGGTTCCTGCAACTTTTGATCATTTTTACGAAAATTTGGGTCAAACCCCTTACCTTTGAAAGCCACAACGGACGATGAAGAAGCACCCTGAGGTTTTACATTTTGTTGATTTCTTGTGAGCAAAACACATGAAGGATCTTCTAAAGTAACCAAAATATCACCTCCTCTTTCCGAATCTAACTCGTACTCAAGAAAATGGATTTCAGAATCGCCAGGTTTCTTTAAAGATTCTTCTTCACCCCACTCATTTGAGGTATCTTTAGAATTCATCATTTGTGTGTAACGCACCATCTCAGGATGGGAACTACCATCATGTTCATCGGTGATGAAAAACACACATACTCACTTTAGGTGGAGGTGCTTCAATTACTAATATTTAATGAGAAAGGGGTAATTGTAGAGTCTTGTTCCCATAGCCCAAAGATTGGTTTGCATTCCTCTTAGGCACATCTTGATATGGAGAAGGGTATGAGGTACTAGCTTTAGGCAATTGTCTTTTAAGGGTAATTACATCATTCATTAGTCACTGGATTACAAGGTCAGAGGAAGTTGAAGGTTGGGCAACAAATGTCTGTACTTCTCTTTTCCATTTACCTGTCGTGATTAAATCATCTTCCAACTCAACTGCAAGTGTTTTGGCTGCATTTAAATCTGCAACTCTTTGCCTACGAATTAGGAAACCTATTTCTGAAGGCATATAATTGATAAAGAAACACTTAAGATTGTCATCTGAGGGCTTTTGATTTATTGGGATTTTGTGCATAATTTTATCAAATTTTGCTACAAAGTCCCTCATAGATTCTGGAATTTCTTTCTTTAACTAGGCAAATTGAGCGAGGAGAGAATGTTCATCCTCAGCCACTTTGAAGCTTGCCTCAAACCTTGTTTTCAGGTCTTGCAAGGTTGTTATCACACTATTTGGTAAGTGATAAAACCAATCAGCTGCTACTCCAGTTAGTGTCTGGATAAACAATCTCACAGCAACATCTTCATGTTGAGCCGCTATTATCCCACAAGCCACATTGAATGCATTCAGGTGCTCATCAACAATGATTTTTCTGTGTCCACTAAATTTTGGCAAGTGATCTCTAGCAACTTTGGGTAAGGGATTGAGATTCAAACCTAAGTTCAATGGACCTACAACAACCCCCCAAGGATTATTTACTACCATTGGAAGTATGATATTGAGTGGAGTTGGGTTGATTATATTTGGTAAATCAATACCATGCAAGGTAAGAGCTTGACAAACTGAGGACACAGGAGATGATGGTGATGGGGAAGGAGGTCTACTTCTTGCTCTTCTTTGAGGTGAAAAGGTGGGTTGAAAATTTAGGTTTTGTAACTCCTGAAAAATAGAGTCAACTACCCCCTCCCTTCTTTAGGACCTAGCATATCTCTTTAACTCCAATCTTTCAACTAGGCGACCAGTCTTATAATTCGACTCCCCAGCAGAGTCGCCAAAAATCAGTTGGTAAACGGATTTTTCCCTTTCTTGAAATATTAACAATTATCTTTTTTAAGCAAAATATGACTTTGTTTCGCCCTTTATAAAAGGAAACAAACTACCAACAGTTGGATGAATCGATAAAAAATCAACCTCTGCATTAGAGGACAGCTCCTCATATGATTTGCAATGAATTTACTGTACAAATGAAATGCTAATAATTTTTACTAGAAAGCATTGAAAGGCTTCAACATTCATTCATCAACACAAATAAATGCCTTCAAAATTGAAAAACAGAGAGAATTTTCTAAAAGAATATTTAAAGAGAGTTCACAGATGTTGATTTACAAACATGCTCATTGTATGAATTCAAAACACAACAGAGGCTCAACAATACTGATGGCTGACTAATACTCTCTCATGCCTCACAGGGCAAGGGGGATTAAGAAAATCAATACATGCAAGTCCTCTAACAACTAATGATAACCATGAACTGAAGAAAAATACAGAAATAACTGATCATAGAATTATATCATGCCCGTAACAACTTTCTCAAGAAAGATTATGAGTCTTCAAACACATAGATCCAAAGATAGCATAACATGGCATTTCATTGATAATCAGCTATACTATTTTCAAACAATTCATATGCGAACCAAAATATTATTTGCTACTCATAAAAATCACAGTTTTTGGAACCTTACAAAGACAAGCTTTTCAGCTTAAATAGCCCCCAGGCTCATAGTTTTTACATAATCAAATTACATTTACTTTAATCCAAGTGAAAGAAACCATTTGAAACAACATAAAAGAAAACTAAATTAACAACCACTAGGAGGCTAACACTTCATCTTCGGATTAGCTAGGCTTCCATTGTGATAGAGGAGGTTACGGATCTGTCTTGCTTTGCCGCAAAACCATGCCATTCCAGGTGGGCTGCCAAGAAGTTCAGGATGACTTGAAAATAAGGCAGACCAATGTGTAGGATTCTTTTCTTCTATACTTTGTCCATGTTTACCTATGCAACTTTTGCCTTGTGAACCTCTAAATGGTCTGAACAGACTATAAGCATCGATTCAATCCTTGCCACCTTTGAGAAGTCATCCATGGTCAAGAATTTCATCATTTGAATGAACTGGATCCTCTCCTGAAAAATCTTGGTCATGTCCGTAGCCTCTTCAATTGTCTTGGAGCCGTCCTTCATGAGCTAGATATCAATACACTTGAGGTCTTTATGCATCGTATCGATCAAGTTGGTCAATCCTTTGAGCAATTTGGTGGATTCTTTGTGACCTTGCTTGATGATTGAATTGCACCACTCAACATTTTTCTTTGACATGTACAATACATTGTAATCCAAGTTCACTATTTTTTCTGCCAGGAATTTCATCACTCCATATTTCTGAACATTGCTCATCTATGCCAGGACTACTACCCACTTGATCCTTTCTTTCTCCCAGGCCACCATTTCTAGTTCTAGTTCCTTGCTCATGGTTTCAACATCTTTATAAACTTTTACCAAATTAATAATATAATCTGATCCTTATTGTATAATAAGGTCCAACCATTTATTGAACAGCTCTATAACTACCCTGTTCCTTTGAACCTGGTCTAGCATTTTCTGGTTGGCTAGAGATTTAGGGTCAACTGTTACCGGTATCTGTGACAATGGTTGGGGGTTTGGATTGTGGATGGCATTGATATATCCATCCATTTGGGTAACAAATTGCTTCAGTTCTCTTTTGTCTTTTTCATCTTTCCACGTTCTTGAAATTATCCTCTTCGTGGAGGATTCCAAATGCCTAACATCTACAGCTAGTGAAGCAACCCCCAAATATACCTTTTCCACAGTAAAATCCTCCTCCGTAGCCTTGTCTACATCTCTTCTTGGAATTGGTTTGGCTACTTCGGCCATCTAGTGACCCGTTGTTTCATCTACATCAAGCATTGCCTATGTTTTGAGTTTCTTTGGCTTTGACGCCTTTCCCAAACATTTGCTAACCATATCCTCCATTGGAATTGTGATTGACACAGCACTCCATTTCTTTCCAATAGTAGCTTTCGACCATCTTGGTGTGTTTGCAGGTTCCCTAGGTGGTGGAGTTGTCTGTGCGTCTGGTGAAGTGACAATTACCAAGGTGTTAATGGGATCTTGTCAGATTTCTTCTTCTTTATTTGTGTCCATTTCCTACATCTTGGGCTCATCTTGATATTGTGAATCCATTATTTGTTCAAGGTCCCCACTGGGGTCCAAGTCTACAACAACCTATTTCAGGATGGGCTCCCTACTCTTCTTTTTACTCCTGGACCGAGTTACTTGAGCAACTATGAGACCGGATGGCGATCTGTTTGACCTCCTAGGTTGAATTTTCTCTACAACGGGCCTTGAAACACCTGCAACATCAACAATTTCATTAGTGGAAGAAATAGGAGATTGAATCACAATGTGTGAATCAATTCTTGGTTCATGTGAGGACATGTGAGGTCCCTCCCTGAACTTTTGGCTTCTCAACCATCTTTCTATTCTCCTCACAATGTTGAAAGTCCTAGTTTGGATACTACCATATTCCTTTTTGTTCCAATCAATTTCTGTAATCAATTTTCCTTTAACCTCTGTATCAAACTCAGGATCCAAAATATCCTCTCCTGTATCTTTTGATACTTTGGATATATTAATTGGAAGCCTCATGGTAGTTATTTGCTGCAAGGTGAACCTAGACCACAGTCTCTTCCTTACCTCATACTCATCACAACAGTTTTCCTAGTAATCTTCTAATTGAGGTTCATGACAAAAATGACTATCTACATTTAGGTTCTCCATTGCATAACCCCTCCTATCAAACTTTTGCCTTGCCACATATGGCTATAGGTTCATCCTTTTGAACTGTAGTTCTAGGTTCAAGGCATGTGATACAGACTTACATCTATAATATCTGAGATTAACTGGGAATACAACTCCAGACTCACCCTTTGCTCCTAATCTTTTATCAATGTGAGCCAGCTACCTACTCACCTCTATAAGCACATAGCTATCAAAAGCATACCTGGGCAACTTGAATGGTTGGCCCTCAAAACCGCCTACCCGTAGATAAGTAAACCTTGGAAATTGAATAAACAAGCTACCATATATGCTCATGAATTCCATTGCTTTAGTAGACATCCTCTTGTTCACATTCCCCTGAAGCTCAGAAACAAGTCTTCCTGCAAAGACTCCATTCCATCTATCAATCTGCTCAATGCGTCTTTGCTATTGTAATAGAGGATAAAAATTATACACCCTCATCCCATCTATCCAAGGCTCATTTGGCAGACCGGGCGAATCCCTTGTACAAGCTAGTATGTAGAAAAGATAAGAAGACATATAAAAACCTATCATTCCCACAAAATTACTCAACCCTTCATGAAGTCTCTCTGTAATTACCTGAGACCAATCTAGACATCTGTCACTGGATAAAACCACTTGAATGAAAAAGTACATCCAATCCTCTGAGTAGAAGGAATGTGAGTTCCCCTTTACTCTGTTCAAAAGTATAACATTATCTCACACCTCAGTGATGAAGTTCTCTCTGGTCAGGGGCTTGGGTAATTGTGACCCTCCTTTCTGAATCTTCAAGAGCCAATTCCTAGCAATTACGCTCCTATACTTGCTCTTCTTTTCTGATAAATAGGTGTATGAATTCCCAATGGTCCAGTCATCATACTCATCCTTGTGCGGAATACCCATTTCCACCATTACCATTTCTCTATTAATATTGACTAACACTTCACCATTGCTAGTTTTGATACATCTATTCTTTTGTGTCATATCTGTTCATGCAAGCCATTACTAAATCTGGACATGGTGCAACAAGCGGGAATGCAACAGCTTCCACAAGACCACTTTTAACTATTTTCTGCATTATTGAACTAATTTGAGGGTTCTTAGTTCTTTCTAGGAAATCCCCTAAATCTACATGAACCAAGGAGGTGTCTTCTAATTCTGGCAAGATACTCACTAGAGATGAGGTCCGGCCAAGCTTTGGCAACATTGGCCTCATACTGCCTATCTATACTCTTAACCAAGAAGTTCTAATAATAAAAAAGGTAGTATCCTACCCCAACAATTTAGAGATTTTCCTTTTTTTTATTGATAAATCCTCAGAACTTAAAGAAACACAACTTAGGAGGAATCAACTGAACTTACCCGTTACCACCATGAAAACTAGAAATTCCTCAGGAGAACAGAGCTAGTTTTACCTTCGGTGCCTCCAATTTGCTCAAGTATGGCAATTGCAACCTTATGAAATATGGAAATAAATTCATACACATTTACTTTAATCAGACAGGAAAATATCTATAAAGCCACACACGCTTAATCATGATTTACCCAAGCGTGCGAAGTAACGGTGAAATGACAAAAATCTGACATCTTAATTATCGATCACTTCTGCACAAGTAATTGATGCATTCATGATTACTTTCCATATTTATAATTTTAAATTGCTGAATAAGGGAATATTCCTTCTTGTTGCACCACTTTGATTTTCACCAAAAAGCCTTTGAATTAGTTTTGAAATGAACCCATGAACCTTGAACCATTTGACAAAAGTTCAACAGTTCAAGTTCATTTAAGAAACATAACAGTGAGTGAGCAACACACACCACAACACTGGGAACGAGTGACAATAAAGACTATTAAACATGAACTTTGAACCTTTTGAACTGCTTGAGATTTGGTTCAAGGTTCAAGACCGCAAATCAACTTAAAACACATGGACCCACGCTTGTTATATAATGATACATTGCCATGACTCACAAAGGGCAGTTTGAACCTTGAACCATTTAACAAAAAGTTCAACGGGTTCAAAACTTCAAGACGAAAAACAAAAGCGCACTTGCTCACATGATGACAAAGACCACAAATGAATTTCTTCATAAATGCACTTTGAACCTTGAACCTATTGAAATTTTTAGAAAGATTTCAATGGTTCAAGTACGAAGGAAAACAAACAACCCGATGAAAGAGAAAGGCACAAAAGGCAACCCACGAGTATGAACATTCAAAAGGAAAAATTGCGGGGGGGAGCTAACATGACCTTAACTCTTGAATAGAAGAAACTCTTATAACATAGGGAGGTCAAACATTTCTCTTCATCTTACTTATAATAGTGTCATCCTCAATCTTTCCTCCAACACTTTTAATACCACCGACAACCTCTTTAATTCTTTCCATATTGAGCTATATTTTCACCTTCTACCATTCTCATATCATCAAATTTACCTCTAAGACTCTCTTCCTTAGCTTTTTGAACATGTTTATCACCACCATATATTAGTTCTAATTTCTCCCAAATTTCAAATGTAGTTTCTAATCCATGTTCATCAATGTATTCAGTATCAGACAATGCACTTAAAATAGCTTCTAGTGCTTGATTGTTTTCCTGTTGCTCCTTAAGCTGATCTGGAGTTAGATGATAGGTAGGGGTACATATTTAGTAGTAACATGTTGCCAAAAATAAGAACCCATACCTTTGATATAAATCTTCATTCTGTCTTTCTATATTGTGTAGTTGTCCTCAGTAAACTTTGGACCCTCCTTCATCATCTTTGTCTAGATCTTTTCCTCAAGCGGTTAAGATTCTGCACACAAAGGAATAATGATTTGATACCGATTGTTATTTTTGAGGAACCAATTATTACTAAGAGGGGGGGGAGTGAATCAATAATAATAGTAAACTTTAAAACTTTAACAACCACCAAAAAATTCTTTCAAAACAACTCATCAACAATACCGGTAATAACTAAAATCATACTGCTGATCAGATTCATCAAACTGTTCTTCTAAGTGTTCATCAACATGCATACAATAGAAAGATATCAACTCAACACATAAGAAATCAAGCAATACATGAACACCAAGATTTTCACATGGAAACCCAAATGGAAAAAACCAGAGTGGGAATTGGTACCAACAAGATTTTGGCACTCTTTCAGAATGCACCCTATTAGGAGCCTAGCCCAGTTTGGAGCTCATACCTTGTTAAGAGTCCCTTGGTTAAGTGATTTAACTTAGTCCTATTAGGAGCTTTAATTTTTTAGGAGTAACCTTGTGAAACGATTTATAACCCAAGCTAATAAGTCACCTGGTGAAGGGATTTATACAATTAGGCCTGTCAGGACCTACCCGGTTAAGGGATTTTGAGTATGTTGCAACTGTTAGGGAACAACAAATGTATGATATGAAAAATAACACTCTACTTGCTTGTATAGATCCTTTCTTGCTCCAACCTACTTCTCTCTTATAGAAACACACACTGGTTCAGCCACACACTCTTCCTTTGATCACTGACATGGTAAATCATCACAGACTTACCCTAAATAGACTTTACAACTTAGTCGGTTACAAAACCCTAAGATTTACATCATAGATCATCACAAATATTTACAAGTCATTACAAATCATCATACAGATCATTACAACAAATTTCAAGACAATTATAACCATTGAATGATCACTGCACATCGATCTGATACACTTTCAAACCCTTAGCTCATTCTACTAAGCACTTCGCTCATTCCCAAGAAATTCACTCTTTGATCGCTCCAAAAAAAGATCTTAAAACTTCATGTAGATTCAACCATGTCATCACCATCTTACTATAAACATAATGTAATACACCACTGAACTTAAAATCATTACCGATTATAAGATTTGAATACCGGTTCTTAAACCCTACTAAAACCCTACATAAAATACATCAGTCAATCACAAACAAGACTTCTGGTAGCCAAAACATGATGCGGTTTCAATCATAACCTCATTAAAATGTTACAAACACATATTCCAAACCACAACACTAGACTCCTCATCAATCTCAAGATCCAATTACTTAAGCATACCACAGTTTCACATTTATCGGTTAAAGTCCTATTTTCTAGTTAACTGTCAAATCTATTCCATAGCTTTGTGATCAATCATAGATGACTTAGATAACATGATAGAATAATGTAACCATATTTTCCATGAATGACAACACAAAATGATCATCAATTCATCAAACAACATCTTAGTTATATCATCACCAACAATCCTTATACTGGTTCATCAATGTCATCAGCAGTTATGCCAATATGCCAGTAGTTTAATTATCGATGAAATGGAGCCTAATTTAGCTAGCTTTTTCAATGAGGATATTGGTGGTTCTTGTTATCCTATAGATATTCCTATTTATCCTCTTGATAATTCTCACAACGAGGAGGAATCACTAACTAGGTTATCCATTGACCAATTGGTGAAGATGGACAATAAATTTAACAATCTTGAACAATGGAGGAGTCAAGAATATCCAGAAAGTGAATCTCTCCCATTCATTGAAGGATTAAAAAGAATGATTCAAAGTGATAAACATGGTGTAGATATTTTGTGTGGTATTGCTCATATTTTTTATTCTAATATCATGCCTATCAAGAGTTATGCCAAAAACCTAGGTTATGCACAACCTCCTAGTCAAGTTAATCATTCCATTCCTTTGACAACTCCTATGACTAGTGTTCCTACCTCCACATCAAACATCATGGCTACCTCTACATGAAATGTCATACCTACAAGTGTTAGTAATGGGGGAAATACCTCTTCTTTCATCTCTCCTACGATGAGTGTTCCCCTTGTTACCCAGTCACATTCACCACCTATAAATGTTAGTCAAGGGGGTAACTCTTTGAATCACAATTCCTTTATTCCTCCTATGAGTCTTCCATGTGTTACCCAATATTCTCCATTACCTACTTATCATAGTATCCCACTTCCTTATTCTCAATCTCTTCCTTCATTGAAAATATTACTCCACCCTCTCAATCCAACATGTCTAATTTCAATCCTTCTACCAAAGCTACAATCAATAGTCTGGCCCAAACCATGTCTTCCTTAAAACAACAAATAGCTTCTATGAACCAATCCAAGTATAATGTGCCCACATTTGATCTAGCGAGCCCATTATCCAATGACATTGTTAGATCCATCTCTCCGAAACATGTAGAAGTCCCTCAATTGGAACTTTATAATGGAAAAGGTGATCCTTTAACTAATGTTAAAACATTCCAAACTTTGTGTAGTGACTTTTCTCATGATCAAAGGTTGCTAGCAAAATTGTTTACTAGAACATTAAGGGATAGAGATTTGCAATGGTATTGTTCTTTGCCTCCTTATTCTATTACTTATTTTCAACAATTGGCTAATGCTTTTATTCAACAATTTCACAATAACATTGGTCCTAAAGTTACTTTTATTGATTTGATGCATTGTAAAGAAGGAGTTAAAGAAAAAGTGAAGAAAAAGTGACTGGTTTTATTGGTAGGTATAAGCATTTGTATTCTTAGATTTCTTTTCCTATGCTTGATCAAGATATTCAAAAGATTTTTATTTCTAATTTACAAAAATCTATTAGGGATACACTTATCTTAACTGATTTTACTTCTTTTCCATAGTTGTGCGCAGTACTTCACAATTATCAACTAATTGTGAGTCAATTGGAACAATCATCTCCTTCCATGGCTTTGAGTGATAAGGGTGATAGTTCTAAACAACCATTTGCAAAGTTCAAACCAAAAAAAAAATTCATCAAATTCAATGACAAAATCAACAATAGTCAACTCGTAGGTGCTACAGGTGTGCCTCCTCTGTCTAAATTATTTCAAAGAGAGAAAGAGTTTACTCCTTTGAATGAATCATTGCATAGCATTATGTCTTAGTTAATACAAGGGAATGTGTTAAAACTTCCCTAAATCAAACCAATTGATCCATCTAAGACAACTTCACCTTACTTTGATGCTAAATTATTTTGTCAATGTCATCGTCAGCCGGGTCATGATACTGCGAAGTGTTTTTCTTTGAGAAGTAAGATTCAAGAATTGATTGACAACAATACTATATTAGTGGTAGGTGTGACTGATAAATGAAACAAATCTATAGCTCCTTCTAATAAAAAACTTCAAATTTCCACTAATCCTTTACCATCCCATTCCATTAATGTGATTGAGACTGGTCATCTTACTTTCTCTCCCAATGATGTTGGCCTTGAAACTAATAACATGGTGAACCTTGTAGATCAACAAGAACCTCCTAAGGATTTATGCATAACATTTTATCCTAGTGACACCATTAAGGCACCCGATGGCCCATTATGTTATACATAAGTGAAAAATTCAAAGGTATACCTTCTAGAGGAGTGCTTATTGATCCCGCTTGCATGGTTAATGGGATAACTAGAGAATTTCTTTTTACTTTGAAATTGTATCAAGTGATATATGATGATATTGATGTGATAGTTAAAGTTTTTGATGGCTTCTCTTGTCCTTCTATTGGTTCTATAACACTTCCTATTGATGTTGGCACTAAAACATTATATGTTCAATTTTCTATCATTCCTACACCCGATCAATTTTGTGTAAGTGGGGACATCCTTGGAACTCTTCAATGAAAGTGATTGTTTCTACTGTTCATAAGTGTTTGAAATTTCCTCATAATGGTTAAATCATAACTATTAATCATAACATATTTCAACCTACAATGAGGCGTGGAGATGTTTGTCTTGATTATTTTTGGTTCGAACAATTCAAGCCTCTTCAACCTAGAAGTGATGCTCTCTTTAGATCATATCTAAACTAGAAAAATGAAATGATTTTTTCATTGATCAAACCTAGAAATACAACACTTAGCATTCCTCTTGATGACCATATACCCCTTCTTGAGGATAAGATTATTCTTCCTCCCAATGAAAGAAACAATCTTCTTCCCAAGGATGCACCTATTCCTTCTCTTAAAGAGAAGAACATCCTTCCTCCTAATAAAAAAGATATTCCTCTTCCGAAAGAAGAATCCATTCCTTCTCCCATGGATGAGTCCACTCTTCCTCCCAAAGGTAGAAAAACTCTTCCTCCCAAAGGTAGAAAAACTCTTCCTCCTAAACATCAATCTATTCCTCCTAAGGTTAGACCTATCCCTCCTCCTCATGATGGACCTGGTCTCCTTTCTACACCTCCCATTCCTCCTTGATATGGTATGGTTCCTCCTTCATATTATAGAGAGAAGCGATTGACCTCTTCTATTGTCCAAACTAAAAGACCTCAACCCATTCATCCTTCCCTAAAAAAAGAGACGAAGATTATACCTAATGAGCCTAACCCTTCTCAACCTTCAGCCAAAACTAGATGAAATCGTTGTGTGAGAGAACGCTGATGGAGAAGTCATGCTAGAGCTCGTGAAGTTTCTTCCCAAACCATTTCTTCTCCTAAAACACCAACAGTTGACATGATTCCATTTTCTCCTAAACAAGATGTTCAACCTAATTCTCCAAGACACAAAATGCTTGAGGAAAATGATGGTTCAAGTTAATTTCCTATTAGAATTCTTATTCTTATTAATCTTGATGAAGAAATAGGTGAGAATGTGTTGGAAACAACAAGAAGGAAAACTGAGAGGGGGGGGGGGGGGGTGAATCTGTTTTCACCGAATCAACTGAATTAAGAATAGTCTCAGATCTGATCAATTGTAGAAAAAAGAAAGATAACAACAATAACAACAACACACATAATACCATTATTTTTGATGTGGAAAACCCGGTTAAGGGAAAAACCATGGCGGGAACCTACCCACAATAAGATAATACTCTGTAGTCGTATGTGTAAATATTACAATGGGGAATGCACATGCATTCAAACACACTGCCTCGAGCTCACTATTCAAATTACAATGACCCAAAAGGCTCCAACCCTTAGGGAAGGTTCACTACCTTAAAAAATCATTCATACTACAATCTAGAAAGAATGAACTACAAAAATAGCATATGCAAATGCCTAATGATAGTTCTGGTTAAGCTCAAATGTCTACTTTTCACCAATCTCTTCTCTACACACCACACCAAAAGATGAATTCACTTTTTTGCACATACACCACTCTTTGACAATGCAGACTCAACACCATGACACCAAATTACATGAATATTACAACCATTTATACAAATCATCAACCTTGACTACAAGGTCGGCCACACCCATAACACCTAATTACAAAATTACATCACACTATACATAAATCAACCACCAGACCAATATGATGACATATATAGCATAATGTGGATCTAAATAAAATCTCCAAATGCTCATCACCACCAGACATCTCACCAAGACCAACCGGAACATGGTACAACACCAAAATACCGCATAACACAAAGAATATTATTGGATCATCAAAATCATCAATAAACCGCACAATAATCAATGCAGATCACCAAGACAAATAGGACATGATTAGGAAATACCAACAAGCACATTAGAACCATCCAAAAAAGATGCACCAACACCACTCACTAGTACATTTGGGGCTGATTTCCGACGGCCTATCATCGGAATTTTGACTATTTTTTCTCAAATTGCCGACAAACGAAGCCATTGAAAACTCATCGTTCGACAGTGCCAGCTAATGTCGGTATTCCGATGAAATCCTGAACTCTTCTGATGGTGGTCATGACCGCTCATCTGGCGAGAGAATGTTGTTAGGCATAAAACATCCGCATTGGATGGATGTCAGAATTTCAACACCTACTAGAAACTTGCATCGATGAGGATTACGATGAGCGTCTAACAATAGAGTGCCATCGGACATACAACATCCTCATTGGATGTTTCGTCAATTGGCATCAGAATTCCAACATTTTCCAAGAACTATGCACCTACAGGGATGCTATTTGTCCAACGGTTTGGTCGTCGGTGCAAATTTGGGAGGATGTCAGAATTGTGACAGTGATTTATTTAAAAAAAATAAAAACAATATGCATGCCAATTATAATGGTGCTTGTTGGTTCCCTTTTAGCATGTCCTACTAGATGGACCCAAGTAGTTCAATTTCAAGTATACTGGGATGAATTTCAATGCCATTTGGAATCTCACATGAAGCCACATTGATATTTTATCCATTAATGGTATTCATAATGCCAAGGGTGGTAGGTTGAGAGGGGCATGAAACAAGGTATGAAACAATCTTATTGGAAATGACTACTTTATTTTGTTTCATTTGCAAATAAAAAAATCCTTGATCTATTAGAGGATGTCACCTTGGAGTCCCTTCCAAGTGCACCTATCTTTGATTTTCTTATTAGTTTTAAAATACTACTAGTGGCCCACAAAAAGGAAGAAATGTATTACCCTTAGAAATTTTGTCTTAATCTTAGATTCCTATAATCTTGTCCTTTAGAGAATGAGGTCATTGGATATTAATTACTTTTAATCTGTTATTTCACTTCTAGAACGCCAATATTTAATTTTTCTTTGTGTATTATGTGTCACATTAGTCTTCCAGTTTGCGGAGTTGTCGGACATTAAGTTCAAGGTTGCTCTCATAGATAAAGAATTAACAACACTATTTATTTTTCCCTTCACATACTTGAGATCAAAATCAAATGCTTGAAGTTTAGTTTACCATTTTTTGTTGTTTCTCATTCAAATATTTTTGGTTAAGGAAATATTTCAAGATTTCATGGTCCATCTTGATCTTGAAATTTGACAATATTTGCATGAGGGCCAAAATATCTTTATCATAGATTGAGAGTATCCTTTTTTCCTACTTGGATTTATAACTTTGAAAGGAAATGGAGTGCTTTTGCATAAGTGTGACTTTGATTCCCTCTCCAAAATAATTAAAATCCAAAATAAATGGATGAAATTTTTTAGTAATAGCTAATAGAGGACATGACCTCATTACCACCTTTAGCTTGTCAAAATTCTATTCTTTCACTTTCATCCACTTGAAAGCTCCTTCCTTTGCTAGTTTGGTTAAGGGAGTGGTTAGCTATGATAAACCTTTATAAAATATTTTGGAGTAACTCTATAGGCCAAGGGGTAGAGGCAAACCCACAACCTACAACCACCTTGATCTTTTCCCAGTCTACTTGCACTCCCTTTACATTGATGATGTGCTCTAAATATGTAATTTATGCCATAGAAACTCCATATTTAGACTCTTTATCAAAACCTGTCTAGGAATCAAAAAACCCCAACACTTCATATATGTACGTTAGGTGCACTTCCAATGTCTCGCTATAAATGAGAATGTCATCAAAGAAAATGTGGACAAATTTCCTCAAATATTTTACAATCCATACAAGAGTAGAATGTTGTAGGCACATTTTTCAAGCAAAATAAAATGATATATATTCATAGTGCATATAGTTGCATCTAAAGTTGTCTTATATATATCCTCCTTTTAGATATGGGTTTGATGGTGACCCAATTCAAGGACTATTTTTTAGGAATAGATCACTCCATAGAATTTTTTTATTAGCTTATCAATCCTAGGGATTAGGTACCAATTTATTATTTTAGATACCTATTTAGTATTTTGTATTTAATTCACACTCGCATTGTGTCGTGCTTATTTCTTACCAAGACCACCATGGAAGAAAAAGGGCTAAATCTAGGTTGAACGTACCCTATTTCTAATAACTCCTTTATTGTGTTTTTCATTGTATTCCTTTTGTTATTTGAGATGAAGATAAGAGGCAGTGATAATACTCACAAAGTACAATACATCCAAAACCACACTCATGCTTATTAACCCTCTTTCACTCATTGGAATATGCTCACATAGACCTCTCCAACATGTATGAATCCAAACCCAATGTCCTCTTACACTCCAATGCCATAAGACCTTCCACTAGTCACTCACCATAGTACATGCTCAATTAGAACTTCCAATCCCCATTCAAATCATACAATGAATAAGCCCAACACATATACTTCATAGACATCTAAAGAAGGATTCTCAACATACACAAAATGGGTCTCTACTCCACCAACCGAAGTACAAAGGAAGTCTTACTGTTACACCGCTATCCTTTTGTGCCAGTCATGTAAGCTGGGGAAAATTATGAACATGGTCTTCCTCCCCTCTCCTCAGTGCCTCCAAAAGGATTCTAGGACTTTTTAGGGTCCACATACTAACCTTCCAAAAACTCCAACCACTGAACTTCCCATCAAAACCTATTTGGTAAAAAAGAAATTGTTGTCTCACTGGTTTTGCTAAGATAGTCACAGTCACTGTTAACTTAGGAAAACCAAAGGTTTTCTTAGTTATTGGTTCTTCAATTTGGTGACCCTTTCTCTTGTCAATGGAGCCATCACACATTCCTCTTTCCCTTTAGTAGACTCCCCAAGAACCATTGATGCATTCACACCACTTCAAATTCCATGAAATCAATATTTTTCAGACTGTGACTCAGAAATAAGTCACTTGCATTCAACTAGCACATTCCAAAATTACTCATGAGTCCCTGCAAACACCAAAATATGAAAATGCATGATATTTTACAAGTTTCCACCAGTTTTGGTGGTTTTCCTATGGATACAAATGATGCATTACATTATTTATGGTCACTGTTAACCCTAGGAAGGGTTTTGACAATGCTTTACAAAAATTGGAATCTTTTTGAAAACAAATTTGATTGGATGAAACCAAAGCCAAAATAGAGGGGATTTCTTTGAGTACCCTTGGGTTGATGTGTGCCTACTTGGCATTAAGAGCCATGTCCAAAATCCATTAGGAGTCCTAATTGGAGAAGGGTTTGGGGGAGTAATATTTTGTGAGTTGCTGTGATTCAAGGGTTGGAACACCTCAAGATAGATTTGGGAAAGGTGAGAATTCCCTATGTGATGTATGTTAGTGGTAATATGGGACTAGGGAGTAGGAGTGAGTCTTTGGGGTGTTGAAGCAACTTGAGGAGCTAGTAGCCCAGTGAGGGCTTGGGGTTTGTTCCTTATTGAATAGGTGAGTTGGGAGAAAGATCTCCCTAATTGATTGAGATTAGTGGATCCTCTGCATCACAATACTCTAATGTTGACCTTACCTAATTCTTTGTGGCTTATTGAAGCTTACAAAAATTCTACTGAGGATGTCATGGGAGCCATCTTGTTATAAGATGGTAAAATAGTATGCTACTATTCAAAGGTTTTCTTTTCAACAATGAGGGACTATCTAGCTTATGATAGAACTTTATGCATTAGTCTAGGCAATTAGAAAGCATATAAAAAATAGTATGAGAAAGACTCAAATTATGGGGGATACAAATAGAAAGAAAGTAGTACTATATAGGTAAGCAAAATTGAATGTGTCCAAGGCATGGTTTCTACTTTTGGAGGCACATAACTCCAATGTGGCAATTCATTTTGGTGGCAGAAAAATAGTGATTCATTTGTAAAGTTGCATACACTTTGAAGGATGCAAGTAGTAGAAAAATCCATTAGAGGATGTGAGTTATGATGCACTTGCAAATCGAAGATGCATAAAAAAAGTATATAGAACTAAAGAAAAAGACTATAAGTTGTTGAATGAATAGTTCAAAACACGAAGCAAAAAATAACAAATGAATAGTTTAAACCATGAAGCAAAAAATAAAGATAGAAGCAGTAGTAATATTATATCACTTGGTACCAATTTGAACACTTGGTTCCTCCCCCTATTACTTAAAAGTTAATACTATGCTCTAGATGTCAAAGGAAATTTGGTCATGTGCATTGACTGCTACAATTTGGAATACAAAAGAGGGAATGTACCTGACAGTCCACTACAATTTTAAGAACAAAGAGATTCTATGACACCGAGAGGTTGCAATCGTAGCCTATGTTGGCAAAAATCCCTATTGCAGCAATAACAAGATGTGAGGTAACAGTTATAAAATTGTAGTCCTGTAAGAGCCTCCATGAGAGAAAATACATGATCATCCAGGGAAATCTAAGATTGGTTGACAAATATAAGATAGCAACCATGCAGATCATACAAAAGTGATAAGGAAAATGCCTAAATAATAGTCCATATGAATCACCGAGTAATAGTAGCACATAGTCATAATAATCCTCACAAAGAGCAACCATGGAGTCAAAGAACACTATCCAATGTACAATTATAGCAGGATAAGAACTTTATATCCATCTATTCTATTGATACATTATTACAGGAGATAAATAGATATAACAGTTCCAATGATGCTATAGGGCACTCATACTGGATTAAGATCATGCAACAGTGAATGTACTAGTATCACCACAGTGCCAATGAAAAGATCATGCATGAGGATCATTCATAGCACAATATATATTTTTCACAAGCATTAGAAGTCACAAGCAAAATACAATGTTATGAGTCACAATAAGTGCCTTGGAGAGTGAGAAAACACCAAAAAGAAGGTCATCCAGATTGTAGAGCAGCACAAAAGCCATAGATTAGAGATAGAATACAATAATGAAGGCATTTTTTTTGAAAAGATAGGGTTAGAGCCAAGTCATGGCAGTATGACAAGCACAATGTTGTCTAAGTCATTTGACAGTCAATAGTGAAAACAAAGTCCCACACTTAATTGTTAAAGGACACTCCCAAAGTCAGGTACATCAAAAGCATAAAAGCAACAGTTACAATGGCTAAGGGTCCCAAAATAGGGAGATCAATAATGTATAGGGGATCAAGTGCAAACACCATTATCATGATCACTGTTTAGAGAGATTACAGTGTTTATGACTGTTATAACTTTATCAGAGAACAATGACAATACACAAAAGGTCACAGTCCATTCACTGGAAAACAACCAAGAGAGAAACAATGACTTAAGATGCAAAGCACAGTCTTCCATTCATCAAGACAACGACATCAAAGTAAATACAATGAAAAACACAGTCTTAGAAAGGAATCTTGATATTAATAAGGACATTGGAATTTATAGCATTATAACTGATCAAAAGTCACCATCATGGAGGTATACTTCACAGTCATATGATATGACAAGAATGAATAATGTATTGATAGCCATCAAAGAGTTTGTCATAGTGTTTTATTGTAGTAGAACAGTGATCATGATTATAATTTCAATCCAAATGCCTTCAAAGGAGCAACTTCAACATAGGATTAGCAGTCTAAGGACAGTTTGCAACCATGGAATTTATAAATAGTTCAAAGTCCAACACAGTGAATAATGAAATACTGCTACAACAATACTTAATGGACAATCCATAGCCTTATAACAAATATACTTATAAGGGAAAATATGATCACTATTATCATGGGTCTGAGACAATATAAAATGATCAAAATATATAGTTATTAGCAGTCATAAACTGTTTTAGAGGATTGGCAAAGAACATAGAGATATGAAGCAATAATGAGATGTGAGGCAATAGTTATAAAATTTAGATAAACTCAAAGAGACATTTACAAATACAACCTACCCTTTATAATACCTAATTGAAGAAATGGATGCAATGCAAGTCCTTGTATCAATAATGTCTGGTAGATAGTAAAAAACTAGAACAATAAACTCCATATAAAAGTGGTTAGACTTAAAATGATAAGGAAAATTTAAAAATGCTAAAGAAAATGTCAACTAATAAAAAAAAATTTACAAGGATGAGGCATATTCATAACTTTTGCAGTCCCACCATGGATATCAACACTAGAAGCAACTCATACTGTTAGTGTACATACAAGACAATATGGGAGTTCATTATACCCAACAACTTGTGGTGTTGTTGTTTGTGTTGGCTTTGTTGGACCCTGCAATTAAGATTCAATATACATTATTCAATAAGATTAACTATGAAACATAATTAAATATTGAAAAGTGTGTTATCTTATTGAGCTTCGCTTGGTTTCGACAATAGTTTAATATTCTCTACTTAACAAGGCCAACCAGATGAAAGTGTAAGCTCATTTGGTCCCTCCCCCCCAACATCACACTAAATTCCCTGTTAACATCTAACATTCATTAACACATAACATTGATTAACATGCAACATTCATCAAAATTAATTAACACATGTTATTCATAACTAGTCATTAGCACATAATTACATTCATTAACACATAAAAATTAGTCATTATCAAATAAGGTAGATTACAATCATTTTTTTTCTTTTTCTTTGAAGCTATGAAAATAATAAGTGGAGCATCATTTTCTTCATCATTTCCCCCCTCTTCAGTTGTTCTTCCCTCTGATTGTGATCTTGATGTATACCTAGTCCTATACTGAGGACGAGGACACTGAAGTGAAGGGGGGTCCTCTACAATAACCAAGAAATGGGTTAAATTCAAAATATTTTTTATTATTGTTACAAGTATTTCATCAATTTAGAGAACATAACCGTGGCACTCTTTACCTAATGGGGCCACATCATTTTGTCTAGCCTTAACCTCAACATGCTGAAGACCCTCTAGATCCTCTGGAGTTGAAATACTAAAGGTTACATTAATGTTGGACACCAATTGCAATTAAATTTGTTGAAAAGAATAACAATGGTCCTCTTTAGCTGATTGAGGAACATCATGTTCCTGATGTTGTATACCTAGATCATGCTCCACTTGGTCACCATCGACTACATGCTCTAAAATATTAACAAAAAAGGTTACTTTAATTACTACACTAATTACAATTTAAGATGTTTAATTGTATTAATAATTACATAAATAAATTTGAATAGCAAATGAATACCTCCACTACTAGGATGCACATCTGGACCTTCATGTGCAGGTTGTGTTTCACGATTAGTAGGTTGCATTCCAATGTCATGTGCATTGTTATCATTGCTTGCGTATTTAACACAAATATAGTCACTTTATGTTGGAACTCAACATCAATTAAATTATTAGTAAAGTATTCAATTTGAAACAATTTTCATTTAGCTTATTACATGTGTGACAGATGCACCAGAATCTTGTGTTTTCCCACTCAATTCTCGTAGTCATTCAACCACAACTGTATAGCCTTACTGGTAGGCATTTCTCTTGTCATCTTCAGTGGGTGCTCTATTGAATTCAGAGCCCTGCATTTTTTCTTGGTATCATGAATTTTGCTTGCATTGTTTGATAAAAAAAAAATGTTTGCAATTTATAAATATTTTGATGCGATATTTCATTTATTGATACTTACAATTCGTGCGACAAGTTTGATATAACCACCAGAGTTGAGTTTGTGTTGCCCATTCTTTTCTTGTCTTTCTGTGGTTGCCTTTGACATGTCACTTAGTCTATGAAAAGTTTGAAATATGTTAGATTATATAAATATAAAGAGCAATTAATTAGTACATAATTACATTCTTAATAGTATCCCATACCTTCTTTTGGCGTCTGCTTGTGTCTTTCCTTTTTTCGTTTCAATTCTCTCCTTGGCATTCAAAATTAGGTCCTTCCACTCCCTCTCTGGAATCATGGGGGGATGCTCGTACTTTAAGTTCTTATCTAAATGGGTCATGTATTGGTCCCTCACATACTTTAGATATGTGCCTGCTTTTTCAAGGAGCTTGGTTTTGTCGAATGTATCATTTCCAAACAACTCAACCATACGGTTTGTCAATTCATCTTTTAACCTTTTTTCTTGGTCATTCCACCTTTAAAAGCAAAAACAAACCTGTTAGATTTAGAAATAAACTGAGGCTACCTTTATTATAGTTCAAGAAATGGATCAAAGGAAAACTATTCTAGCAATGATATGAAATCAAAATAGTGGATTAGGTTTAGTTCACATATGATCTTCCACCTTTTATGTATGGTGGGCCCAAATATCTACAATGCAATGTCATTAAGATTTTTATAAAAAAATATCATTTCCTGTAAAATTTTTTATGGGATCATTAGTCCAAAATGAGTGATGAGGAAGTAAATTACAATTAGACTATATACAATAATTATTTTAAAGTACCTGGAACCTTCTATATCTTTAAGGGAATCAATTCTTCATCACTCAGAACCAATGTGGCCTGCAACATTCTTGTACTAACAATATGAGAAGATCCAGGAAATGATGGTATGTTATCAGCAATAGTTGCCTCATGTGCATCTCCTGCTGCAGAAAATGAATCCACTATGAAATGCCCCCAAGAAAGAATGCTTCAAGGGAAATAAACACATAACAAAAGCTAGAGAAAAAGAGGGATCTACTAATAGTGGATGGGCCAACATGACATGCAGTAGAGGATGTCTACATGTTGCGTGTTGCCGACATTGCAGTCAGAAATATAGGTGGGGCTAACATTTGATGAGGAGACATTTGCAAAGGAACATTGACAACACCTGAAGAATAATACATTAAATATATAAAACATTAAATATATGAAAACTGCAAGAATTGTAAACACGGATGAACCTTTATTATGAACATTGATAGTATCAAGGATGATGTGTTTTGGGTACTCAAAGTGATAAGCCAAGAAAATTGTCATCACCTGAACTACCTGCAATACCCTGATCATGGCCACTAGGTTGATGAGGATGCATAAATTTCTGTAAAAACAACACATACATATTTTAGTTAATGACATAAAAGAGTATAAAATATAAACTATTATTAAACTTTTGTTATAATTAAAGCTTTCATTACTACTTACTTGCAATTTTTCTATTGTCCGCATCAATTTTTACACCCTCTCTTGTATCTCATCAGTCTGAGGCTCCACGGATGCCAAAGCAACAATCTCTCTACTAATTTTTCTAATAGACTTTTTATCAATTCTATAGGGTTGTGGAATTTATGATGTCATCATCACTTAATCTTGTTGAGTCCACATCCCTAGAGAGGTGCTCAGGTACTGCAACTCCCTTTCCCTTTCCCTGAACATCCGTCTGTGACAAGAATATCATTAACACTATCAAAATTACTCCAAAACACTCAAGAAAAGAACATAATAATGTAACAATTTGCTTCTATCTAATTTGTACAATTACAATGAGGTTTACCTGCTCGGTAGAAGTGTTGCAACCTACATCCCTATCTTTGCTATGTGATGGATCCATGTCATCCTATGACAAATAAAAAATATAAAAAAACGTTAGCAAAATGAAACCAATAAACTTAGCAAAAAAAAATAATAATAAAATGATATATTGGAGTCATTAATTGGAGGTTGGTTAATTTAAATGGTATATAGTATGTACCACCCCCATGATAGTAACTTTTTTTGTATCTATACTATTCAAATTATAATTGATTAGTAGCTCTTCTCTTGTACTTATTGATTTTATCGCACATTTGAATACATGATTTCCCTCGCATGCCTCAAATATGCAATTGGGTTGTTTATTAAGTGACCCAGGTTGCGTACTATTTATAAAACCTACAATATTCCTTGCTTCTTTTGGCCTTCCATAAATGTACATAGCCACTCATTTACTTTGATCATTATCTTTCTATTGTATATAATTTGCTGACAGTGCATACCTACGCATACTTTTTTTATATCAAAAAATATGCATCCAATTATTATAATTGTAACAAGGTCTGACAAAATCCATCAATTCAACAACTTTGTTGTAACAAACCTTTATGCCGTCCATGGAAAATAGGCCCAAACCATGTAACGAAGAAGGTGCTATGCGATATATCCTATCGTTAACACAAAAAATGGTGTTTATTGGAGGAAGTTCTTTGGGTACCCGTTGTTTTTGTAGATGTTTGTACCTCAAGGGCACCTCAATGTTACCTTTGGTCTCATCATCATAAGAACATGACCCCCCTTGAGCAAGGAAAAATTCTATGCATTTATTGAATTTTCTTCTAATCTTTTGACCTCTAGTTGATCTCCCTATTGTAGACCAACTACATGTCTCACTTTCATTTTCTATTCCTGCATTTCTCTCACTCAAGGAAGACACATCTGATAAATACCTATTTGGTCCACACTCCATCAAATGAGAGAGTTAGTTGGCAATGAGAGAGATATTTTGCAAATGAGGGTAATGTTGATGAAGAAGTTGGCCCTAAAGTTGATATTGAGATTAAAATTTGAATAAGTCCAATTGGGGCCTCAAGTGTTGATAATTGTATTAAATTTGTTGCTAATGTCGAGGTTTTAAAAACTAAGGAAGTTTGTTTTCCAAGTAATTTTTTAAAAATAAACTGTTTCTATAGGGTGTATTAACTTATACCTCTCGATCCATGAGACGGTGCATGATCCTCGTCAAAGGGGTTCAGGTACCTACACACGTAATTCAATTATCTTATGTTAGCTAAAAATTACATAGTACACAACCTTAACTTTGTAGACCAAAAGAGTATTAAAAAAAAAATGTTGTCATCATAATCATTGTAAATTTTTTAATTTCTTACCTTTACTTTATGTAGATTATGCAGGATCATGAACTAAAGGGTTGACGATGTCTATAGTCAATTACCTATTTTCACCAAGGGTGACAACATCACGCAAAATATATACATGAAATCAACACCATCAATTGAGAATCATAAGCATTACATGTGTAAGTTGATAAACAATAAATACATATTTATCATAAGCATCATAAGCATCACATATGTATCATCATATATGCAATTGAGTATCATATGTTGGCAATTTTGATGATGATATTGTGATTGTCATTGATGGACACACACTTGCTTTGAGATCACTTTTTGTATATATGAGTTATGCTAAACTGATATTTGTTCCAACCGGTATTATGAATTATAGTCTTTAGACTATCGGTGTTTTGCAGAAAGTGTTTACCAATCTCAAGCAGTTCGAGGATTCCAAAGAGGTATGAAGGAACAAAGCAGGTGTTATCATTTTTCCTAGTCTTCATTTTGAAAAGCCGGTAATCAGTAAAATATGTGAATCGATAATAGGTAAATGTATGAACCGATATTACTTTGTGATGAGTTACCAACCGTTATTATTTTTGTGATGAGTTATCATCCACTGACACTTTGGTGGTGATTCTGTGTCGTGTTACCAAATGTGTCCAGATGCACTGAACCTAGGAACTTGCAATGTAATCCTATTGGACTGACATGAAATCAGATTCCTTTTATAAGGACATCATGTCTAGGGTTTTAGTAGTTGTTAGGGTTTTTAGGTGGTTGATGAGGTTTTTGTATGTCCGATCACACAAGAAGTTTAGGTCTATGTGAAGAAATAGAGTGTGAAGATTTTGAAGACTGAAGTAATGCTGAAATGCATTAACAATGAACTATCAAGGATCTAACCAAGCATACTGTGCTAGTATTTAGATCACTCACTTGTTGATTACTCACATCTTCGACAAGTCTGAAACCCTTAACCGGGTAGGCCTGGAAAAGCCTTCACAAATCCTCTAACAAGGTGGTTCACAACCGTGGATCTGAAATCCTCTCACAAGGTAGTCTTTAATCAAACTTATCTCCTAACATAGATTGAGATTCCTAACAGGATCTGTTCTGGTGAAGAACATTGTATGACCTTAACCAGTCTGACCTTAACCGGTCTAGTTACTATTCTATAGATAGTTACTTGTGAGTTTCATCTCACCGTGGTTTTTCCCGTTTGGGTTTCCACATCAAATCTCTTGTGTCATGGTGATTGTGCTCCTATGGGTGAATGCCTTATTTTCTATTTGGTTTGCATTTGTCTTAACCAGTTTGTCAGTAAAACTATTATACCGGTTTACTGCTAAACTATTTAAGTGTTTGAGTTCAATATTTTTTGGTATACTAATTCACCCCCCCTCTTAGTATTCATCATCATAAGCATCACATATGTGTCAGCATAAAAATGTAATCCATCACATATGTATCATAAATCACCATTCTTCACATAGGTAATAAACAATCCACATTCTATAAATAAACACAAAGTTCAAAAAATGTCACATGTATCATCATAAACATGTAACCCATCACATATGTATTTTAAATCAACATCCATCAAATAGCTAATAAATAGTCAAAATTCTATAAATAAACACAAAGTTTAAAAAATATCACATAAATAGTCACTCTCCCTATCTGCATCTCCTCGGGGTGGCATAATTCTACTATTAGCACATGCTAGAGGTGGAACATGAATTAAAAATATTAAAAGGTGCATCATGAATTAATTATGTAATGGCATTAAAATTCAAGACATAATGAATTAATTATGAAACCATATAAGTCAAATAAATTTCTATCAAGAAATCAATATTAAATAGATAATATACTAATTGCATACCTCATACATTTCATTCATGTCATTAATCTTCTTCTTCATCCAACTCATGATGATGATGATGATGATGATGATGATGATGATCACCATAACCATCATCATAATCATCATCATCATCATCACCACCACCACCACCATCGCCATCACCATCACCATCACCATCAACATCAACATCACCATCACCATCACCATCACCATCACCATCACTATCACCATCACCATTGTTGGCATTTGCATGAAGATTGCATTAATGATATGTTATGTTGTCATTGATGTCAATTATCTGGTAATGATATTGCTGATATTGCTGATACCATCTTATAACCGATCATCATCATCATCATCATCATCATCATCATCATCATCATCATCATCATCATCATCATCATCATCATCATCATAATCATCATGATCATGATCATGATCATGATCATTGTTATCATCATCATCATGATCATGATCATCATCACCACTACCACCATCACCATCACCATCACCATCACCATCACCATCACCATCACCATCACCACCACCACCATCACCATCACCATCACTATCACCATCACCATTGTTGGCATTTGCATGAAGATTGCATTAATGATATGTTATGTTGTCATTGATGTCAATTATCTGGTAATGATATTGCTGATATTGTTGATACCATCTTATAACTGATATGAAGAGCTTTGTGAAGGACATTGTAACCGGTATGTAATTTTGTGAGTTAAACCCTATATATTATTAAAGTGAGTAAGTCCAAGACAGTGAGAGGTTTGGGTCAGTTAGACAAACCAATTAATGCTCTTTGCAAAGAATGTCAGTTAGGAAAGATGACTTCTTCAACTTTCAAAAGCAAATCCTTTTTAGTGGAGCACTTGTTAGATTTGGTTCATACAGATCTTTGTGGACCAATAAGAACAAAAAGCATTCAAGGTGATAGATATTTCATGATTCTCACTGATGATTGTTCAAGGATGACGTGGGAAACATTCTTGAAATATAAGACTGAAGATTTTGGTAAGTTCAAGGCATTCAGGGCCTTAGCTGAGAAAGAGAGTGGTAAGAATATAAAATGTCTAAGGACAGATCAAGGTGGTGAATTTACTTCTGAGGAATTCACTAGGTATTGTGAAGAGAATGGTATCAAACGACAACTTTCTGCACCAAGGCCACCACAATAGAATGGTATCACAGAAAGAAACAACCAGTCAGTTGTTGAAGCTGCTAGGACAATGTTGATACAAGGAGGTGTAGCGAAAACCTTTTGGAGAGAAGCTATATGCATAGATGTCTACACAATGAACCAAGTTCTGATAAAGAGAGGTAAGGAAAATATTCCTTATGAATATTGGTATGGAAGATCACTTGATGTTAGCTATTTTAAGATATTTGGAAGCAAATATTTTATTAAGAGATGTGATTACATTAGCAAATTTGAGGCTAAAAGTGATGAAGGTATATTTCTTGGCTATTCCACTAGAAGTAAGGCCTACAAATGTTTTAACAATCAGACACATAGAATTGTTGAGAGTGCTAATGTTCAAGTGGATGAATTTCTTGAAGTCTCAAAATGAACCAGTTCAGAGAAAAAGAATAAAGATCCTTGCATTTTATTTTTGGAACCAAAAATTGTGAAATCTGAAACTGACAAAGCAAATTCTGATGCACTTGTTCAACCAAAATAGATAAATTCAGAAGAAGATGATGATAATGAAGAAGCTGAACCTGAAGATAATGATCATATTATTCCTAGATATGTGAGACTGAATCACAATCCTAAACAGATTATTGGAGATAAGGATGCTGGAGTACTAACCAGAAGAAGAATCAGAGAGAATTCTTGCATGATCTCCACCATTGAACCAAAAACTGCTAAGGAGGCATTTGGTGATGATAAATGGATTAAATCTATGGAAGAGGAATTGGATCAAATTGAGAAGAACAACACTTGGACCCTAGTACCCTGACCAGTAAATAAGGATGTTATAGGTACTAAATGGGTATACAGGAACAAGTTGAATGAAGAGGATGTTGTAGTTCGCAACAAGGAAAGATTAGTTTGCAAGGGATATGCACAAGAAAAAGGAGAAGATTATGGCAAAATTTTTGTACCAGTAGCAAGATTGGAAGGTGTCAGAACTTTACTTGCATTTGCAGCCCATAAGAAGTTCAAGGTATATCAGATGGATGTTAAGTTTGCATTTTTGAATGGGATAGTGGAAGAAGAAGTATACATAGCAAAACCAGATGGTTATACTTTGACTGATGAGAAAGACATGGTATGCAGATTGCATAAGGCTTTATGCATTAAAGTCAACACCTAGAGCATGGTATGAAAGGCTTCATACACATGTGATGAAGATAGGATTTCTGATAACCAGTGATGATAGTAACATATATCTCAAGTTTGAAGGAGATGAAATAAGAGTCAGTGAAGTATTTGTTGATGATATCATATTTGGAGGTAATGATGTCATGAGCAACGGTTTTGTAGATGAAATGAAAAATGAGTTTGAAATGTCTTTAGTAGGGGAAATACAATTTTTCATAGGCTTGTAGATACAACAAATGAAGAATGGTATTTTCATTACACAGTCTAAGTACGTGAAAGAGGTTCTGAAGACATCTGGCATGAGTGACTGTAAACCAATTGGGACACCAATGGTTAGAGGTTGCAAGTGGTCTAAGGAAGATGAATCTAAGTCTGTTGATGAGAAGGAATATAGGTCAATGATTGGAAAATTACACTATGTTGTTCATAGCAGACCAGACATAGCCCATGCGGTTGGCATAGTTGCTAGATTCCACAAGAATCCTAAGGAAACACATTTGATAGCAACCAAGAGAATTTTTAGATACCTGAAAGGTACTGTTGACTATGGATTATGATATCCATATGGAGGAAACTTTGATTTGAAGGTATACACAAATGTTGATTGGGCAGGAAATGTTGATGACCGAAAAAGCACAACCGGTGGAGCATTTTTCTTAGAGAAAGGCTTGTTTCATGGAGTAGTAAAAAGTAGAGTTGTACTTCACAATCTACTGCTGAAGCTGAGTATGTTGCAGCTTATATGAATTCACACAAGCTATTTTGATGAGGCACATTTTGGAAGGTTTTAAGATGAAGATTTCAGAATCTATAAAGATTTTATGTGATAATACAAGTGCCATAAATATTTCCAAGAATCCTATTTTGCATGCATGAACCAAGCACATTGAATTGAAGTATCATTTCTTGAGGGAAAAAGTGCAGAGAAAATATGTTATCTTAGAGCATGTTTCTACCAAGGAGAAGCTTGCAGATATTTTTACCAAACCTCTACCTAAGACTACATTTGAGTATCTTAGAAGTCAACTAGGGGTTGTACCCCTTCATGAGGTTAGTTGAGCATGATGTTGATTGCATCAGTCCTTGAACTACTTGCAAAATTTTACAAGGATTGGTGTAGTAGTGGATGTATTCCATAGGGGGAGCATCAAGTTGTAGTATGTTGTTGATACACAGTGAAATTTTGCATTACATGTTTTAATTTCAATTTGGCATTGCTGTCAAAGGGGGAGAAGAATTATGTGATTATGAGACAAACTAAAGACAGAGAGAGCATGTGAATACTTGGTAATGTAAACCAGGATTCCTATTCACAATCACAACAACAATCCATGGTGTTGATATTTGTATTGCCATCAATGCCAAAGGGGGAGATTGTTGGCATTTGCATGAAGATTGCATTAATGATATGTTATGTTGTCATTGATGTCAATTATCTGGTAATGATATTGCTAATATTGTTGATAGTGTCTTATAACTGGTAGGAATAGCTTTGTGAAGGACATTGTAACCGGTATGTAAGTTTGTGAGTTGAATCGGTAACCAGTGTAAAAGGTTAAACCCTATCTATGTAATGTAACCGGTAAACCCTACCAGTTGTTTTTGTTAAACCCTAACTGATTAAGGTTGTTGAATTAGTTATGTTGGTTTATGATTTGACGTTGAGGGGTAATGATGGTGACATGTATGGTCATTAAATGAAGACAAGTTCAAAATGTTTTGGTGCGTTTGTTTGTCTAGGGAATGAGCAAAATGTATTGCATCTAATGCAAAGTGTGTGGTGAGTTACTGAGCTTGATGAAGTGGTAATCAAGGAGCGGTTGAGGTTTTCTTAATTGATGTGTAGAGATTCCTATGAAATCCAATGAGCATACTTATATCGACTTGTTTGTAATCTCGATGAGAGAATTAGGTTTTTCTTGTGTTACCGACCTAATTGATCTGTATTTAAGGTCGATGAAGTTGTTTTGTTTAGAGTTGGCAAGAGTTGGCAAGAGTTGGTAGAAATCAGTTGAGTGTGTTGTTGCCAAACCAGATAATGAGTCTGTAGTTTGAATAAATGTTGATAGGAGCTTAAAAGGACCTGATCAAGCAAGTGTATTTCTATTTAGATAGATCAAGCAAACTCCTGTTGTTCTCTAACAATTACAACAAAATTGAAATCCTGTAACTAGGTAAGCTCTAACAAGATTGGTAACTCCTTAATCAGGTGATTCCAAATAGGATCAGTTCTTAACATGACTTTTGTAAAAGCTTTAATAGGCTTGGATCCTAACAGGGCAAACTTTAGAAGAGTTCAGATATTATCTTGTGAGTCCCATCTCACCGTGGTTTTTACCTATTTGGGTTTCCATGTCAAAAATACTTGTGTCATATGGTGAATGTTTTTATGGTTATGATCTTATGGTTGATTTAATTAACTACTTAACTATTCTGATAGGGTATGATAACTAGAAGCATTGAAAAAGGGAATATGTTGACATATAATAAAGCATTTGGATATTTACAAGTTTAATGCTGTTTACTGTTAAGTTGCTGTAACAATCAATTGGATTTTCTTATGAGTATTTACAGTGGGGTTTCATTTGATAAGTTTACTTTGTGTGATTGAGATTGAGATTGGGAAGTTTGTATCAGTTTTTCTATTTACTGATTTACCCCACCCCCCTCTCACTAATCTACTAGATACTTATTGTTTCATCATACCATCAACCATCACCATCACCATCACCAACACCATCACCATCACAATCACCATCACCATCATCATCATCAACTTCTTCTTCATCATCATCGAGTAACTGTCGATCATGATCATCATCTACATCATCTTCTACTTCTTCGGTATATGCTTCTTCCATCACATTATACTTTATCGACCTTCCTCTTGGATCATGTCTAACAACAAATTACCAACCCGGTTTATGTGGAACCTCTGAGTAAAATACCTGCTCACATTGGCTTGGAAGAACATAGGGCTCATCCCCAACTAGTTCAAACGACCTTGTATTAACCATTGTAAAACCATTATCATGTTGAATAATAGTTCTATCAAGATCATTTTTATTCAGTCATAGCTTGTACCATTTGATGACGAACAAAAGTAATTTGAAGGAATTAAAGTCACACTCAAGTATATCATCCAAAATCCCTGTATCAATTTTGAGACTCTTGAGGATGTATGTTGTTTCTCGATGAAATATTTGTCACCTCAAAGACTGTAGTTATCCTAGAATCACAAGTTTTCTTCATTTCATCCAACTTTTTGATGTGGAATTTATGACCATTGCAGCACATAGCATTGTGGCCTTTGACCTGCAATATGTCAAACATGTAAAAATTATTGCATCATGAATTGATAAACATATGGGTGATTAATAAATTTATACGTACCTGTTTATCTCTTAAACCATATGCTAAATCAATTTCTGTTTGTGTAACATTGGAATCTACATTACGATGAGCTTCTTTAACCAATGAAGCCACACCTTCCCATGCTAATGTGCAACCAGAATGTTGACAACGTTCAATCCATACCACCATCCAATCAAGATTGTTTGCAATATACAAATGTAGTGCATCCCACTCAACCAATTGTACAAAAAATAAATAGATGTCTTACAATCAATTTATTTTGAAGATTAAGAATTAATTAATGATAATAACATCTTATAATTGCCTCTCACTTTCCTCAATCTACCTTTCCTTGTCAAGTACTCCCCTTCAAATTTGTTAATGGGGTTGGGATCCCAAATGCAATCCACGTGGATCTTTGCTACAAACTTAGGAAGATATTAAAAAATGTACACCATAGTCTATTATACCATATATCCCTCCACCATAGAACCCTCAGGATGTGCTCTTTTTCGAACCAAATCCTTCAAAAATTTCAAGTGCCTCTCAACCATCCACATTGACCTAGTGGGTACACATCCACACAATTCAATCTCTTCAACTTGGTGTATAAGGTAGTGTTCTTGTGCATTGAAAAAAGCTGAAGGTAGACACTTTTGCATTTCACACATTAGATGAGGAATTTTTCTCTTCCAATATTTTATATCTTCTTTATGGATTTCTTTACATGACAACCACCTACAAGATATTCAAGACGCAAAAATATATATTACATAACAAGTAAAACAAATCACAAATATAATATCTATACAACGAATTGAACAAATATCACTACTTACCTCATTTATTTTCCAAGATCATATATGACTTGATTGACATTATTGTTGAAGTGGTCTGGGAGAGATAGAGGTAGAACATACTACAACAATTATAAAATTATCTTTTCAATTTTTTCTAACATAATACAATGAAAAGTACATGTGCAGTATACAAATATATAGTAAATACACAAGAACATGAATTACCTTAATGAAGGTATGCCAAACATGCGTTTTCATCCCTAGCCCAAATTCTCTTTTCTTTGATATGAGATTGTTTATGTTCATAGCAAATCTTGTGGGAAATCGAATTTTTCGTATGACTTCTTTTATAGCATTGCTTTGCTGGTCCATTAATAACCAAGGAAGGTCACTTATATTAATCTGGTCTCCATGGCTATTTGATTGAATGACAATTTTTATTGCATGATTGGATTCCTGAATGTCACTACAAATTCTGACAATTTTTTCTTTGTCACGCCTTCCATCCAATATTTTCCATAATGTCTTTGTTATATTCTTTCCAATATGCATAGTATCAAACAAATGCACAATTTGTAACTACTCATAGTAGGGCAACCTACTAAATTATCGAGGTTAACTTTTTAGATCCTTAGGAAGGTGGTCATTAATGCCTTGATGACCTTCACGATCATCAATTACATCATCAATAAACAAAACATAATAGAAAAGATGTTTTATGACATAAACCATTAGATGGAATGACATTACCTTGACGATTAATTCTATTATATTCCAACTTCCACAGGTGAGGTGTCATTCTTTGTGGCTTTGATATATTCTCTTCTTTCCCATTGAAAAGATGTTTTTCAGTATTTTGATACTTATTATTTTTGTGGAGAAAGTGCCTATACTCATCAAACACCTGCTTTCCTAAAATTTTTGAATGACAAGATTTCATATTTGGACCACAAACTAGACATGGAAATTTTCCCTTTGTTTGAAGACCTACAAGATAATGTATAATTGGATTAAATATGTTAATTTTTTAAATTATAATTATCATGCACAACTTGAACACTATAACATACCACAAAAATGTGTTATCCCTGGGGCATCATGTATTGTCCATACAAGCATCGCATGGAATTGAAATTGTCTTTATCATATTGGTCTAGAAACATCATACATAATGACATCATTCCATAACTCCATCAAATCATCGATAAGAGGCTCAATATATACAGTCATATCTTTAACTTGGTACTTACCTAATTGAATGAACAAAAACATTACATAATTATTATGACCATTTTACTGCAATATTTATAATTAAATGTAGATGACTATTAAATGATAAATACCTGGAACAATCATTGCCAACATTATGTGCTACCTCTTTATTGACATCCATGGAGGAATGTTATTATTGATAACAAAAATAGGCCACATTGAGTAAACATATCTTAGCTCTCCAAATGGATTGACACCCTCTGCTTCCAATGAAAGCCTAAGATTACGAGGTTCTTCTTTAAAGTGTGGCCACTTTTCCTCTATGTCCATAAATGTTGAGCCATCCGCAGGTATTTGAATAATGTCATCTTGACTTATATTGCATGCATGGTAATCCATAAATTGTGCCAAGCTAGTGCACTTGAATAATCATTGCATACATGGAATAATGGGAATATAACGAAGAACCTTGTGAGGCACCTTTTTTGTTATTTGATCTATTCGATATATACTAATATGACATTCAGGGAATTCAGTTCAAAATTCATGTTGTTTGTGATATATAATATGATCATTGGGACAAGCATCTATTGCTTCATACTCCATTCCAATATCTTTCATAATGGCAGATAATTCTCGGTATGAGCGAGGTAGAATATTTAATGGTGGTAACAAAAACTCACCTATCAATCTACAACAAAAAAATATAATTTGTTAATATAAAGAATATTAATGGTACATGATTCACCATTTATTAACTATAATGACATATATGACATACCTTAACATACGTGAGATTGTTATGTTGGATAAATCATTCATAACCTTCAAGTTCACCAACAACAATATAGTGGAGAGAAGAGTTGTATGGGAGCCTTCGTAAAAGGCCTCATATGTCTTCTCAAGTAGAGGTAAATCATGAAAAAAATCAAGGTCATCAAGGTCATCATGATCAGCTACACTAGTACTAAATGTATCATGGATCAATGTATTTGTACCATCATCTTTAATTGTGTTTTGTGGCTCATGATCATCATCTTCCATGGGATCATTATCTTCAGCTTCAATATTCTCCCCTCCATGTTCCTCCACTTCAAAATCCATATTCTTTGGGTTGTGTTGATCCATATCATGTGCTCTAGGGTGCTCAACCTATATAAAAATGATATACATAAATAAACCATGATCATGATCTCATCATCAAGTGATTTCTTATGTATATAAATTGTTAAAATGATATAATGAAAAACTTACCAATGGATGATAATCATGTCCCCTTTCAATGTGACCATGCAGCCTACAATGTTTCTTAGCTATTTTGATTAGAAGTCTTCTAGTCTTTAACCCCTTACAAATTTTGCAGGGAAAATAACATTTTCCATCACCTTTTCTTTTCAAGTTAGACCACAATCTAGCAATTGTCTCCTTATTTTTTTGTTCACTGATATTGTCTGACATGGTCTTTCTTTGTAGGCAAAAAAATCGGGCTATAGAACTAATTATATAGAAGTTGAAATGTTAGTTATGAAATCACGTTTTAGTATAATATACCAAATTAAATTATTTGACCATATAAATAATGCAAATTGAACCAAAAGTATTTAACTCTTCTTTTTCATCTCAAAACATATCTAATGGCTTTGTGGTGATTTAGAGAAGGTGATATGCTAATGGATTTGTGGTATGCAATCCTTGTATCATATCTTAAGTTGACTAATGTCTAATTAGGGTAATCCATGAGTGTCTAATGTGAAGTCATTATCAATGTTGTGAAGTCATCGAGAGTATGGTGATAGTCATCCTTATAGGATCCTCTCAATACTATCCAAATCAGTGACAAGTAAGACAAAATTCTCAGTCACACATTGGGTGCAAGTGAATGATATTACATATACTTTTGGGATGAACACCATTGAGAGTCATATACCCAAGTTAGTCTAAAAGAAAAGTAACTATCCATTCCCATGCTCATGCATATTTACATGACTAATGCTACCCTTGTGTATCCTAAACATTGGAGAGACATTATTTGACTTGCCTAATCAATGTGGTTGCTGTCCTAATATGAAATACTGAGTTCTACCCTTGCCTCTGCATCAAACTTCTCACATCATGTTTATTCACCAAAACACACTATTCCCAATCTTCCTCAATACCCTCAATGGAGGAGCATCTATAATGGTTTCAACATACAAAGTCAATTATCATACACTCCATTCTTCTAGACACCCTTGGATACATTACTTGGCTTCTAGGCTTGGGAAAACTAATATGAATTAAGCCAACACCATGAGGATAGGATCAAGTATCATAGCAACTGATCATAATTTGTGAAGACAGGGTTCACACCTAAGTGTTGGCTCTCAAGAATGCCACACTTCCAAAATTGTCAGTCTCAAGACTTCTCCTATTGGGTCAACACTCATTGATGGCCATAAGGCCAAATCAATGTATCTAGGATTCAAACTCCTTACTCTAGGATTGGAGGACCCTACACAAGGTCTATGAATTTTACCGTTATAATTATTTTTTAATGGATGAGGATCTATATTATCATTTCCAAAATAGTGTTATGCATATTCACAAGAAGAAAGGTAAGTGGAAAGAGTCACATCCCGAAGTCCAAACAAGACAATAGCTCAAAACAAAAAACAATTATAACAAGGCAACTAAGAGGAGGAGGTTAGCCCTAGTCATTTGTTTTTCTCTTTATCTACAATTGCTTGTTTTGCATATGTCACTTGAAACTACACTTCTATGACCCTATTGCAGACAATAGGAATAATTTTGTAAAATTAGAAATAGCACTATCTTTTCACCCAACTATAGTGAAAGTCCCAAATCATCTTTGGTGGTTCTTTAGTGGGAATACAAATGTGTCTCATGTAGCATAGGAGCTCATTTTCTATGTCAAAATCAAGAACCTACCACCTAATTGTGAATTTTTGGCATATGTCAAAGAATTCAAGATCTCTAATGTTAAGTTAAGGTCATTCTAATGTTTCATGCTTGCAAGAACCAAGTGTTGTTATCAAAGCTGAAGATGAAAGATAAGTCAAGCAATCAACAACCTTATCAATACTCTTGTTCTTGTGTCAAATGTTCAATTGAAAAAAAATGTTGTAGGTACGTGGAGAACCTTTGATGATGGTAATTTTAAAACTCACCTCAAGTCTACATGAACTACAGAGGCTTGTAATAAGTATGCATGACTATCTCCTTACCCAAAATGTAATCCTTCCATTGCATGCAAACCTAAATGATAACATATATCTCTTTATTATATTTTAGGTACTTACCCACTATGTTATAAAACATCTTGTTATGGTAAATATAAAAAGTCTTAGGTGACAATATGTTAGAAATGGGTCACCATTGTAGGTACATGGAGCACCTTTGATGGTCATTTTGCAACTCACCTTGAGTCTACATGAGCTGTAGAAGCTTGTGATAAGTATGGATGATTGTCTCCTTCCAATATGTAGACCTTTCATTGTATGTAGACCTAAACAATAGCATAAGTCTCTATTACATTTTAGGTTCCTACACACTATGTTATAAATCATCATTGTCCAAAAATGGCCATTTATATGGTGGCCAATTTAGTAGTGGTGTGTCAAGCACATTATCAATTGAAAGCTTTACTTAATAATGCAAAGGTGCACCCATCAACAAAATCAACACGCCTTTGTACCTTGAGAGCATATGCTCCACCTGCTTCTATTGTGTAGTTATTGTTGGAGTTTGAGAACATGTATCTATTGCAACTTTCCATTCTTCTTCAGGTCTAATAATTCACCCAAACTGAAATTCACCTCCATAAAACCACCCAAATTGAAATTCACCTCCATCACTAAATCAAGTGGAGTTCCTTCAACTCCTCCTTGGCTAGCAAGCTAGCAATACAACATTGTTGAAATGGAATTATAATTTAAGTAGGGTTCTACTAATTTTCTCTAATCTAAGAAATTACAAAGAAATACATCCCCAATTTAGAAATATAATCATCAACAACATCTACATCAATTTTCACATCAAACTTAGGGATGTCACAACTTACCTAGGCTCTAAAGGGAGTCCAATTGCCAAATGACATTTCCAATGGGGCTCACTACTTATTTTGGTTACTTCAGAGCATCAACACAAATCGGTTCATCATCCTTGATCTTTGTTTTCCTCAAGCCACATTGATCAACAACTTGAAAGATTTCAAGGAGTTAGTAGCTAGTTCTACAATATCATTGAATCCCATCTTTAATTCAAATATCTAATATCTGACTGCATTTGATGGTACATGCAAGAGCAACTAGGTTGTGATAGCCCTTATCTAAATTAAGCTAGTAATCTGGGGAACAATACACTAGTTGAGAAATTTATTGTACCAAAAGTAAAAATTGAACAAAATAAAACACAAAATTGATAATTAAAATATAGCTGAACAAAATAATCTTTATTTTAATCGAGTGTGTTTACAAAATGGGTAAACTTTGTAGTAGAGATGAATTCCTTCTATTCTTGTTACAAGATTCAAATTCAGCCACTTTATAGCTTTCAAAAAAAGGAAAACTTACTAAAAGTAGTATATTAGGGATCTTGTTGGAACCAAAGAATCATCACACCTAGTACTAACTAGTGTCTTTGGAAGTTGAAATAAGCATTGAAATAAGGACAAACCTAATGGAAAACTGAAAATGTTTGTTGGAAAATTATTTACTTGGCACCCCCATTTGTCAAGGCCATAACTCTTGTCTATAACTGCAATTAAGATGATATTCTCAGCAACTGATTGAATTCTTGATCTTGGTGACTAAGACACTAGTGGTTCAAAAGCGAGAATAGGGTCAAGTGAATTCCTTCTCCAATGGATAATTTAATTTTAACGTTTGATGGCACATCTAAGAGGGCCGTTAATTGCATTTTAAGCTCAATGTCTCAAGGAAAGGAGCACATATGTAACCTAGAATTGCTCCTTTGTCCAATTATTTTATGAATTTGTAACCTTGAATGATGATTTTGCACTATTTTTCTACACTTTTGTACAATCTACCTGTGCTTTTTTTCAATATCATTCTTTTTTAGAAAACTTCCAAATCAGACACACAATCATGACTTTACACCTATAAAATAGGAAACTTTTGGACAAACTAGACTTGAAATGACACTTGGAAACAAACTTCAAACTTGCAAACTTGAAATTTATACTTGACGACCACACAATTAAAACATAAGAAAAACTTGGAGGTAAGTCAAGAGGAATTTAAGTGTGGAATGCCTTCACATTTACTATCTCTAGAGGAATCTCAAAATATTTGTTTTCATCTTCAAAGGTGCTGATAAAAGATCTTCATCAAGTTGCTATATTGGAAGACACATATGAATTTGTACAATATAATAAAGGGATGCAAGTAATTAAAAAGGTCCTTGATTCAAATCCTAATTATTATCTTCTATATCTACTTACCAAGGGTGACAAGTTACCTCTACTTTTACTCTCCCTATCCACAAGGAACAAGATCTCATATATTTTAGTACATCTAGACAAAAAAAGTTAGTTAGTGTGTCCATCCCAAGCATACCATTGTTTGACATATGGACTCTGCAATATAATACCACATTTCAATGACAATCATATAGAGAAACACATGATCAATTTTATGAGCCTATTTTAATGACTCTTTTATTTGGCTTGATAGAATTTTATACTCTAGTTACTGTATTGAATTGTTCTGAGGACTATAGTTAGGAGATAGCTGTTGGGGGGTTATATTTCTCCTAAGTCCCCACCCTACTGTTCATCGAGAACTAGCTGTGAAAGGTAGAGATCAATCTGAAGCACAACAAATCTGCATATTGATCTCTGACATTCTGCTACAGATCAATTTGAAGCACAAAAGTTATGCAGATCAATCTCTTGCTATTTTAGATCAATCTCTTCACAGATCGATCTCTTCGTGCTGCAGATCGATCTCTCCTCAGTGTTAATTGGGTAGACATGCTATGCTCTAAAACTATGATACTTTCTAACTGATAAGACTATTTTATAAGTACTAAAGTATGCCATGTTATGAATTATAGATAGTATGCATTTACATTTGAATTATAGACAATACTTTCTAATCTCTTATACCATTTGATGCAAGCACATAAATATTCCTCTACCTAACCTAGAAAATAAATAATAGTTAGCACAATTGTATAGATTCTTTGCACACAAATTGAATTGACATAAAGATTACAACAAAATATTTATTCAAATATGCAATTAACAATCTCTAATCAATCCTCTCTACAATACCTCTATCTCTCTTAGCCAATCTTGGCCAATGCCCACACACCTCCACATCCTTGGTCGATACTTCTTATATTATATCTTCTCCAATTTGATACCCTTTCATGTTTTGAATTACAATCATTCCTCTAGTGGTTCATTTCACCTTTGATGCCTTTTCAGTTGCTTTTTGTCTTCACATTTAATGTCTCTCCCTAGCGTTTCATTTTTTAGATAGTTATTGATTTGATCAAACACATGGAAATTATATTTATGGCAAAGTTTCAAAAGCCTTTACCCTTTGATGGATATCATACCCTACTCCATTCCTCAACCTTACATCTTTTCTATTCTTGTTTCTTTCATAGACTGTCTCTATATTGTGCCACACACCATCTCTGTAGCCTTCCAAAGTAGTGTTATGTTTGTTCATTGACCCTTTTAATTTTACCTTTATAAACTGAAATCTTGTATTTATTTTTAATCGATGCTTTCCTACATTGTTTGATCTGCCACCTTGTTAGAATGACTGCTCTATTATACTTTGATGGATGTTGCATCTTGTTACAAACCTCACATTTTGGCACTGGCAGAAAGGATATTGGCCTCCATGGTCAAAACTTAGTTGGGACACTTTCCCACCTCCTCTATCTAGTGTGCCCTCTTCTCCTCTTCTCTCTTTCATTAAATGATTATGCACAACCCAATCTCCTTCAACAATATTTCTATCCACTCTTCCCCTCTTTCATTGATTTCAATCCACTATATTGGTGGAGGCATCTATTAAGGTGGGTGTATTAGAGGAAGCCATGGAAAGTGGATGTAGCTAGATCGAGGAGAAATTGGGCACCAGGGTATATTCAAGATAGAAACCTTAAGGGTTAAGAAGATTAAATTTAAAATGAAAATTCATATACAAAAGAGCCTAACCTTTTAGGAGATCGCACACAGGGTTGCTGAGGTTGACAAAGCTTGCATGCAGGGTTTCTAGAGGTCGATGAAGCTTGCACGTGATTGATTGAGCTAATGACTTACTTTTTTTTTTGTTTTAAGTAATGCCCATGGTCGTTGTAATTTCAATGATCGCGGGCACTTTTTTTCAAAAAAAACAACTTTCATTACTAATGCCTTCTCCGTCAAAACCAAATATAAAATTATCATCAGAATTTTGACAAATTCAAGCATTTTTTCAAAAAAAATCAATTTTGGTCACAATATACCTTCTCCATCGGAAACCTCTGTCAAAATTTTAGGCCAAATGTACTAGTGACATGCAATTCTTAATCGATCAACATGCTAACGTTCAAGAACACTTAACAGTAGCAACTCAGATAAGAAAGATAGCTTTTTGAGCACCAAATCATGAACCACTTGAAATGAAGATACAAATGAACATCCAAAACATTCTCCCAAATCTGCAACACAAGATATAATCACAACGGAGCTCATCAGATCAAAAACTAGACTCTGCCAGCCATAGAATAGAAATACCAAAAACCTCAAATACAATCACTAGATCAAGTGATATGATCAAGAAGACTTCCGGATCACTGAAACCAAATTCTCTACAACACCAAAACACAGGAATATGTTGACATGAATGGCAACAACATATCCTAGCAACAACAATATCCAACAATCTCCCCCTTTGGCATTGATGGCAACATATGAATGTAAAAAATAGTCAATGTAAAGGAATGAATCAACATCAACAAAATCCAACAGACTCCCCCTAAGATTATGCACATAAAGCTTCAAAGATAATACAATTTTTCACATGCTTCTCTCCCCCTTTGACAAAAATGCCAAAGATATTTCCACCTTAGAATAAATTCACAACTCTGAAACTTAACTACTCATAGTAGAGTAGCAACATCAACTCATCAACCCAAACAAAAAGATAAGATTGTAAAATCCACCGGATTGATGCATCTCAATGCACCTAGTTCTCATCAGGAGGGGCATAGACCCCCAACTTGTCTCTCAAATGTATAAATGTATCTTTAGGAAAAGGCTTAGTGAAAATATATGCAACCTGATCTTTTGTAGATACATACTCCAGATTTACTTCTTCATTACTAACCTTCTCTTTGAAGAAAATATACTTTATTGATATATGCTTCATTTTAGAATGTAGTACCGAATTCTTGGAAATATTAATAGCACTTGAATTGTCACAATAAATAACAGTAGGCTCATCATACACAACTCTAATGTCTTTCAACATCTGCTTCATCCAAACTACTTGAGTACAATTTTTAGCAGCAACAATGTATTCAACTTCAGTAGTAGATAGAGATAAAGCATCTTGTTTCTTGCTCGCCCATGAAACCAACTTCTTTCCCCAAAAGAAATCTCCACTGGTAGTTCTCTTTCGGTCATCTACATAACCTACTCAATCAACATCAGTATAGGCACAAAACATAAAATCATCATTCTTTAGATACCACAACCCATAGTCAATAGTTCCCTTCAAGTATCTAAAAATTCTTTTAACAAAAGTAACATGAGTCTCTTTAGGATCAGCTTGAAATCTAGTACAAAGACACACAACATGCATAATATCTGGTTTAGTCTAAGTCAAGTACAATAGTCCACCAACCATATATCTATACAAGGTCTAATTCACTTTCTTAGATTCATCATTCTTAGACAATTTGCATCCAGTCGCCATGGGAGTCCCAATAGGTTTGGAATCATCTAACCCAAATTTGTTTAACAATTCCTTCACATACTTAGATTGAGAAATAAAAATGCCTTTACCAATCTAAGTAATCTACAATCCTAAGAATAATTTCATCTCACCTATCATAGACATCTCAAATTCCTTTTGCATGTCATTAGGAAACTTCATACTCAAATCATCATCTCCTCCAAAAATAATGTCATCCACAAATGCTTCAACAATCAAAATGTTATCATTCTCAACCTTAAAGTATAATTTACTATCAACAGTACCTTTACAAAATCCCAACTTCATAAAATACTTATCTAATCTTGCATACTAGGCTCTAGGGGCTTGCTTCAGTCCATACAGTGCTTTCTTCAATCTGCATACCATGTCTCCTTCATCTAATAAAGAAAATCCTGTTGGTTTCTTAATGTAGACTTCCTCCTCAAGATCACCATTCAAAAATGCTGACTTGACATCCATTTGATAAACCTTGAAATTCTTATAAGAAGCATATGCAAGCAACAATCTAACAGCTTCAATTATAGCTACAAGAGTAAAAGTTTCTTCATAATCAATACCTTCCATCTGAAAGCATCCCTTACATACTAATCTTGCTTTGTTTCTTACCACTTCACCAGATTCATTCAGTTTATTTCAAAGCACCCATTTAGTGCCAATCACATTTTTGTCTTTAGGTCTCCGAACAAGCTCCCAAGTATTATTCTTTTCAATCTAATTCAACTCCTCCTCCATAGCTTTTATCTAGTTCTCTTCCTTATAAGCTTTAACAAAATCTTTAGGCTCAATCTTAGAAATCAAACATATCTCTTCAGCAACGAGTTTTCTTCTAGTCATTACACCCTTGTTCTTATCACCAATAATCTAATTCTTAGAATGATTCAATTTTACATACCTCAGAGTCTTCAGATTGTTTTGATTCTTAGGCTCTTGAAGTCCTTCACTGACGACAATAATATCTGGATCAATTGTCTCTACCACATTAATCTACTTCAGGATCTCAGTCTGTGCAGGCTTAGAAGTAATGTCTTATTCATCAATGTGATATTCTCTGATCTACTTACCAAAACATTCATCAACTTTTACATTTGCACTTTCTACTCTCTTTTTCAATCTCTTATTGTAACACCGATAGGTCTTTCTCTTAGTAGAATATCCCAAGAGGATTCCTTAATCACATCTTGCATCAAACTTTCCTATATCCTCATCTCTTTTTATGTAACATTTGCTTCCAAAAACTCTGAAATATCTAACAGTAGGAACATGACCAAACCATAGCTCATAAGGAGTCTTACCAAAATCACCTTTTATATGCACTCGATTGAATGTGTAAACATCAGTGCTGACAACTTCCTTCCAAAGGTTTGTGGAACATTTCCTTCAATAAACATCATTCTAGCAACATCCAAGCTTGTTTTGTTCTTCCTTTCAACAACTCCATTTTGCTGAGGGGTTCTAGGAGTAAATAATTGTCTTCTAATTCCATTTTTGTCATAGAATGTATCAAACTCACCGGACATGAATTCTCCTCCTCTATTAGATCTCATACACTTTAGCTTCAATCCTCTCTCACTCTCCACCTATACTTTGAATATCTTGAATTTCTCCAATGCTTTTGATTTCTCTCTTAGAAATGTCACCCACAATATTCTAGAGTAATCATCAATTAGCAACATGAAATGCCTGCCACCATTGCATGCTTCTCACTCTATTAGGACCACACAAGTTAGTATGCACAAGATCTAACAATCCATTTGATGTATACAATTTTCTTTTAAATGATGTTCTTATTTTCTTCCCCAACTGACATTCTTTACATACTGGATTAGAGGGCTTCACAATATTAGGTAAATTTCTAACAGCTTGAGTAGAACTTATTATTATCATACAATCAAAGTTAACATGACACATCCTACTATGCCACAACCAACTTTTATCTATTTGAGCAATCAAACAAATTTTCTCACCGACATTCAAGTGAAAAATATTACCTTTAGTCTTAGTCCCTATTACAATCTCTACACTGGAGCCATTCAGAATCTTGCATTTACCATTCTTGAATTGAAAATCATATCCCTTGTCAACCATCTGTGCAACACTCAGAAGATTACGCTTTAATCTTTCAACATATAAGACATCATCACTGTTATTCTTATCATCAAAAGATATACAACCTCTACCATGAATCACACAAGCTTTATTATCTCCAAATATTACTATACCACCTTCATACCTTTCCATACTTATAAATTTACTTTTATCACCTATCATATGATGTGAACAACCACTGTCAATTACCCATTCATATTTCTCTTCAATCTTAGCGGCCAATGCTTTTTCATCAGCAATGCAACTTGTAGGATTCACTGGTACCAAATCATCTTCTTTGATAGCAATAAACATAAACTCATCTCCTGAATTCCCATTGTCTAATTCTTCATCTATCACACCTTCATCAACAACATAATAACATCTCTTTTTATTTATGTACTTCCAGTAGGGCTTGTGGGGCTTATCATGCTTATCATATCTAAACATTCTTTCAGGACACTTAGAAGAAAAATGTCCTATCTTATTACAAGAAAAACATTTCAAAGGTAACTTCCCATCATACTTACCAGATCCCTTAAGCAATCTCCGAGCAATAAGTGCTTCAAGCTCATCCAACTATCTCTCCTGCTCTTCCATCTCTCTTATCTCTCTTTCATATCTTGAAACCCTAGATGAACTTTCTCCTTGATCATACCATTGCTTCCTGGATACAAAGGCTTTAAATGCAGTCTCATATTTTCCATTTGATTCTCCAAATTCACTTAGCTCAAATGGAACAAGCTTACCAACCAACATATCTCTTGTCACAGTAGTCACACTCTAGATCTCATCAATAACAACAACCTTAGCTTTATAAGTAGAAGACAAAGATCTCAATACCTTAGCAACAATCTCATCTTCCTAAAGAGTTCCAATGACACATTTGATGTTCATAACAAGCTCATTCACCTTAGCCATAAAGGTAGTTATGTTCATGTAGACACCTAAAAATGTCTCATTGATCATGTACTAATTATTCGTCCAATTAGTTAAATAATTCTTTAATTCTTTAATTAAGTTAATTAATCTTTTTCTTCTAATTTCATATTTCTTTACCATCTTACTAATTATTCCAATATCAATTCTATTATCATTTAATCATTTAAACCAGTTTCTTATGCTAATTAAATATTTGTTATTTAATTAATTGTGATTATTAATCCCTCAATTTAAATAATCTTTATTATTTAAATAAATTCATTCTCAATTTCTATTTCTCATCATTTGATCATTTAACCCTTTTCTAAATATTAATTAAATATTTATTATTTAATTAATTATGATTTAATTCCTTTAATTTAAATAATCTTTATTATTTAATTAAATTCATATTCTTCCAATTTCTTCTAATTTCAAATACATGTGCATGATTTCAAAGATTAAATTGAAAATCAAAGTCAAAGTACTAAATATATTTAAATAACAAATTGAATTTAAAATAAATTCAATATTTGAATTAAATCTCATGCAAAGATTAAATTGAAAATGACAGTCAAAGTGCAAGTACATGCTAAATTAATTAAGTCAATTAATTGATTAATTAAATCAATTATCTTTCCAATCTCTATTTCTATCTCCCACTTTGCTTTTTTCCCCAAAAAGCATTCAACCAGTCATCTTAGTTAACTATTCCATCTATTTTAATTGATCATTTCAATTAATTAATTAATTACATCTTTTCTTTAATTCTCTCCAATCATTCCATTTCTATCTTCCAATTAGATTTTTCTAAATAAAACTTTCTTTGTCATTAATTAATTCTCCTCCAATCATTGTTTTTCATCTTTGAATCAACTTTTTTATCAATCAGTTAACTCAATTAACAATTCAATCTATTCTATTCCACCTCCAAATCAATAGTTCAACTATCAATCAACATGCGAGCTCACCTGAGTTCCACCTCTTGATCAATCTGTTCCACCTCTCAATCAATTCTCTCCAATAATCTATAAATTGAGCATTCAATGTCCATTTTCAACAATCACGAATAATCACGAACTTCGAATCTTTGTGTCAATTCCAGGTTGCCAACGCGATATCTGAGAGCCATCATTCCACAAAGAAGAGAAAAATAATGGAAGCTATGATGTAGAATAGGGAGTTTTATATTGTTTAAATTTGATTTTATTATGCATCTATTTCATTGGTTTATGTTTGAATTGTTAGAATAGGGATTCGTGATTTCCCTTTATTTCTAGTTAAGCAATGATAATTTTAAGCATATACATTTTGGTGAACTTGACATGAACAACATCTAATTAACCCTTTGCATTTTTAGTGTGATTTTGCAAGATCATACAGATTTTGAGAATTTTTGTAGGTTTTGTACGTATTTTGCAGGCAGAGTTAACTATTACACATTCATGTAGACATCATTATGCATTCATGCAGACATCATTACACAATCATGCAAACATCATTATGTATTCATGCAAACATCATCATGCATTCACCTAAATATCATTACGCATTCATGTAGACATCGTTACACATTCATAGTTTTTAGTTTTGCATTCTGTTGATTGTATTTTCTTGATTTCTTTAATTTTTCCATTCAATTCTGTAAATATGAATATTTTATGTTTGCATGATGCTTTACATATATCATATCTCATGGTAGGCAAAGTAAGGTTTAAGATTTGAGGTTCTTGAAGAGAAAATGAATAAAGAAGATCAAGCCATAAATTATTGACAAATCCTAAAAGCAGAAAGAGAATACAAGACCTAGAAGACTAAGAAGTTTCTAGTGAAGTTTATGCTTTTGATAGGGTTTTTTAATTCTTTGTTTATCTATCATGCATTCACCTTGGTACTTTCATGTATTCGCTTTGTCATTTTTATGCATTAGTTCAATCATCACAACACAATTGTCTAGACATTATTATGCATTCGCTTTGTTAGAATCACACATTCATTCAAAAGGTAGTTCGGCTTTCTTTTTTCTAGTTTTTGTATGTGTTTTTTGGTAAGTAATTCCCTATTTGCAGCGTGTGGTGAAATTACAAAGAAGGCTTGATCCTCCCAGATTATTTTGGAAACCACTAACAATTTGATTGTAGGATCCTTTAGGGTTAAATCACTTTTGGATTTTGGGTTTAAAATTGACATGCATGCTTTCACACTTCAACTTGGTGCTTAAAATAAATCTGGTTAAAATTCACATACATGCTCTCACACTTCAGCTTGGTGCTTAAAATTGATCCTGGGTTTAAAATTGACATGCATGATCGCACACTTCACTTTGATGTTTTAAAATAGACATACACATGCATATCTCACACCTCAGTTTGGGCTTTAAAATTGATGTGAATCTAATTTATGAATAGAATAAATCACATTGTGATATTTAAGAGAAAAATAACTTTTTTGTTTCTTGGGTGGACCTATTGTTGCATTAAGTACCTTTCCACCCACCTTCAAGGTCTTGGGAGTGAGGAAAAGGTGCTAACAACACCCACTTTTTATTTTTAGTAGTGAGGGGTATCTTTGACTAGGAATTTCATCACCCCACAGAGGTACTTCAAATTAGGATGCATTGGAGATATCATCTCTCTCAGCATACTCTCGAGTGGGTTTTTCAAACTACTATATAAACATACTGGTCATACAGCTAGAGTGTTGTGTGAATTTGACTATGTGGGGGCCTTCCCTGCACTGATAAGCTTAACTAAAGCCTTAAGTGGCTTTCTTTGAGAATTCATTATTGGATCGAGATCCCTCAAAACTTATAATAAGAACCAACTTGGTAGCTCAAATCCCATGTTTATTGGTTCCTGGTGTGTGGATCATACCCCAAAGATACTCTCCATGTACCTTGCATGATGAGACATAAAATCCTCGGTGATAAGATCTTCGGATCTTCAAGGTAAGAGAGATTGGCATGCCCAAGAATTTTGTGCCATGGAGTGGAGCCAATGCTACCAGACTTTATCTGTTCATCTTGTTTTGGTATTTTGCTACGGGGCCCCCATTAAATAGTTTCCACTTTCTATCCTAAGATTGTCTTCTATGTTTTTATGTGTATCATTGTGCTAGACCAATATTGAGTCAGTATTTGGGTTATTTTAGGCCTTACCTTGCGTATCTTTGAATTCTTAGAGTTTGTCAAAACACAATTCATCCAGCTATACTTATCTTCAGACAGTGTTCTCAGAATTGAAAAATAGACTTGTCCTACAAACATAGTTACTTGAAACAGAGTGTATTTTGAAACATCAAATAGTCCAACAATGTCCTAAATTTTGCATACTTGTGGTCATAGGTTTTCTTAGAGTCCTTAAGGTTTGTATCATCCTCATTATTGTCCCCATTTATGTCCTTACTTTACATAACTCCTTGTATAGTCTCCATATATGTCCTTATAGAGCTCCCACATACATCATCATAATTTTCACATAACTCCTTTCATAGTCATCATAATCTTCACATATAGTCCTTGCATAGTCGTCATAATCTTCACATAATTCCTTGAATAGTCATCGTAATCTTCACATAACTCCTTGCATAGTCATCATAATCTTTGTATAAATCCTTGGACGATCGTCATAATCCTCATCATAGTCCTCATTATCGTCCTTATTATAGTCTTCATTTATTTCTTTACTTTGCATAAGTCCTTGCATAGTCCTTATAAAGTCCTCATTTGTATCCCATTAGCGTCCTCATAATCATTTCATATGGTACTTGCACAATTGTCATAATCCCAATTTTTAGTCCTTACATAGTCTTCATCTTGTTAGTCCGCTCTTGTTTTTCTATCTTTTCGCGTTCTTTAAATATTTTTCTGCTTGCAATTTGTTTTCTTGAATTGAACCTCTCACTTGAGCCATTTTAAGGTTCAAAGTTCAAGTTCAAGTGCGGTATGTGACATAGCGGCTTTGTTAAAAAAAAAAGGTGTTAAAGGTCTTGGTGGTCGTAGTTCATTGAACTTGAACCGTGAACCTTTAGAGTGGTTCAAGGTTCAAGGTTCAACATTTTAAAGAAAGTCTCACGTAAGTCATGTTTTATAATGGGTAAGCTTCATGTTCGTGTGTTTTGCACTAATACTATTTTGAACTTGAACCTTTGAACTTCTTTTCGAAGGGTTCAAGGTTCAAGGTTCAAACTTTGAGGATTGATGACTTTGGAGATAAAGTTGACAAGTGTCGGCATACAGGGAATATTCTGGATTTAAAAGATGAACCTCGAGAAAATGAATTGTGATGTGAATCCATACTTGGGAATAATCATTTCAAGTAAAGGATGTGGAGGAGAAACGACTTTCTATTAATGAACTGTCAGAACTTGATCTTTTCGGCACGATTTAGCACGAATGAGTATGCATTTTTCAAATCATGATAGATCGTGCGGCCGATATTTTAGGCCAGTCCCTAAGATTTGTTTTATTTAAAAAAAGTTACTTCCCTTTATCATTTACCCAATTTGGTAAGTGGAAGGTTAAAGCACGTGACATTTCTTTCTTCCGACTCCATGAATTCTCAGTTCTACATGAAAGGTGAGCGCAAGTTCTTCCTCTTTTTTTGTTGGTTTTCATAAATTGAAAGTGCCATTTGACACTTCAATCGGTTCAGTCAATTCTTCTTGCTGTGCATTTTCTAATTGTAAAACTAAAATGAGACCGAAAGTACCTCAAGTAGACCAGAAGTCTTGGCTAGTTAGTTTCCTTCCTAACATAGGAGATACTTTTCTACTGTCAGTAGATTTAAATGAATTCCATGAAAGAGTGCAAAATTTTGCTAGCTCCCTTTTGATGCAAAAATTTTTAGTTAGTGGGTTGATAGAAGTTGTTGCATTTCCTCCCATTGTTTCATGTCCGGAAGTAGTTTTGGAATGTATGAGTAGATATGATCCTGTAGAGAGGTGTGTAAGAGATGTAGAGGGTAAGGTTTTGATTGCAATTAATTGGGAGGTTGTTTCCACTATAATGAAAATACCAGAGAAAGAGCAATATGAGGACTGGACGGTAGGCAAGTCGCAAGGGATTTTCTCTCAAAAGAAGTCATGTTATAGGAGTGTCATTGCAAGAAATTGGTTATTAAAATTTCAAAAGGGGGGTTCAAGACTACCAAGCCCATTAACCTAAGAGCATCTAATTTAGGAAGTAAGGAATATAGTCATTTTATTGCATAGAATGCGAGGAAATCAAATAGCCTTTTATAGGGAGGATTGGATGTATTTCTTTATTTAGGTCATTTTTGGTGACAAGAGATACATATATTGGGTAGAGTTAATTGCAGAAAGAATGCATGAGGGTTTAAGTTGTTTTGGGAACAAAAAATTCTATATGTCATCCTACCTCATATATTGTTTAGCTTGTACTCGTCAATGGGTAGGTCTGTATCATGAAACTTGGTAGAATGATACGAAGATTTATGAATACCACCTGCATTTGCAACAACATAGGGTTACTAAAAATTATTATAAGGTTCACAATATTTTCTTGGGCAGGTTAGTATTTGAATTGAAAGGAGATGTTCATAAGAGATTGACTAAGTAAGCTATGCAATTTATAAATATATATATGGCAGCTTCTATATTCAGTTCTCTAGGTTCACTTATTTGAGGGTTGGTGGCTTTGAAGGAGAACCCTACAAATTACCGAGGTATGCCTTTGACAGACAAGTATTAATTGAAGTTTGCAGGCAATTGGCTCATATAGATAAGAAATATGGGGAAGTTCACCAAACAAGGGTTTCCTTTCCCATTGAGCTCACATACTACACTTGTAGTAGTGCAGATGCTTTGAATTCAGAATTAGAGTTCAAAAGGTTCAATTTTTAGTTGTACTTCCCCTGCGCTAAATTTGATACTAAAGGATTTGCAATGACACACTTTACATTCAGGGAGAATTTTTGACATGTAACTGATTTAGAAGACTTTTGGGCAGATTGTGTGGATGAGTATGAAGTCCAAAAAAGAGCTCACCTAAGACTCACAGTGAAGCAAATTCAAGATTATGGTCTGAAGATAAACACTACAAATATCATGGATGATGAATATGATTTGCTTTATTCCAAATTTGTTGATGATAGGCAGCCAGGGGTGATACCAAAGATTGATTGGACAAAGGATGAAGAAGAATAGATTCAAACTAGGACAATCTTGGTCATTCGAAGAACATAGAAGTGGCTTAAAAAGCGAAGACCAAGCAGAAGTTCAAGGAAAGATTAAACCTCACCCACCAAGGTCTTGGTATCTAATTCTCTTGTCCCATCTTGTGTTGCAGGTTTACAAAAATAGGGAAAAGGAGGACAGAGAGCAAAGACAATGCAAACCAAAGAGGAGGCAACTTTTGTTAGTCACCCGCTCAAGAACAAGAGGAAAAAGGCATTCCTTTCCTGTTGATACTATAGTAGTTGATCTTGAGATGGATACTACTTCAATTGATCCAATCAAAGAGTGACAAGGTTTAGCAGATGAGGGTAATAATCAGCAAGAATAGGAAGCCCCAAATGAAGTTACTATTATGGTAGTCACAGATGGAAAAGAAACTGGAACTAACCCAGATAGGTCTCAAGCTCCTTCAGGACCAGTATGGTTAGAAAACATGTTAAGCAACAAAAAGAGAAATATTGTTCCAGCCTCGATTCCAGTTGAAGATATGGTGAGTAAGTGCCTAAGAAAAAATCTAAAGGCAAAGAAGTCAAAAACCATGTCAAAGATTGATTTTGATGCAGATAGTGGAAACTAGATTGTAGAGATAGCGCATCCATTAACAGAGGAGAAAACAGCGAGCCCTATAGCTCATGACTTTGTAGTTGAAAGGATTAAAATTGGAACTGCCTCTTGAGCTACAGATGTGCTTAATCTTGAAGCTTCAATAAAGAAAATCATAACCAGGACTTGGAAAGATGAGAAGGATAAACATCAAATGAAAGAGATGTTACAGAGGATGGCAGAGTATATTGAGGCAATAAATGATCCAAATCCTCAACCTCTATCAAAAATTCCAATGTCTTTCAATCCTAAGTCCCCCACAAATTAGAAGACTCTGGAACAAATACAGAAATGCAGGTTGATCACAAAAATTGTGATGGAATGGCTAGAAAGAATTCAGAAGTCTGGTGCAAAATACTTTATTAATTTAAGTAGAGTATATAATGGGGCGATACAAGTCATGAAGGAACTGGAAGTCAAAATCATCAATTGGAAAAATGAAGAAGCAAAATGGGTGCCAAAATCAGCGTAGATGCGAGAAGTGCAAAATTATGGGGTAATGAAATTTCTTGCAGAAAAACCTGTGGCAGGTTTGGATGATAGCATTTTGTATGTGTGCCAGAAGAATATTGAATGGAGCAATTCTTTGATAAAGAAGGCTTGTGGGGACTTCACGAAGATGATAAATCAACTCATAGAGTTAGTCACCTCCATAAAAATGAACTCATGTGCATTGGGATAAAATGCCTAAAAGATGATGGAAGAACCCTTGAGACAGTTGAGGCTATAACCGAATCATTTAAGGGCAAAATCAATTATGTGAAAGAAGCTAAGGGTTTAGTTCCAGATGACCTTAGTGTGATTTCTAAAATTGAATCACTCCTATTTTTATGCATCGAACATCTGGATAGTCACTCTGACAAATTTGCGCAGGTTCAGAAGGAAAAAGAAGTCTGGAAGCAACGAATGGCACACGTGGGATTACCTCATGACAAAATCATTCAGCAGTTTGTCATTGCACATGCGGATTGGAATAAAGAGGTAGTTACCAGAACTACATAGTAATATTTTCCGCTGATGATAGATCCTTTTACTTATTGGTTGCAAAAACAATTTTATTTTGATGTTGGTTTCACTGACTTTGTGGGGCGGAAGTTGTTGGCTTTCCTTGTTTCCCGTTTTAAACTGTTGGCCAGGTTGTGGCTATATATTGACATTTTTGAGACTCTAGAAAGGCCCAAAAAACTATGATTTTTTGACAGTAGATAATATCTATGTTTTTCTTTAAAAGAATGGCTGGAAACTGGAATGATTGATCAATCAATATAAGTTATGGTGTTATCTTTAAATCTAGGTGTTTAAGGAATAGCAATATTTCCTAAGAAGTTTGCTATAAACATGATATCATTTTATGCTTAGTCATTTCTATGTTTTCTTCAATTCAGGGTTACCATTAGTTGTTAGTAGACTCATTAAGTATTAATTTGCATTGATCCCCCTTGCCTTATGAGGCACGAGAGAGTATCGATCAGCCTTTAGTATTGCTGAGCTTCTGCTATGCTTTGAATTTATACAATGAGCATTTTTGTGAATCAGAGTCTGTGAACTCTCATTAAGTTCTTTTTAGAAGATTTTCTCTGCTTTTAGTTTGGAGGCATTCATTTGTGTTGATGGATGAATGTTGAAGCCTTTCAATGCTTTCTGGTAAAAAGTGTTAGCATTTCATTTATATAATAAATTCATTGCAAATCATACGAGGAGTTGCCCTCTAATGCAGAGGTTGAATTTTAATCAATTCATCCAACTGTTGGTAGTTTTTTTATTTTCATAAAGAGAGAACCAGAGTTATATTTTTACTTAAGGAAGATAAATATTACAAATTTGTTTACCAACACATCCTCATAAGACATAGGGTCAAATCATTATCTCCATTTTGCATCATCTTCAAAATCAGAGTGTTCCCTAGTCCATGTCCAAAGTTGCATTGTCATTCTTTAGGATTTCATCTTGTCTTTCCTTAATCCAATTTGTCAAAAAAATTTAAAAACATAGGTTGCATTTGTTATTTATTTCTAGTTAAGCAATGATAATTTTAATCATATACACTTCTCATCTTCTCCCATTTTTAGTGTTTCATATTTTCCCTTCAAAATCTGCAATTTAGCAACTTTAACTTGTGCATCTCCTTCATACAAGACCTCAAGCTTCTTCCATATCTCATGTACAGTTTGAAGTCCCATCACATTAGTCATATCTAAATCAGTCAAATCACTTAGCAATGCTTCCTTAGCCCTTATGTTATGTTTAGCTTCCTTGATCTCATCAATAGTAACTGGTCCATTCTGAGGAACATTGTAAACATTCTTTGTAATCTTCCAACAATCTTCACCAAGACACTTCAAATGAACTTCCATCTGGTCTTTCTAGATAGTATAATTACTTCTATCAAATCTAGTTCTCTCCTTAAACACATAGGCCCATATTTTCTCAAGCGATTAAGCTTCTTTCGAAGGATCTAGCTCTAATACCACTTGTTGGAAACAACAAGAAGGAAAATTGAGAGGGGGGGGTGAATCAATTTTCACTGAATCGACTCAATTAAGCATAGTCTTTGATCTGATCAACTACAATAAAAATAAAGATAACACCAAAATTTTTGATGTGGAAAACTCGGTTAAGGTAAAAACCATGGTGGGAACCTACCCATAATGAGATAATAATCTACAGTAGTATGTGTAAATATTACAATAGGTAATGCACATGCATTCAGGCACATTTCTTAGAGCTTACTGCTCAAATTAAAATGACCTAGAAGGCTCCAACCCTCAAGGAAGGTTCACTATCTTAAAAAATGATTCAGACTACAATCCGAAAAGAGTGAATTGCAAAAATAGGATCTGCAAATGCCTGACGAGAGTTTTGATTAAGCTCAAATGTCTGCTCTTCACCAATCTCTACTCTACACACCACACCAAAATATGAATTCACTTGTTCACACATACACCACTCTCTCACAATGTAGACACAACACCATGACACCAAATTACATGAATATTACACCCATTTATACAAATCATCAACCTTGACTACAAGGTCAACCACACCCATAACACCTAATTACAAAATTACATCACACGATACATAAATAAACCACCAGACTAATATGATGACATAGATAGCATAACATGGACCTAAATCAAATCTCCAAATGCTCATAACCACTGGAAATCTCTCCAAGACCATTCGCAACATGTTACACCACCAAAATACCGCATAACACGAAGAATATCACCGAATCATGAAAATCATCAAAAAATTGCACAATAATCAATGTGGATCACCAAGACACATGGGATATTATTAGGAAACCCCAACAAGCACATTAGAACCATCCACAAAGGCTGCACCAACAACACTTATACAATTATTCATCGATCAACATGCTAACTTTCAAGAACACTCAACAATAGCAACTCGTATAAGAAATATATCTTTCAGAGCACCAAATCATGAACCACTTGAAATGAAGATACAAATGAACATCAAAAACATTCTCTCAAATATGCAACACAAGATATAATCATACCGGAGCTTACAAGATCAGAAACTAGACTTTACCAACCACATAATAGAAATAGCAAAAACCTCAAATACAATCACCGGATCAAGTGATATGATCAAGAAAACTTCTGGATCACTAAAACCAATTCTCTACAATACCAAAACACAAGAATATGTTGACATTAATGACAACAACATATCCTAGCAGCAACAATATCCAACAAAATGTTCTTAATGAAAATGTTGATCCTAATATTTCTGATGATGAATATGAATATGTTAATGTTGACAATGACTTATCTCAAAATTTTTCAAAAGCATTAATCCTAGCTCCTAGTAATGAACAAAGTGACTCAACATTAGAGCATGGTCCTTGTTTGGAACTTTCTATAGCTCCATCTACTATGCTCGATGTGGTTCCTCTTTCGTGTTGTCCACCTTCCCAAAACAATGATCAACAAGATTGGGGGGAGGATGATGTGCTTGATTAGCTTCATTAGAACCATAGATTCTCCACCTCTCTCTCTTCTCTTGCTTATTTGTGTCATTCTTCTATTTGTTCTCCTCATTCTTCTATTTTTTGTCGCTAGTGTTGTCTACTTGAGGACGATGCAAAGCTTTGAGATCTCTTTTGGTCTCTCCCATGTTGACTCAAAAGACACATGTGTTCCCTTCTTCTATGGTGGTTTCATCTCTTTGGGGGATGAGGATGATTCTATGCAAATACATATACATGATATACATGAAGTATTATAAAAAGCACACTGACTCCAAAGTTAGGTGAAACCACCTCGTGCTTTGTGTTTTGTGTTTATTGTCCTTTGATTTATCCTCTCTTGGGGGATACATTATTGTAATAACGTGCTTATCTTCTTTGGGTGTATCCTACCTTAAAGCAATTGTTCCCGGCAAGGTGCACATAGTCGCTTTAACTTGGGGGCATACACTTTGCTCATGAATCTCTCTTTTGATACTTTAAGTTGCTTAGAGAACTTTATCTTTGCTTTGTAATTTTTTGTATTCTTTTCATGACTCATAGTAAGAGAACCTTACTAGTTGTAGTCATGGTTCTCTTTTTCCTCATGATATTCCCTTTTGCCTTATCATTGAAGTCGTAAGATCCTAAATTCCACTAGGGGCTTGGTGAATCTTGCCTCCTTGAAGTGGTGAAAGTCTTTCAATCTGAATTCCTTGTACTTTATTGACAATATTTGTGTAAGCTCATACTTCTGCTAAAGTGGGGGCTAAATGTAATATCCTAAAATTGCACCCCTTGCAATTTTTGATTGCATTTGGGTCTTAGCCTTAGTTTTTGTACCCCTCGGCCTGATCAGAGACCTGAATATGATCATACAAGTCAAAATCTATATTTTGCTTAGCTGTGCACTCAAAATGCACCTTGATCTTGCCCCAAAATAGGGTAGGACCAGGGTGTGGCACCCTAGGATCCACTAGGACCAGGGCATGGCACCTTGGGATCCTCTAAAGGAGACCTACCTTGAGGTCCCTCCCTTTGGCCTATCTCAAAATGAAGTGGTAAAATCCCCCCTATGCCAGCTCAAGTCAGAAAATCAGTCAATTAATTCCACTAGCATGTATATAAGAGGGATTTCCCCTCATTTGACACAACACACATATAAACCATAACACACAAAAGGTTTTGAAGCATTCAAGAGATCATGCAATCAAGAGAAATTGAGCATTTTAAGTCTTCCTTCAAGCTTTGGAGCAGTAATAGAGTAAATATTTCAAGCATTAAAGAGGAGATCATCATTATACTTCATGAAATCATAATTCCATGTGGAGGCAAACAAAACTTCACAAGGAGGTATAAACATTTCATTTTCAATCAATTCAACATCCCCTCAAAGAGGAGGATTTCTACTTTCAGCCATTTTATTTACATTATTTCAACCACTTGGTTAATTCCAAAACCGGGGTTTGACCTGAAGGCAAACCCCTATCCCCAACACATTTCCATGTCTTTCTATGTGCATGAAATAGGTGCACAAGTGTACTTCTGGAATTAAGCTTTATTCACAGAGACATAAAAACCCTTTTCGACGCACATAAAGTTCAGAGGACCAAGTGGAGGGTGTCCCTATTTGAACACATGATCCCTACAACTTTTGCCCGACTTCGCAGAGCAGCTCCGAATCATCTCAAACTTCTTAGATCTAGGTGCACGACTAAATGCCAAACCTGTACCTCACCATTTTTGTATAATTTTTCTTAATCCAATCAATCACCTTACAAAAGAGGGTCAATTACATTCCAATCACAATCAATCTACTCAATATTCAATCCTTACATCTTTTGGGATTGGATCTAGTAGATTTATCCCCCTCTTTTGAATGTAAAGTTTTCCCATGTAAAAATTGAGCTTAGCAAATTCCCCACTCCCAAGTGGAGTTTTGGCCAAGCCTTTAATTTTCCACTTTACAGTAGCTATCATACATGATCTATATTTCTCCTTTTCTTCCCATGATCTCTCTTATCAAGCCAGAAGATTAGATAATCCTACAGACCTAGGAAATGCACATGGACAAAGAGAAACTTACCAAATATTTACAAAAAATATGAATTAAACAAATAAGATGAAAGTCATTATTCTCTAAAAATGTAATGATTGAGTCACCTAATCAAAATATAATATCATATTTTATCTATACATGTCGAGAAAGAGATAAAAAACAAAATTTCAAAAAAGGCGGGAAAACTAGAAATTCAAAAATTCAAATATTTAAAATTGCAGAAATAGAGGGAAAAGAATGTTAAAAGAGTCCAAATCCATTTTTCTTATAGTCTTGGAGTCTCCTAATATGTTGCTAGTAATTTCCATCATCTATCTCTATTCTTGTGACCTCCATCCTTGTCATCCCAACATCTACACTTCATCTGCAAAGATGTCTATCAACATTGGGTCCAAGGTTGTCCTAATTTCTGCCTTCCAATCTGATTTATCCCTCAACACCTTTCTCCCTTCCAAACTACTCCTTTCTCTATCAAAAAAGGCTGACATGTGACATGTAACCAAACACTAAAAAATTCTGAGCTCAATCCTTATTATTTGTGTGTATATCTTGTGAATGATGAAAACTTGTTTCATCACCTTAAACTTTGACCTGAACTGTACCATGATTTCATACACATGGGGAGGAAGGGGATTAATCAAAGTAATCTCAAGCACTGCAATTTCCTTGCTCATATGGGATAGAGAGTAAGCAAGGAACCTTTTCCATTTCATGTGCTCCTCAAAGAACCCTAACAATTATTTGCACTCATCTCAAGATGCATCTGCATGATCCAAAATTGTGTCAAACTTTGACTCAAGTAGGGATTGAGTCATCTTTGTAATTACTTTCTTCTACACCCTTGAGGCATCCATCTTCAACCTATCAATCTCATTTTTCATACTTGATATGTCTATCGTAGCTTGAGCTAGGTCCCTTCTTAGTTAAATTCCTTCCTTAGATGAATACTCTTGCAAGGTAGGTGTTTTGTATGTTGTCTCTGAATATAATTTCTCTTCCAATGACTTTACCCTATTCCTTAGGATTTGGACCTCTTCATCAAATTTCATTGCTACCTTATGGGAAAATTTTGCCACATGCATGGTCATGCCTATGCCCTATATAGCACTAGTATCAACCATTCTTTTGACAAGTAGACTCCCAAATAACTGATTCATTTCATGACTCAAAGTTGGCCTCCTTGGGATGAGATGTAAACACCAGATAACCAATTGATCTAGGTGGTCATCAAAGATAGCTTCAGAGAGCACCTTATTCCTTTGTTCTAGATCCATAGTCCCTAAATCAATATCATGCCTTCTTCTCAAGGAATCAAATGTAATTGCAAAGGAGATATCCCACCCCTTAAGGAGAAGCACACCACTCCTCTTCACAATTTTCCTTCCCATTTCAAGAATCATGACAACTAATTGTGCTTTACCATCCCTCAAAATCTCATCCTTCATTCTAAGCCTTTCATCCTCTCTCAAGCTGTCAAGCTCGATACCTCTCATTTCCAATTCATCCACCACGTTTCTTATCATGAATTGCTGGAACTCCATTGTATTGATGAACTCATCATCACCCATAAACTATTCACAAGAATTTAATTTTATATCCTCATTGAGATCTCCTCCAAGCCTAAAAGCATCAAGGGCCCATTCCTGAGGGGGATCCCGAATCGTAACACCCAACCTAGTGTCAAATCTATGTGGAAGAAAAGGTGTCTCTCCTTGAAATTCAAAGCCCTCATAGGACTGAAAAGGAATGTCCCTACTTGGAGACAATATATGCAAAGGAGTCACAACCCTAAGACTCTCTGGGATTTGATAAGGTTTCCCACTTGAAGAGGAGGAAGCAAGCTTTGGTTTCTTCATTGAAGCTTCTTTAATCAATCTTGGTGGTAGAAGGGGCTCTTGGGATGGTGGTTATGGTGTTTGAGAAAGGGTGAGAACATATGGAGTTTCATCATAGTTAGGTGGGGGAGATGGTGGAGGGAAAGCAAGACCAATTTGGGAACCAATAGAGTGAGGAGAACCAAGCTCTTCCTCTTCCACTTGTGAAATTTGGGGTTCAACCACCAATCTAGGCCTCTAATGAGGCAAAGGAATCTTGTCCACATTTGGATAAGAACCAAAAATATCTCTCATTCTTTTTTCAGGTATCATAAACATCTCCTAGACAGGAGAGTATGAGCTATCCACTCTCTTATTTTTATGCTCTTCATATTGTGTTTTATACCATCTCTCCTTTATTTTCAAAAGATCATTGTAATCTGCAACATTCCTAATAAGATCCTCTTCATCATCCCATTGATGATGTTGAGGTATAGCCTTCCCAAGTCCTTGAATGAACCACTTAGAGTCATAGTATTTGTACTTTTCCTAGGGAAGATTGTATTTATTCAGCATTGAATGCAAAATATCATAAGTTTTCCTATTTATGAAGTGATACATCCCAACAACAACTTGTGAGGGAAGCAATGTGCCCTTTTTATGTTCTCCCCCAACCAAAGACTTCTCTGCCTCAACCAATTGGTGCATGACTTCTAAGAAAGAAAGTTTATCTAGTATAGTAATGGGAAAGAGTCTAGGGATAATAGGGCTTCCAAAATCCCTAATAATAGGTACAAGGTCTTTAGGCCTTAAAAAGTTCTTTACTTGCTCAAGCCCCATCTTACTTCCCCTTAATCAACAACTTTCTAAGAAAATAATTTTCAAAAGTGAGATAACTGCACTCATTCATATGCATATCCTAAACGTAAGTCCATTCCTAGACTAGGAGTATTTCTCCTCCCAAAATAGAATAAAGATGAATATCAGAATGCCACACCTTGAGGCCTTTGTACAAGAAAATGTGCATTAATAGAGAATAATACTTAAAAATCATTGACTTCCCCCTCTTGAATTCACAGAGGGTATTGTGGAGACCCTTAGCCACCAAGGTATCATAATCAAACGGCCTATTGATGTCTCTATTCTGGATGCCCATACATAGAACCAACATCAAATTGGGAATCATGCTCCAAGAATCAACAACACATAGTTGACACAGAGCATAATAGGTGTTCATGAAGTATCCAACAAATACACTGATGTGGTAGGGAGAAATCTCCTTTCAAGTCAATGTTTTTGATCCTTTTTTAAAGCCTGTAGGCCTGAATGATGCAAGCTTCTCCCCATAAAAAATTTCATTATTCTTATACTCCCTCTCCAATTCCTCTGGATTGATGGCCCAATCCAAATTAGGATTAAGCATGAGCACCTAATCAATGAACTCCTTTGTAATAGCTATCAATCTACCCCTTTTGTTGGATACAATCTCCCTACTGTCTGGCCTATAATTACTCGCAATAGTTATAACCAACTTAGTGTTTACATAGACATTTGGAACTACCAACCTTGCAAGATTGCAATTTTAAATGTTTGACACAAGGATACGTTCCTTCTTCTTATTGCAGCCCCTCCTCCAAAGGATAAAACCCCATGGTGGTATTAGAGCATTCTTGCATCTAGCAGAATGATCAATAATGAATTCATTAGGCCTAGCCCCTAGCTTAGAAATCTTCTATGTTTCTGTAGACCCAGGAAGTTGTGCAATTATTTCCTTTGACAAATTCCTCTTGCCTAGGCTATCAGTTTCAACCATTATTAGAATTAGGGTTTAAATAGATAGAACAAACACTAGTTAGTGTTTCAAAATAAAGCTCAAAATGAGCCTCTCTGCAACTCTAGACAATCAAATTAACTTATGAAATTGAAATCCACACATAATGAACACAAGGATTAATATGACAAATGCAACTATAGCTTGTGTGGAAAACCCTATAACATAAACCTTAACAATGGTAGAATCAAATTGCAAATGATGTATAGAGCGTTTAAGAGCATGAGAAATGTAAAATGAAGCTAAAATGAAGTTAATATAATAAAAAAATTTGCACTGCAATAGGAAATTGAGCACATTTGTTACAAGCACGCATGTAGATTTGATGGCGAGAAGTAGCCGTTGAAATTTTTATTCAAATGTTGGGGTCCCAACAACAAATTATTTGTCAGGTGGAAATGAATGGGAGATGAGTGCATGAAAACCTTTATTATTTTTTTCTCGCCACCATTTATAAAGCTCTTTGAGATTGAAGAGGTAGCCTCATTGAGCACCTCTAGCTAATTGTGCAATTGTGCAAAGATCTTGGCTATTGATCTCATGAAAAACAACCACATGTTATTGCAATCAAGAGGTGGCAAAATTGGACCCACATTCTCATCATGTTGCATGGCATACTTTATATCATACACTCATTGGTCAATGTGTTCATTGTCATTCTTGGTGGGGCCTACATGCCACATCTGTATGTGGGGTTGCAAAGTTAAGGGGAATGAGCACTTTGGATTAACTACGCAATCACATGGTGATTTGAGTTATAGATCTTAGAGAAGTTGCATGAGAGGGAAAAAAAGATAGAAAATGATGGCAATCGAATGGCTAATGAGTGGGGACAGTCACGAAAATGGTAAGATAAGCTTAAGTTGTAACTTAGGTGACTAAAAAGTGCCTACAAGGAGTCAACAACTGATTGAAACAAAAAGGAAAGAACCTATAACAAGCCATATGGTTTATGGTTTAAGGCTTTTGGGATTAAGTTTAATAGGACATAAAAACCTAAAATTTGGTTATTTTAGCATACAAGGAAAAATATTGTGGGCACATCCTGACATCTCCTCTTGGTTTCATGATTTGGTACACAAAAACATAAACATCTTGCATTCACAACATGTTAGGGTATACACATATCATAATCATGCATCTCATCTAATATAGTCATCATATATAATGCATACATCATATCATCCTAGATAAGCATATTATTATCATAATCCAAAACATGCATACATACATGAATTCATACATATTGCATGACATCATCACCATTGCATAATCCATACCTTGCATGTCATAATTGTTTGTCTCTTGTAATGATTCTAATAACTAGACTCTATAGCCATGACTTAGGGATTGGAAATCCATAATAAGTAGTTATATGATTATCATGAAAACTCATTTCTCTATTGACCTGAGGTGTATACTTGAAATGGGTCAGCAAGGTATATGCACTAAAGTCCTCATTGTAGTCATTCTACTAAGAAGAAAATGTTTCTGAAAGTAAAGTGTATGGAGAAAGTAACAACTAAAATACTTGAATAAAAACTACCTTGAATTCATAAAGAACAAGAACATAATCCATATCAAGCAAGCAGGAAACTACTCCATCTGCCTTGGCTGCAGGAACAGTCACATGATGATTTTCAGTGGTTGTAGGAATAATCAACTGCCAGGACAATAAATTAAATACTGAAGGAAAATAATTTCTGAATACAAAGGGTGAAATTATTACTAAGTGGTCCCCCTTAGCAAGTCTTCACAAAAATCAATTAAGTTCTACAAACAGGAATATTATCTTATTAATTTGAAAACACTTGTTACATCATAATATTTGCTGAAAACTGTTCTGCAATAAAAGACTAAAAATTACAATAGCTGATGTCCACTGCCCCTGAGAAGGGGATATCTGAACTTATTTATAATAAAGAAACTCCTAACTAACTCTAACTATTGGTAGGCTCACTCCCAGAACATTAGGAGGATTCCATTTATTACAACATAAGAAAGAGGTCAGGGAGTTACACTCTTAATAGGAAACAATCAATCTATTTCAACTATAGAGGAAATCTAGCGTAACTATCCCTCCTAGATTTTTTCCTACAAACATGAATACCGAAGTTTCATAATTACACTCTTTGAGCTGTAGATAAATAATTGTTGACTCTTTCAATACTTATCTTGCTGACGCTTTGTCTTCACTCAACTAACTAGCATTAACTTCCACGATGTGAATCTTTGACCATTTCCTATTCTTCATTAACTCCTACATCATGTCATTAACATGTACAAAACAAAGGTATATCTATTCCATATCAAAATAACATTTATCTAATTACATGCAAGATTAATATGGATAAATCACATATCATTGCTACTTCATCATTAATCATAATTTTAACCAAAAGGAATACATACATATATATATATATATATATATATATATATATATATATATATATATATATATATATGGGTAAGTTCATGCTATTTTTCCAAGTTAATTAAAACAAAATTGGATCATTGTTTAACAGTGTTTTAGGACTTAGATAGTATCTAGACCCTTGTCAAAACCTAGTAAAAGTATAGAAAACATAGATAAAATTGAGCCATCATTTGAGCTCATCATTCCCCCAACCTATCTTCTTGTTGGTCCTCCAGTAGGTACAATGTTTTTCATTTTATCTTGCAACATGTAATCACTAGGAATAACCTAGCCCAATCCTTTATTAGCAAGGCTCTAGTAGAACCCTTTATTTTTCTCCAGTTTGTCCCATCTAGCATTTTTTGCTTCTTCATAAAAAAACATTCCCATGCTTCCCAAAATTTAGAACTTGGCCATAGGAGCATTGGCAACTGAAAAATGAAAGGAAGCCAATTATTCTATTTTGATCGACCCAGATGTGTACAATGGTGTTCTTCTAACAACTGCATAATAGTTTTGGAGGGAATGTGGTTCTGCCTGCTGCAATTCCTTTGTTAAACTATTCCATCTTTGTGCCAAGTATCCCATTACTAATTCTCCTACAGTAAAACTCATATTCTCAAACTCTTGAAATATCTCCTCTCTCAAGGCTAATTTTTGAGATTTACATTCGGGTCTAAATAAAATCTTTTGCCAATCAAAATAGAGGTGTCTTGGATTTATAGCTTCAACCCTTAAGGATAGGGGAATCCAAAGTTTTTCTTCACTATATGCTCTAAATTTTCATCCCCAATTATTCTCATTCTAAATCCAAGACATGAGAGCTCTGATATGAATATCACCAATATACAACAAAGGATTCCAATCATTGTCATTAGGAATTGCATAATTGTGAAGATAAAACTCACAAAGAAAATTTTTAGTTGTTGTTGTCACAAAAGTTTTCACCCTTAGTGACCAGACTTGATCACTAACCTTGTGAAACATGGAAACAACCTCTCAAGTGTGGGACCTTTCTAAATGTGAGGTTAAGTCTCCGAAGAAGGTTGACTTCCTCTTCAATCTTAGTGCAGGTGTTGGACCAACCCAACACTGGTAAAACTATTCTATGCTCTGATAGGGAAAAGGGAGAGAGAGAAAAGGGTTGCATGAAATAAGGGAAAAAAGGTTTGCACCTAGACTAAAAGTTGATCTACCCCCACCTATAACTGCACAAAACATCAATAGCACTACCCAAAAGATACACTAATTCCTATCTAAGTCTAGCTTTCTAACACTGAGTAAAGGTTGGAATTATTAACAATGGTAGAGGAATGAACAATGTTCTTAGATACCACTCTAAGAGGAGTCAACACTATCATAGATGTTGAGAAAACAAGAAAAAGATGCATTCATACAAAGAGGTAAGAAAAATACACACATTTGCATAAACTGAAACTAGGTAAGGCAAGCAAATTCTATTGATGCTGAGGGAAGGTGATTTTTAGAGTTACAAGAGTCATAGACTACTATAAGAGAAAAAGAGGAGAAGATCCTTTTGAAAATATACAAAATTTGCCTTTATAGTTAAGGCATAACTCAAAATTGAACCATTGATGGAAACCCTAACCCCCATAGGGTTAGGTTACAAAAATCTACAAGAGAGGAGGAGATCAGTTCCAAGATTTGATGACATGTTGGATTTCCCTCTGCAAGATGTCCTCTACCTTGAAAAGAGAAAAATAACCCATCGGTGAAGCAATCCCTGTCAACAAGCATGGCTGAGCACACTCGCAGGGACAAAAAGTTTCTGTTTTTCATTGAAGAGGGCATGGTGGCATAAAAAATTGGCCTATAGGATCCAATCTGGAGTAAAGAAGGCAATCCATAGTTGTTGAATGAAAATCGGATCCGAGATAAAGTGTTGGCTGAGCAAAACAATGTCTCGACTATCAAGTTGACAATAACTTGCCTGCAAAAGTCTAAATGCTAATGACCTCCGCAAGTTCAAATGTCCACTATTGATTTGGAGATATCGCGCGTAGATGGATGCATGAGATCTTGCCAAGTGAGTGCTAGGGGGGCCAACAAAAGAAATAGTCACAACCATTGGATTGGGATTCAAGTGATCATAAACATGCATGACTGTGCCATGAGGCAACTGGCCCCACTCCAAGAATTTTGAAGTAACATGGCCTTTCGACCAAATTTTTTTTCATTTTTCACCAAAAGAAATCTTGGCGAAAAGGCCTCTATATGAAAATTGGGCCCACTAGGCCCACAAAGTCGTCTGCCACCACTATCGTAACCGGTGAGTTATGGGGCCCATCATCCGCCCATTGACCTTCTTATCCCACATGGCCATCTTGGACCTCCACTTTCCCCTGCAGAATAATGGGGAAAGTCTTTCCCACTTGTCTCTTCTTATCCCACACAACCCTTAGCCTTGTATTCTTCTTAGTGAAGGATAAGGGGAACCACATATTCTGCCTTTGGAACTTTTTACCTTGCATGACCTTCATTCGCTGAAGTTTACCCTTGCAGGATAACAAAAGAACTCCTGTTTCATCATTCCTTATCCTACATGACCCTTTTTATCTCTTCTTTCACCTTGTGAGATAATAAAAGAACTTACCACCAATCGAATAATACGCTATGGTAAATAGCTTGAAATAGTCAACAACATGTGACGGTAAAAAATACGCGATGGTGATACAAGATGGAAAATAACATGATGTGTTATTCGCATGAGATGCTTGTGTTACTACAAGGCACAAGTCAATAACATATCGTGTTATTGACACACACATAACCTTTGTGTTATGCACTCTAAAAATATAAGGAAGCAACTAGCTTTGTTGAGTGTGATAACACGACGTGTTAGTCGCATGATGTATTATATGACACTCAACTTTCTGAACCGATCTTTGCAAGGGTTGGCAGAAAAATTGCCAATAGTTGCTACATGAGAGGATTGATACATTTGATAAAACTCTTGAGGAGTTTCAATGGAATGATCTAAGTCTGAAAGAATTCTTGACAATTTAAAAGAGAGAGTTCTTTTAGATACATGGCATACACTCAGGGTGGTGTTCAACATCCTACAATCTATGGTATCATGGTTACTACATTATCCACCTTACTCTATAATGCAACAATTTCCTTATTTTTCCATTTAATCTCTTCATCTTTCTTACTAATTATTTCCTGCAACTTAAGTTTTTTTTTATTCCATTCTTCTTCTTTTTCTAGCATATCCTTATATAAATCCAAACCTACAGACATCCATGAGAAATAGGTGGGTCTATGTCTCTCAACATGGGGCCTTTTCTAAACTAATTCTCCTTCTTTTTCTTTTTTTTGGTTCTTCCTCAACCATTTGTTCTACTGCAACAGCTAATCCAGCAAGGCCACTCAAACTTATATTATCCTGAAGTTGTTCTTCCTCCATTAATAAGACCTGCTATTCTTGAGATAAGTCTTTCATTTCCTCATTTTGTGTGACCTCTTCTTTTGTTTCTTTTGCAATAGGGGTAGAGTGCACAAACCATAAAGAGTAAATCTAAATATTTATTCTAGGCTCATTATGTCTAATTTTCCTAGGTTTCACTCTGAGCTTGTGGCTTATTCTTTGTGGTGTCTTCTCAACTGTTTTGGAAGGTTTGACATGTTTAGGTGTTTTTGTTAGATTTTGCCAAGATCAAGAGCTCAATGAAAATTACAATAGAGAGACAAAAAAGATGATAAGAATAAACTGTATTCTATCAAGATAAAAATACTAATCAACTGGATCGTCAATCAATACATACAATGACTATGAGCCTGCTTATATAGGCAAGTCTATATGGATATGTGAGCACACAAACATGACATATGGCTCAATGAGAAATAAGGGTAGGTAGGAAATAGGTGTGGTAGGTAGGAGAAACAATAAAAAATTCCACATGAGGTGGATCACCCACCGAAGGTGGAATGTAACAACAATATAAGACCACAAAAGGTGGAAATTCTCCTACACACACTATCCCAATGTGGCACAAACACCCAAGTGTCTCATACCCAAACTAATATGATATACATGTACCTAAGTAAACTTAAGTAAGGCATAATAATATCCAAGATAAATAATTAATTACACCAACAACCCCCCTTAAGTGAAACTTAGGGGAATGCACTTAAGTTTACAATGCAATTAAGCAATGCAAGATGGGTCCTGACTACTAGGCCATGTTAGGTACCCATGTACAAATGGAAATGAATACAAACCAATGCAATCTCTCATAAAGTGGGGAAAGAGAGAAAAACCCAATGGGAAAAAACCCTCCCCCAAAAGAGAGATGAAAACTATATAAAAAGGAACTGTCAAAGAAGTATGTGAAGGACAAAACCCCATGTGAGGAAAAAGTCCCCCCCATATGAGAGAAGAAGAGAAGCTAGGAAGCCCCCCCCCCAATGTAGAATCTGGATGAATGGTAGAAGCTTGATATTGAATGAAGAAACTACTCCATGAATGTCGAACCACGTTGCTCCCCTTGGGAAGAAACAAAACCAAAGGTGTATCCATTAAACCTCCCCAATCATGAAGGGAAGAGGTAGGAAAAAAAACTCATGATGAATGAAGTCTCTGAAAACTACTCAAGTGTCCCCATGTTGATGATGAAAGATACCCCCTCCAAAGGTGGTGAATTGCTCCACACTACTGAAAAAGGCACTCCAAGATCTAGTGGAGATGAATGTAGAACAATATCCAAAGACTCACATGTCTCCTCTAAGGATAAAGAGACCTCCTCCAACTGTTGTACAAAAGTATCCATAATCATATTAACCTCGAAAGAAGGATCATGTAGAGAATGCACAAGAGGGTCAGAGTGTTCCCTCACAACAATAGAAGAAGGATCATCTTCATCAAAGATAAGATTAATATCATCAATGATGTCTCCCAAATCTGCAGTGTAGGACTCTACAAACAAACCTGCAATGTCTGTAAAGTAGTCATCCAAATGAACCGAAGCTGGAAGACATGAAATATCTTGCTGCACTAAATCACAAGAAGGCAAAATTGTTACACTAGCTACATCATTAGGTGCAATAGGTGATGTGATATCAATAGGAGGAGATGAAATGCAAGGCTCAAGAATGGGGTCATATGTGAGAACACCCAAGTTCAAGTACCCAGAGTTCTCCTCAAAATCTGAATCATCAACATAGGAAGAATCAACCTCAACAATAGGACCAAAATGTGGAAAAGAGTACAACTGAGATGAATGATCAACCACCCCAGTCACAATGATAGCTCTAGTCTCCAAGTCTCTAATGATAACTGAATTAGGTGTTAACTCCATAGTTTTCTTAGTTTCCCCATGTGTGATTTGATAGATGGAAAGAAGATTGTTTTTCAAATGGGGTACACACAACACATCATTGAAGAAGTTATCCCCATTAGCAATAGATCCTTTCCCAATCACAACCATATATGTGTGATTTCCCATCAAAATTTGTGGCATGTGGCAAGGCTCAAATGTAGAGAACATAGACTGTGAAGATTCCATATAATGAGAAGCCCCTAAATCTAGAAGCCATCTCCTTGAATCATGACTTGTAGTAGCACAACGACCTTATCCCTTTCCTTTATATGTCCCAAAAGAGTGAACCTTTCCTTTATCTTTATCCTTGGAAGAAGAAGCCGATGTAGACATTCTAGAAGGTAGGTTGATTTTATTCTTCTCAAGAAGATTCTTCAACTCATCAATATCCTTCTTGTAACAATGTTTTTCATCATGTCCCGACTTCTTGCAATATGCACAAAAAAGATTGTCCTTATAGGATTTCTTCTTAGGTGAGAATGTAGAATCACCTTGTTGTGGAGAGGATGATTGTGCTCCATCTTTTTGTGGTTTAGAGTTAGGTTGCTTTTGATTTTTGCCTTTTCCTTGATTTATTTGATTCCCTTTGTTAGCCACCAAAGCTTGAGACTTTGAAGATTTGAGAATCCCCATCTTGGTCAACTTAGATTGCTCAAGTATCAACATCTCTGTGAATACATCAAAAGATGGAGAAGTGTATGAGGAACCTTGAGGTAACCTGGTGTGAAAGCTAGATACAAAGGCTGCATACTTTGAAGGAAGCTTGTCCAACAAGTTATAAACCAATTGAGCATCCTTTTTGTCAATTCCACAGTCCTTTAGCTTTGCTCTTAGCTCATTGGCTTTTGTGACATAATCTTAAATTGTATCAAAATCCTTGGGATCAAATGTTGCGAGTTCACTATCAAGCTTGTAGCCTTTAATCTCATCAAGTTGACCATACAATTTCTCATAAATATCACAAGCCTCTTTAATTGTAGTACACTTATCAATGTGGAAAATGAGGTCATTTGATACATACTTTCTAAGAGTTCCAAGTGCCATAACATTCTTAGTGAGTCATTCAATTTGAGCATTAGGATCAGCGCTAGGATCAGGTGGTGTAGTTATAATTCCATTTACATAATGAATGAGTCATTTTTCCATTAGTTTACTCCATGGCTTTATCTTCCATGAAGCATAATTATGAGGAGTTAAAAGTGTAAATTTAGAGAACCCATAGCACCAAAATGAAAAAAAACAAGATAGAGAGAGACACAATCACACAAGATACCCCCCAAATTACTCAACCAAGAAACCCCCCAAAATGATGATTTGGCACTTTATACGTAGTGCGTATACAATAGGCCACTTGCAAAACAAGCCAAGGTGGACTTCTAATTTCAACTTTACAACTACCTCAAATAGGCTATAAGAGACTTCAACAAATACTAAAAGTGATCTAAACTGAGATCCGAGCAAAATACAAGTACCAAAGAGGCCAAAAATGATCAAATACTGAAAATAGAATTTTTACTCAAAATCACTGCAAACTAATGGCCAATTATGAAAGTAGACAAAACATTATGCACTTTTAAAAAAAATGGCACCTGAAAAGGAGGTCATATGACCCCAAATGAAGCCTTTGAAGTTGCAAAATTTGGGATTAGACAGGTATAGTTATGAAAATCTACAAATTCTGAAAAATCTTTCTGTCAAAATCAGAAAATACCTCCACCACTGTGAAGATCACGAAATTCTAGCCCATTTCAAAAAAATTGCAAAAAAAGGGGAGCAAAAATGATCAAGATATAGCTATTTGAAGTTGAACTGCAATTTCAAAAATAAAAATGAGAGGGGCCAAATTTTCAAAAAATGATGACATGTGCTGACATCATCATTTCATTGCATTAAAATTGACAACTGTATTCCCATCAAAATAGTCATCGCTCCCCTTCGGATGGTCGTATGGAAATGACACGTGGCTACCTATGATAGGTTCCGTACGATGACATGTCTGCTGACTAGAATATGGATGCTGACGTGGAAAGCACAGATGGGCATTGACTAGGATGTCGTATGCCTACACAGCCTGCTGAATTTGCACCAATTGGGTGTTGCGTGGACTAGTCAGAGTGTGACACATGGAATTTTTGACGTACTGGGTGTTTTACCCACAGGCCAGTGGCCACCTGCCATGTGGCAAACGTGGGCCTGCAGGAGGAGCCAGTGGTCGGGGAACCAGAAGCCAGAGGGGCTGGTGATCGGAGCAAGACGGCCAAGGCACAGTGGTAGAGGAGGGGCTAGTAGAAACAAATGACGATGGGATCAGAGAGGCACGAGCCAACACAGGAGCACATTGGAGGCTATTGAAGAGAAGACGTCAGGGGCAGTGGGTAGCTAGAGAACTGCAAGTCGTCGATGGTAGGTAATGAAGGACTGCATGTCACTGACGGTGGTTGATAGGAGGAGGAGCAGTCCGATTGGAAATGACTTCATGATCCGGTGGGTAGATATGATGTTGGGAGGAGCCTTGTAGATGTGGCGGTGGGAAGCTGGTGGGGGCTTGATTGGGAACTAGTGGCGACCATTAGAGATCGACACAATGAGGAACTTGACACGACAGGGACTGAAGAAGCGACTATCGGAGGAGGCCAGATGGTGATCAAAGATCGGGAAATGGATGACATAGATGGGGTACGATGTCTGGGGGGGTGCACCCCCAATAAATAAACCTTGCAAGTTTGCATACAGAGTACGATGGTTGGGGGCTGGGAGAAACCCCCAAATATATATATATATATATATTTAGAAAAAAAACTTTAGAACGATTAAAAACTATGAAATTAAAAAAAATATGGAAATTAAAATATAATTTCGTAGAAGAATTTGATTTTTTTTAAATTTTTTTTGTACCACTAGCCTTATAGGCTAAATTTTTCCTCCAAGTCTGATTTTCTCCAAAATAGGCTGACTTTATACTTAATTTTCATGGAAACAACTCCTGGATGCAATCGTGATGTCCAAATTGTTGTAGGACGCCCCCCAAAATAGCACCTCCCCAGATCCAAAAATTGAACCCTCCAAAAATGCCTCTCCAAGACAAATCAATGATGCTCTATAGGCTCTGATACCATGTAAGATTTTTCCAAGATCAAGATCTGAATGAAAAGTACAATAGAGAGACAAAACAGATGATAGGAATAAACTGTATTCTATCAAGATGAAAATACTAATCAACTGGATCATCAATCAATACATACAATGAATATGAGCTTGCTTGTATAGGCAAGGCTATATGGATATGTGAGCACACAAACATGACATGTGGCTCAATGAGAAATAGGGGTAGGTAGGAAATAGGTGTGGTAGGTAGGAGAAACAATAAAATATTCCACATGAGGTGGATCACCCATCGAAGGTGGAATGTAACAACAAGATAAGACCACAAAAGGTGGAAATTCTCCTAGACACACTATCCCAATGTGGCACAAACACCCAAGTGTCTCATACCCAAACTACTATGATATGCATGTACCTAAGTAAACTTAAGGTATAATAATATCCAAGATGAATAATTAATTACACCAACAATTTTAACAGATGTACTAGCTCGAGTAGTGGTAACATACGACTTTTCCTCTTCATTTTCCTTTTTCTAGGGCTCAAGGTTTCCTTTTCTAGCCTCTGTTTCTATGTCCCTTCCCCTGTTTCTTTATCTTTCTTTGCTTTACCCTTCTACTTTTGAATAGAAGCCCTAGTCCTTTTTGGAGTTTTTGATTGATCATTGAATTTTGGGTCTTCTTTACTTGTATCACTAGATGAAGGTTCTGCTATAGGAGAGTTTGTAGCAGAGGCAACCCTAGATGTTTAAGCTCCTGGGGTTATTTTAATAGTTTCCTTTGTTGCTCTAGACCTGGAGACTAAATATTTATCCCTAATTCTAGCATTTGTTACTCTAAATTTCTTTATTACCACAAATTCATGCCAGGCCATCTGGGCTGGGAGACATCTTGTAAAGACCTTTCTACATGAAATTTAATCAAACAATGATGAGAGACAAAGTTTGACATACCTTTCTGTGTTTTAGTTGCCATGTCTAAGAGAAAATTATACAAGACATTTGGAATATTCATCCTTCAACCATGTCTCATGTGGCTTAATAGTTTGAAATGAAGAGAATGGAGGCAAGATTGTCTACCCTCACAAGTAAGATATTTGATCATGTGCACTACTATTTGTTTTGATTTTTTTGGAGAAAGAAAGTCTCCTAGTTCCCTGTTTGTCCACATTAAGAGGAGGTTTATGAGGTCTGGAGAACTCTACCCAACCAGACCTAGCATCTTTAAACTTAGGATATGTTTCTCCTTCCATTGGTAGCCTTGAGACCTCTTCTATTCATTCTTCTATAGAAATGACTTTCAGTCCTTTCACCATTGCTTCACCATTGGAGAAGGTTTGAGAAAATTCTAAAGCAATGTCATTGTCAAACTTGTTAAGCTTCAAGAAATAATCCAATCCATCCACATTGTCTAAATTCCTACACACAAAGGTGATCCTATAGCAATATGGTATGAGTTGTAGGCTCATTCCTGATAAGAGACACTCCCATTGTTTACCTTTAGCTGTATCCTTCAAATTTATTTCTAATACTGTTATGAAAATTACAAATGTTTCCTACAACTTCTGACCTTTTTCCAAGGAAAAACTCTTCAAATTTGTATTTCTTGGCTTATCAAATAATATTGATAATTAAATTCATTGAAGAAGGATACTATGATGTAAAATGTTGGCAACGTCAGTACAACTAGGCTCAAGCATGCAACTTTAAAAGAGAGGTCATGTCACTTAATACAGAGCATCACAAATGACATAATGACATATTTCAAAAAGATTTTATGATGAAATATTTTATGACATGGATGACACAGATGACACATTATGACACATGTATCATATAATGACACAAGCATACCTCCCCCACCAAACCTTAATTTTGACAGGTGTCCACACATGTCATGTAGGAAAGAGAAAAAGAATGTGCTATGTGAAGTATTCATATTAATTAAACTGTGATAAAATAAATGCATATGAAAGAAAGAATATATACAACTTGTGAAGCACATACCTAGAGCATGTAGAATGCACAATATCCAGTCATGCTGGAAGTAATTTCAATACTAAATTGATAAAATGGTTGAAAAGGTGAAATGGAAGGAAGTGAAGTGAATGTGGAAGAGAAGAACATGAGATGGAATGATGATGTGTTTAGTGATGGAGAATGTACTCCCACAAAAAGTGGAAGTGTTTATTATGCATGTGATAACATGACTAGGAAGGTGGGACATCAATTCCACCTTCGTCGGTTGCAAGAGTTCTAGAATGGGAAGTTCCATTAAATTGTTGTAGGAACTCCTATTTGGAAGATGGTTTATGATAAAGCTTCAGGCGATGACCATTCACTAGCAACTTGAATTTCACAGGGTCAATATTTATGAGTTTCAGAACTCCATTAGGAAATTCTTTTGCAATTTCAGATGGGCCTAACCATATTGTTTTTTATTTTCCTATGTTATCCTTATATCTAGAATCATAGAGGAGTGCCCAATCTCCTACTGGGAACTACTTTTCCTTGATATATTTATCATGCCATTTGATCCTTTGATTTTGTAGTATTTATGTTTGATGTAAAGATGATTTTCTGAATTCATCCAAAGCATTTAACTGCAAAATTCTTTCTTTCTGTGCCACAGATATGTCCATTTCAAGTTTAAGTGTTCTTCTCAATACTTTATGTTCAAATTCACCTCAAGGGGAGCATGTTTCAATTGAACCGTCAGGGAATCCATTTTTCACATGAGTGTTGCCATCAATGCCAAAGAGGGAGATTGTTGGCAATTGACACTCATTGGATTCATATGTTGTCATTGATGGAAACAACATTCTATAGAAGGCATATACCAATAGATACCGACATTGAAGTATTTAGGGTCATCACCGGCATAGGCACCGGCACTGACACCAGCCTCCAACACTTCAATGAAGCCGACATCAGTCTGGGATCTGAAAAGTTTTTTTGTAAAATCATTTTGTAATTATTGAATAGGGCTGACATTGAATATCTTTTGTATTCTAAGCCAACATAAGGCATATTGTTTGTAAAGGGTATATAAGTCAGTCTGTTAGGTCATTTTGATATATGACAAGGTAGTAGAATAAAGTAATGCGAAGGATATGTATGTAGGTCATTTGTATGCAAAACTTATATCATGCAATGATCATTAAATGGTTTGTAAATAATTCTTGGAGGAAAGGAGATACCGGTAGAAGGGTTCAGGGTTTATGAACTGGTATAGAACAGAGCTTTAACCGAAACTCTTTTTGGCATTGCAGATGCATTTTGTGAGTTCACCATTACTATTTTATCTCAGTAGAAGATTGTAGTCAGTGAGTCTCTTTTGTGTTGAGCAGTGTGCTCTAGGCAGTGTACCTTCCTGCATGTGCAGGCCCCCATGCTATGTAATATATTTCATATGGCTAGTGAATTGATATTGTGGGTCACAAATCCCACCATGGTTTTTCCTCTTTGAGGTTTTCCACGTATAAAATTATGTGTTATGGTGTTCATTCATGTGGCTAGTTTATTTACTTCATGTTATATGTTTCTTCATTTACTGGTTTATATGTGTATGTTATAATAAGGTAAAATCTCATATTACCAACAGAACACTGTTTCACCCCCCCCCCCCCCCCTCTCAGTGTTCTTGGATTACAACAATGGCTTCGGTGAGGGTTTCACCAACAGAGCTTTATTGAAGATAGTTGATTATATACATAAGTGGTGTTAGTGCGGCTTCTGGTGGAGATTCAGGATGTTGATGGTGATCATGCTTGAGACTTGGTAGGGGATTATTGCTTTGGCGTGTATGGACCTATATTGGGTCCTAGTGTATCTAGGTTATGGACCAACTTAATGTAACGTGTGGATTGGACCTCTCGATGTGTTTCTGAGATGTCTTATGGGTTGGATATTATTTGTTTGGTCTAAGGCCGACATGTTTTGTAATTATGTAATTGGTTTATTGTCTGGTGGCTGACCTAGTTGTTTATGGTTGAGGGTTTGTATATATATGATGTAAGATCTCATTGTATATTATCATGGTCATAGGAAAGGGATATGGATATGTAATTTGAGAGTAATCTAATATCATTCAGGCAGAGGATTTGGTCGATCATTGGTGATCAAGTTGGGTTTATGTAAGAGGATTTAATGCTCCGGTATTGAGGTTAACCATAACTATATTCAGGCATAGGATATGCTATCTTTGCAGTTCATTCATTTCTTCGGATTGTAGTTTGGATTTCTATGTAGTCAGTGAGACTCCTTTTGTGATGAGCAGTGCACTCTATGTTGTTGGCCTTCCTACAAGTGTTGGCCCCTCAAATGTAATTCACATACTTATTGCAGAAGTATTATCTGACTGTGGGTAGGCTTTCCACCATGGTTTTTCCCTTTATCGGGTTTTCCTCTTATAATTCTTGGTGTCATGTGGATGGTATTTATTCTCTTATTATTGTTTATGCTTAGTTGATTTATCTATTATTCCGGTATTTGGTTTAAGCATTCCGGTATCATTTTTTTGGGTTCCAGTATTAAAGTTTTAATTGCTAATGGTTTTAGTAATCCGTGACAACTGATTCACACCCCGTCTTAGTTGTCTTCAGGTTATTTGAACAGTATAACAATTTGTATCAAAGCTCTAGTCCTCTTTGCAGAAAGCTAAACCTCTTGAGGAAGATCCTATGGTGACTAACAATTGAAGTTCATCTAGTTCATCTGGAGCTATCTTTTGGAGAGATATTCCTAGGCTTGATGGTACAAATTACACGGTATGGAATATTCGGATGGAGACTCATCTAAGATGTCTCGGTAAGGAGATTTGGGAGATCACACAGAATGGTGTTACACCTTATAATCCGGCATCTATTAATAGTCCTCTGACATACTTGGATAAGGAGCTTGAGAATGATTTTAGAGGAAGAGAAGCCCTCTTGTGTGCACTTTTTGATCAACAAATAATGGGATTAACTGACAAATCATTTGCAAAGGTTAAATGGGATAAGTTGGAGACTCTTAATTAAGGTGACCCTACTATGAAGATTGCTAGAATTGATGGTTACCGGGTGAGATATAAAAACTTGAAAATGGAAGAAGATGAAAGGATTACTGCATTCATGGAAAGGGTAAATGAAATTGTTATGGGAATTCAATGTTGTGGTGGAACTCTAAGTGAAGATGAAATTGTTTCTAAAGTTCTAAGAGCCCTACCATCGGCTACAAGATGAAGGCTACTGCAATTAATGAATTGAGAATAATGGTTAATACTTCTGTCAACATAGATACCTTGGTTGGGAAATTATCTGCTTTTGAGCTTGAAGAATTTGGACCTTCTAAAGCTATGAAGTTTGAACCTACTTTTCATGCATCTGCATCATCAACTGGTAAGAAATATTGGAAAGATTTATATGCAAAGGAATTAGATGATATGAAGAGAGAAGATGATGAGTGTGAGAAAATTGAAGCACTATTTGCTAGAAGAGTACCTAAAGGACCGGTAGGAAGTAGGTATGAAGGAAAAACACCTTTTAAATGTTTTGCATTTAATAAGATTGGTCATTTTGCATGTAGATGTCCTGAAAGGAATTAAAGATTTTAAGAAAGAGTTAGAAGATCTTTTAAGCCTAACCTTGGATATTAGAACAAGTATAAGTATAGGAAAAACAAAGATAAATCATTCTACATAGCGGATAAGGAAGGTGTGACTGACTCTGATGATGAACCGATAGAAGACTGTGCTAGTGGTTCCAACAATGGGAAGGCATGGGTGTTCCTCGCTATCAAGGAAGATGTTCTAGTACTGGAAGAGAATGTACCTGAACATAAGGCACTTGCTGCTAAAATTGAAGACAAGGATGAATGGGTAATTGATAGTGGATGATCACATCATATGACTGGAGATAAAAGGAAGTTTCTATCTTTGCAAGAATTTGATGGCGGTCTAGTTAGATTTGGAGATGACAAAGCATGAATGTTCAAAGGAAAAGGAACTATATCATTGGATGGTAAAAACAATACTGATAATGTTTATTTTGTTGGAGGTTTGAAGCATAATCTTTTGAGTGCAGGACAATTAGTGGATAAGGGATTTCAATTACAGTTCAAGGATGGAAAATACAAAATCATTAATAGATCTGGTTTGCAGATTGCAACCGGTACACAGACAAAAGGTAATATATTTCATTTGAATTCCGGTAAGAAGATATGTTTGATTGCACAAATTGATGAGAGTTGGCTATGGCACAAGAGGCTATGTCATGTGAATTTTGATTATATTGTAAAATTCAATTCAGCTAAGGCAGTTAGAGATATACATAAGATTATGAAGCCCTATAATCCAGTATATAAAGAATGCCAAATGGGTAAATAGGTCAGAACCTCTTTTAGGAGTATACAAGATAAATCTAATGATATTCTTGATCTTATTCATACTGATTTTTGTGGCCCTGCTAGAGTTAAAATTTTTCAAGGTGACAGATATTTCATGTTAATCATTGATGGCTATTCTAGAATGAAATGGGTTGCTTTTCTAAGGGAGAAATATGAGGCTTTTTAAAAGTTTAAAATATTTAAGGCTAAAGTTGAGACAGAGAAAAGATTGAAGATTAAATGTTTGAGGTCAGATCATGGTGGATAATTCAAATCCGGTGTGTTTAACAACTTTTGTGAGAATCATGGTATTAGGAGACAATTTCTTCTCCCTAGACACCTCAGCAAAATGGAGTTGTGGAAAGGAAGAACAAAACTATCTTGGATGCTGATAGAACAATGATGATGGAAGATAGTCTACCTCATATATACTCGAAAGAAGCAGTGAGCACAACAATTTATACATTCAACAAAGTATATATTAAAGGAGATACTGGTAAGACACCCTATGAATTATGGTTTGACAATACACCTACATTTAAGTATTTCAAAATCTTTGGTAGTAAATGTTATATCAGGAGAGATGATATCATTGGAAATTTTGATCCTAGATGTGATGAAGGATTTTTTCTTGGTTATTCTAATGAAAGCAAAGCATATAGATGTTATAACAAGAGATTGAAGAGAATTGTGGAGAGTGTCAATGTTAAGGTGGATGAGCTGAATAGAAGTCAAATCAAAGTTTATGAGCAAGAACTAGTAGTGGAAATGATTATATCTAAATTGATAGCACCTTTAATAGAACAGAATGTTGAGACAGTTACTTTGGAAGTATCAAAAAAATCAATAGTAATTGAAGAACCAGGAAGAGGAACAGAGAGTCAAAAGACTCCTAGGTATGTGAGATTGAATCATTCAGAAGATCAAATCATTGGGGATAAGAATAATAAAGTGATGACAAGAAGGAGATTGGCATCTAATGAGGTATGTTTAATTTCTCAAGCTGAACCGGTATCAATAATTGAAGCATGTAATGATGAATGTTGGTTGAAAGCTATGGAAGAAGGATTAGATCAGATTGAGAAGAATAACACATGGACTTTACTTCCCTAACCTAAAAATAAGAATGTTATTGGAACAAAATAGATTTTTAAGAATAAATTGAATGAGGATGGTCAAGTTGTAAGGAATAAGGCTAGATTGGTTTGTAAAGGATATTCTTAGAAGGAAGGAATTGATTATGGTGAGACTTTTGCACCTGTAGCTAGGATTGAAGCTATAAGATTAGTTTTTTGCCTATGCTGCCCATAAAAACTACAAGGTTTATCAGATGGATGTTAAGTGTGCATTTTTGAATGTGAGGAATTTTATATTGACCAACCTGATGGTTTTTCACTTTCAGATGATAAAAAAATGGTTTGCAAGTTAAGAAAAGCTTTATATGGATTGAAACAGGCACCTAGAGCTTGGTACGCAAGGTTGGATAAATATCTTTTGAAGCTTGGTTTTACTAAGGGTAATGCTAACAATAATCTATATTATAAGGTAACTGATGATGATATACTGATTATTGAAGTTTTTTTTGATGACATCATTTTGGGAGGTGAAGATAAGTTGTGCATGGAATTTTCTAAGAATATGGAGAAAGAATTTGAAATGTCTATGATTGGCAAAATGAAATTTTTCTTAGGTTTGCAGATTACTCAGACTGACAAAGGTATTTTCATCTATCAAACTAAGTATGCTAGGGAATTGTTGAAGAAATCTGATATGGGAGATTCTAAATCGGTAAGTACTCTTATGATTACAAGTGAGAAATTGACAAGGAAAGATGTTTCTGCACTGATAAATCCTTAAAGATACAAATCTATGATTGGAGGTCTACTTTATTTGACTCAAACTAGGCCTGACATAATGAATTTTGTTTGTATTGCATCTATATTTCAGAGTGATCCTCGAGAAAATCATGAGACTGCGGTGAAATGGATTTTTAGATACTTGCAAGGTACATCTGAATATGGTTTGTGGTACCCTAAGGATGATGAATTTACTTTATGTGGATATACATATGTTGATTGGGCTGGAGATGTTGATGACTAGAAAAGTACTTCCAGTGGAGCTTTCTTTCTTGGAAAGAAGTTGGTTTCATGGATCAGCAAGAAACAATCATGTACTTCTTTATCTACTACTGAACTTGACTATTTTGTTGCTGCTATTAACTGTACACATGTTCTATGGATGAAGCAAATGTTTAAGGATATCAAAGTGAATTGCACTAGACTAGTAGTTATTCACTATGATAACTCTGCTACTATTGACATATCAAAGAATTTGGTATTTCACTCTAAGACAAAGAACATATCTATCAAGTATAACTTTTTGAAGGAGAAGGTGGAAGAAAATGAAGTTAGACTGGTTTATGTGAACACTAAAGAGAAGATTGTAGATATTTTCACTAAACCTTTGCCTAAAGAATCATTTGAGTACCTGAGAGTCAGGTTAGGGATTTCTGCCCCTCTGACAAAGAACTGATTGATGCTTTTTGGCATCAGTCCGATATGTATTATCAACGATATTGATTTTATCACTGATGTGGGGATACTACTACTCAAGGGGAGTAGTTAGCCTTGTGTTTCAGTGGTTTTTGTTTTTGCTTTGATATTTTTGTCAGATTTCTGGAATTGATGTCAAAGGGGGAGAGATATTGATGTGAAAAACTTAAGGAGTTGTATACATTAGAAGGAGAGATATATGTGTAAAATAGAGCTTTATAAAGATATCATTCATAGGGGGAGTTTTCTCTTTGTTTTAGAACTTCACTGCTATATCTTTGTGTGGAAGATTGTTGGTTGTCTTCCATTGGGGGAGACTTGTTTGGCATTTCTTGGTACTTAGATGTTTTTCACATCTAGTGTTGCCATCAATGCCAAAGGGGGAGATTGTTGGCCATTTGGAGGAATTGAAATTATGTGTTCCATTGATGTTTTGTCATTGATGTCAACACTAGTTGTTTTGGATGCTTTACCGACACCTTTCTGGTCCCAGTAGGTTTTTCAGTTTTTGATTGGTTTAGATCTAGCATGATCCAATATGATTTGGTATGATTTGGTTATGGAATTGGCTTACTCATGTTCATATTCAGTCAGTTGGTTTTGGTCTGGTGATTGGATGCTATCTTGTTTTCTAGAAAGCTTGGTTTGTGGTTCTGGTGAGGGTTTCACCGACAGAGCTTTATTGAAGATTTTTGATGATATCCATAAGTGGTGTTGGTGTGGCTTTTGGTGGAGATTCAGGATGCTAATGGTGATCATATTCAAGACTTGGTGGATTTGGATTAATTCTTTGGCACGTATGGACCTATATTGGGTCTTGGTGTATCTAGGTTATGGACCGGCTTAATGTAACATGTGGATTGGACCTCTCAATGTGTTTTTGGGATGTCTTATGGGTTGGATATTATTTATTTGGTCGAATGCTGACATGTTTTGTAATTATGTAATTGGTTTATTCTATGGTGGCCAACCTAATTTTTTATGGTCGAGGGTTTATATATATATGATGTAAGATCTCATTGTAGATTATCATGGTCATAGGAAAGGGATATGGATATGTAATGTGTGAATAATGTAATATCATTCAGGAAGAGGATTTGGTCAATTATTGGTGATCAAGTTGGATTTATGTAAGAGGATTTAGTCCTCCGATATTGAGCTTAATCGGAACTGTATTTAGGTATAGGAGATGCTATCTTTGCAGTTCATTCATTTCTCCAGATTGTAGTTTGGATTTCTATGTAGTCAGTTAGATTCCCTTTGTGATGAGCAGTGCACTCTAGGTTGTTGGCCTTCTTGCAAGTGCAGGCCCCTCAATTGTAATTCACATACTTACTGTAGAAGTATTATCTAACTGTGGGTAGGTTTCCCACCATGATTTTTCCCTTTATCAAGTTTTCCACGTATAAATCTTGGTGTCATGTGGATGGTATTTATTCTCTGATTATTGTTTATGCTTAATTGATTTATTTGTTATTCCGATATTTGGTTTAAGCATTCTGGTATTAATGTTTTGGGTTTCGGTATTAAATTTTTAATTGCTAATGGTTCCAATAATCTGCGACAACTGATTTACCCCCCCCTTTTAGTTGTCTATATATATATATATACATACATATATATATATATATCCATATGTATGTATATATGTAAGTATATATACATACATACATACATACATACATATATACATACATATATATATATATGTATATATATATATATATATACATACATATATATGTATGTATGTATGTATGTATGTATGTATGTATGTATATATATGTACATATATACATATACATATGTATATATATATATATACATACATATATACATACATATATATACATACATACATATATATGTATATATGTATCTATATATATATATCTATATATATATATATATATATATATATATATATATATATATATACAAGTTTTTCACATTTGCATCATGATCTATACTAAGTCAAATTCATATGTAGAACACAAGCACTTCATCTTACCATTCATAAGGAAATAAATGTATTATTCCAATGTAATAAACTAGTCACATGAACATATCATCAGTTAAGAGGATACATATACTTTCCTCCTAATCTATAACATGATCATTTATATACCTAAAAATGCCTTTAGCATTCGAGTAAGCACTAGAAATTACAAGGAAAACCAAGGCCACATAGCATCATAAAACAATTTCTTTCATCAAGGAGTAGTGCACAAGAAATTAAAACACATGATGCTCACAATTACGATGTTTGGAAACAATGAGAGAGAGCACAAAGAAGATACATCTAAAATTTCCAAGGTCCTAATGACCTTTCTCAAATAGAAATCCTAAAGGACAAGCACAAGACAAGAGCACTATAACATAGCACACAAGACTAAGGAAAACAACCTTAAGAAGAGATCCCAATGTTTTCAACACAAGCTCTGATAAAAGATGTAATGCCCTACTAAGGAACCCTAGAGGACAACATTTCTAGATAACTAAAATCAAGGAGGCAAATATATATTTATTTTCCTAGAGATACATTAATATATTCAACTATAATAATGAATAACATAATATTAAACATGAGAATAACTTATCTAAGCACAAGAGGAAACAACTTAAGACAATAAAATTTATTTCCTCTAAGGTTCCCTAACATTGCTACAAGGCAATGCTATCAGGCATAAGAAGAAAATATAATCTAACCATTACATAACATAATGCCTTAACATAATAAATGTATCTTAACATAAAAATGATATCATATAAGAACTAACCATCATGATTACTCCTAAGAACTAGGTTCATTTTAAATCTCAAAATCCAAAAATTTCTAAGATTACTTTCCACATTATCATATAACCCTAACAACTAAACTTAAATAAATGATACTAAGCTCATGAAATATCAGTTTATGAATTACAAATAAGTACATCTTCTTACTAAGAATATAATCATTCATAAAGGATAGATGGTACCAAAATCATACTATCTAAACTCATAAACCAATCACATAATTAACATCTTTACATTTAATTTGCATTACATCTTCCTCTCAAGAGAGTGTTCTTATTACATAATGAACACTAATGGAAACCTATTCAAAATACATGGATGAAACATTACATAGGAGAATACAACTTGCATCCTCATTCCAAAGCAATTGCAACTGAAGAAGACATAGTCCATCCTCGAAGCTCACAAACATATCACCAAAAGCCAATGGAAGAAAGCATCAACCACCCGACCATGTGAAACCTAAAGGTCCACCCTCCATGCTCTAGAGAATGACACACACAAACAACCAAGGCTGACACTAACACATCCACGGGAACAAAAATATTCATAAGGAATAGACATACATAAGAACTGAAACACCACATGCCACATGATCTCTAGAGGCTTCCACAACACCACTTAGGATAGGGTAGCTGACTACAACAAGGGAAGAGTGTCATGAAATGGCATCAACATGAGTTTCTCTAGTGGTCTGATCCTCTCAAAACTCTAGACCATAGAAGCCATTTGACTACACATGTGGAACCAAACAATCCCTCCATAGGGGCAAGGAAGTTTTATTTGCCATACAGGCCTTCCTAATCTCATCTTGAGTCTAAACGAGCACTCTAGCCCATGAGTGGGGCACCAACAATTATCTTATTAATGTGTTCTCTACCCATCCTTAATTCATTTAATTTAATTTATTACTTGATTAATCCAAATCTCAATGAGACTCCTTGGTAGCCCCTTTAGGTCCCTAACGCCCACTTGAGATCCACTCCCCCTAACATGCACCTAATCACCACTAGTCTATGGGCACAACAAAGGGGATCACAACAACCTCATAATATCTATGGTACACATTATGATTCATCACAAACTCATCTCATAAGTAAAGATATCATGAAGCATCATATAACTCACATCACATTGGTTCTATATAAGAATCTAAACCATTATTTACTTTTTGATTAACATATCATTCCTTTATCCAATTACACTCAAGACATCTTCATGAATGCATAATCAATGGAACATAATTAAAAAACACATGAAACCAAAATGATATACATGAATACATATCAAAACATTCATATAGCCTCTAGAAATGCATAACATAAGTTTATAGACCCAAGAACTAGCCTCTAGACTAACCCAAATTGACACATGCTCGTAAAAGATGATATGGGGATCAAACTAGGGTTTCTACGCATCCAACCCTAAAACTGCACATTTTTTTTACCTAAAGTATTTCTTTTTCAACATCTTTTAATTCTTTTTCACTCTGTTCTATTTCTTTTGCACTATGTTTCAATGCTTTTGAGATAGAATTGGGACAAGGACCCTGGGTTGACTTTCAGTTCAAATACCAACATCTAGACAATAAAAAATTCAAAATTTGACGGACCCATTTGAAATGGGTGAGTCCCCTTCCAAAAAATATTGGTTGATCAATATCAAGATGAAAATAAAAACTCCAAGAGGTAAAAATCTAAAAAATAGTCCAAAAAATGCAGTATAGAGAATACCTACTTCAATAAACAATCAATCAAATAACAACAAATGCAATATATTTTTAGAATGAAACCATGACATTAAAGACATAGAGAATAATTTTTTTCCAAACCCAATACTCATTTCTATTCACAAAATCAAAAGGGCATAAAATCTAAGTTGGAATTGAAGCAAATGGACAAAGAAAGAAGGAAGAACAACTCCTGCATGTACAAACTCCACATGAACATCAACTCCAACAAATAAAGAAATATTGACAACACTGAAATAAATAATAACCAATCTCCAACAAAAGCCACTCAAAGACTCTTCACAATCCTCTTCAAATATCCTCCAAATTCAACACAAAATAATTGCAAATGCTTCACACAATCTCACCCCAAAATCAAAGAATTTTTTCAAAAACCATCCCCACCAAAACCATCTCATTTCCTAGACAAAATATCATTCCCAAAATGAGAGTTGGTTTTTGTATGGGAAACAACCAATTTCCCTCAACCAATCAAACCAAAAATTAAATCATATAATCTAAACTTTCATTATAATAAACATATAACATAATATACCACTTAGGTTTATTTTATGCTTATAAATTTTTAATTCCACTAAGAAAAAATAATAATTAATTATATAATGTTGGCATATGCACACTCCAATGAGACATTGTAGGTGATTGAAGGTTTTGTCATTGATGGCAACCTTACAATCCTATGGCATTGGCAAGGCATTACACTGACAATGCATTACACCAACACTAGCAAGATCAAACTCTACACTAGCACAAAGAAAGGAAGCATACCGGCACAGAGGCCGACAAGATTTTTGATATATTATATTTTGTTTATTATTGTAAAAAAATTGTAAGCCGACTTGGAAAGTTGTAAAATGACTCTTATATATAAGAGAGATCATTATAGACATTTTGTAAGTGATGAGGAAAAAATATTAGGCAGACCTATTATGCAAAATATAGGTTAAAGGTTTTATGTAAAGAACAGAGCAGAAACCGGTACTAGATCTGGCATTATAGATGCTATTGTAAAGCAGTACAAGATATTGGATTTATATAATCCATATTGTAAGTTAGTGAGACTTCCCACTGAGTAGTGAGCTCTAGGCAATTGGCCTTCCTACATGTGCAGGCCCCTCTTGTAGTAGTAATATTCTCTTATTGGCTAGTAAGTGAATATTGTGGGTCACAAATCCCACCAAGGTTTTTCCCACACCGGGTTTCCTCGTTAAATCCTTGTGTCATGGTGTGCTTTTCATGTGGATGCTTTTAATTCTATTTATTGCATTATTTCTTGCATACCGGTACATTGTTATAATATGTTCTACATGTTTTAAGATAAGAAATTCTATTCACCGGTCAGATACTGATTCACCCCCCCCCCCCCCCCCCCCCCTCTCAGTATCTATGGGAATCCTAACAATTGGTATCAGAGCTTGGTCCTCTATTTTTAGAAGCCTAATAGCTTGAGGAAGATCTTGACACTGGTAGATATGGAAAATCTGATGAAGCAACTTGAAGCAGCTCTTTCAGACTATGATGCAGAGAAATTGAAAAATATCAAACTAGAAGATGATCTAAAAGCAGCTCAGGATATGATTCAGGCACTTCAAGAGAATCTTACTATTTCAAGAAATAAGAGAAGAGAACTTTGTGAAAAGATGCAAAATGAGAATGATAAAAAGGATTCACTTAATGATATGATAAACAAGCTGAAACAAGAGAACATAAAAACAAAGAATGAGATGTAGGATATGACTATGAGATTTTGTAAAGAAATTGAAGATAGGAAGAAGAATGAAGAAGATTTGACCAGAAGACTAAGTGATGCAGCAAATGAGAACACAAGACTTAGCTATGAAAATGATTTATTGAAGACAGATCTGATGCACACTCAGAATGACTCCAATGAACTGATGAGGTAGAAAGAAGTCTTAGAAAGAGAACTGGATACTGCAAATCAACATAAAGAAAAATTCAAGAAAAGCTCAGAGGAACTTGGTAACTTGCTGAAAAATAAAAAACCTAAAGGTGACACTTCTGGAATTGGCTTTGAAGTTGGTGAAAGCTCTGGTACTGCAAACACATAGGATCATAGCAAATCGGTAAGGCAACCTAATGCTTATAAATTCAATGGAAAATGCTTTAACTGTAATAAGTATGGTCATAGAGAAAATGAATGTAGATCTAGAAATTATCAGAATATCAACACACCCACCGGTCAATGTTCAAAAAGCAACAAAGTTGGTCACAACTCTGAAAATTGCAAAATGAGTGAGATGTTATGTTTGTGGAAGATTTGGACATTTATCTAATCAATGCAGAACACAAACCGACATAAGTTATGGAAAGGCTATTCAAAAGAATAATGTGACTTGGTATGCATGTAACAAGATTGGACATATTGCAAAATTCTATAGAAGCAAAGGATCATCGACAGATAACAAAGGTTCTAGCTTGAAAGGGAAAGAAAAAGTTGAAGAGGTAAAACAAGAATTCTCAAAATAATGGATTAGAAAAGCTGATCTAAATGTTGGGAATACTCCTCCACCGGTAGAACCAATCAACACTCCACCGATAGAACCGAGTATTACTCCACCGGTAGAATAGGGTATTAATCCATCGGTAGGAAGTTCTTCATCAAATTGAAGAAAGTTTCCTTGAGGGTTTGACAATCTAATGACACATATGCTATAATTCCCTCGGTTAATGGTGAGAAGTTGGAAATTACTTCATTACCGACAGACAATGTTAAGTGACTACTTAACCGACATACATTAAATGTGGTAGATGGAAAATAGACATTATAAATTTGTGGTTTTGGCTCCATTTCACTTCACCGAGATTTCAAACATTTGAAGAGCGTGATATTTGCAGAGCTAAGGGATTTCGAGCAAAGAGGCGAAGCACTTCAAGCAATCAATCCATCCAAAGGTAGAAATATGTATTTATCATCATGGCATCCACCTCTGCACTTGAATATATAGAAAACCCTACTGTAGTTGAGGTTATAAAATGCCCTAGGCCTGTATTTCAACTAGCTCCCAAGGTAGAAAAGAAAGATGATAACATAGGTACTTTCTCTCAAATACCAAAAGGAGTTGTTTATGCTAAAGATCCCATAATTTACATTCACTGTAACATAGAGGAATTGGGAGATGAAGAGATCAAAAAAATGTATAAATCTGTCATATGTGATAATTTCAAAAATGTAAAACCGGAACATAAAATCATTGAAACCCTAGGATTTACTGAAATCCTCTGCATTCTTGAATTTCCCAAGGATGTGATTAGGATAGTCTTAAGCAGGGTACATGGTGAATTTTTCTGGTTAGATGCAATTCACAAAATTACCAAGGAAGCTGTGAAAGTTGTCATAGGGTTACCTTCCACCGGTAAAAGATCAGACAAGACTAAGAAGGTCTCCAATGACCTAGTAATGAACTTAACTGGTGCAACATCTGACAGAAGGTCCTTGAGGGTAAATGATGTGACTGATATAAATGTGAGATTTGTAAGCATGATTTTAGGGTATAAAGCTACTCATGCAAATAGACTTAACTCAGTTTCCAGTTTGTGCATTAAAAGTGCTTATGATATGGTTACAGACAATGTGAAAATTGACATATGTGAATGGTTAAAAGATGAGTTAATTGACAACTTAGGAAAGATAAAGAAAGATAAGAAATGAACTTTTAGGTTTGGTAATCTGCTTGTATTCTTGATGCTACACATAACCAAACAGGTTCCCGGTATAGGCTATAAAGTACTTGGATTTGATATACCAGTAGGAAAACAGTTAACATAACTATTGAATAACATGGGTGAAGATAAGGAAAAGAATATCCATGAATACTTTCAAGCCCTTAAGGCCAAAATGAAGAAGAGAATCAAATTATCACAGAAGATTGTTGACAAATACAAGGATGATATATGTTTTGTAATAAAAAAGGATGAGATCTGGATGGAAGCAGTCATCCCTAGAACAATTTGGGTAACAGAGATGGGTTATGAGACTGATGATCATATAATTGAGACTTATGCTAAAGCACTTCTTGAAGCACCAAATGAACCAAAGGAAGAAATATTTGGTAGTGCTGAGACCATAGAAAATCAAATTCAATCTAAAAAGAGAGTGAAAAAGGTTGAGGTAGTTGTGAGAAGAGGTTCTAGATAGGCAAAGGCTCTTAAAAAAGATATACTGAAACAAACCGGTATCACTGAGGATGAGTTAGCAGCCCCACAGCTTGAAACTCACCTATCACCGGTAGGAACTTCCTCAGAGAGTGATATGCCTGCAACTTCCAAAAGAGTTGTAAGGAAAAGAGATCCTTCACTGGCAACCACACCCTCACCGAGGAGAACTAGACAGAAACAACAAGCAGTGAGATCTCTAGTTAAAAAGACTACACCAAAGAAGAAACTGACACCCAAGAAGAAGAAGAGAACAAAACAAAAGTTGGCCCCTCTTGACATATTGCTAAATGAAATTACAGAGGAAGGGAAACTCAAAAACATAGGAAAGGTCTATGACACTTTGACAGCAGATGAAAAAGAACAAGTGGAAAATAGTGTTATTTTGCACATGGACATGTATAAGAAATTTTTGATGGTAAACTCACCTAAGGAGATAGATGATTTAATTGTAGAAGCCAACCAGTCAGTATTCTCTACTACACACCGATATATAGCTTTAATGGTTGGAAGAGTTAATGAGGTAACTGAAGAAATAGAAAATGCATGGGATATATTCCTAGTTGAAAAAGAAAAACAAGAAGAATACAGGAACCCCAAACCAATAAAGGTATACCAGAAGGAAAGAGAGAAGGGTAAAGGAAAGGTTGGTGGATCTTCGAGCATCAAAGTTAAAGATAACTTATCCCCACCGCCTTAAATTGCATCACTGGTAAAAACTACTAAAGATCAACCGATAGATGAGAGTATGGACATGAAGGATACAAATCCTAATCCTAAGGTACTATACACAGTAGATGTTGATGCACAAAAGATCAACATTGTGGTAGATAAAGATACAACTAGTATGACAGACATGGCTATTGAGCCACCGGTAACTGAGCAAACTGATCAAACACAAGAGAAACCGACAGATGATAACACAGAGCAACAAACAGAGAAACAAGAAGAGAAAAGGGCTCCGGAACAGGAACAGGTATAGGAACAGAGTCATGAGAAAATAGTACAACCGGCAATAGGAGAAGATCAAAAGCCATTGCTTAAAGAAATGGAAACATAGACTGACCTACCAGAGGTCACTACAAGCTTGGTTACTTCCTCCACCAGCAGAATTCAGAATGTTGGTTCCTCCTCAACAGGCCACAAATCAACAAATGTAACTAAGTACTCTTAGATTCAATCAAAAGGATAATAGATTGTAGTTCATAGGCTTATAAAGCTATAGATGACACAATCCCAATTTTGAAGATGATAGCCCCTAACTATAACATGGACAATAACGATTCTTTAAAACAACTTGACACTTTTTGTAAATACATCATTGAGAACACTGTGACTGTCGAGCAAATAAAGGAAGAGGCATTGAAGAATAAGTTAGAAATTGAAAAGAAAAAATTCTTTGAAGATCAGATAAAGAAGTGTACTAGGGAATTTGACACACTTCTACCGAATCTGTGTAACTTATTGAAGGAATACAAAACTCTGTACAAAGACACCTGCAAGACAAAATTTTTGACAGTAGACATAGATAAGAAGATGAGCATGGTACAAGATGAAATCAATAAACTTGCAGACAATTTTGTTAACTCGCTTGATACATTATCAGTTTTTGAGCAAAGGGTAATAAGTTTTGAGGAAGAGTTACTTAAGTTAGAAAAAGAAAAGGAGAGAATAGTAAATAAGGCAAAGAATTTGAGACTAAAACTGAGTCCAAGATTGGACTATCTAGCATCATTATGGAAGGAAATATCTGAGGCACTTGTACAAGGACAGAAAACACCGACAGAGCATATGCAGCACCTCACTGGTACAGTTAAAAGAACAGAGACAACAATAAAGGACAACAAGAAGTTTATGGAAAGTATAAACTTGATTTTGGGAGATCTTTTTCAAATTGTAACCACCCAGCTACAAGGTTGAGACTACAACTCTATTGACATATTGAAAACCTTTGTCATTGATGCCAAAGGGGGAGTAGTAGTATGAGAAAATAACCGGCAAAAGACTTATCTACTCGGGGGGAGTTCTTATAATTTTGGTAACATATTTTTGGAAACATTTTTGGATTACAGTTTTGGATACACTTTTGAATTTTCTCAGGAGTGTTGCCATCAATGCCAAACGGGGAGATTGTTGGCATATGCACACTCCAATGAGACATTGTAGGTGATTGAAGGTTTTGTCATTGATGGCAACCTTACAATCCTATGGCACCAGAAAGGCATTACACCGGCAATGCATTACATCGGCACTAGCAAGATCAGACTCTACACCGGCACAAAGAAAGGAAGCATACCGACATAGAGGCCGACAGGATTTTTGATATTGTAGCGTCGTAAATTGTACGCACTCGCTAAGGTGGTACAATTTCACACCTAGTTTAGCACCCGCCTTAGTGCATTTTGCATTCTGCATTGCATTTCTCCTTAAGCACTTAATTAATCAAATTAATTAGGCCTAAGGTCCTATTTCATCATTCTCTACATCACAAAGTTGGGCCCTTTCACTAAAGCGCTCCCTTCGTATTTTATTCCTTCAATACATCACTTAATCAAAAACCCTAATTAAGTCCTATTCCGAACTTGGGGGCTTGGTTTTGGGGTCAAAACATCTCGAAATCACCTGTAACTTTAGGATTCTCTCTAAAATCATCATATCCGACGGCCCTGAAAATTTGGTGAAAAGTTGTCGGGACCGTGGCGCCCGGTGCACATGGTCCCGGACATTTTTCCCGAAATTTTAGGAGCACGATCCAATCATAAAATAAAGCTTAACCCCAAGAAATTGGCGGGATATTCAATCTCTAGGTCGGCCAAAATACCAATTTACGACCTAGGGTTTCATACATAAAAGCTCTCTTTCCTCATTTGGAGAGATCGGATTTTTGTTTCCAGGAACTTCATATGCAGCAAAAGAGCAGATCTTTGAGGACTTCAACATCTTATAACATCTTTCTATTAAGCATCTATCAAATTCATTCATCCACTTAGGGCTTGGAAGACATTGAAGAACAATAGGGGATTACCGACTGAAGATTGGCTTGTACTCCTCCCTTGAGGGTTGGGTATGATTTCGTATTGTTTTCATGTCTTTGCATAAGCTTTGATACATCATTTATCCATGCTTTAGATCACATTGCATCTTTATTTAGAGCATTTACATTATCATTTGCAAGCAATTAGGGTTTACTTTCTAGGTTGCTCTAGTTTGCTTTCTTGCATTTTGGACCTTGCACACACACTAGGTCTGCACACACAATACATTTTACAAAACAACTTGGCTATTCGTGGAGGTGGAAATCACCGAAGTGGGGGTTTGACTAAGGCAAAACCCTATATAGCCGCCCCTCCCCCTTTTTAGATATTATTGTAGGTTTCGGGATTCGGACGACGTCGCGGGATACAGATCCAGAGAGAGAAGATTGGAACAGCACTCTGTGTGAAATTGCAGAGCAGGAGACTGGGACAGGGGCGCTGGGCACCCTGGTCCTACTAGGACAGGGGTGCTGGGTGCCCTGGTCCTTGGGACAGAGGTGCTGGGCGCCCTGGTCCTCCGGACAGACAGTTTGCAGACAGTTTCCAGACAGTGTTTCAGAGTGCAGAACAGTGGTTTCCGGTGCAGTTTTCAGGACAGTGGCGCCCGCGCCCCCGTCCCGAACATTTTCAGTCCGATTTTGACTCCGGGTACATATCTGCATTCTTATTTCATCCTTGTACTTACAGCTGTTCATTGTTTAATCTCAATTCTGCAATCTTGTTATTGGTTCATACTTGCATTTTGAGATTAGGGTTTGAACTTGCATTACTTGATCTTACAATTTCAACAAGGGAATAGAAATCCTAATAGATATCCCGTGGCTCTCTCTTTCACCAAAAGAAGTAGCCAATTGTGCGATATCTCTAGGCTCTTTCGTATTCCGTAATGTGTGTCAAAAGGTAGGATTAGGGCATGATTAACCTAGTCTCGCTTTTTTCCCCCCACACATTTTGGTGAACCTGACGTGAATCTATCATTGCTTCCTCTTGCATTGCATGTGTTAGATCTAGATCTAGATTTAGTGTGTTTTCATTTCATTTCATTAAAAAAAAAAAAAAAGAGAGAGAACTTGTGTTTCTTTGCATTGTGTGTTTAAATTTTATGCAATCTTTTCAAAATGTCAAATTTTTATTTGCAAAATGTTCATGCATTTGATGATTATTATGAGTATAGCCAAGATGAATTAGATGAAGCTTTAGATGAATTTTTAAACCCCAAGGATGCTAAACCTTCATTTTACCAAAAACTCATAAACCTTGTTACTATGCCATTTAGGTGTGATGAGAAAGATAAGTCGAATGATTCCTCTCAAGGATACATTCCTATCCATTCTTCCCCTGAGTCTAGTAACATGGTTGCTTTCAATAATCCCCTCTATGAGGAGATGTCTCCTTTTGAATCAAAAGACAAACCTTTTAATCGATATGATCATGCTTTGTTGGATGATGCTCTTGATGACTTTGTGGCTTTGTCGAAACCTTTAAACAAAAACAAGACCTCTAAATTGGTTAACATGATAAATTTGAATGAATATAACAAACCTCTCTTTGAAGTCCAAGGTGCTTATCCTTCTCCCACCTTTCAAATTCCTAAGACTCCTCTCCTTACTGTCCAAGGGAGGTATGATCATGATTCCTTTTGTACTCCGAATAAACCAATCATCACCGTACAAGGAAGAAAACCTATAAGTCCTTACAATTATGCTAAGCAAATAACTAGAGAGAGTTATCATGCGGTTTCCCATACCTATCATACCAAAAATAATAGGCAACCTAATCCTCCTCCTGTTATTCCAGTCTCTCTTCCTAATCCTCAACCAATTCTCCCTCAAGCTCCCCGTATTTCGCAAGTTATGGGTAAGGAATATGATCTCATAGAACAACTCAAAGCTACCCCTGCTAAGATATCCCTTTGGGATTTGATTCAAACTTCTTCCGCTTATCATGGAATGTTACAAGATGCCTTGAAAGATTTGAATGTTCCTCCACCGAATACATCTAGTAATATAGCATCTTTTGTTAACTCCGTGATGAATCCTAAACCTCAAATTGTGTTTACGCAAGATGAGTTGCCTACTGGTGAAGTCCAACAACAATATGATCCCTTGATGATTGTGGTTGTCATGAAAGACACTGCTATAAGACGAACACTAGTAGATAATGGCTCTGGCCTTAATGTGTGTAGCATCAATCTATTGCATAAGATGAATGTGGATACATCTCTTATGGAGCCTGACTCTCGTTCCATTCATGGCTTTGATAATGTGGCTAAGACTTCATTGGGTATCATCACCTTACCTCTCACAGTAGGACCTGTTACTTTGCCTACTCCTATCCATGTTATGCCAGGAAATTTAACATACAACTTGTTATTAGGGAGGCCTTGGATTCACAGCATGCAAGCTGTCCCCTCTACATTGCATAGACAAGTTAAATTCATTTATAACAATAAGACATATACTTTGATGGGAGATACTAATTTTCAAGCTTGTCTACAAACATCTAATTCCAGAGGAGATTCTTCTAAGCCATCCTCGTCTAGTGATGACTCTTTAAACAAGAAACCTATCGATGAGTCTTCGCTTTCCGATGATCAAAATCCTTTGGATGAATTCGGATCTCCTAAAGAAAATCCTTCTCGACTTGAAACTACACATAAAAAGGATTTTGATCCTGAGAAGGTTCTCGCAGAAGATGATTGGGGATCTCTTGATTTTAATCCTACCTTTGTGGGTGAATATAAGATTCCTTCTAGAGAACTTAAAGTTGAAAAGAAGGAAGAAGCTGAAAATCACAAAGTTGAAAAGAAAGAAGAAACTAAAAAACAATCAACCCTGCCTGAAGCTATGAGTAATAATTTTGTGGCCGCTTCTCAAACTTCCTCTTCTCACATCTATAACTATGAAGAGTTTGATTCTTTGTCTTATGAAAAACCACCTTCTCTTCCTGAAATGGCTGATCGCTATGGTCGTGGTTTTCGCATTTTTGCTAAGCATGGGTATCATGGAAAAGGTTGTGGTGCTAATGAACAAGGGATTAGAGTTCCTCTAGAGACTAATTTTCAACATTATGCCTTTGGACTTGGTTATAATCCCTGCAGACGTACTAAAGCCTCTAAAAGACCATGCATTAGTGTTAATGCTATCTCTACATCTTTATCAATACAACACCCTGAGTATATTGATGAGGATTCTTCGGGTGATTGTGCTCTAGATATCTTCCCTACCGACGATGCTTTAGCTGAGTTCTTGGGAGCCTATGACACTCTTCCTCGTTATCATCACAATAGGGGACTCCCTTATTGTTTGAACACTGAAGCCTATTTTGGAAAAGAGATTGATAATGACGAGATTGTGAAAGAATTCCCTCAGTTAAAGGATACTCCTCAACAAAGTAATCTCCTCATAAGTGACACCACTGATGTTAAGATGGATCCTTGCAATAAAGAGAAAGTCATTAAAATTGGAAAATGTTTGGATGAAGAGGAACAGAAACAATATGAAGAACTATTGCATGAATTCCCTGAGATCTTTGCTTGGGCATATTCTGACATGCCTGGTATAGATCCTAAGATCGTTACTCATAATATTGTCTTAGTTCCTGATGCTAAGCTCGTGAAACAAAAGATTCGAAAAATGAATCCTAAGATAGCTCTGCTTGTTAAAGCTGAGATTGAAAAGTTATTGGAGGCTGGATTTATCCGCCCTATTGACTATTCCCCATGGATTTCAAACATTGTCGCTGTGGCTAAACCAGATAACAAAATAAGAATGTGTACCGACTTTCGGGATCTAAATAAGGCTTCTTTAAAAGATGATTTCCCTCTTCCAAACATTGACATGATAGTTGATTCTACGGCAGGACATGCCCTCTTATCCTTCATGGATGGTTTTTCAGGCTACAATCAAATTTTCATTAACCCTCAAGATCAATTCAAAACCGCTTTCACCACTCCTTGGGGTACGTTTTGTTGGATAATGATGCCTTTTGGACTTAAAAACGCCGGTGCAACTTATCAACGAGCGATGACCCTTATCTTTCATGATTATATGCATAAGATTTTGGAGGATTATGTTGATGATATTCTGGCCAAATCTTTTCTTCGCATGGATCATGTTAAAATCCTTCGACAAATTTTTGAAAGAATTCGTAAATATCACATGCGCTTGAATCCCCGAAAATGTGTTTTTGGTGTGGATAGTGGGAAACTATTAGGATTTATAGTTTCGCATCGTGGGATTGAGGTGGATACTAAGAAAATAGATGCTATTGTTAACATGCCACCTCCTCGAAATGTATCTCAACTTAAAAGCTTACAAGGAAAGATTCAAGCTATTTGTAGGTTTGTGTCTCAACTTGCGGATCGTACCTTTCCTTTTACTCAACTTCTTAAAAAGGATATCACTTTTTAGTGGAATGAGGATTGTCAGCAAGCATTTGAAGATTTAAAAGTGTATTTGGCTAGTCCTCCTATTCTTCAACCTGTCGAACCTTCTAAACCCTTTATCCTGTATACAGCTGCTTCCTCTCATGCTCTCACAGCATTGTTGGCACAACATGATAAAGATGGTAAGGAATGTCCGGTTTATTACATAAGTCATACCTTACTCGATTATGAGACCCGATATTCTGCGATAGAAAGACAATGCTTGGCCTTGGTGTTTGCGACTCAAAAATTGAGACATTATCTTTTAAATTCAGAAGTCCACGTCATGGTAAAGTTTGATCCTCTGAAGCATCTTTTCTCTAAAACTGATTTATCAGGACGTCTAGCTAAGTGGGTTATGATGTTAACTGAATTTGACCTTAAGTTTGTTTCCCAAAGAGCAATTAAAGGACAAGCGTTGACTGATCACTTAGTTGAGGCCCCTTTGCCTTTCTCCTTCCCTAACCCTGAGTCCTTTCCTGATGACTTCATTCTTTCTATAGAGAAAGATGAAACTTGGGAGTTATACTTTGATGGCTCTAAGTGTCGTACGGGATCGGGGCAGGTGTTGTTCTGATTTCTCCTACAAAGAAGTCCATTCCTTTATCATATCGTCTAAATTTCCTGTGTACCAATAACATTGCTGAGTATGTGGCTCTTATAGCGGGAATAAAAGAAGCCTTAGCTCTGAATATAAAACACATACATATCTATGGAGATTCACAATTGATTATAAGACAAGTAACAGGAATATATCAAGCAAAACAAGACAAATTATCACAATATAAAGACCTTGCTATCTCTTTATTACAAAATTTTGATTCTTATACTATGGAACCCGTTCCTCGAAAAGATAATCGAAATGCGGATGCAATGGCATGTGTGGCTTCTCTTGTATCTTTAGAGGATCCTGTGGTTGATCTTAAATTTGTTATTCACAACCTTATTTCTCCAGCTATTGTAGACGATTCTAGCTGGGTAACATGTTGTGACTTTGTAGACTCAGATGAATGGTTCTCGCATATCGTAAGATATTTGACCGATGGTACCTTTCCTGATTCTGCTAAGTTAGTGAGACTTCCCTTTGTGAAGAGCAGTGTGCTCTAGGTTGTTGGCCTTTCTGCAAGTGCAGGCCCCATTGTAATTATTCATAATACTACTATAGAGTATTCATCTAATTGTGGGTAGGGTTTCCTGCCATGGGTTTTCCCTTTCTGGGTTTTCCACATCAAAATATTGGTGTTATGTGTGTTTTTCTTTCATGATATATCTTTCATTGTGTTGTGATCTAGTATAAGGTTTATAATTGAATTAATTGTTGTACTTGTGAGTAAACTGATTCACCCCCTCCCCCCCTATCAACTTACTGTCGGTATCAGATCATTCCAACAATTAGTATCAGAGTGAGGTCCTCTCTTCAAAATCTTAACCACTTGAGGAGATCCAATGGCAACTACATCAAGTTCCACATTCAATCCTTATCAAAAGGAGAGTCCCATATTTGATGGTACTAATTACAAAATATGGAAGGAGTGAATGAAGATTCATCTCAGATGTCTTGGAGCTGAAGTTTGGGAGATAGTGGAGAAAGGTTATATACCTCATGATCCTAATTCTGGAACACTGTCACCTGCTAATGAATAGAAGAGAGCTGAAAATGATGTGAGAGAAAAAGAAGCATTGTTAAGTGCCCTATATAATGAAAAGCTATTGAATGCCATAGAGTTGGAGAATGCTAAGCTAATCTAGACAAAGATTGAAACTCTTTATGAAGGTGACTAGACTGTGAAAATTATAAATCATGAAGGTTTCCGGGTAAGATATGAAACTTTGAAGATGAAAGAAGATGAGAAGATAAGTTCTTTCATGGATAGATTCAATGAGATTGTCACAGGTATCAAATGTTGTGGTGGATCGGTTAGTGAGGATGAGATAGTGTCAAAATTTTGAGAGTTATACCTCTAGCTTATAAGATGAAGGCTACTTCTATCAATGAACTCTGGACAATGTCAAGTACCCCTGTGACTAGAGATACATTACTTGGGAAATTGATTTCTTTTGAACTTGAAGAACTTGGAGATCAGAGTGCTGCTAAAACTGCATTTAAAGTATCTACCTCCGGTAATAAGAAGATAGATTGGAAGGAGATGTATGCTAAGGATATGGAGGAAATTGAGAGAGAAGAAAGAGAACTTGAAGAGCTACAAGCCCTGATTGCTAGAAGAATTCCTAAAAGACTAGCTGGAAGTAAAGGAAAGGTCCCTTTTAAATGTTTTTCATGCAATAAGACTGGTCATTTTGCTTCTAGATGCCCTGAAAGAGCTGCTAGGAATCATGAAAGATTTGTGAGGAATTATAAGCCTAATCCTGAATATCAGAGAAGACCTATATTCAAAAGGAATAACAACAAATCATGTTATTATGCCGGTGATGATGATTTTGGTATTTTTGATGATGATGATAATGAACCTGTAAGTGGATCTGGTAATGATACCTCATCCGACAAAGATTGGGTCTTTATTTATATCAAGGATGATTCTCCGGAATCTGTCATTGAAACAACTCATACTAAAGTATACATGATAAATCAAATGAAGTTCTCAATCTTATTCATACTTATTTGTGTGGACCGAAAATGACTAAAAGCTTTCAAGGTGATAGACATTTTATGTTACTTATTGATGACTATTCTAGAATGACATGGGTAGCATTTTTGAAAGAGAAATCTAAAGCTTTTGAGAAATTCAAAATCTTTAAGGCTATAGTTGAGACTGAGATAGGACTTAAGATAAAATGCTTAAGATCAGATAATGGTGGTGAGTTTACATCCTGTGAGTTGAATAACTTTTATGAAAGGAATGGTATCAGGAGACAACTTTCTGCCCCAAGGACTCCACAACAAAATGAATTAGTGGAAAGAAAGAACAAAACAATTTTGGATGCAGCAAGGACAATGATGACAAAAGCTAGATTACTTGATATCTATTGGAGGGAATTTGTCAATAAAACAATATATACTCTCAACAAAGTACACATAAAAGGTGATACCGGTAAGACTCCTTATGCATTATGGTTTGGTTATACTCCTACTGTCAGATATTTCTGAATTTTTGGTAGCAAATGTTACATTAGAAGAGATGATGCATTAGGAAAGTTTGATCCTAGAAGTGATGAAGGAATATTTTTGGGTTATTCTACTAAGAGAAAAGCATACAGATGTTATAAAAAAAGATTGAATAGGATAATGGAGAGCATAAATGTCAAGGTGGATGAGCATGGCAGTAATCAGATCAGATCATTTGATTATGGACCGGAAGATGAATTTATCAGATTTGAACTAGTAATGCAAGAATCAGTTTAGAACAGTGAACCTGTCACTCTGGTAGCATCAAAAAATTCAACAGTGACAGATGAACAAAATAATGAGTCGGAAAATCAAGAAAATTCAAAGACTCCTAGGTATGTGAAACTAAATCATTTTGAAGATCAAATCATTGGAGATAAAAGGAAAGGTGTGATGACTAGGAGAAGGTTAGTTGTTGAAGAGGTATGTTTAATTTCTCAAATTGAACTGGAATCATTTCTTGAAGCAAGTAAGGATGAAAATTGGATAAAATAAATGGAAGAGGAACTAGATCAGATTGAAAAGAATAAGACATGGGAACTAGTACCTAGACCTAAAGACATGAACATTATTGGAACTAAATGGGTTTTTAGGAATAAATTGAATGAGGAAGGTCAAGTTGTAAGGAAAAAGGCTATATTGGTTTGCAAAGGTTATTCATAGGAAGAAGGAATTGATTATGGAGAGACTTATGCCCCGGTTGCTATAATTGAAGCAGGAAGACTTTTTTTGCTTATTTTGCACACAAGAATTATAAAGTATATAAGATGGATGTTAAATGTGCATTTCTAAATGGAGATATTGAAGAGGAAGTTTACATTGAGAAACCTGATGGATTTTCCTTATCAAAATACAAGGACATGGTTTGTAGATTGAAGAAAGCTTTATATGGACTAAAATAGGCCCCTAGAGCATGGTATGCTAGATTGGATCAACATATTTCAAAGCTTGGTTTCAGTAAAGGTAATGTTGATAGTAATGTATATTACAAAATTGAACATGATGACATAATGATTATCGAAGTCTTTGTGGATGATATCATTTTTGGAGGAGAAGAAGGTCTATGCATGAAATTTGCTAATGATATGAAGAATGAATTTGAAATGTCTATGATTGGTGAGATGAAATTTTTCTTAGGTTTGTAGATTACTCAGACTGATAAAGGTATTTTCATTTGTCAAACTAAGTATGTGAAGGAGTTACTTAATTTGGACTTGAGAATTCTAAACCTTTCGGTATGCCTATGGTAGCCGATTGCAAATTGTCAAAGGATGATGAATCCCCTAAAGTGAACCCAAGCAGATACAATCAATTATAGGTGGTTTGTTGTACCTAACTCAGACTAGACCTAATATAATGAATGCTATTTATATTGCTTCTAGATTTAAGGCAGATCGTAGAGAAACTCATGATATTGTTGTCAAGAGAATATTCAGATATTTGGCAGGTACAACAGACTTTGGGTTATGGTATCCAAAGAATGATGACTTCACATTATGTTCATATACAGATTCTGATTGGGCAGGGGATGTGGATGATCAGAAGAGCACTACTAGAGGTGCATTCTTTCTTGGGAAGAAGTTGGTTTGATGGCTTAGTAAGAAACAATCATGTACTTCATTGTTTACAGCTGAAGCATAATATGTTGCAACTCCTACCAACTGTACTCAGATTTTACGAATGAAACAAATGTTAAAATATATAAGGATAAGTTATGATGAGCCTATTGTTATTCACTATGATAATATTGTTGCTATTAATATGTCAAAGAATTTGGTATTTCATTCCAAATCAAAACACATTTCTATAAGGTATAATTTCTTGAAGGAAAAGGTTGAAGCAAAGGAAGTCAGATTCATTTATGTGCCTACTAAGGAACAAATTGAAGATATTCTAACAAAACCATTGCCTAAAGACACTTTTGAATATCTTAGAGATCAATTGGAGGTTACCAACCCTCTGGAAGAGACTTAGAGATGCAGGAATGCATCAATCCGGTAAGCTTATCAGATATTTTATTTGATCCAAATTGATGAGATGGTGCTACTAATCAGGGGGAGTAGTCAACTATTTGGTTCAGTATTCTTGGTCTCGTAGCCATCCTTTTTCATTGATGTCAAAGGGGGAGAGGTGGTATTCATGTGAAAATTAGTCATATCTTTGAGGGAGATTGTTGGAATTGCATGAAGATTGCATTGATGAAGTATAGTGTTGTCATTGATGTCAATTGTAATCGGTAATAAAGATGTATTGCAACTGGTAATGATGCAGTAAAGGAACCGGTAGTAAAGAAGTGAAGGCAACTAGTATTATTATTGAAGTGGAGAGATCAACCAATAACCCTAACCAGTTGATAAACATAACCCTAATTGATAGAGCTTGGAGAATCGGTTGTGATGATCTATGACCGAATGATGATCAAAGATGAAGATGCCACATATGCATGTTGCACATGATGAGTTTTGAAGTGGATTTGGCACGTAGAGATAACCATTTATCTTGGGAATGATCAAATGCATAGTATGAAGTAAAAAAAGTGTGATGAGCTACAAGATCCAATTTGCGGTGATCCAAGAGTGGTTGAAGTTGTCTAGAACAATGTGTAGTTGATTACTATGTAATCTAATGATCAAGATTGAACCAATATGTTTTTAATCTCTATGAGATTTGTAGGTTTTGTGTTGTGTTACCGACCTATTGTATTTTCTTATAAGGTTGATGATTTGTTTCAATGTTGTGTTGGAAAATTTGGTTGTGTGATTGTTGCCAAACTAGAAGGTGTGTCTATAGAATGTTGTGAAAGCAGATAGGAGTAGAAAGGGACTTGATTAAGCAAGGAAGTTATATTACTAGATCAGCAAAGAACTTGTTGCTCTCTAACGATTACAACAGTTAAATCCCTTAACTGGGTAAGCTTTAACAGGCTTGTTGTTGAAATCCTCTAACCAGGTGATGCATTACCTTGGATTTGAAATCCTCCACCGAGGTTACCTTTAACAGGGTATCACCTTTAATAGGGTATTGTAGTCAATCCCTTAACCGGGTGGTCCTTAACTAGATCTATTCTTAACAGGACATTATTGTATAAGCTTCTAACAAGGCTTGGCTTCTAACAGGGTGAACTTCATAAGAGTTCAGAATACTTGTGGGTATTCATCCCCACTATGCTTTTCCCATTTGGTTTTCCACATGAAAAATCATTGTGTCAAGTGGTGAATGATTTTGTGGATGTGTTTTTGATACGGTGGATATGAATGATTGGTAAATCCACTTAGATATGTTTAGATGACCGGAAATGATCTAAAATGTGCTATTACTGATATTAGTGAATTGGTTTAATCTTTTGGTTAAATGTTATTTGAGTTTTAGATCTGTTACATTGTATCAGTGATGTTTTTGGTCAATCTGTAAAGTTTAACAGTGTAGTTGCAGTTTTTGTTACAGTGACTAAACCGGTTAGTTTAGTGATTGGATTCTGAGTTGAAAGTCTATTTGGTGAAAGTTTAGTTTATTTTCTATCTACGAATTCACCCCCCTTTCATTAGTTGACTAGATCCTTATAGTTTCATCATATTATCAATTGGTATCAAAGCTATCCAGGCCGTCTTGTGTTTAAGCCTAATAGCTTGAGGAAATATCTAGGAGACCATGATGAAGAAAGAAGGTCAGAAGTTCAATAGGGAAAACAACAGAATCTGGAGTGATAGGATGAATATCTATATCAAGGGCTTAGGAAGTGAATATTGGGAACATGTTGTTACTAAATATAACTTTCCTAGTGGGATTTTGACAGATGATCAAAAGAAGGAGCAACAGGAGAACAATCAAACATTGGAGGCCATCATCAGTTCCTTGTTTGATTTAGAATATGTTGATGTTCATAGATTGGAGACTGCATATGAAGTATGGAAGAAACTGGAAGAAATATATAGCATTGATGAGAATGTTAAGATTGCCAAAGAAGAGAGTTTGAGAGGAAAATTTTATGATATGAGGATGGCTGAAGGAGAAAACATTCAGCAATATGGTCGAAGGATCAAGGACATAGTCGGAGAAATCAAAAGTGCTAAAGGTGTAGTGGAGGATACCACTGTAGTTAGCAAGGTGTTAATAACCCTTCTACCAGTCTACGCTATCTGAGTTGTAGCCATTCAAAAACTCAAATCTATTGATAGGACAAAGGTAACTGCATTTGAATTAAATGGTTTTGATGGAAGTGTTCAGAGACCAGAATCTGTATTTAGAGCCTTAGTCTCAAGCCCACCAGTAAGGAAAAGCAGAGAAGTGAGCTACAGTCATGAGTCTAGATCCAGAAGAGAGGTAGATGATGAAGATAGTCTAATTGAGCTTGAAGCATTGTTGGCCAAGTGATTACCTAGAGGTACCGGTAAGTACAAAGGTAAACTACCTTTGAAATGTTTTGCATGTAATCGGATTGGACATATTGCTGCTAACTATCCAAATGGAGATAATAAGGAAAAATGTGAGAAGTATAGGAAGTATAAAGGAAAAGGTAAAAAAAAATGTCTCATTGCAGTGGATGGAGGAATCACTGATGAAGAATCTAAGGAAGATGCAAATGAGGACATTGTCTTTGTTGGTATTAAAGAAGAGATATCAGATCAGAAGGCATTAGTATCTCACATGGATAGTTCAAATGATTGGATTATAGATAGTGGTTGTTCACATCACATGATCGGTGACCAGAGTAAGTTTCTTACTTTGAGGGAATTTGATGGAGGTGTTGTCAGATTTGGGAATGAATCACCCTACATGGTGAAAGGGAAAGGATCCATCTCTCTAAATGGTAAGAGTAGTGCAGATGATGTTTACTGGGTTGAAGGATTGAAACATAATCTTTTGAGTGTTGCTCAACTCAATGACAAAGGTTACCCACTGGAATTCAAGAATGGAGTGTGCAAGATTTATGTAAGCAAAGGTGAATTGATTGCAATTGGTAAACAAACTAGAGGTAACTTATTTCATTTAAACTCTAAAGTCAATAGTTTTTTAATTGCAAAAGTTGAAGATAGTTGGCTTTGGCATCGAAGATTTTGTCATGTAAATTTTGATAACATTTTAAGAATAAGTAAGTCCAAATTAGTAAGAGGTTTTCCTAAGTTGGACAAACTAGTGAATGCTTTGTGCAAGGAATGTCAGTTAGGGAAAATGACATCCTCAACCTTCAAGAGAAAATCTTTCTCAGCTAAACATTTGCTAGATTTGGTTCATACTGACCTATGTGAACCAATGAGGACTAGGAGTATTCAAGGTGATCAGTACTTCATGATATTTACCGATGATTGCTCAAGGATGATGTGGGTCACATTCTTGAAAGACAACACAAAAACATTTAGCAAGTTTAAGGCATTCAGAGCCTTAGTTGAAAATGAAAGTGGAAGAAAGCTTAAGTGTTTAAGGAATGATCAAGGTGGTGAACTTACTTTAGAGGAATTCACTAGATACTATAAAAATAATGGAATATTGGAAGAGGAAGTCTACATTGAACAACCAGATGGTTATGATTTAATTGTAGAAAAGGATATGGTGTGCAAATTACATAAGGCATTATATGGATTGAAGCAAGTACCAAGAGCATGGTATGAAAGATTTCACTTTCACTTAGTGAAGATAGGTTTTCAAAGAACCAGTGAAGACAGTAACATATATCTCAAGACAAAAGGAGATAAGATACTGATAAGTGAGGTATTTGTGGATGATATCATTTTTGGAGGAAATGATGATATGTGTCATGACTTTGCTAATTAAATGAAGAGTGAATTTGAGATGTCACTGGTAGGTGAGATAAAAAATTTCATAGGTTTGCAAATCCAATAGATGAAGGAAGGTATTTTCATCACACAGTCCAAGTATGTGAAAGAAGTGTTGAAGACTTTTGGAATGGGAGACTGTAAACCACTTCGAGCACCAATGGTTACAGGCTATAAATTGTCTAAGGGAGATGATTCGGCATCAGTTCATGAAAAGGAGTACAGGTCCATGATAGGTAAACTACATTATGTTGTCCACAATAGACCAGACATTGCTCATGTAGTAGGATTGGTTGCCAGATTTTAGAAAAGCCCGAAGGAGTCACACATGGTTCCAACCAAAAGAATTTTTAGATACATGAAAGGCCCAATTGATTATGGATTATGGTATCCATATGCAGCAGAATTTGATTTAAAAGTATATATCGATGCCGATTGGGCAGACAATGTTGATGACAGGAAGAGTACAACTAGAGGAGCATTTTTTCTTGGAGGTAGACTAGTGTCTTGGAGCAGCAAGAAACAAAGTTGTATCTCTCAATCAACAACAAAAGATGAATATGTTGTAGCTTATATGAATTGTACCCAAGCAATTTGGATGAAACACATATTGGAAGGTTTCAAGTTGAAGATATCAGAACTGGTAAGAATTTTTTGTGATAACACAAGTGCTATAAACATTTCTAAGAACCCGGTGTTGCATGCTAGGACAAAGCATATTGAGTTGAAGTATCATTTCCTGAGAGAGAAAGTGCAAAGTAAAGATGTGTCACTGGAGCATGTATCTACTAAAGAAAAACTAGCAGATATCTTTAGTAAACCTCTACCTAAGGTCACATTTGAGTATCTTAGAGGTAAGTTAGGGGTTGTACCCCTACATGAAGTCAATTAAGCTTATGTGGAAAACATCAATCCCAAAGACTTGAAAATATTGCAATAGGATTGGTGAAGAGTGGAGCTAGTCCACAGGGGGAGCAGCTAGTTGCAGATTGGTGAAGCATTAAATTGTATGGTTTACCTTCACTTTGGCATTGCTATCAAAGAGGGAGAAGAACTGTATATGATTGATAGCCAGTTACCAGCTGAAGACATGAAGATACAATTGAAGGAGAGTATATGGAAAATTGTAAACCTGAATTCCTATACTTATGTATATGCTTTACTCTCAATCATCACAATCAATGGCTATTGATATTTGTATTGTCATTAATGCCAAAGGGGGAGAATGTTGTTATTGCATGAAGATTGCATTGATGAAGTATAGTGTTGTCATTGATGTCAATTGTAATCGATAATGATGCAGTAAAGCAACTGGTAGTAAAGAAGTGAAAGAAACTGATATTATTATTGAAGTGGAGAGATCAATCGATAACCCTAACTAGTTGATAAGAAGAACCCTAACCGATGGAACTTGGAGAATCAGTTGTGATGATCTATGACCGAATGATGATCGGAGATGAAGATGCCACGTATACATGTTGCATGTGATGAGTTTTGAAGTGGATCTGGCATATAGAGATAACCATTTATCTTGGGAATTATCAAATGCATAGCATAAAATGAAAAATGCATGATGAGCTACAAGATCCAATCTGCGGTGATCCAAGAGCGATTGAAGTTATCTAGAATAACGTGTAGTTGATTGTTGTGTAATCTAATGGTCAAGATTGAATCGATATGTTTGTAATCTCTATGAGATTTGTAGGTTTTGTGTTGTGTTACCGACCTATTGTATTTTCTTATAAGGTCGATGATTTGTTTCAATTTTGTGTTGGAAAATTTGGTTAAGTGTGATTGTTGTTGAACCAGAAGGTGTGTCTGCAGAATGTTGTGAAGGTAGATAGAAGCAGAAAGGTATCTAATTAAGCAAGGAAGTGCTATTACCAGATCAACAAAAAACCTGTTGTTCTCTAACCATTACAATAGTTAAATCCCTTAACCGGGTAAGCTTTAATAGGTTTGTTGTTGAAATCCTCTAACTAGGTGATCCATTAGCTTGGATTTGAAATCCTCCACTGAGGTTACCTTTAATAGGGTATTTCTTTTAACAAGGTATTGTAGTCAATCCCTTAACCAGGTGATCCTTAACCAGATTTGTTCTTAACAGGACATTATTGTATAAGCTTCTAACAAGGCTTGGCTCCTAACAAGGTGAACTTCAGAAGAGTTCATGATACTTGTGGGTATTCATCCCCACCGTGCTTTTTCCCATTTGGGTTTCCATGTGAAAAATCATTGTGTCAAGTGGTGAATGAATCTGTGGATGTGTTTTTGATATGGTTGATATGAATGACTGGTAAATCCACTTAGATATGTTTAGATGACCAGAAATGATTTGAAATGTGCTATTACTGATATTAGTGAAGTGGTTTAATGTTTTGGTTAAATGGTATTTGAGTTTTAGATCTGTTACATTGTATTAGTGATGTTTTTGGTCAACCGGTAAAGTTTGATAGTGTAGTTGCAGTTTTTGTTACAATGACTAAACCGATTAGTTTAGTGATTGGATTTTGAGTTAAAATTTTGTTTGGTGAAAGTTTAGTTTATTTTCTATCTACTGATTCACCCCCCCCCCTCTCAGTAGTTGACCAGATCCTTATAGTTTCATCATATTATCAGGCATTCCTTGGCACTTGGATGTTTTTCACATTCAATGTTGCCATCAATGCCAAAGGGGGAGATTGTTGTCAATATGTTGGATTTGGTTAAGTGTTATCATTGATGTCAATACTGTATCCCGGTTAGTCTTGGTGATCATCTTGGTTTTGGTTCTGATTCTCATCCGGTATGATAAGATCTTTGGATTCGGTTTTGGATGTTGATTCTAGTTGGTTATATGCTTTCTATATTTTGTTGATTCATGATTTGGTGCTTTGGTTGTTATTTATTTTGGTATTTATCGATACCGACTAGTTTCTGGCTTTATCAGTTTGCCTCTACTATCCTGGTTAGATTTATCAGTATGCAATATTTGGTCAGTTGGTCAGTGGATTTTGTGTACGGCTTATGGAATCAATTTCTATCATGTTGAAGGTGTTTCTTGATCATGTTCCGATTATTTGGTTACTTTGCATTGGATGGTGTGTTGTTATGATGGTCCTATTTGGATCCGGTTAAAAATTATTGGCATTGTGTTGTCATTGATGTCAACTGGTATGGGATGACTACCGATATGAGAGATGTATGTGCAAGATTGTCATGCATGAGTACAAGATGATATATCCTTGATATCACCTTGTGCTACAGATCATCGGTAAGGAAAGGATGTCAATTGGTAAGTGATGTGTTGACATGGAGAAGTCAGATCAACCAAGTGAGTGGTTGTCGGCCTGCAAAGGTCATGAACAATTTACAAGAAGGATGAGCAAGGTGCTTGGATGTTGTTTGTGATGAAGAGGCAGAATATTACCTAAATCACATCAACACTGGAGGAGAAGAATGAATAGGTCACAGGTATGATGTGAGGTTGCAGAACAACATGATTCCCACCGGATGAAAATGTAGTCATCATGAGAAGTAATGATTGATAGTGAATGTGCCCACATCGAATCACATGTGCTTGTTTGAAGATGTGTTGTACAAACAGGGAAGTCACATGAGTGCATTGCAGGATGAAGAAGATAGGGTGTTACTCCACCTATAAGTGGAACTTATATCCCTTTATGCATAATGTGCATTATAATTTTGTGAGATAAGGAAGAAGAGGCAAAGGCAAGTGTTTGAAGGCTCACACCGTATCTAATGGTGAATCAAAGGAATGCCTCAAGTGCATGAAATCAGGGATATGCACTGGACTGATTAAGAAGGCATGTTGAGATGCTGGTACAGATGAAGAGTGATGTGTTTGTTACTTTGACAAACCGGCTATGATGTGGTATGAGCTGATCAGAGAGAAGGCAAGGTTGAGCAGATGCAGATAGAGGAAAATGGTCTGATTGAAGATAGAGTTTGTTAAGGGTTGATGACATGGTGTCATCATGAATTTTTATCAGTATGAATGTTCACCGGTAGTATGGACAAGGTGCAGATGAAGCAGATTCCCCATCTGATGAAGATATGCATAAGACAGGTTAGCAAGAGTGTTGCCTGATTGAATAGTCCATCGCAAGAGAAGTACAATGCAAGGTTGATGACAGACTGGTTTGAGGGTTTAACTAGCAGGGTTAGTAAACCGACAGAAGAGAAGAACCGGTTGAGTGTTTGGTCAGTAATTCCTGAACTGACACACCAATCCAAGATGGCAGTTGGTAAACTTGGATGCCATGAAGAGATGAAGTGACAAGCATGTAGAGGTTGGTGGAGTGTCGTGTAGAGATAGGTGTCTCTACTATTGTGCATTCAATATGGATCTCATGATTTGTGGATTGGATCAGAAGAGTGTGGCTCGAGGAAGAATGAGGGACAGAGACAAATCAAAAATTTGGTGGCACCTGGATCTAAGCAAGACAATCATATTGTGAGATGACCTTGAGAAGGAAACAATAGAAACATTAATGGAATTTTAATAGAGGCAAGTCGAGAGACGAGGTTGTGGTTGCTAAGATTAGAAGATGTGTATTGTAAGGCACGTTAATGGCGGAGATGTACAGTTAGCTATCTGGGAGATCAGATCAGTCAAGATCTAATTAAATTTGGGTTGCCTCAAGGTTGAAGAAGACACCCTAACCGCCCTAAGTTTGAATTGGTTTTTGGCAGGAAAACCAAGCAATAAATATGCAAGCCAAAGATATTGATAGTGCTGCTCAACAGAAGAAGATAGTGCAACTGTGAAGTGATTGAGTGTTACTTTTGCATATGAGAGAAAATCAGTCAAGTAATCAATGAGTATTTGAGAAGAGATTGAGTGAGAGGGAGAACCGGGTTTAAGTGTTCAACCGGTAGCATTGTAGAATTGGTAGTATCCATACCGGTCAAGTAGAAGTGAAGGAAGCTGCAGAGAAGGAAAACATAGAACCGGTAAAGAGTAGAGAAGAACAGAGGAGAGGTGAACTGGTAGTGTTTACCAGCAATGCAACATCAGATGAGAGCAGCAGAAGAGTGAACCAATGTAGCAGAAGGTGTCTCACCGACAAAAGGAAGTTATGTGTAGAGGTTGCAAAACTCTTTTGTAACCAAGATATTACTTTTGTATTTGAATGTTTATTGTGATCAATGAGTTGTAGCTCGGTTCAGGGGTTGTAGCTCCTTTGGGTTGTAGCCCATAAATTAGTGTGGGGTTGGTGCCCTAAATCAAGGGTTGATGCTCCTTGGGTTGGTGCCCTAAATCAGGGGTTGTAGCTCCTTGGGTTGGTGCCTCAAATCAGGGGTTGTAGCTCCTTGGGTTGGTGCCCTAAAAATTGTAACAAATTTTTAATTGTGAGGTTGGATTGGAGCAATAGACTCCAGCAGCATTGCTCATCGAGGTTTTTCCCATCTTGGGTTTTCCTCGTACATACTGTTGTTATGTGATGTCCCATTGTGTGATTGCATTTGTGTTGGTCTCCCCACTGACTGGTAAGTATATTCTGAGTTAGATCTAGTAACCAGTATGCTCACATAGGATAGTTTAAGGAAAAAGTTTGAGAACCACTGATTCACCCCCCTCTCAGTGGTGCATTGTGTCTAACAAAACTTTCTGTTATTTCACTGAGGGTTTCTACCGATTGGTGAAGCATGTTGGATTTTGGTCTTAGTGGAATCTCTGGTGGATATAATTGTTTGAATACTTGATTTAGGTCCATGCTATTTAATATAAATCATAATATTGGCTCAGTGGTATCATTTGATATAATTTTTGTGATTATAGGTTTATGGGTTTAGGGTTTAGTCAACCTTGTCAATAAGATTGATGATTTGTATTTATAGGTGACTTATTCATGTAATTTGGATATCAAGGGGATGGATGGTTATGTCTGCATTATCAGAGGAAGGATTATGTGTGAATAAAGTCATATCATTCAAGTGAAGGTTGGAAAGGATTTGTATTGCAGAGCATACATTAGTGCTTAACTGGAACTATATCAAGCATTAGTAGATGCTACTTTCACAGTTCATTTCTTTTTGGATTTTAGTCTGATGTTTATGTAAGTCAGTGAGACTTCCCTTTGTGATGAGAAGTGTGCTCTAGGCTATTGTCCTTTCTGCAAGTGCAAACCCCATTGTAATTATTCATAATACTACTGCAGAGTATTCATCTGATTGTGGGTGGGGTTTCCCACCGTGGTTTTTCCCTTTCCGAGTTTTCCATGTCAAAATATTGGTGTTATGTGTGTTGTTGTTTAATGATATATCTTTCATTGTATTGTGCTCCGGTATAAGGTTTATAATTGGATTAGTTGTTGTACTTGTGAGTAAAATTTTTCACCCCCCCTCTCAGTTTATTGTCGGTATCAGATCATTCCGACAAGATATAGAATCAGGGCATTGTTTAGGGTTTGGGTGTGATAGGGCCTTAGTATCATCTTTGATCAACTAATATTGAGATTAAAGACACACTCAAAACTATAGTATTAGGTGGAGTTAGTACCTAGTACCTTCACTCATGTACAACACCAACATCTAATAAATATACATATATACATCAAATCATCACAATCAGACCTGAAGGAGAATTGTAACATTACATCCTTCCCATTTATGAGTGATATGATATCATAACTTTCACTTCAACACACAATAGAAACAAATATATACCCTACTCAATAACATCAACATCATCCATCTCTAATATAGAAGAAGAATTAGAGTTAGTGCAAGATAAATCATCATGAGAAAAAAACATGAACCAAATCTCCTAAATAAGAATAATCACGAAGCTCATCATAAAACTAACATCAATAATTAATCTAGAGTATATAATCAACATCATCATAGTAATGATAATGAATCCACAGTATGAAGTATCTCAAAATATGAAAGAGAAAAGAATGAAACAAGAAGTATCAAGACATGAAAAGATTCCACAAGTATCTATCATAACCATCATAGAGTATGAATCATTGAGGGTCACTACACGGTCTATTCTAGAGGCTATACGTGACTATATACCCTATCAATTTCAAATTTCCATATGTAATTGTATTTAATTTGGGTGGATTGGTGTTCATATTCCCTTTTTTGATTTAGCGTGTAAAAGAAAAATTGAGTTATGATTCAGTTTTAGGACTTGACCTTGTGAGTGGTCTTTGTATGGAAGTCATATTTGTAGATTGTATAATGTATTCGTGTATATGGATTATTGATGTTTTTATTTGTATATCACATGATTCATGATGTTTATTATGAGCCATACGGAATAGGTTATCTAGGTGCATTAAAGGGGAGAGGCTCTCTATGGGGGTCGAGGCTTATAGTGGCAACTAGGATAACCTACAAGAGAGTTAATTAATAAGTGATAACATTGATAAAACTTTGGGTTGGGTTTAAACAATAATAAGATAATGTATATGCCCTACTCATGGACTCATGTGTTCATATAGATAGAGGATGGTATTGAGGATGCCTGTCCATCTGGAGAGATGTTTGGAACTAACATGATCATGCAATACCTTGTCTTTGTGAAAGGATTGTATGATTTTGGATGAGTCATCAAATGGGGGCTAGGGTTTGGAGAGGTTTTTAGGATAACCCGTGTTGAGGCTATGGAATGAAACTCTCTCTTTCATGTATCCTAGTATCCTATTGTGCTATCTTTTATGTGGAATCCTTTGATTATTTTGGTTGTTATTCTTACTCTAGTAGTTTCTTTGGTTTCTATTCTTACTTTCTTATTTTGTGTAGTGATATTTTGTTTGGGGCCTTGTGTTTATCTCTATCTTGGGGAATAGACCTCTGGGTTCCACATGGTTAGGTGGTAGTGTTTACCATCCATTGGGGTTTTGGAGTTCATGTTCATGTGCGACTAGATGGATCTTACATTTATTCTAGTGTTTTCACATTCAGATGTATATTGCTCTACCATTGTAATGTATTTGTTATGTATCTTCTAAAAGTGATGTAAAATAATATGTAATTGTATATTTGTACTTGTAATTAAAAGGATATTTGTAATTGGATACTCCATGTGGAAATAATTATAATAGGTATATTATGATAGATGCATTTGTATCAATGGATAACTTGTAAGTGAATGCACTCACATGGATTATATGTATGTTCTTATTCTTAATAAATGTTATCATAGGAATCTTTCATTTGGTGCTTTAAAATAAACTTAGCACAGGCCTTTATATGATGAGTTAATTGTTTAATGGTTAATTATTACGAGTTTATTTGATTAAAAGTTAAGTCAATATATCCTATTAAAGATGTCTATATGATTTGGAATAATGTAATGGAATAAAGTTATCTTCACGTGATTAACTTAGTGATGTTTAATAGATGTTAGTAAGTGTTTCTTAGTAGGGAAGTTAGGGAATCCATAGAGGATTGTTATGAGATGTGATTAAGTCTTCTGCCAAACACTATTATGATTCAGCTATGTTATGTAATAAACTTACTAGTGTTGTATTGAGCTAAAATATGGTTGATGTATTATATTTCTTTAAAAAAAAATATTTTCTATGTGTTTTGGTTTAATAGTTGTTATTCCTCTATGGTTCCTTGGTGGGGCGTTACAACCGTTATGTAGAGTAAAGTAAGGAGAAATGTTAGCAATATGATATGGAGGAAGAATTATCTCAAATTAAGAAAAATGAGACATGGGAGTTAGTTCCAAGACCCAAAGACAAGAATGTTATTGGCACTAAGTGGGTCTTTAGAAATAAGTTGAATGAAGCAGGAAAGATGATTTGCAATAGGGCCAGATTAGTGTAAAGGCTATGATAAATTTGAAGGCATGGATTTTGAGGAAACATTTATCCCAATAGATAGAATGGAGGTTATCATTTTTTTACATGCTTCTACTATTTAAAAGAACTTCAAAGTTTATCAGATAGAATGGAGGTTATCATTTTTTTACATGCTTCTAGTATTTAAAAGAACTTCAAAGTTTATCAAATGCACATTAAATGTGTTGGCATTCTACACTCTTATGATAATAGTTGGTGTTGTCATTGATGGCAACCATTTGGCAACCTTCTGGCACTCATTTGGTAAGCCATCGATAGTTACTAGCACCGACATAGACATCTACATACATTGGCAGACACTTCACCGATAGTGGCAACAATGCATACCGACACCCCAGCCGACAAGGAATAAACTTTTGTTTATTGTATTTAAATGTAATTATCTTTTGAAAAGCCGACATAGAATATTGTAAAAGACTCATATATATCTATGAGATCTTATAGGTCATTTTGAGTAGTAAGGTAGTATGCATGGAGAGAATATATGTATGAAAATTGTGTATAAGATGATAAAGTTGACAACAAAGGTTTTGGTAATGGAATGAGCTTAAACCGGTACTGAACCTGGCATAGTTGATGCTATTTTGAAGCAATACATTGTATTGGATTTCATAATCCACTTTTGTAGTCAATGTGACTCTTATTGGGCAGTGAACTCTAGGCAGTTGGCCTTCCTGCATGTGCAGGCCCCTTATTGTAAGTAATATTTATTCATTGGCCAGTGAGTGAATATTGAGGGTCACAAATCCCACCAAGGTTTTTCCCACACCAGATTTCCTCGTTAAACATCTTGTGTTATGGTGTGTTTTCTATGTTGTCTTTATTGTTCCTGTTTACTGTATTAATTCTTATTTATCGGTACACTGTTTTGGGATGCAAAGTTCTTAATAAGTTTAAATATTCTGCTAACTGGTTAGATACTGATTCACCCCCCGACCCCCTCTCAGTATCTTTGGGACTATCATTAATCCTAATAATTGGTAGCAGCACCTGGTCCTCTATTTTCAAAATCCTAACAGCTTGAGGAAGATTCTGACACTCGCACAGATGGAGAACTTAATAAAACAATTGGAAGGAGCTCTTGTAGATTATGATGCAGAGAAGTTGAAGAATATCAAACTTGAAGATGATTTGAGGACTGCACAGGAATTCATTCAAAGACTTCAGGAGAATCTTATTATAGCTTGAAATAAAAGAAAATAACTTCATGGGAAGATGCAGAATGATAATGATGAAAAGGAAACTCTTAATGAACTTGTGAACAAGTTGAGACAAGAAAATAGTACTATGAAGAATGAAATGCAAGATATGACTATAAGGTTTTGTAAAGACATTGAAGACAGAAAGAAGAATGAAGATGACTTGACTAGGAGACTCAATGATGCTAAAAATGAAAATCTAAAACTCTGACATGAAAATAATATGTTGAAGACAGATCTGATTCACATGCAACATGATAAAACTGAACTTATGAGACAAAAGGGAATTCTAGAAAATGAGTTGGTTACTACAAATCAACACAAAGAGAAATTCAGGAAAAGTTTAGAAGAACTTGATGATATGCTGAAAAGTCAGAAACCAAATGGAGATACTAATGGACTTGGATTTGAAGTTGGAGAAAGTTCCGGTACTGCAAACAATCATGATCACAACAAACTGGTAAGACAACCTAATGCTTACAATTTTAATGGCAAATGTTTCAATTGTAACAAATATGGTCATAAAGCAAATCAATGCAGATTTAGAAACAATCAGAACATTAATGCACCCACCGATCAATGTTCCAAATGCAACAAAGCTGGTCATAATTCAGAAAACTGCAAAATGAATGTGAAATGTTATGTTTGTGGAAGATATGGACACTTATTTAATCAATGCAGAACACAAACCAGCATAGGATATGGAAAAGTTGGACATATTGCAAAATTTTGTAGAAGTAAGACTTCACCAAAAAAAAATAAAGGATCCAGTTTGAAAGGCAAAGAAAAGGTAGATGAGGTAAAGCAAGAATTTTCAAAACAATGGATTAGGAAGACAGATCAGAATGTTGATAAGACTATTTCTTCACCGGTAGAACAGAGTATTACTCCACTGACAAGAGATTCTTTATCCCACTAAGAAGTAACCCTTTGGGGGTATTGCAACAAATTGAATATCATGTAGATTACCCTCAGTTGATGGTGAGAAGATAGATTTCTTCTTTACCGGAAGATGTGTTAAGTTTTCACTTAACCATCAAGCATTCAATGCAGTTGTTGAGAGAAAATTCATTATAAATCATCGGATTTCCCTCATTTTTGATTCACTGAGCATTCAAATCAGGAGAGAGTGTGAAAAAGAGCTAAGGCATTCAAGGCGAAGGTGTGAAGCAATTTCTTTCAAGCATTTAGATATTGTCAAGTAGCTAAAGGTAATTTTCAAATGGCTTCTTCTTCTGCTCCTGAATTTATTGCAAACCCTACTATCATGGAAAACATAAAACGCCCTAGGCCCGTGTTTAAGATAATTCCCAAAGTAGCTAAGCAAGATGATTCCATAGGTGCTTTTTCAAAATTTCCTGAAGCTGTAGCTTATGCTGAAGACCCTAGGATTTATATTCATTGCAACATTGAAGAATTAGGTTCTGAGGAATTGTTGAAAATGTTTAGAACTGTAATTTGTGATGAAAATGGCACTGGCAAACCTGAACACAAGATTGTGGAGACTTTAGGTTTCTTTGAGATATTGAATATCCCTGAATTTCCAGAAGAAGTAGTGAGAATTGTCCTAAGTAGAGAACATGGAGAATTTCTATGGTTGGATTCTGTCTACAAATTTACCCAGCAAGCAATTAGGGTAGTAACTGGTTTACCCTCAACTGACAGCAGACCAGACAAAACAAAGAAAGTTCCTAACAACAAAGTAATGACCCTAACTGGAGCAACAACAGACAGTAGATCACTAAGAGCGAATGAAATCAAAGACATCAATGTGAGATTCATAAGTATGATACTTGGTTACAAGACTACACATGCAAACAAACTTAATTCAGTTTCTATCTTTGCATTAATAGTGCTTATGAAAGATGAACTCATTGATAATTTGAAAAAGGTTAAAGGAGATAAGAAAGGGACATTTCACTTTGGTAATCTTTTAGTATGCTTAATGTTGTATTTCACTAAGGAAATTCCTGGTATAGGACCAAAAGACTTTGGATATGACATACCAGTAGGAAAACAATTACAGGAAGCTTTCATCGGCATGGGAACTACAAAAGACAATAATATAACTAAATACTTTAAAGCTTTTCAAGCCAAAATGAAAACTAGAGAAAGACTACCGTAGAGTGTAGTGGACAAATATGACAAAGAAATTTGTTTTGTAATAAAAAATGATGAGACATGGATGGAAGTTGTACTTCCTAGGACTATATGGGTAACTAAAATGGGCTATGAGGTAGATCTCAACATTATTGAGACATATGCAAAAGCCTTGTTAAAATAGAACACGTTTTTGGTAGTGCTGAAACTATTGAGAGTGGTGTGAAAACAATGATGCAAAGGAAGAAAAGAGAAAAGTATATTAGGGATACATCAAAGAAGGTTAAGGAAATCAAATAAAATGTTATGAACTTTACTGGGATAATGACTAGTGAACTAGAAGGACTACAACCAGAGGCACACATTTCACCGATTGGGACATCTTTTGACAGTGAGATACCAGTTGAATTCAAAAGAGTTGAGAGGAAGAGAAAACCTTAATAGGTACCCTCTCCTTCACCCAAAATAACAAGGACTTTAAGGAGGAAACAACAGGTAGTAAGGCAAGCGGCTAAGAAACTAACTCCCAAGAAGAAACAGAAACCAGTCATACCCTCATTAGATAATTTGCTAAATGAAATAACTAATGATGGTAATTTGGCTAATGTGAGTAAATTGTATAACACATTCAAAGATTCAGACAAGGAAAGCATTGAAAATAATATAATTTTACATCTAGATATATACAAGAAATTTTTAATTGAAGTAGTGGATGATTTGCCCAATGAACTATATAGAAGATTGGATGCAAAGAGGATTGCAGTGATGGAATTGGATAAGAAACTAAAAGTTGAAAAACTTCTAGCTGTACCTTCAACTAACTAAAAAGAGGAAATTGATGACCTGATTTGTGAGGCTAACAGATCCATTTTTGCTAGTGGTCACCGACAAGTAAGTTTGATGGAAGGTAGAGTAAAGGAGATTGCAGAGGAGACTACTGATAAATAGGATATCTTTTTTGTCTAAAAAGAAAAACAAGAGGAAATGAACCGGCCAAAGAAAACATTCAAGGTGTATCAAAAGGATAAGGACAAAGGGAAAGGTAAAGTTGGTGTTATACCAAACATCAAGATAACTGAAAATTTGCCACCACCTTTGGATACTGCACCAGTACATACTGTTGATCCATCGGTTACTGACAATGAAGGTATCACACATGATGACACTAATTCTGAATCTGAAATAGTATTCACCATAAATGTGGATACTTAGGAAGTGAATATTGTTGTGGACAAGGATGCTACAGAGGTTAACGATGATAATGTTGACAGTGGCAACATTGTTGAAAAACCGATAGAGACTATTAAGGTTGAGATCCCAACAGAGCAACCATTAGATACTGGGAAGAATACTGAAGGTATAGATGCTGGCACAGAGAAACCTACTGAGACTGAGATACCAACAGTTGAGCATACAGAGAAACCTACAGAGGCAGAGGTACATATTGAAGCAGAGAAACCGACAATCACTGAGACACCTAAACAATCAGACAAACCTTTACTGGTTGAAAACAAAATCAGACTGATCCACCAGAGGATAACACAAGCAAAATGGTTACAAATGTTGGAAGCACAAAGGTAATTAAGGTAGTAGGTCATACATCAGGCACTTCATCAAGTGAATTCAAACCTACTAATGTAACAAAGGTACTCTTGGATTCAATCAAGAAGATAACAGACTATAATGCATTGGCCTACAAGGCAATTGATGACACCATACCAATTCTTAAATTTATTGCACCAAAATGTAACATAGATCATGTAAAGGATTCTTTAGGTAAATTGGATACTTTGTCCAAATTCATTGCTAACAATGTAATAATGGTTGATAAGGTGAATGAGGACACCTTCAAAGAGAAATTTGAAAAGGAGAAGGATAAATTCTTTGAGGACACAATAAAGAAGTGTACATAACACATGAATACACTATTACTGACACTAAACACTACAATTTTGGAATACAAAGAGCTGTACAGAGAAACATGCAAACCACATCTTTTGACAAAGGATATAGAAAAGGAGATCAACAAAGTATATAAAGAAATAGATGACATAACTGATAACATAATTGGTTCATCTGAACCTATATCAGTTATTGAGTAGGAAATAGTAGATTTTGAGGAGAAATTGGAGAAATTTGAGAAAGAGAAGGCAAGGATTAAGGCTAATGCCAGAGAACTTAAGTACAAACTTGGTCCTAAGTTGGACAATCTAAGCTCTCTCAGAAATGAAATCTCTAAGGCATTACTTCAAGGAGAAAGATCACCGAAAGAGCACATGCATCATCTCACCAACACGATCCAACAGACTGAAGCAACCTTGAATGATAGCAACAAATTCATGCAGAGTCTTAATTTGGTTTTGGCAGATATATTCTAGATTGTAACCAACCTTACAAACATTGAGGTAAAATTTTTGCACTTGTTTGACTATTTTTGACAACCTTTGTCATTGATGTCAAACGAGGAGTAGTGGACAGAGAAAAATGATTATTCAGAAAAGATCACTTGCTCAGGGGGAGCACATCTTTTTGGTAACTTTTTGGACTTTGGTTTTGGAACAGTTTTTGGATTTTTCTCATGAGTGTTGCCATCAATTCCAAAGGGGGAGATTGTTGGCATTCTACACTCTTATGAGAATAGTTGGTGTTGTCATTGATGGAAACCATCTAGCAACCTTTTGGCACTCATCTGGTAAGCCACCGACAGTTACCAACACCGGTAGAGACATCTACATACACCGATAGACACTTCACCGACAGTGGCAACAATGTATACCGACACCCCAGCTGACAAGGAATAAAATTTTGTTTATTGTATTTAAATGTAATTATCTTTTGAAAAGATGACATGGCATATTATAAAAGACTCATATATATCTATGACATCTTATAGGTCATTTTGAGTAGTAAGGTAGTATGCATGGAGAGAATATATATATATATATATATATATATATATATATATATATATATATATATATATATATATATATATATATATATATATATATATATATATATATATATATATATATATATATATATATATATATATATATATATATATATGAAAATTGTGTATAAGATGATATAGTTGACAGTGAAGGTTTTGGTAATGGAATGAGCTTAAACCGGTACTGAACCTGGCATAGTTGATGCTATTTTGAAGCAGTACATTGTATTGGATTTCATAATCTACTTTTGTAGTCAGTGTGACTCTTATTGGGCAATGAGCTCTAGGCAGTTGGCCTTCCTGCATGTGCAGGCCCCTCATTGTAAGTAATATTTATTCATTGGCCAGTGAGTGAATATTGTGGGTCACAAATCCCATTGAGGTTTTTCCCACACTGGGTTTCCTCGTTAAACATCTTGTGTTATGGTGTGTTTTCTATGCTGCTTTATTGTTCCTATTTACTGTATTAATTCTTATTTACTGGTACACTATTTTGGGATGAAAAGTTCTTAATAAGTTTAAATATTTTGCTAACCGGTTAGATACTGATTCCCCCCCCCTCTCAGTATCTTTGGGACTATCATTAATCCTAACAAAATGTTCATTTTTGAATGAAGAATTAGAGGAAGTAGTTTACATTTAACAACCAGAAGGATTTGGGTGCTTAGACAAACTAGATTTTGAATGTAGATTGAAGAAGGCTCTATATGGACTCAAGTAGGCTCCAAGAGCTTAGTATTCTAAGTTAGACAAGTATTTACAAGGAGGTTTCAGGAGAGGTTGTGTAGACAACAACTTATATATAAAATTAGATGATGATCAATTGTTGATTGTTGTGGTTTATGTTGATGGAATTATCTTTGGAGAAAGAGTAATATCATGTGTAAGGCATATCAGAGTGCAATTCAAAGATAGTTTGAGATGTCAATGCTTAGTGAGTTATCTTTATTTCTCGATTTTTCAGATTTCCAAGTTTGAAAAAGGTATATTCATCTCTTAAGCCATGCATATAAACAAGGTTCTAAGAAAGTTCAAGACGGACGAATGCAAACTAGAGTGAGTACACCTATGGTTAATGAATGAAAGTTGAGAAAGGATGACGATTCTGCTATAAAAAATCAGACATTATACAGATCAATCAATGATTCATAGTTTGTTGTATGTGACTTAATCTAGACAAGATATCATGCAGGTAGTTGGAATGGTTGCTAGGTTTCAGACAACACCTAAGGAAACACATTTCAAGGCTATGAAGAGGATTTTCAGATACTTGAAATCTACAATAGATTTTGGTTTATGGTATCCCAAGAGTGAGAAGTTCATTTTGACTACATATAATGATGCAGACCAAGTTACATGTATTGTTGAATAGAAGAGTACAAGTGGTAGATCATTATTTCTTGGTGACATTCTTGTGTCATGGTTGAGTAAGAAGCAGGATTCAATGCCCCTATCTACCACAAAAGAAGAATGCATTGCAAAAATTTCTTGTTGTACTCAAGCATTATGGATGAAGTAGAACTTGAAAGAGATGAATGTAGAGTTTGATGAACTTATTTCAATTCATTATAACAATACAAGTGAGCTATCAATATTTCAAATAATTTGGTAATAAATTCAAGGAAAAAACACATCACAATTAAATATTATTTTCTAATAGAGAATGTTTCTGTAAAGGAGGTGAAATTAGAGTATGTTGAGACTAAGGAAAAAATTGTAGATATCTTTACAAAACCCCTTTCTAAAGTTATTTTGAGTATCTTTGAAAGAAGTTGACAGTTGTTGCTCCCTCCTCTTGAATCAAGAATTGGTGGTCTTGCAAAATGTTTTAGAATCATTGATGCTAAAAAAGAGAGATAATAGACGAATGTTGGTGCATGGACTTAGGGGGAGCCTATCCAAAAGATAGTTGTCTGAATTGTACAATGGATAGTTTCTCGTTTCAATTGATGCCAAAGGGAGAGAAATGAAATAAAAATGCTAAAAATGCTTTGAGTATGACTGAAAGTGAGTTTTAGTTGTTTCAAATAGGGGGACTTCCCAATCCTAACATATTGAATTGTCAAATTTGTGTTGATGGGCCAGCAAGAATATGCTTTCCATCAATGACAAAGGTGAAGATTGTTTGATATATGTTATCATTAATGCCAAATGAATATTGTCTTTGATGTCAAATGAGTGTTAGACGTGTTTCTTACCTCTGTGGCCTTCAGAAGGTTGAAGAAAGTAAATTATTGTCTGTAGTCGCATAAATCTGTCCACTTAATTAAATGAATATTTGCTATTTATTTGATTATCTAGCCATCAATAATCAGTTAATTAAATTAATATTTAATTAATTCATCCTCAAACCCCTTCTCCTATTAATTAAATAAATTATTCAATTTATGTAAATTAATTCATTTAGCCACACTCAAAATCAATTAAATGAATAAATCATATCTATTTAATTCAACCCCCCTTTCCTCTTTTTAAATAAATAATTAAATCCCTAAACTACCCCCCCCCCCCCCCACTTGCATTCTCCTACAAATTCAAGTTGCAACCACAATTGAAATAAATTTATTTTATTTTAATTAAAATCCTATTTTCCCTCACCCACCAAACCCACTTGCAATCCTAAATCCCCTTCTAGACTCTTCTAACCACTTTCTAAATTCTTCTAACCACTCCTAAATATTGTCACATTCCTAAGCAACTTGAAGTCACTTCTCAAAGCCTCCAAAGTCTTTCAAAGGTATTTAATGCTTTATGTGTTCAACAAGATAACCCCTAAAGTCTTCCAAACCACTAATGGCTTTTACATGACCATTAATGGCTCTTACATAACCATTTATGGTTAATTCTACTTGCCCACGTGGTTAGAGACTTTACCTCTAACTCAACCCTCATTTGACTCATGGGTCTCTTCAAGCATTTATTGCTTTGACCATAGTTATCCCCACTAACTCTTGCAAAAGAGTTTATCCATTGGATAAAGGCATTATTTATTGGATAATGGATTTATTCATTCAACTCAACACTAACCTTACCTCCCAAGTTAACCTTCAAGTCATGTCAAGCATTTAATGCTTCTTCCCTCTCTTGTCAAGCCATCTCATGTTGACATTTATTATCCTGGAATTGGATTGAAAACCCTCACATGGATCATAAACCCATCAATCTTGGCCCTTGTTAAGATTACTCAAGCTTAACCATCCATTTCTCCATTTTTTCTATAAATAGAGCTCACATTCCTCATTTTCAAATCCTCAAGCATCTAAGATCATCTAGCCATAATCCAGAAATCTCAAGAATCCTCAAACATCTAAGATCATCTATCCATATCCATAAATCTTGTATGCATCTAAGTTATAGTGAATTTGAGAGAGTATTTTAGAGTAAAATCATAATCCACATTTTTCTTTTGGTTAAAATTGATAAATAGCTTAATTAACTCATTTTCTCTCATTCCTAGCTAGCTTTGCATTTGCCTCTCATAATCATTTTCAATATTGAATCTCCATAAGACTTCCACAGTAGTGCAAAGCTGAGAGCTACACTCATGTGGAACTTGGAGTGGAGAGAAACAAGGGAGGAGCAGCTATGAACATCTTGGTTAGCATTTGGAGGAGTGTAGTTTATCTCTTTTATATTTGCACGCTTTCCATTTCATGTTTAATATCTCTATTGATATGCTTGCTTAGGATAATCTTTTGTTGCTAACACTAACATTTGAACTTGTTTCTTGTGTTGTTGTGTTTGCATTACTATTCTAATCCTTTTTGCATAGCATCATTGTCATGGCATATTAGAGCATTTTGAATTGCAAAAATAATGTGTATTACTATGATTATGGGATTAATTGGGATGTGATTTTTATATCATGGTGCATCTATTCATGCTGATGGAAGTATTTTGGAAATTCTTTCCAAAATGTTTGGAGGTACTTACTCAAACAATGAACTTGTTTTAGTAACTTGTTATGATCCGCATTTCTTCACTTTTGTAAGTTATGCCCTATAGTTTGAAAGGAGAGTATGACTAAACATAATTCATAATTATCTAGAGTTTCTAGAGTTGGTGTGTAGCAATCTATATGTTTAAAGTGAGATAAGTATCATTGTGCTAGTGAATTTATTAGTTTGTAGTTCAAACTTGATGCAACAATGACTTATGGTGTGTGCCCTTTGGAGGTAGTGCATGTGGATGACCATTGGGACTAGATGAGGCTACTTTGGGATCCACATGGTGTGTTCCTTCTTATAGTGTATCATGTGGGCTATTCGAATTGGCCTATTATATGTTTGGACACATTTTGTTTAAATAGTGTTTGTGTGGTTGACTTGTGGATGCTATTCCTATGTTTTGGGCTAACACATGAATGTGATTATAATTGTAACATACATACATATAGGTTTCTTAGATTAATTTCTAAGTGTACTTCTGAGGTTACAAGTTCATGTCACGTGAATTTTAGTATGATGTTGTGTATAGCATCCTAATTTATCTGAGACATTATTAGAATATCATATGCTTTGTAGGAGAGTGTTTGGGGATTGATTAGTTCCACTATAAGTTGAGTTATCAAATCTGATGGTTTGCAATCTATCTTGTTGTAATCAAGTGGAATTAGTGTTTCACCTCTGAGTTGTTTCTCAAATATTTGTATAGGGGGGTTGGTATATCCATTAGGTTGGTGCCTGCAAATACAAAGGGCATTGGTGTCTTTGATAGGTTGGTGCTTACTTCATGATTATAAATGATTCATTAGTTTGTGAGGCTGGATTTGGGTACTAGATCCAAATAGCTATTCTAATTGTGGTTTTTCTTATGTTGGGTTTCCACATACATCTTGTGTTCATTGTGTGATTGTGTGTTTTCTTATGTTGATTAATTGGTGCATTATTAAGGAAATTGGATTAAGTTGAATTGAGGATTTTTTTAATCTATATTAGGAGTTGTTAATGTTAATTAATGTTTAATTTGAGTTGAAATTCAATGTACTAATTCACCATCCCTCTCAATATATTGTGTGCCCTTCGTACCGAAGCAAGGGTTTGACTAAGGTAAACGTCTATACAACCACCCAACATATCTCTTTGGTCTTATCTATGTAGGTGCATGTGAAGAAGGTATTTGGAAGAGATTTGTGAGTTTATTTCATAATCTTGGTGTTCTATAAACCTTTCTTTGTCATTTAAATCATTCAATCATGTTTATTTATTTTATTTTAGTCATTTCAATTTTTTAATTAGTCACATTTCATAGTTTCACACATTTAGAACACTATGCAAGCCATTTTGGGTTACTCTATGACAATTCTTATTTTATATCCATATAGGATGCTAGTGCATTGCACTGTTATCCATGTGTTGTGTAAAGTCCTACAAAGAGAACTAGCTAGGTTGTTTGGGAGACCTTTTTAGTTTTTAATTTCAGTTTTTGAAGTCTCAAGAACTTATATAATCTCTGTGTATAGTAAAAAGACACGTTTAGTTAATTAGTAGATAAAACTTGAAGGTCGTAGTTATCTTTAGGCTTATTTAAGTGTAGGTTGAATTTGAGCCCTCAAAGGATTTGATTATCCATCGTAGTGGTTCACTTTTCATACTCTACAATATGAAAGGGAAGATTTTTGAGAATATATTTAGGCTTTAGTATTTAGTTTTTATTGTTTAGGTTTGTTTATTTCTAGCATTCATTTTTTTTAATTTTTATTTAATTAAATAAAGCAAGAGTATGTTAACTAAAACAATAAAGTAAAAAGAAGGAACACATATTTTTATTAACCTAGCCTAAAAATTACTAGAAATTATAATTTTTTAAAATATAAATAAGCCTAAAAACTAGTCTCACTTGAACCCTCGGTAGCTAAAATACACATGGATAAAAAAGTTGTTGCGTATATGGGAATTTTTTGTTGTTGTTGGTTGTAGGTCAGTATTTTAAGGAAGTTAAGAAGAAGAACAACTTCTACACTAACCTTGAGAAGAGGGTAAGGGAAAACTTTTACAGATCTTTATAACACTTACAAAAATTTAATAGAAATAAACATGAATAACATGCATACCACAACATGATGGTTTACATAAGGAAAACCCTTTCAGAAAAAAAAAAGTCTCACATTCCAAAACTTGTCTAATATATTATTCAGAAATCATCATCATATTACAATATACTTGTAGAGAAAGCTTCTCACAAGAGCATCACCAACGGGGTCCAGAGGCAACTCATCAACTATCGGACTCTTTGAATACATCACAATACACAACTGTAATACAATACCCTCATAAAATAGGGTTGTGTTCTAGGGTAAACAAAGCATACAAAATATCCATTGTTAGATGTATAACCAAATGATAAATAGTTATGATTTACAACAATAAATTTACTTTGAGTGGTAGTTGAGATGTGGAAGTGAAGATATAGCTAGCATTAAATAATTAAAAATTGTTTATTTGAGTGCATGACATGAGAAAATAAATAAAAATGATATGACAATATAATAATAAGATAATTATATGATAATCATATAATAATAATGTAGTCTTAATATATTTTTTTTGTTTTGGTATAGAGATATGATAATATAATTATATAATAATAATCATAATTTGATACTAAATGCTTTTTAACTTTTGTAAAGAGTTTAAAGGAAATAAATAAAATGATATTATAATATAATAATAATGTAATCTTAATAGATTTTTTTGCTTTGGTATAGAAATATAAAAATATTAAACTAAGAAATTCGCTTTAAACAATGTGGCAAATACAACCAATGGAAGACCAAGAGTAACAACTTAGAATTACACAAATATGTCCATCTTGGGAGTTGAAATTGGGTCTCCACATTGAGAACCCAATGCTTTAACCAACTAAGCTCAACCCCCTCAACATTTTTTTTTAATATTAATTACAATTAATAATATAATAATTTTTTAAGTGAAATGATGAAAAAATATGACACCTTATAGATACTTTAATTATATTCCTCGACAACTAGATATGCTAGTAAATATACCTTCAATAAGATTCGACTTATTCAAGAATAATGTATTTAAATACCGATTAAAAAATATATATTATTAAAAAAGTAGATTAATTAATTGCATTAAGTCAAAATCACAAGAACAACAACGATGGATAAACAACTTATTTGACTCGAAATTTGGTAGACAACAACGGCTATATATATTTCCTTAGCAATAACGGACTCTAGTTTGCCGTTCAACGACGGCAACATAGAATCAAAATCATTAAACCTACCTAGTCAAACTGCACCTTCCGTATATCCTTTGAATATCTCCAACGTTAATCAGCGCATAAATATTCTGGGAGCTTTTATGTTAAGTGACAGAGGAAATTCTGTCATTTATGATTGCGATCCTATGTGGGGCAGCATTTAAATTATATTCTAAAAACGTTTCATCAAATCCTTTTCAAAATCTAATGATATCAAATTGGAAAATTGATTGGTGAGATTTAGTGAGTTTTTTAATAATTTTCTTAATTCAACTGAAAAGTTGAAATGCATATTCAATTTAAAAATTAATTTTTAAATCTAACTTCATCTATTGGCTAAATCAAGGTACACTCAAATACATGGAAAGTTGAAAAAATATTCTAAATTATATTATGTATTTTATTTTATTGTTTAGTAGTTTTTAGTAAATATTTTAAATCATATTATATGATACATCATTCGGCTAGTAAAAGTATTCTAGTGAGTCGTCAATAGTTTAATCATACTTTGAGTCATCAATAGTTTAATGATATGATTAAACTATTGACGACGATAGGTACATCACATAATGTATCTCTCTAATCTTGATGATTCGATTAGGAGTGTGATCCAAGTACAATTTTTTGTTAATGATAAATCTAGAGCGTGGGCCAACCCTAATCAGTGAAGCTCCTGCCTTGATTGATGTAGCGTTTATTTTGTGCGAAGGATCCGTCGGAAACAATCGAGAAGCCCTTTAGATCATGAGCATTTGCTCATCTTGATGATGGATCATGACAAGTAATCTACAACATAATGCTAAATTCAATACATTTCCTTATCTTAATAGTTGACAATAGAATGTATACCAAATCATTGATACCAAATTACGACAAATCATAAAGTACTTTTATCATGTGATAGATCATAGAGCATGATCTAAAATTTTGATGTCACGAGTATTTGCTCATCTTGATGATGGATATGGAAGGTGATCTGCAATAAACCCTAAATTCAATGCATTTCCTTATTTTAATAATATAAAATAAAATGTGTACCAAAACATTGACATCAAAATATGACAAATCCTAAAATATTTTTATCACAATAAATCACAAAATATGAACAAATCATTAATACCCAACTAGTACAAAATTAAATCCAAAATCACTCTCAATCACTATTTTTACAATATTGAACACATCTAAAGTTTAGCAAAGTCAATTTAGACAACTTGATAAAAAACAAGACGCCTAATAAAATAAAGAAGAAGGTCAAATTTTATTTGCTTACGAAACGAAGAAATTAATTAGAAAACTTCTATGGACTTAATTTATGCAAGCCGCCAGCTAGACTTTACCCCAAATAATTCTTAAATATTACCTACCATATCTGAATTTATTGTTTTTTTTCCTAAAGTGCAGGCAGCTTTCATATGTATTAATAATTTAATATAGATATTGAAAATTATATGCCATTAATGAATGGTTGAAAAGTTTTGATATTATTGCAAGCTTTCCTTCTTATCTAGCATGAAAGGTATATGGCATTTATGATAGTCATATGTGGGGCAGAATCACATGGAAAATATTATTGATATGATAAAAATGTTTTTTTCAATATTAGTAAAGTTTGAATGCTATGAGAGTTGTTAAAAGTTTATTATGAAGTTTGTTCTTACAATTAAAAAAATAGGTAGGTGGTATATTAGTTTAAAAGGTTAAATATTTATTATATAATGTTTGTTCTTTGTTAGATGTTTATTTTGGTATGTCATAATGTTTAATTTATTTTGTTTGGTACATATGCTGATCATAGGCTTGGACTTATCACTCAAAATAATCAGTAAATATTATCTTAGTCAAGAATGGATTGTTCAATTATGATTTTATCTTTCTTGGACAAGGTCACACGTCTAGCCTTATTTGTTTAGAATTGTCACACAACAACATAGTTTGAATTGATTTCGGATTCAAAAAATGCCAACTTTGAGCGAAATCATTCAAAATTTGCTTGTTGCTCATTGCCCTCTATGCCCAAAACATCTTTACTTGAACATCTAGAATTATCTATTTATAACAATCCCAAGTCATTAATACTCAATGAAACCTCTTACATGATGGAAATAAAAAGTCAAATTGGATAGCACTAGAACATGTCTTCACAAAACATTTGTACACTACATCATTATTAAAAGTGAAAAGGCATAATTTTAAATTTGTTAGACATACTTTCAATAGTGTATCATTGGATAGCATTAGAACATGTCTTCACAAAACATCTGCACTACACCATTTTTTATTTATTGGTATCTACCCTACATCATTACTAATAGTGAAAAGGCATAATTTTATTTGTTAGATACACTTTCAATAGTGAATGAATTGGAGACTAATTGCACTTCACTAAACGACCTCCGAGATTTTAGAAACCAACTCTTCGTATAATTTTGAGAGGGAAAAGGTTAAGAGAAAATTTAATTCCTCACTAAGGAATTCTAGAGGAATTAACAATTATCATACAAAAAAACATAGCAATAATATTTTTTTAAACACATAATACATAATACATGATATCATTTAACATATCATATAAATAACCATCACAAAGCACAAGCGGAAGATAAACATACATCTATAAACCATGTCCTTTAGGGGTTCCCTAGTGTTGCTACTTTGCATCGCACTAAACATCAACTAGCATACATAAATCATTAATAAAATTACTATAATATTACATAATATAATTAACAATTATGATCTACAACAAGGTTCATTATAAGCACCAAACCCAAAAGTTCCCATGATAACCTTTCAAAATGAAATAAGATAAGACATACAAGCACATATTGGTAGTCGATATCAACACCAATCCACCTAAAACTATTTCATCAATACATAATTATATAAATATTAACTACATCAAGGGTATGTGCAGGCTCATGGTGTGCCAAAATAGGCCCTTAAGTGGCAATGAAATTTCAGAAAAATCAGAGTTATGCAACTTGACATGAAAATTTGAATAAGTTGTGAACATTATTTTTAAAATATGTAAGAAGAGAATATATAGAAAATTGAATGTAGTTTCTAAGCTACTAGTTGTTTTTTGGAAAAAAAAATCCTTTTTGATGAAAATTTCAAATTTCAATGCAATGGTACTAAAATTTCAGGAAAAAAATAAGAAGTAGACGTATGTCTGACCACCCTAATCACAATCAAATCTTAATATTTTTTTATAATATTTATAATATAAGTATTAGACTCATGTCTAGATGTGACACTTTTTTTTTAATTTTTTATGTATTAAATAATTATTTATGATTTTTTTATTACATCTTTTCAGAAATTCAAAAACTCCTACATCTGACCACCTTAACTTGGTCAAAACCTTATGATTTTTTTAAAAAAAAATTTTTTTCCCTATAGTAGACGAAGCATAGGATGTGACGTATGTTTTTGTTTCAAAAAATGTTATACCATTTGAAAGTTATGAGTGTTTTTCAATCAGTATATCAATCAGGATGATTGTCAGAATTCAATTAGAAAATAAATAATAATTATTTACTAAAGTCGAAATAAGACAAGCCTTATATTGTTGGAAAGCTGGGAACGCCCTTAAAAAACCCTTTTCGTTTTATTAATTTTGGCTATAAAAAAAGTCATCAACCACTAGTGTAAAGTCTGGAAAATCAAGGAATACTGAAAAACATGTTTTTTCAGTTGACTTTCTAGGCTTGTCACTTCCAAGCCTAATACCAAAGCATTCCCAAGCCGAAATTTGAAATTTGAAAATTTGAGTACAAAAATCAGATATCGGATAAAATTGGATATCGGATTTTATCCAATATCCGATTTTTGTACAAAAAATTGCGGTCCCCAAAGAATTTCCCTTTGCCACCATTTATGAAGTAAATTGCCACATGGCGGAAATCCGATATTCGATTAAATCAGATATCGGATTTTATTGGTCATATTTTAGAGAGAGAGAGAGAAGGAGAGGGAGAGAGGGAGAAGAGAGAGAGAGAGAGAGAGAGAGAGAGAGAGAGGAGGAGAGAGAGAGAGAGAGAGAGATGGAGAGGGAGAGAGAGAGAGGAGGAGAGGGAGAGAGGGAGAGAGAGAGAGAGAGAGAGGGAAGGAGAGAGGTAGAGGGAGGAGAGGGAGAGAGGGAGAAAGAGAGAGAGAGAGAGACAGCGAGAGCGAGAGAGAGAGAAGGAGAGGGAGAGAGAGAGAGGGAGAGAGGGAGAGGGAGAAAGAGAGGGAGAGAGGGAGAGGGAGAGAGAGAGGAGGAGAGAGAGAGAGAGAAGGGGAGAGAGAGAGAGAGAGAGAGAGAGAGAGAGAAGGAAGGAGAGAGAGAGAGAGAAGGAAGGAGAGAGAGAGAGAGACCATATGACCCCTAACGACACAATTGGGTGTCTTAAGGGGTCCTATGGTGTCGTTAGGGGTGATATGGTGTCTTGGGACACCATAGGACCCCTTAAGACACCAAATCATGTAATTAGGGGTCATATTGTGTCTTACAACCTGTAACTATGACCCCTAATGATAGTTATGTGATATGGTGTCCCATGAACCCTTATGACCTCTTAGGACACCATATGACCCCTAATGACACCATATTGGGTTGCTTTGGATCATATTGTGTCCTAAGGGGTCATATTGTGGTTTATGACTCCTTAGGACACCATATGACACCTAATGACATGATTTGGTGTCTTAAGGGGTCCTATGGTGTCATTAGGGGTCATATGGTGTCCGTAGGGGTCATATGGTGTCTTGGGACACAATAGGACCCCTAAGGACACAATATGACCCCTTAGGACACAATATGACCCAGAGCGACCCAATATGGTGTCATTAGGGGTCATATGGTGTCCTAAGAGGTCATAAGGGTTCATGGGACACCATATGACCCCTATGGACACCATATGACCCCTAATGACACCATCAGACCCCTTAAGACACCAAATCATGTCGTTAGGGGTCATATTGTGTCCTACGACCCTGTAGACACAATATGACCCCTAATAACATGATTTGGTGTCTTAAGGGGTCCTATGGTGTTGTTAGGGGTCATATGGTGTCTTGTGACACCATAAGACCCCTTAAGACATCAAATCATGTCGTTAGGGGTCATATTTACACCATAGGACCCTTAAGACACAATATGACCCCTTAGGACAACAATATGGTGTCATTAGGGATCATATGGTGTCCTAAGAGGTCATAAGGGTTCATGAGACACCATATGACCCCTAACAACACCATAGGACCCATTAAGACACCAATTCATGTCGTTAGGGGTCATATTGTGTCCTACGACCCCGTAAGACACAATATGACCCCTAATGTTATGATTTGGTATCTTAAGGGGTCCTATGGTGTCGTTAGGGGTCATATGGTGTCCATAGGGGTCATATGGTGTCATGGGACACCATAGGACCCCTTAAGACATAATATGACCCCTTAGGACACAATATGACCCAAAGTGATCCAATATGGTGTAATTAGGGGTCATATGGTGTCCTAAGAGGTCATAAGGGTTAATGGGACACCATATGACCCCTATGGACACCATATGAGCCCTAACGACACCATAGGGCCCCTTAAGACACTAAATCATGTCGTTAGGGGTCATATCATGTCCTACAACCTTGTAAGACACAATATGACCCCTAATGACATGATTTGGTGTCTTAAGGGGTCCTATGGTGTTGTTAGGGGTCATATGGTGTCTTGTGACACCATAGGACCCCTTAAGACACCAAATCATGTCGTTAGGGGTCATATTTACACCATAGGACCCCTTAAGACATAATATGGGCCCTTAGGACACAATATGACCCAAAACGACCCAATATGGTGTCATTAGGGGTCATATGGTGTCCTAAGAGGTCATAAGGGTTCATGGGACACCATATGACTCCTATGGACACCATATGACCCCTAATGACACCACCAGACCCCTTAAGACACCAAATCATGTCGTTAGGGGTCATATTGTGTCCTACGACCCCGTAAGACACAATATGACCCCTAATGACATGATTTGGTGTCTTAAGATGTCCTATGGTGTCGTTAGGGGTCATATGGTGTCTTGTGACACATTAGGACCCCTTAAGACACCAAATCATGTCGTTAGGGGTCATATTTACACCATAGGACCCCTTAAGACACAATATGACCCCTTAGGACACAACAATCTGGTGTCATTAGGGGTCATATGGTGTCTTAAGAGGTCATAAGGGTTCATGGGACACCATATAACCCCTATGGACACCATATGACCCTTAACGATACCATAGGACCCCTTAAGACACCAAATCATGTCGTTAGGGGTCATATTGTGTCCTACGATCTTGTAAGACACAATATGACCCCTAATGTTATGATTTGGTGTCTTAAGGGGTCCTATGGTGTCATTAGAGGCCATATGGTGTCCATAGGGGTCATATGGTGTCTTGGGAAACCATAGGACCCATTAAGACACAATATGACCCCTTCGGACATAATATGACCCAAAGTGACCCAATATGGTGTCATCAGGGGTCATATGGTGTCCTAAGAGGTCATAAGGGTTCATGGGACACCATATGACCCCTAACGACACCATAGGATCCCTTAAGACACCAAATCATGTCGTTAGGGGTCATATTGTGTCCTACGACCCCGTAAGACACAATATGACCCCTAATGACATGATTTGGTGTCTTAAGGTGTCCTATGGTGTCGTTAGGGGTCATATGGTGTCTTGTGACACCATAGGACCCCTTAAGACACCAAATCATGTCGTTAGGGGTCATATTTACACAATATGACCCGTTAGGACACAATATGACCCAAAGCGACCCAATATGGTGTCATTAGGGGTCATATGATGTCCTAAGAGGTCATAAGGGTTCATGGGACACCATATGACCCCTATGGACACCATATGACCCCTAACAACACCATAGGACCCCTTAAGACACCAAATCATGTCGTTAGGGGTCATATTGTGTCCTACGACCCCTCCTCTCTCTCTCTCCTCTCTCTCTCTCTCCCTCCCTCTCTCCCTCTCCTCATCTCTCTCTCTCTCCCTCTCTCTCTCTCTATCTTTCTCTTTCTCCCTCTCTCCCTCTCCTTCTATCTCTCTCTCCCTCTAAAATATGACCAATAAAATCTGATATCCGATTTAATCGGATATCGGATTTTTGCCATGTGGCAGTTTAGTTCATAAATGGCAGCAACAATTCATGAATGGCGGCAATGGGAATTTTTTTGGGGGACCACATATTTTTGTACAAAAATCAAATATCAGATAAAATCCGATATCTAATTTTAGTACTAAAAACCAAGAAAAAAAGGGTTTGTGGGCCATTCTGTAGATTCCAAAGGCCGACAATTTGGGTCCTATGTTTTTTGTCAAGGATCATGGGGTTTCAGATAGCTAGAGACATTTGTGCTTTTGGGAGATTCTTAAAGTGAAAACTTACATTGTCAATCATGAAGGAGCATATGTGTGGAGGGAAATGGGGAGTAGTAGTCGTCGGAAGTCTAAACACAAAAGAAAACTTTCAAATGACCAAGTTGAAGTATATAGAGAAAGAGATAGAGAATGTCATAGGAGGAGAAGATAAGGTATGTTAAATATTGCTAATGTTATTTCAACTGAAGAGGAAATTGAAATTGAAAATGTGCCACAAGTTATTGAAAATGAAATTGTAAATTTTGAAAGTGAAAATATTGAAAATTTTGAAAATGTTGAAAGTGATAATGAAAATGCTCAACATGTGGAAAGTTTTGACATAGGAGGTGAAAATGTGGAAAACTTTAACATTGAAGGTGGAATTGCCTCACCAAGTGAACCATATGTAACACCTAATTACTTTAGAAATGAAGAGCCTCTCATGGATGAACGACAAATTCCAAATCCAAGACCTTCAAGAACCCCAAAATGGTTATTTGAAATTGATGAGAACATTATTGTGAATCTTGAAGGCAAGAGGTCAACAAGAACCGTTCAGTTGTGGGAGCTACAAAACTTTTCAACCAAAATTTTAGCAATAAGACATTGACCGAGAAATGCCAACTCTTTGTTCAATTGCTAAAGATGATAAAGATGAGACCATTGCTAAACAAATTGAAGATTCGTATGAACAAGAAGACAGAGAGAAATTCTATTATTGCAAAAAATCTATTTGACGCTCTCAATTCTATTGGAAAGAATACCAAAGAAAGAGATAAGAGAGCCGCTCGAAGAGTGATTACAACCTCCTTAGTAAGCCATCAATTGAGGAAGGCTCGTCAAATGAGACAAACTTGTGTTGATTTTAACATAAACCGTAAAACTTTGGATAGAGCACTTGCATGAAGACAAAGACTTGACGATCCATTTCAACAAGATACATGGGCATTTGGTGGGAGGCTTCCATGTGTTGATAGAAAGTTGACTGACAATGTGAAGGAAGAGATTCAATAATTTTGGCACTCTAATTCTAGAGTGTCACCCAATGTAAAGGATGTTTTGAAATTAAGAATCGGCAACCGAGACCGCACACTGCATCCTAAATATTTCTTGGAATCAAGACAAACAATGTTGTACAATTTTTTTTATGAATTACATCCAACTTTGCAAATATCACAAAGGCCCTTTGAACCTTTGAAACCATTTTATTGTGTTCCTCTTAAGATTTGCAATACCTATTGTTGCAAGTACCGTGTGGAGTTTTCAATATACCATGAACTTTTATGTCATATTCGTTCTGCAATGCATACTAATGAGATGTTGCAAGAGTGTGGTGTAATTCTATTTCCGATATCATCAAGAGACTTGCAAGATCTATTTTTATGCTCTAGAGATGATGGTTGCTATTTCTATAGAAATGATTGTTTGAATGAGAAGTGCTTAGAATGCGGTGGGTTGTCAAAGTTTGTTTCATGTTTTCATGAGGGCAGCGAACACTAGTTTGGAAATAATTATGTTGAGAAAAAAAGATACGAGACAATGAAATATAATTTGAAGAGTGGAGGTGAAGGTTCTAGATGCGAATTAGTCTCAAGAGAAGTGAGTATTGCTGATTTTATTTTGGATTTTAAGGAAAATCTTTTCTACAAGTATGCAAGGAACACCCATAGGTCTCAGTGGTTGGATCAATAGTTCAAGATGTGTAAGAACTCTTTCCTGATTGGCACTATTGTATTGGTGGTTGATTTTGCAGAGAACTATACATTGCAACCATAGAATGAGGTACAGTCTCAGTACTACAATTCAGTCCAGATTGCTATTTTTGTTCACATTACATATAGACATGCTCTTGATAGTATAGAAGAGGACAAGAAGATAATGAAGGAGTATCATTTTTATATGAGTGATGATAGATCACACTCCTTCGAGTATGTGCAACATTCTTTCAAGAATTTTTTTGAGTTCTTGCATGAGAAAGATATTGCAATTGACCGGCATATAATATGGTTAGATAACTGTATGGGTCAATTCAAGAATGCTCGTATGTTTTATTGGTTGAGTAGAATGCATGTGGAGAGGCGTATACCTCATATTTGGTGTTTTTTTGAGGTAGGGCATGGGAAGGGAGAGCATGATGGAGCAGGTGCATGTTTGAAGAGAGCTCTAGTTAAGGAGCAATTGAGGCTTTCAGGTGCAAATTTCTCTGATGCACGTTCTATTGTTGATTGGTGTAGTTCAGCATTGTCACATGGAGGTACTCTTGATTCAGCAGTGAGCAGATTCTTTTGGTTGGTTGAGGAGGGGAACAGTGGGAGATAGATTGGATTGTCAAACAGTTAAAGATTCTTCAAAAATGCATTCATTTATCAGCTCAGATGCAAGTACATGGACCATTTGGACACGAGCGTTGGCTTGCTTTTGTCAGAGTTGTCTTCGGTGTGATTGGGATCAATGCGAGTCAAGTGAGTGGATTGATACATGGGTTCCCCACTATCTAACCTCTTTATCTCAAACAATATCCTTGTCAAATGATGACACGGAAAGTTCACTTGAGTATGATCATCTATCAGATCTTGTATAGCCAAGACATGTTTTTGCAGTTGTTGCACCGCAAGGGAATGAAGCTAGATCAGAATATTGGTTGGCATGATGTGTACAGGGAAAACAAAAGCCAACACAACGAGTGACAGATGATGATGAGTTCACATATTCTACAGGTTCAATTGTTGTTGTGGGAACTTGGTTGCGAACATACATGATTAGAAAGAATGGCATACCTGCATTTGAAGACTATTAGAGACACAAAACCATTATAATGTATTCACACCTTATTATAGCTACAAATGTCAAGTTGTTGAAGCATCAAGAAAAACCAAAGACCAAAGAGCTATGGACAATGACTACTGCTGATCATGAAGCAATACAGGATACTCTTAAACAAAGAGATGACCCTTCAGGAACACTTGAGTAGTAGGTCTTTAATGGTGCCTTATTTTTTTATCATGCATTTCATTTCAAACAATGATCATTAAACCTTAATGTTCAAGTTTGTTACGTGTATATTAAGGATGTGTTCAAAATGCAAGTCTATTGATGAGCGTTTTTTTTGGGCAACACGGTTTTTGCATGCACATAGTGAGTACACTCGATATAATTGGAAGGGACGTATTTTTGCAACACTACTTATGTTCATCCATGCAATTTATGTGTAGACTAACAATTCTTAAAAATACAGGTTCATGCTAGCTCATTCGTCGTTGACAAGACCCTCTCTTGGTGATGGTACATATTCCTTTGTGCATTAATGAGATTAAATTGTGGGTCTTGTTGTGTTTATTATCATGAAGATTATTCAAATGCATGTGGCTAGGACACATCTACAGTGGATCAAATTTTCATGACAGATGATCTATTGAATCAAACATTTGACATTGACTAGTCAAGGTGGTCATCAAACTTTCACTCAGGTAACCTTGTCTATTTTTATTCATTAATGGTTTATAAAATAAAGTCAGTTAGATTTTGGCAATTGAATAACATTCTTTCATTTTCAGACGCTGACATCAGATGCACCTAATATTCTCTCCACAATGGAGCATGGTGTTCTCTAGTAGTAGCATCTTTGATGCTTTTGATAGTAGTATGAGTCAGATTAGTAAATTTCTATTTTGATGCTTCCCACAGGGCTTTGCAACTTCAAATTGTGAGTGTGCCCCTATTACAAATGAATTGTACTTTAATCGACATAGATGGTCTATGATGGCTTTTTTGTAAGACTATATGGTTTTATTACATATATTGTACTTTAATCGACATATAACAATATCCAAGTGGTGGTAGGCATGAGCTTGAATATGGTAAGTTGTATGTATCTTGAAGTTGAATATGATATGTTGTATACATCTTGAAGTTGAACTTTGATTAGACTTTGTCAGCATTTGATGAATCATAAATGTCATTTCATTATTAATCTTGTGAGTGTGAGGTGTAGGAATAATAACTAATTGAGAGCATCAATTCAAATCCATAATATAGAGGATACTAATTTATTTATTGTAGTTTAGTGTAGAACTTATTTATTTTTTCTAATAATGAAATAGGTACAACTGTATTGAGATAAAATGAAGCTTTTCTCTCATATGAAGATGTCATATTGGCAAATTGGTCTATATTATAATACACAAGATGTAAGTAAAATCAAAACGCTCTCGTCAAATCCTTCCGAATTCTATGTATGCTAGGAGAGGGAAGAGTGTGTGGCTTTAGGGTACAGTTTTGGACTTGAACCATATTGCATAAATCTCAAGGCTTCAACTTGATTATCATTAAAGGTTTCTGATTGTTTACAAAATATCCTTTCATATCCCTTCATGGATGTCACATGCGTAGGGTATGACCCCGAGCGTTCGATCGAGTGGGGGGGCAAAATAGAAGCATGCATAGGGTAATAAGGCCTAACTAGACATGTCAAAGCTGACAGTTCATCATTGCGATGAGAAGAACGAGAAATCGGCCACGTGACAACATTCCATTGAGTGAGACTGATGATTTTTTTGCAAACTGAAAAATTGCTGCCCTAATTAAACCATAGGGCAACTTGAAAAACCGAGATAGGATTTTGTAGGGACCCCTCTCATGGCCCCATAGGTTCAAACGAAACATTTGCAGGTGCCATGGATTCTGAGTTAGGTCCCGTCAAAGTTTGACAATTTTGAGCAGTTAGGGCACTCAAGGGACGACGTCAGTAGGGTATGACCCTGAGCGTTCAATCAAGTGGGGGGGGAAAATAGGAGCATGCATAGGGTAATAATACCTAACTAGACATGTCAGAGCTGATGGTTCATCATTGTGACGAGTAGAATGAGAAATCGACCTATGACAACATTCCATTGAGTGAGACTGACGATTTTTTCGCCAACTGCAAAATTGCTGCCCTAATAAAACCATAGGGAAACTTGAAAAAATGAGATATGCTTTCATAGGGACCACTCTCATGGCCTTGTAGGTTCAAACAGAATGTTTGCAGGTGCCACAAATTCTGAGTTAGGTCCCATCAAAGTTTGACAATTTTGAGCACTTAGGGCGCTCAAGGGATGACGCAGGTAGGGTATTGCCCCCGAGCGTTCGATCGAGTGGGGGGGGGGGGAATAGGAGAATGTGTAGGGTAATAATGCCTAGCTAGACATGTCAGGGCCGACGATTCATCATCGCGATGAGCAGAACGAGAAATCGGCCATGCGACAACATTTCATTGAGTGAGATTAACGATTTTTTCACCAACTGAAAAATTGCTGCCCTAATAAAACCGTAGGGAAACTTGAAAAACTGAGATAGGCTTTCATAGGGACCTCTCTCATGGCCCTATAGGTTCAAACAGATCATTTGCAGGTGCCACGAATTTTGAGTTAGGGCCTGTCAAAGTTTGACAATTTTGAGCACTTAGGGTTCTCAAGGGACGATGTTGGTAGGGTATGACCTCGAGCGTTCAATCAAGTGGGGGGGGGGGGGGGAAATAGGAGCATGCGTAGGGTAATAATGCCAAATTGGACATGTTGGAGTTGACAGTTCTTCATCACGACGAGCAGAACAAGAAATCAGCCACGCGACAACATTCCATTGAGTGAGATTGATGATTTTTTCACCAGTCGAAAAAATTGATGCCCTAATAAAATCATAGGGCAATATGAAAAACTGAGATAGGCTTTCATAGGGACCCCTCTCATGGCCCCATAGGTTCAAATGGATCATTTGCAGGTGCCACAAATTCTGAGTTAGGGCCCATCAAAGTTTGACAAGTTTGAGCACTTAGGGCGCTCAAGGGATGACGCCAGTAGGGTATGACCCTGAGTGTTTGATCAAGTGGGGGGGGGGAAATAGGAGCATGCGTAGGGTAATAATGCCTAATTGGACATGTCAAAGCTGACCGTTCATCACCGCGATGAGCAGAATGAGAAATCGGCCACACGACAACATTCCATTGAGTGAGACAGATGATTTTTTCACCAACCAAAAAATTGCTGCCCTAATAAAACCGTAGGGCAACTTGAAAAACTAAGATAGGATTTCGTAGGGACCCCTCTCGTGGCCCTGTATGTTCAAACGGATCATTTGTAGGTGCCATGGACTCCGAGTTAGGACCCGTCAAAGTTTGACAATTTTGAGCACTTAGAGCACTCAAGGGATGACACCGGTAGGGTATGACCCCGAGCGTTCGATCGAGTGGGGGGGGGGGGAATAGGAGCATGCGTAGGGTAATAATGCCTAACTAGACATGTCAGAGCTGACGGTTCGTGGTCGCGACAAGGAGAATGAGAAATCAGCCACGCGACAACATTCCATTGAGTGAGATTGATGATTTTTTCGCCAACCGAAAAATTGCTGCCCTAATAAAACCATAGGGAGACTTGAAAAACTAAGACTTGCTTTCATAGGGAACCCTCTCGTGGCCTCATAGGTTCAAACAAAATGTTTGCAGGTGCCATGAATTCCGAGTTAGGTCCTGTCAAAGTTTGACAATTTTGAGCACTTAGGGCACTTAAGGGATGACGTCAGTAGGGTATGACCTTGAGTGTTCGATCGAGTGGGGGTTAAAATAGGAGCATGTTTAGGTTAATAATGCCTAACTAGACATGTTAGAGCTGACGGTTCGTCATTGCGATGAGCAAAATGAGAAATTGGCCACGCGACAACATTCCATTGAGTCAGACTGATAATTTTTTTGCCAACCAAAAAATTGCTGCCCTAATAAAATTGTAGGGTAACTTGAAAAATAAAGATAGGCTTTTGTAGGGACCCCTCTCATGGCCCCATAAGTTCAAATGGATCATTCATAGGTGCCATGGATTCCAAGTTAGGGTCCATCAAAGTTTGACAATTTTGAGCACTTAGGGTGCTCAAGGGACGACGCCGGTAGGGTATGACCCCGAGTGTTCAATCGAGTGGGGGGGGGGGGAAATAAGAGCATGCGTAGGGTAACAATGCCTAATTGGATAGGTCAGAGCTGACGGTTCATCATCGCGACGAGCAGAATGAGAAATCGGCCACATGACAACATTCCATTAACTGAGACTGACGATTTTTTCGCCAACCGAAAAATTGCTGCCCTAATAAAACTGTAGGGCAACTTGAAAAAATAAGATAGGCTTTCATAGGGACCCCTCTCATGGCCCCATAGGTTCAAATGGATCATTCGTAGGTGCCACAAATTCTAAGTTAGGGCCTATCAAAGTTTGACAATTTTGAGCACTTAGGGCGCTCAAGGGACGACGTCGGTAGGGTATGACTTTGAACGTTCGATCGAGTGGGGGGTAAAATAGGAGCATGCATAGGGTAATAATTCCTAACTGGACATGTCAAAGCTGACAGTTTGTCATCAAGACGAGTAGAACGAGAAATCGGCCACGTGACAACATTCCATTGAGTGAGACTGACGATTTTTTCACCAACCAAAAAATTGCTACCCTAATAAAACCGTAGGGCAACTTGAGAAACCGAGATAGGCTTTCGTAGCCCTATAGGTTCAAATGGATCGTTCATAGGTGCCACAGATTTTGAGTTAGGGCCCATCAAAGTTTGATAATTTGGAGCACTTAGGGCGCTCAAGGGATGACATCGGTAGGGTATGACCCCGAGCATTCGATTGAGTGGGGGGGGGGGAATAGGAGCATGTGTAGGGTAATAATGCCTAACTGGACATGTCAGAGCTGATGGTTCATCATTGCGATGAGCAAAACGAGAAATCAGCCACGTGACAACATTCCTTTGAGTGACACTAACGATTTTTTTGCCAACCAAAAAATTGCTACCCTAATAAAACCATAGGGCAACTTGAAAAACTGAGATATGCTTTCGTAGGGACCCCTCTCATGGCCCCATAGGTTCAAATGGATCATTTGTAGGTGCCATAGATTCCGAGTTAGGGTCCGTCAAAGTTTGACAATTTTGAGCACTTAGGGCACTCAAGGGACGACGCCGGTAGGGTATGACCTTGAGCGTTCGATCGTGTCGGGGGGGGGGGGGGGGTAAATAGGAGTATGCGTAGGGTAATAATGCCTAACTAGACATGTTAGAGCCGATGGTTCATCATCGCGATGAGCAGAATGAGAAATCAACCACGCGACAACATTCCATTGAGTGAGACTGATGATTTTTTCGCCAACCAAAAAATTGCTGCCCTAATAAAATCGTAGGGCAACTTGAAAAACAAAGATAGGCTTTTGTAGGGACCCCTCTCATGGCCCCACAGGTTCAAACAGATCATTCGTAGGTGCCACAAATTCTAAGTTAGGGCCCGTCAAAGTTTGACAATTTTGAGCACTTAGGGCGGTCAAGGGACGACGCTGGTAGGGTATGATCCCGAGCATTTGATCGAGTGGGGGGGGGGGAAATAGGAGCATGCATAGGGTAATAATGCCTAACTAGACATGTTGGAGCTGATGGTTCGTGATCGCGACGAGCAGAATGAGAAATCGGCTACGCGACAACATTCCATTGAGTGAGATTGATGAATTTTTCACCAACCGAAAAATTGCTGCCCTAATAAAACCATAGGGCAAATTGAAAAACCAAGATAGGCTTTCATAGGGACCCCTCTCTTGGTCCCTTAGGTTCAAATTGATCATTCACAGGTGCCATGAATTTTGAGTTAGGGCCTGTCAAAGTTTGACAATTTGGAGCACTTAGGGTGCTCAAGGGACGACGCCGGTAGGGTATGACCTTGAGCATTCGATTGAGTGGGGGGGGGGGTAAAATAGGGGCATGTGTAGGGTAATAATGCCTAACTGGACATGTCAAAGCTGATGGTACATCATCGTGATGAGCAGAATGAGAAATCAACCATGCGACAACATTCCATTAAGTGAGACTGACGATTTTTTTGCCAACCGAAAAATTGCTGCCCTAATAAAACCATAGGGAAACTTGAAAAATGGAGATAGGCTTTCATAGGGACCCCTCTCATGGCCTCGTAGGTTCAAATGGATCATTCACAGGTGCCACAGATTTTGAGTTAGGGACCATCAAAGTTTGACAAGTTTGAGCACTTAGGATGCTCAAGGGACGACACCGGTAGGGTATGACCCTGAGTGTTCGATCGAGTGGAGGGGGAAAATAGGAGCATGCGTAGGGTAATAATGCCTAACTAGACATGTTAGAGTTGATGGTTCATCATCGCGATGAGCAGAACAAGAAATCAGCTACGCGACAACATTCCATTGAGTGAGACTGATGATTTTTTCACCAATCGAAAAATTACTGCCCTAATAAAACCATAGGGAAACTTGAAAAACCGAGATAGGCTTTCATAGGGACCTCTCTCATGGCCCTATAGGTTCAAATGGATTGTTTGCAGATGCCACAGATTCTGAGTTAGGGCCCATCAAAGTTTGACAATTTTGAGCACTTAGGGTGCTCAAGGGACAACGCTGGTAGGGTATGACCCTGAGAATTTGATTCGAGTGGGGGGGGGGGGGGAATAGGAGCATGCGTAGGGTAATAATGCCTAACTAGACATATCAGAGCTGACGGTTCATCATCGCGATGAGCAGAATGAGAAATCGGCCAGGCGACATCATTCTATTGAGTGAGACTAATGATTTTTTTGCCAACCGAAAAATTGGTGCCCTAATAAAACCATAGGGCAACTTGAAAAACCGAGATAGGCTTTTGTAGGGACCCCTCTCATGGCCTCGTAGGTTCAAACGAATCATTCATAGGTGCCACGAATTTTGAGTTAGGTCCCATCAAAGTTCGATAATTTTGAGCACTTAGGGCACTCAAGGGATGACACCGGTAGGGTCTGACCCCAAGCGTTCAATCGAGTGGGGGGGCCAAAATAGGAGCATGCATAGGGTAGTAATGCCTAACTAGACATGTTAGAGTTGATGGCTCATCATCGCGACAAGTAGAACGAGAAATCGGCTACGCGACAACATTCCATTGAGTGACATTGACGATTTTTTTGCCAACCGAAAAATTGCTGTCCTAATAAAACTCTGAGTGTTCGACTAAGGTGGGGGGAAAAATAGGACCATGCATAGGGTAATAATGAATCGTATCAAGTATTGTTCATCAAATGAATTGCATTATATTATTCATTAAATGAATTGTATTGTTCATGAAATGTATTGTTCATTGAATGAATTGTATTGTATTGTTGATTAAATGAATTGTATTGTTCATAAATTGTATTGTTCATTAAATGAATTGTATTGTATTTTTCATTAAATGAATTATATTGTTCATTATAAAAACAACACTTACGATGAAATGAAATGAAATGAACTGTATTGTTCATTAAATAGCCATTATTAACCATTGTTAATTATTGGAATGAAGACTAAAGATTTCCATGATAACACCATGCATAGATGAGCAACAATTTATATGATCGAATATCAACTTTTGTATATATAAAAATGTCAAATGATTACAAATGTATGTCCATACACAAATATGGCATAAATGCCGACTGAAACAAAATGTATGTGTAAATACATGAATGTATGTCCATATACAAAATATACATGCCAACTAGACATGTAATCATCCCAAAACTATCTATAACATCCTAAGCTATTGATGGATCATCAAAATTGATCCTTTTCGCCACACTGCTTGGCTCTGAAGGATTCTGCACAAGAAAAACAAACCACGATTAATATTAGTTATATTATATAATTCACATTTGAAAAGTTAACAAAAAAATTAACTATAATTGAATTATTCATGTTTACCTCATCTCCACGTTTTCTCTTCAGCTTTGTAGGACTCTTGATGTATGTCTTCAGTAGAGGAGGTATGTTTTTAATATTTTCATAAACAACCTACATATGTTCAGAAACATGACATTGATACAAGTTAGCATATAATTGTCACTGATAATAACAAATTATATCTACTAATAAAAAAATAAAATAAACACACATCTACTCGAGGCATCTCTTCTTCTTCTTCAGGTATACTGGGTGTAGTCATCAAGGATGTGAAGCCAAGGATTCTCTGTATATATACACAACAAGTATGTGAAACTATCAATCTATGTCTAGACATTTATAATCACTATAAGTTATTTAAACTATTCATTCAATCATATTTGCATTCAATTACCTTTCCCTTGTCTCCAACCGCACTACCAGATCCTAAATCACACTGCTCCGAACTCATTCTGCTTGTGCCCTACAAGAGTAAAATAAGATATACATGCAAGCTACTACTGTAACTAGGAATTTGGAAATCATCAAAGCAATAGAAATTATACTAGCTCAATCATAAAAAACTAGATTGCAATGACAAGAAATCCTAATAACATTCAATAGAGATTGAAAATAAGACATTCAAATCAAATGCAAACCATCAAAAAAATGCGAATGTCTCCTCCAGAATTCCCCATTGTCCTTCTTTCTCCTTCAAATTAGTGTGTTTGTGGATCTCACCTACAAGTGCATAAGCATGAGATGAAAGAAAGATTAACAAAATGAGATGACAGCGTAAGGATACTAGAAGCGTGATTGATTTGGATTAGATCGATTCAAAAATGTAATTAATTGGGATGCTTGATTGAAGAAATTCATCCAATTTATAAACAAATTGGAGAAAAGACAAGATTAGCATGAAATTGATTCGAATGGAAATTCAAATAAAGAATAGCAAAATTATGACAAGTGTATGACAAATTGCTATGCAAGGTGTTATGACAATTTATGACAATTTATGACAAATTGCTATGCAAGGAGTTATGACAAGAATTTGAAATAGAAATAGAAATTTAGGAATTTAGGAGAAATTAGAAAATTAGGTGAATTAATTAATACTTTTTCATTCATTAATTAATTCACAAAAAGAGAAGGAATTAATTAGCCAATTAAATAAAAATTTAATTGTGACAAGAAGACTTGGGATAAATAAATAAATTATTTAACCTAGAGGGAAAATGACAAACAAGATTAAATGAATAAATCATAAAACCCTAGAAGATGAATTAGAAATGCAAGGACAACAATTAGGTCTTGACAAAAGATAATTGATGTAGGTTCGATCATGATTCTGATTGACAAAGGACCAGTGTTGATAATGATTGAGATTGGTTGACAAATTGACCAAGATTGATAAAGAGACCAACGATTGAGATTGGTTGAAGAATTGACCAAGATTGATAAAGAGACCAAATTGAAAGGTGCCAATTGATGAGGAACAATAATTGATCCAAATTGACATGATTAAAAAGAACAACGATTGACAACAAATTGATCGCAAAATTGATGAGATTGACAAGAGGACAAGGATTGATGACAAATCAATCGCAAAATGACAAGATTGAAAAGAGGACAAAACCCTAATTCTATCATCAATTAGGATTGACGATGTCCAAAATATGACAAATGAGCACGCACATTGATGCGACAAGATAAGATCGACGAAAATCATAACTGAAGATTGTTATCAACAAGACCAAATGCGAAAGTGATAAATATAAGGAATGCAGAAGGACCTGATGCTCGCAAATGATAAAGACCAAGTGCGCAACATAGAAGAAATGTTAATGTGATGCAAGAACCCTAAAATAAGGCAATGCGCAAATGTTAAAGTATGACTCTGCAAGCGTTGACCATTTTTAGACGTCTACATTTTTCCCCTCTTTGAGACAATGCGATTCTAAGTGTTGTTTCAAAGAACAATAATGAAAATGCCCCAGACAATAACAATGACATATGCATGCCCCCTCGAGGATTTGGCCAGAAAAATCCAGAAAAGAGGCCAATTGATCGATAAGAATGACAGAAGATGATAGGTTCGAACGGATCAAACGGACTACCAAGACTAATGGAAGAAATGTTAGTAAGAAGAAATTAGACAGAGGACAGTTAGAGATGAAGGAAAACTTGCTTTTACAAATGCACATAAGTAGGTGAGAACCTTTATTTAATGTAGCAAAGTGGATGCAGAGCATCGTGGCATTGAAGGCCAGAGCTGGAACGCAACCCCTTTTGCAAAAGACAGACACATCACACACAAGGAATGAGTGAAGCATCCTAGGGTGCATACATCAAGGGTCGAGGTATGTGCAGCATTCACAAAGTAAACGTACTTATCACAGACACCCAATGATATAGTTGCCCCAGTTTGTGACAAACATTCCACAAACAAAAAACACAACAAAGAAAAGAAAAAGGGACCATGAACCATCCCAGTCACTCTAAATCACTCAGTGACATCCTTGAGCAACATAGGAACATGATCGAAGCCAAAGATAAATCAGTAAAAAGATAAGACTCACAAATTCGACCAAGTCAAACAAACAGTCTGATCGTCATTGTCAAAAGTGGAAAATAGGAATGATCATGCTGTCTGGTTTCAAGGAATGTGGTACCCCATCTAAGATAGGACACAATCTGGTTTCAAGTATACCACACCCTGTATAAGACCCATGATAGTAGTGACAAGGACAAATGATATTGATGTTGATTGATTGATATGACAATTTTGATCAGTCTGAATGTCTGGTTTGATGGAAAAGTTCATCTGTTATTGCGTGATTTCATTGAAGCGTAGGGTGTGATTGATTGCCGTTGGATGTATGCTCAACGATCCGTTAATGCACAAAGGGTACCATTTATTGATAAAATGCAAAATGCTTGTTTTTGGATTTTGATGTTTTAAAAAAAAAATTTGTTGTTCGTTTTTCAGGACTTTATTTGATTTTTAGGGATTTTTTTCAGGACATTATATGATTTTTAGGGATTTTTTTCAGGACATTTTACGAATGTTTTTGAATTATTTTAGGACATTTTTTGATTTTTATGATTTTTTTTCAGGACATTTTGCAATTTTTATGATTTTTTCAGGACATTTTGCAATTTTTATGATTTTTTTAGGACATTTTGCAATTTGAAAGCTCCAGTAATTGATCATGACAAGGGGTGCGCACCCAATGAAATTTTTAAAGACATAGACAGCGACCAGTACCAAAACATATATACAAAGAATGGAAACCTGAGTATGCAAGACAATGATGTTAACCAATCACACGCCTGGAACAGAACATTGGGTCAGGACAAGGATAAATGTGATAAAGCTGCAGGGTCATGATAGATGACAAAGCAATAATCTTTTACACATGGCACCTGTTTGCCAGGTTTTCACCATGGTACTTGCCCAAAGCACCTATTTGCTAGGTTTTCACTAGAGGGCGAATGATTTTTCTATACTTTTGTTTGTTTTTTATTTTTCACTTTTATTTGATTTTTTCAATTTTTTGCTTTTTTTGTATTTTTTGCTTTTTTTGATTTTTTTGTAATTTTTTGCTTTTTTAAATTTTTTTTGTATTTTTTCAGGATCATATTTGAAGAACCGCTGATAGAAAACTATGCCCAGTACTTGCAAAGGTGCATGCTATTTACAGGATCTAACAAAGGTTCACCTTCTAGGGTTGCAAGCTGATATGCCCCTGAGCCATAGGCTGTAGTAACTATGAAAGGCCCAACCCAATTAGGTTCAAAATTTCCTTTGATGATGTTGGTAGATTGTGCATTCTTGGGGTTCGCCTTTAAGACCAAATCTCCCACTTCGAAGTGTCACCCTTTGACCTTCTTATTATAAGAGCAACGAAGACGGTTTTGATATGCTTGCAAATGTGTCAGGGCTATCTGACATTTCTCATCTAACATCTCAAGCTGATGCAATCGAGAGACTCTGTGCATCTCGTCATCAATCAAATTTTGCAGAGAAACACACAAAGAGGGAATTTCCACTTCCAAGGGTAAAATGGCTTCCGCACCATACACCAAGGAATAAGGTGTTGAGCTAGTAGGTGTGCGGATGGAAGTGCGATAAGCCCATAGTGCTGGATTCAACTATACATGCCAATCTCGACCAACGTCATTGACAACCTTTTTCAGGATCTTAATGATGGTTTTATTTGATGCTTTAGCTCGACCATTACCTTGTGGATAGTAAGGACTGGAAAAATGGTGTTGGATGTGAAACTTTTCATAGAGTTCCTTGACATCTTTGTTCTTGAATGGATGGCCATTATTTGTGACAATTGCAAGGGGAACTCCATATCTGTAGATGATATAATTCAATAGGAATTTTGAAATTTGCACACCAGTGATATAGGTCATAGGAATAGCCTCGATCCATTTTGTAAAGTACTTTATCACTGTAATGATAAACTTGTGTCCATTTGCAGATGTCGGGTGAATCTTGCCAATAAGATCCAATCCCCATTGAGAAAAGGGCTACGAAGATATGACGGAGTGAAGTTCTTGGGCTGGCACATGAATGTAATTTCCATGGATTTGGCATTTGTAGCATTTCTTGACAAAATCATGAACATCCTTCTCCATAGTGGGCCAATAATACCCAGCACGAACCAACTTTTTAGCTAGACTCAGACCATTGAAATGGCCCCCACATATACCATCATGAACCTCGTGTAAAGCCGTTTGTGCTTCATCAGAATCCAAACACCTGAGGAGGGTGTGGTCAAAGGAACGATGGTAAAGAGTGTCAGCGATGATGACATATTTGACAGTTTGGTGTATGAAGGCTCGACATTGGTTAGAGGAAAGGTTAGGTGGTAAAGTTTGGGATTTCAAATATTGATAGATGTCATTGTACCACGGGGAATTAGGACCAACAAGAACACACATCACATCTGCTGTCAGAATTTCAAAAGAAGGGATAAGCAACTGTTCAACCAAAAATTCACATCTATCCATATTATGGGGCATATTTAACATAGAAGCAATGGTTGCCATAGCATCTGCTGACTTGTCTTGAATTCTTGGAACTTGACTGAAATGGATAACTGTAAATTTTGTCTTGAAAAAATCCACCATATTCTTGTAGGGAATAAGCTTTTCATCTTTTGTTTCATAGTCATCATTCACTTGACGGATGACTAACTAGGAATCTCCATAGACTTGCAAATGTGTGATGTTCCAGTGGATCACTACTCGGAGTCTTGTGACCAGAGCTTCATATTCTGCAATATTATTGGTACAATGGAAAGTTATTCTATAGGATTTGGGAATAGCATCACCTTGAGGGGTGACAAACAATATACCTGCTCTGGACCCAAATTTGGTATGGGATCCATCAAAATATAACTTCCATTCATTAGAAGATGTGAGAGAAAAGACTGATTCATTTGGAAAATCCATCAACATGGGATGATCATCATGAATAGGTGCCTCTGCAAGTTGACCCGCTATGATTTGTCCTTTTATTGCCTTTCGCTCAATGTACTCAATATCAAACTCACTGAGGATCATAACCCACTTTGCTAGGTGACCTGTCAAAGCTGCCCTGCTAAGCAAGTACTTCAAGGAATCAATTTTTGCAACTAACAATGTCTGATGATTTAACATATAGTGTCGAAGCTTCTATGTTGCAAAGACCACTGCTAAACATGCCCGTTCAATAGTTGAATAATTCAGCTCATAGCCCACTAGTGTCTGACTAATATAATAAATAGCCCATTCTTTGCCTTCCTCATCCTGTTGGGCTAAGAGAACTCCCAGTGCTATTTCAGTTGTAGAGATATACAATATGAATGGCTTTCCTTCTATAGGAGGCATTAAAATAGGTGGTGACAACAGATAATCCTTGAGAGTTTGAAATGCTGATTGACATTACTCAATCCATTTAAAAGTGACACCTTTATGCAATAAATGCTGGAAGGGATGACATTTGTCTGCCAATTGAGCTATAAACTGACGGATTGACTGTAACTTTCCTTGCAGACTTCTTAGTTGACAGAGATTGGAAGGAGGAGGCATATCCATTATTGCTTTAACCTTTGTAGGGTTTACTTCAATGCCTCTGTGAGAAACAATGTACCCTAATAATTTATCAGCTGTGACACCAAAGACACATTTCTTTGGGTTGAGTATGAGCTTGTAGGTTTCCATTCGATCAAAGATTGGGCCAAGGATGGCTAGATGACTATCTCTGGTGACAGATTTGCATAATAGGTCATTAACATAGTCTTCCATCAAAGTATGCATAAAATCATGGAAAATTGTCGTCATAGCTCTTTGATATGTTGCTCCAACATTTTTAAGACCAAAGGGTATCACATTCCAGCATTAGGTACCCCAAGCACATGTGAAGGCAGTCTTATGTTGATCTTCAGGAGCAATGCAAATTTGATTATATTGAGAAAAACCATCCATCAATGATAGCATCTCATATCTGGCAGTCATGTCAACTATGATGTCGATATTCGGCAGTGGAAAATCATCCTTAGGGTATGCTTTATTGAGATCCCTAAAATCTGTACAGATTCTAATGCCCCCAGTTACTTTGCTAATAGGTACCAAATTTGAAATCCAGTCTGCATAATCAATGGGTCTGATAAAGCCCACATCTAATAATTTTTTTAAATCTACCTTGACCAAGAGAGCCACCTGGGGATGCATCTTTCTTAGTTTCTGTTTAATGAGCTTGGCATCTGATTTTAATGGCAAGTGATGAAGGACCAATTTTGGATCAAGGCTGGGCATATCTGCATAGGACCACATGAAACTGATCTTCTTCTCAAGAAAGAAATTGACAAAATCTATCTTTTCTTGTTTTGATAGAGAAGCAACGAAATGAATGACCTTAGGGTTGTCAGGTGTACCCAAATTTATCTCTTCGGTCATTTCCACAAGCAATGTTGATTTATCTTGACTTGATAGGGGTATGTCCAATCTTCCACCTTTGGGCGCCTCAGAGAGGTTTTCATCTGTAGGTACATCTTTTATTTTTACTTTTTCATGATCAGAGAGTGCCTTACGGTTTTCACTCAAAGACCCATTCTTTTGATTTTTTACTTTTTCTTTTTCTTTTTAATTTTTATGACTAGAAGATGGAGTTGACTCCCCAAAATATGCTGTGGAATCTAGATCAATAGTAAATCTTGCCTTATGATCACCTTGTGGTATGCCTTCCCGTAGTTCAAGGAATTCGGCAATTGCTTCGTCATTTTGAAAACAATCTAATATGAGTGGTTCTTGTTGGTCATGTTGGATAAGCTGTGGATAGACGAGAGGCATGTCATCATCGGTTGTAAGGAGAGAGAGGGTCGAGATGGTAAAAATGTAAATGTCCGTGGTATCACTATCTGAACTGCTAGTATTTGATTCAGAGCTTGGGTCCCAGAATGACTCTATCCAAGCATTAGGACATGTTTTAGGAGGGGGGGTTATTTCATGTTTGTCTTCCATGGGCAAATCATCAGGGTCAAGGAAAATATTGTCAAGGGTATAGGAGCTAGAAGAAAAAGAACTCCACTCCCATTCATTGGAATCAGTTTCGGGTTGGGTATCCTCAAGTGTCGTTTCATCATCAGAGTCATGCCCCTTTCTACACGTGGTCACTTTGGTAGACGAGGGTCCAATTCGCAATGGTACAAAACCTAACCCTAAAGTTGGAGGTCGCATCTTGGGTATAATAGGTTCTAGTCTTCCTTTCTTGTTAGGGCCCAAGCCACTGTAGCCATCATATCCCTTTTTCTGCAGCATAGTAAACCCTTTGCCATACTGCTCCACTGGCAACCTGACAGGTGGTGTCTCAGTGGGATCCTTATAAAGCCAATCTATGACATCATCATCCAAAGTTTCCTTGTCAAGTTCACCCCATCTGGTAAATGTAGTGGGGGGCTGATATTGAATGACTATCTTAGGTTCCTTTTGCAACAAATGTGGTTTGCCATGTGATTTTGGAGATATTGGTAAATTCCCAATGAGGAATGTTTGAGCCATTGAATACTCTCCGCATCCTTGGTCCTATATCTTCAATTTTCCTTTGACAGCATCTAACAATTCATTAGGATCCACATAATTATGTGAGTCAGCCTCTCTATTGACTAGGACTTGTTGCTTCGGGGAATCTTTTAGATTAGCACAAAATTGAAAGGGATTATGATCTCCTGGAATTGTTATTTCAGTCCCATTGTAAGGATATTTTAAACACTGATGATAAGTAGATGGAACTGCTTTCATTGCATGAATCCACGGACAACCAAGAATCATATTGTAAGGGAGATCAAGGTCTAGGACTTGCAGGAAAGTGTTTTCTGTCATTGGACTGACTCTGATAGGCAATGAAATTACCCCTTTAGATGGACACTCAACATCATCATATGCTTTGATTGTTATTCTTCTGGAAGAATCAATGTCATTTTCTGTATAACCAAGACTAATGACCACTCTCAAGGTACAGATGTTAAGACCTGCTCTGCCATCTATCAAGACTCGTCAAATCTAGCAATTATGAACAAAGACTTCAAGATGTAAAGGATCATTATGAGGGAGCTTATTAGGAGAAATATCGTTATCAAAGAAAGCAACATGTTGGGAAATAGCTAGATGTCCAATTCAGGCTTGAAACTAGTCAACATCAATGTCTGTCAGGACAGTGGACTCAATTAAAGCTTTTATCTAGGACTGTGCGATGCATAAGGGACATTTTCAACAACTCAAGAATTGATATTTGTGCAGGTGTCTTCCCCAGATGATCTAGGAGATTATACTGACTCGTAGGAGTTGATTTGGGAGGAATTGTAGGAGCTCCCTTCATGACTATTTTGGATCGACGAGTGGTGACTGTGCAAGTAGGATCTTGTCCCTTTATTCTTATGGTGGAAACATACTCATTTGACATGTGAAAACAATTGATGACATTTTTATAACTAGTTTTGGCATAATTAAGATTCGCTGTTTGGGTAGAGTTTGAAGAAGATGCTTTACCCTTGTCATGATCAAGCAAAGGAGTTTTGAAAATTGTATGATTAGTGTTAGAAGTCACGTTGGGTGGGTCTACCTCAATTAATCCTTGATCTAACAAGTCTTGAATCATATGTTTCAATTGAAAACACGATGCGGTTTTATGTCCTTTTGACCGATGGTATTCACAATATGCATTATCATTCCACCAATGCGGCTTTACCAATGGTTCTGCCTTGATATCTGGTAACTTGATAAACTTTGCTTGTATTAATTGTTTCATTACTGACTCAATAGGCTCTCCTAATGGTGTAAACTGTCGAGGAGGCCCATCCCTTGATCGGAAAGGTTTTCATTGCTGGTTTTGTTGCTGACCTTGTTGTTGATTATATTGTTGAGTGTATTGTTGATATGGCGGTTCTTGATTAACATTGCTCGCTGGTGTTTGATTTTGTTCCATAGTTGACATATTAGGAGCACTCAATTTCTTTATTGTGAATGGGGGTTGATTTGCATTTACTCTCTTGCATCGACAACTCCATCATTAGTGACATTCTTGTTTTTGTACCAAAATCTATTTATGTCCCCTGAATTATTTGTGTTGTCACTATCTTTGTTGAGCTTAATGATTCCCTTAGCTACAAGAGTAGTTTAAATGTTCATCTCTTTCTGAATGAGTTTCTCAATGGTACTGGGACTTTTCAATTTGAGTTCATACATCATTTCTAGGACCAAATTTTGAATAAATAAGTTCACTTGTTGTTCTTCAGGTATATCTAGGGAAGAACGACTATACAAGCTTTGCCATTGTTGCAAGAAAGTCACTAATGGTTCACCTTGCTTTTTCCTGGTGTTGCATAAATCTGACATGGTCACATCACTGTCAATGTTGAATGCGAAGTGGGATATAAACTTTTGAGCCAATTCTGACCATGTCTTTATGTTCCTTGCCAAATGCAAATACCAATCCATGGCTTGTCCTGTGAGACTTCGTGTGAATAAGCGCATCAAATATGTTTCCTCATAGCTCACTTCAGTACATGCCACAAAAAATGCTCGAATATGGTCTTTTGGATTGCCGTTCCTTTTACATTTCTCAAAATTAGGTGCCTCAAAATGCTTAGGGAAGGGAGGCATGTACAAGCTCTTGTCAAATGGATCAGGACATAAATCTTGATCTGTGTACAATTTCTTTGTTCCTTTGGTTTCCAATGCATCGACTTGTCGTTGTAACTTCTCAAGCTATTGCGCAAATGTGTCAGGTATCAAATATTTTGGAAGTTCATTGTTCACTCTTAGGTGTACTCTTTGTTGATACATCCTGCTCTCCATTGGCTATTGATGCTCAGAAATTGTTGTCTTTGGTGTCTCCGATATATAATGTTCTTGGTACAGCTCTTGTTGCGGTGGTTGTGCCATGCCTTGATATTGACCTTGTTGTTGTGCTTCTTGTGGTGGAATCATTGTTTGTAGCCTAGGTTGATATGGCAATTGAGGATGTTGTTGATATTGCATAGACATCATTTGTGGTTGTGAAGTATGATAACTTCTTTGTCTTGGCACATATTGAGGCACATGTTGTTGTTGATGCTGATGAATTGGAAGTTGCTGACTTTGTGCCAATTGTTGTTGTCTCGATGTAAATCCCATCATTTGCAAAAAACTTTGTTTGGGAGGTTTTTGTTGTTTCTCCTTGAGATGGGGTATGGCACTTGCATTGAATTGCTGTGTTGTTTGTCCAATCCACTGTGGTGGTTGCAAGTTTGAATTAACTTGTAATGGTGCAAAAGACACGGCAACATGTTGTTGAATGCGATATTGTTGTTGTTGTGCATGTTTGTTTGCACATTCGATTGTGGCTTTTGCGTATTACTCAATTTTTGCAACATCTGTTGTTGATGCAAACCACTATTTGTAGCTCTTTGTGTTGCCATTATTGAAGGATTTGTCACAATATTTTGAATAACAGGTACTTGAGTGTTTAACAAATGTATTGAACTTAATGGGACATAGGAACTTTGTTGCATTGTGGAATTGTTTTGGACATTGGTGAGATCAGGCATTCCAGTCGTAAAGCTTTCTTGCATCTTAGATTTTGATCCACTTGCAATTACTCGAGGAATCATTTCTTGTTGAGGGACTATCAATATCTGTGTGGCCCTCATTTGATCTTGTGTTACAGGTGTTGTATTAAATAATGGATTGTTTATTGTTTCAAATGGTGACTTTTGAGGAATAGTCACTGTCAACGTTTTTGAAGCACGTTTACTCATCAAGGTGTGTTGAGTTTCTTGTTGCACATTTTCTTCATTTGGATGTGGAGAGAAAATTAACAACTCATCGCCTTGTTGCTTTTGCACATTAATTTGCTCACTTGAGGAGGTCACATTACTCATCATGTCAAGATATTTTTGTGGGAACATCTTAAAGACCTTGTTCAAGAATTTATCCATCTTTTTTGTCAGCTTTGGATCTTTAAGGAACATGTCAACATCATCGGAAGCATCGGAATCTGATGAAGAATTTGGTAAAATATTTGGATTTGTTTCTTGTTGAACGCCTTGATATGAACCAAATCCTTGTGAAAGAGTTTGTTCTTCATGTAATGTTTGAATTTCATGTTGCAGGTTCGGTTGATTCCAATCAAAAGGTGCATTTCCTCTTGGTGTTGGTGGAACACTCCCATGTCCTGGTTTCATGGGTACAAACATTGGCTCATATAATGGAGGTGGTCCAAGTTGAACCATTCCATATGATGGTAATGATGTGTTTGACGAACCTTCAATTTGTAATGATTGACTAGGTTGCAATTGTGAGTTTGATACATTGTCAATGGGTTGATATGTTGGTTCGCCCATCTTCTTAGATTTTGACCTTGTTTCAACAGGCATGTCACTATGCAAATGGAATATTTTTGGAATTTTTCAAGGATGATGTATGATATGAAACTAAATGCAAACCAAATAGATGAAAATGCAATCTATGGCAAGAATGCAACCTATGTTTTTGGTTGTTTTTCAAGATTTTGACAAAATTTTTGGAATGCAAATCTAAAAAGAGACCCTTAGGAAATTGAAATGATGTCTAGACCTCAAAGGACAAAAGGACCAAGTGACAAAAGAACAAAATGATAATGTCTCCCCTATATGCTTGGATACTAAGCTAGGTTTGACCAAATGAAATTGATGACAAAAAGACAAAAGTTTGATAAGGTCTAGACTTCCTAACAATGACTTAGGTTTTATTCAAAGACTTGGATTACTCAAGTATGACAAAACCTAGTTTTTGAGACTATGTGCAAGAAAGCAATGATTATGACAATGACTTAGGATATGATATGAAAATGATCTAAGGATATGATATGACAATGCAATGATAAGGAAATGTGAAAACCAATGACTTGGAATATGTGAAATGCAACCTATGCAACCTAAATGGAAATCTGTCTTGGATATGACAATGAAATGCAAACTTAGGGAAAATGATCTTGGACCTAAGTGCAAAATGAGGATGCTTGCAATGAAAAGGACTAAAATGAAAGGAGATGACAATATTCCTTAGGACCTAAGTGGGACTATGCAAAACCTAACCTAAAGTGACATGAATTTTGAAACAAAGACATTTAATGTGTTGACGACCATGTTCAAATGTTGGATGAATACTTGGACAAATTTGGACCTTTGTTTGGATTGTGTTTTGAGTTGAATGTTGTTGATTTTGAAAATCCAAGTTGATTATGAGCACTTTTGAAAGTTTGTTTTTAATGGAACCTTTGACAATCATGAAAAAAAAAATGTTTGTTTAACTTTGACTCCAGACAATCAAGCATATTTACAACAACTCCTATGGCTGGCAAGGACAATATCTGTTGAATCCTCTAACCATAAAATACAACACTTAGCCGGATAGCTAGACGCTTGGTAGCACTGGCTCCCCCTTATAGTGCACTCACTTCTCGGACATACCAAGCTTTGAGTTCAAGGGGCATCACTTCCCAAGAACTTGCTATCTCTAACTAAGGAGTACATGAGAGGTGTCTTTGGCATGTGTGTATCACAACACCTGAGCCAACAGATAGAAGGTTTTTGGTCTTTACAAACAAAAGGTTCTTGTAAGGGCATCCATTTGGGTGGGTATTGATCCAGTGAATAAATCATCGCAATACCATTCCAACACCCATTGTCTACAACTTTCGTTGCATCCACAGTTATTTAGAGTGGTTCAGAAGAGCTTGGTTTTAGCCCGTCACCACTTAGGGTCATTCCCTCTCACCAATGCCTATGCAAAGTGCCAGGCAAATCAGGAGGTAGGCTCAATTCTAAGGCTTAAAACACACAATCAAATTGAAAACAAACAAAGCATGCATGGTGTTCATTAACCTTTAGGAAACTAAATGTGCAACTACTTTAAAAATCACATGCAAGATGTTTTAATAGAAGTCTTTGACCATGTCCTGCATAAGATTTGTTAGTAGTTTCATTCTTAGTCTTCATCACACGTAATGCCAAGGTGTTGCACAGAGAATTAGTATCAACAAACCATAATGCAAGAAATAGATTGCAAATAGACAAACTTGCAAGTGAAAACAACTATTTTTACCCCTATTTTTGGCCTCACACAGGCGCAGATCTCAGCTACATAGGCATAGATCTAGGCTACATAGGCACATATCTAAGCTACATAGGCGTAGATCCCTTCTGTATAGGCACAAATCCCTTCTACACAGGCACCGGAGTGTCCAGAAAGGTCTGAATTGCTTTGTTTTCTTGGGTTTTCACTTGCAAATCAGCTCAAAAGTCACTCAAAACAAGGTTAAATGGTTAGTTCACGTCGGGTTCACCAGAAAATGTAACTAGGAATTTGGAAATCATCAAAGCAATATAAATTAGACTAGATCAATCACAAAAAACTAGATTGCAATGACAAGAAATCCTAATAACATTCAATAGAGATTGAAAATAAGACATTCAAATCAAATGCAAACCATCAAAAAAATGCGAATGTCTCCTCCAAAATTCTCCATTGTCCTTCTTTCTCCTTCAAATTAGTGTGTTTGTTGATCTCACCTACAAGTGCATAAGCATGAGATGAAAGCAAGATTGACAAAATGAGATGACAACATAAGGATACTAGAAGCATGATTGATTCGGATCAGATCAATTCAAAAATGTAATTAATTGGGATGCTTGATTGAAGAAATTCATCCAATTTATATACAAATTGGAGAAAAGACAAGATTAGCATGAAATTGATTCGAATGGAAATTCAAATCAAGAATAGAAAAATTATGACAAGTGTATGACAAATTGCTTTGCAAGGTGTTATGACAATTTATGACAAATTGCTATGCAAGGAGTTATGACAAGAATTTGAAATAGAAATAGAAATTTAGGAATTTAGGAGAAATTATAAAATTAGGTGAATTAATTAATACTTTTTCATTCATTAATTAATTCACAAAAAGAGAAGGAATTAATTAGCCAATTAAATAAAAATTTGATTGTGATAAGAAGACTTAGGATAAATAAATAAATTATTTAACCTAGAGGGAAAATGACAAACAAGATTAAATAAATAAATCATAAAACCCTAGAAGATGAATTAGAAATGCAAGGACGACAATTATGTCTTGACAAAAGATAATTGATGTAGGTTCGATCATGATTCTGATTGACAAAGGACCAGTGTTGATAAATGATTGAGATTGGTTGATGAATTGACCAAGATTGATAAAGAGACCAATGATTGAGATTGGTTGATGAATTGACCAAGATTGATAAAGAGACCAAATTGAAAGGCGCCAATTGACGAGGAACAATAATTGATCCAAATTGACACGATTAAAATTAACAACGATCGACGACAAATTGATCACAAAATTGATGAGATTGACAAGAGGACAAGGATTGATGACAAATCGATCACAAAATGACAAGATTGACAAGAGGACAAAACCCTATTTCTATCATCGATTAGGATTGACAATGTCCAAAATATGACAAATGAGCATGCACATTGATGCGACAAGATAAGATCGATGAAAATCATAACTGAAGATTGTTATCAACAAGACCAAATGTGAAAGTGATAAACATAAGGAATGCAGAAGAAGGACTCGATGCTCGCAAATGATAAAGACCAAGTGCGCAACATAGAAGAAATGTTAATGCGACGCAAGAACCCTAAAATAAGGCAATGCACAAATGTTAAAGTATGATTCCGCAAGCGTTGACCATTTTTTAGACGTCTACAACTACATAATCTAATTAAGACCAATATAAATGATGAGCATGTATGTACAATAAAATACAAATGACTAGGTGCAATAATATATGTATCGTCAAGCTATCAAGGCCAAATGAAATAGCCAACAAGGTGCCCTCCTGAATATGTCTAAACTCATCCTCGGTCATCAACTATTAAATAGACCATGTAAATAAAAATTAGTACTTAATATTATCTAATTTATAAATATTTAATTAAAATATAACATGAACTGTGAAAATACAAATCTTACCACAACATCATCAATGTATGATGATGGTGCCTCCTCACCTCTAGCACGTGAGGAGTCCCTATGGTATCCTCTAGTCTATGTAATAACATTTGGTGCATCATGAATCTCATGCACCTCATAATCTGCACTATCCACAGGATGATCGACGGGCTGTCCTACTGGACCCAAGCATACGTGCCCACACATGACACAACTATGGGGCACACATATGTGTGGAGCTGAGGATGATGTGTCAATGCCACTAGATGCACCACTACCATCAACAGTAGGCTGAGCTACTGATGCGGCCTGAGAAACCAAAAGGCTACTTAAAGAGTGAATAACTGATATGGTTCGTGAAGCCGCCTCATGAATGATATCAGGATGCTGCACTACAGGTGGGGGATCAACAGGAGGAGGGGGGACATACAGGCCCTGAACTACTCTGACTGCCCCAAGTCTATTTTGGGGCATACCTAAACCTACACCTTGGAAAGGTTGGATGTCAAAGTAGTTCACATGTTTGTGTAAAACAAACTCAGCATACAATTTTTTTATAAAATAGAAGGGGATATCAAGATTGTTGTTGGGTGGTTTGTCGAAAACCATCCACCAATGATCCCAAAGGTTTTTCACAATCCCATCATTTGTGCACCATTTAATAGAAAGTTTTATTTTTTTGGGATCTACAGGCTGACCAGTATAGGGATTGACAAACAATGAGGTGATTTCAGCTTTGGATATCTCAAGATCTTTGATATCCTTATACGACAAGCCATCTGCATATTTTTCCCTCATAGAATCTTGCCACAAAAGGGCAGCATCGTGCTCCTCAGTCATGGTTTCCATACTTTTTATGATTGACGTGAGAGGATCAAACATTGGGTTTAGACGAGGGATACTACGATAAACTTCTGCAATCCCCCTCAATTCATTCAAATTTTGTGCAATCAAATCCTGAATTGAGGGGGGGTTTGGCAAATCAGGGTTTGGCTGTTGCAGTTGTTGTTCATCAGTGTTTTCATTGTTATCCCCCATTTTTAACCTAATTGATTGTAAATAATTAAGTTTAGTTAACAAACTTAAACAATTAGGTATTTGATTTAAAAAAACCTAGTTTCCATTAAAAAAACCATATTTTCAATGAAAAATCAAATAAACATTAACAAAAAATACAAAAAAAGAATGAAAGTGATTCAAAACAATAAAATTCTTACCTCTGAATCTATCTTTTAGCAATTTTTTGTCAAAAAAGGGGATATCAGATGGAACAGATATCGGGTTGTGATGAAATCGCACGACCCATGAGTTAAAAATGACTCACGGGCTGCCACTATCAAAATATAAAAGTCTCAGAAAATTGGATATCCGATTTTTACACTTAAATTATTTTTAAATAACATATATAATATAATAATATATTATATAATATATTATAATATAATATAATATTATAATATAATATTATATTATAATATAATATTATATTATAATATAATATTATATTATATTATATTATATTATAATATAATATTATAATATTATATTATATTATAATATAATATTATAATATTATATTATATTATAATATAATATTATAATATTATATTATATTATAATATAATATAATATTATATTATAATATTATAATATTATATTATAATATAATATAATATAATATTATATTATAATATAATATAATATAATATAATATTATATTATAATATAATATAATATAATATAATATTATATTATAATATAATATAATAATATAATATTATATTATAATATAATATAATATTATAATATTATATTATAATATAATATAATATAATATAATATTATATTATAATATAATATAATATTATATTATAATATAATATAATATTATATTATAATATAATATAATATTATAATATTATATTATATTATAATATAATATAATAATATAATATTATATATAATATAATATTATATATAATATAATATTACATTATTATATTATATATAATATAATAATAGACTATATATTATATAATATGTAACATATAATATATTTTTCAAATTAAAATTACAAATAACAATCGGATATCTGATTTGCATAGGTAATTACCAGGCCAAGGTGTACTGACACCTAGGCCAAGCAAAAAGTCAACACGGATTTTCACATTTTTAGGCGAGTGAAGAAGGCTATTTTTTTCACATCGCCACTTTTTGGCCCCCCTTGATCGTGCACTAACCCTCAATCTAAACTACATTAACCTCCCTATGGATTATTCAAGAATCAATAATAATACAGTTACAATGATTCTCAATAATACATATCATGTTACATTTACATTTATTGAATATCTTGCAACTGAAAGATATAGACACTAGAATGAAGAAGATAAGATCTTTCCCAATGCATACGAACAAGTCATCGGTCCCTAATAGAGTTTCGTAACAACCACCCAACCATGTGGAACCCTCAGGTCCACCCCACTGTGCTCATGAGATAGAAACAAGACCCCAAACAAACAAGCCAACAAGAAGGAGAAACAAGGTCTACTATCAAGCACAACACTAGCATCCATTAGAACAAAAGGTATACATAAGTATAAAGCACAAACATGAAGCATGTCAAGGATCCGCCAGAGGCTTCCACTCATAATCAACCAGGATAGGATACTAGAGTACAAAAAGTAAAGAGTGTCATTTCATAGCCTCAACATGGGCTATCCTAATAGCCTCTCTAGGCCTCAACCCCCATTTCACAACTCATGTGGAACTGAACAATCCTTTCATGAAAACAAGGAGGTTCAATTATGCCAAATCAACGCCCCTTAGACGACCAGTCCTTCCCAATCCTATCATTAATTAGTACAAGAACTCAAGTCCATGGGTGGGGCACCATATTATCTTGTTAATGGGTTTCACCCCAGTTCATTAATTAGGTTATCACTTGATTAAGAAACTCTCCAATGTTTTATCCTAGTAGCCTCTTTAGGGCCCCGACACCCAGAGCCACTCACCCTTAGTGAATCTAGATACCTATACCCTAGGATTTGATTGATAAATCATAAATGATTAAGGAAATAAATATCTCATATAGATCATTCATGAATCCATAATCAATAATTGAAATACATAGCCATACACATAGGCCTTTCTAGGCCTTATTCATCAAGGATTCAACCATGAAACCACTGCCAAATGCAAAATCAACTGGATTCCTTCACAACCAATATTTGTGATGGACATATGAACACAAATCAACCCAAAATAGATCATATAGACCCAAAATAATATGATCAATAGGGTACAGGACCAAACTGAGCCTCTAGAACGCTCTTGGGACCAAATTAGGTTAAAACAGAAGACACACAAAATTGAGTCAATACCTGTGCACTTGTAGCCCAATGTTGCACAATCAAGGGATCTTACTACATAATTATGGCTTTTAGCTATGTAGTTGCAGCCTATAATTATGCAGTTGTAGCCTGCAACTATATAGTTACACTTGTAGTTGTGTAGTTGTGTAGGGGTGACTTGTGATGCTTAATTGGGAAACATATTGACTTAGGAGGCAAAATTAGGGCAAGACCCATATGAGGGATGCTTGTTTTTGCGTCCAGAAACATAATCAATTCAATTCCAAGACACTCTTATAGAAAAAAGGACAACAATACTTACAAACAACCCCAATTTTCTCAATGAAATCAAATGCATTTCGAATCGAAAGTTAACATTTCAAACTGAAATTTAAAACAATTTTTCAAATTGATACAAGTGATCATAGACACACCATATTTCCACTTCAAAATAATAAATTCAAAGAATAAAAAAGAATGAAGAAGAACACTATCTTGAAACTCTAAAATAAAACAAGGAAATGGAGAAGCATTCACACCAATTCACTCCAGTCAATACCTCTCCAAATAATAAAAAATTAAATCAATCCCAAGAAAAATCCTCTCACAATCCAAGCCTTAAATGAATCTAATAAATCTTCAATCCAAACCTCCACAAAATCCAAGCCCCAAAATTGTAATAATTTCATCCAAACTCCACTCCAAAAACCTCCCCCAAAAATGTCGCAAGCCAAAACGCCCCCGCCAAAAAAAAACCAAAAACCAAACAAAATTAATTTCCCTCTCCAAAAACAACCAAAAAACCATTATAGACATAAATTTTATTAATTGACTTCGTTAATTAATTGTCAAATTTACAATGAACTCCCACCAAAATTATATTTTATTAAATTAATATCATTTACCTCCACCAACATAAATAACACTTGCACTATAATTGTGCTCACATAAATACAAAAAGGGAGTAAATATAATAATATCAACTACTACAATTAGATCACATAAAGGTGCTAAAAATAATAATATTTATAATAATAATAATAAGGATGAGAAATATTTATACCATTAATAATATTATTAATAACATAAATATTATTAATAAAACATGACATTAATGATAATAATCATCACAAGATAAATACATCATAACCACACAACCAAAGATCACTGACATAGGGTACATGGACATTGTTTTCATGGCAATCCAAGAAGGTAGACTCAAGACCAAGATTATCATCATAATTTAGGATGATGACTTGGGTTAGGTCACTTGGGCCTTAATGCTATCTCCATATACCACCATCGAGGATTGTTTAGGCATGCTTAGACCAATGAATCTAGGTGGAGTCTATGTCTTGTATTTGCATTGAAAAAAAACATAAAATACCTGCACAACATATATATCTATATATATACCCATCATCAGGATATGCAATAACATCAGTAATCATAATCAATCCTATGAGATTTTGCCAAGATCAAGAGTTCAATGAAATGTACAAAATAGAGAGACAAAATATAGGACAAGAATAAACTGTATTCCCATCAATAGATGAATGATCAATAGTTATTGTTACAATGAATATGAGCCTGCATATATAGGCCAGGCTATATGGATATGTGAACACACAAACATGGCATGTGGCTCAATAAGAAACAAGGGTAGGTAGGAAATAGGTGTGGTAGGTAGGAGAAACAATAAAATATTTTGCATGAGGTGGATCACCCACCGAAGGTGGAATTATCATCCCACAATAAGTGGATATGATAAAGTAGTAACAAGATCACACCATAAAAGGTGGAAATTTTCCTACACACACTATCCCAATGTGGCACAAACACCCAAGTGTCTCATACCCGAACTACTATGAAATGTATTTCCTAAGTAAACTTAAGTAAGGTGTAATAATATCCATGATGAATAATTATTTACACCAACACCCCCCCTTAAGTGCAACTCAAGGGAATGCATTTAAGTTTACAATGCAGCTAAGCAATGCAATATGGGTCCCAGCTACAAGGCCATGTTAGGTACCCATGTACAAGTGCAAATGCATGAAAACCAATGCAATGCAATCTCTCACAAAGCCGGGAAAGAGAGAAAAACCTAATGGGAAAAAACCCTCCCCCAAAAGAGAGATGAAAACTAGATACAATGATCTCTCATAGAAGCATGTGAGGAACAAAACCCCATGTGAGGAGAAAGTCCCTCCCATATGAGAGAAGAAGAAGAGAAGCTAGGAAGCCCCCCTCAATGTAGAATTTGCACCAATGGTAGAAGGTCGAGAATAAATGGAGAAACTATTCCATGAACACCAAATAACATTCCTCCCCTTAGGAAGAAACAAAACCAAAGGTGTATCCATGAAGTCTCCCCTATCATGAAGGGAATATGTATGAAAAAAAATCATGATGAATGAAGTCTCTAAAAATTGCTCAAGTGTCCCCATGTCGAAGATGAAAGATACCCCTTCCAAAGGTGGTAAATTGCTCCACACTACTAAGAAAGGTACTCCAAGATCTAGTGGAGATGATAGTAGAACAAGTCCCAAAGACTCACATGTCTCCTCAAAGGATAAAGAGACCTCCTCCAAGTGTTGTACATAAGTATCCACAATCATATCAACCTTGAAAGAATGATCATGTAGAGAATGAACAAGAGGGTCAGAGTGTTCCCTCGCAGCAATCGAAGAAGGATAATCTTCATCAAAGAGAAGATGAATATCATCAATGATGTCTCCTAAATCTGCAATGTCTGTCAAGTACTCATCCCATGACTCTGAAGATGGAAGACAATGTATATCCTGCTGCACTGAATCACATGAAGGCAAAATGGTTGCACTATCTCCATCATCAGGTGCAATAGGTGATGTGATATCAATAGGAGGAGATGAAACACAAGGCTCAAGAACAGGGTCACATGTGAGGATCCCCAAGTTCAAGTACCCAAAGTTCTCCTCAAAATCTGAACCATCATAAGAAGTGTGATCATCATATGAATAATCATCATATGTGAAATCAACATCATCAACAAAATCTGAAAAGGAGTATAACTGAGATGCATGATCAACCACCCCAGTCGCAATAATAGCTCGTCTCCAAGTCTCTAATGAAAACTCACTCAGGTGTTAACTCCATAATTCTCTTAGTTGTACCATGTGTGATTTGATAGATATAAAGGAGATTGTTTTTCAAATGGGGTACACACAACACATCATTGAAGGAGTTATCACCAATGACAATATATCCTTTCCCAATCACATCCATGTATGTATGATTTCCCATCAAAATCTGTGGCATGGTGCAAGGCTCAAATGTAGAGAACATAGATTGTGAAGATGTCATATGATGAGAAGCTCCTGAATCTAGAAGCCATCTCCTTGAATCATGACTGGTAGTAGCACAAAGAGCTTTTCCTTTTCTTGTCCCAAAAGAGTGAGTCTTCCCACTTGTAGAAACCATGAATTCTTTCTCTTTCCCTTTTGATTGTGTGGAAGTAGAAGTTGATGAATCATTATTCTTGTAGACATTAGACAAATCAATGTTATGCTTTTTGAGGATATGTGTGAGCTGATCAATCTTCTTAGAATGGCAATGATGCTCCTCATGATCAAACTTTTTACAATAGGCACAAGTAGGTCTCTCCCTCTTTGGTGAATTGTCCCTCTTGGAAGAGGATGAATCTCCTTGTTGTGGAGAAGGTGATGCTTTGTCCTTAGGCTTTGATTGCCATTTCTTCTTGTTTGAGTTGTCCTTTCCTTGATTTCCTTTGTTCCCTTGATTTGTCACTAATGCTTGAGATTTAGCAGTCTTAAGAATGCCCATACTTATCAACTTAGTTTGTTTCATCGTCAACATTTCAGCAAAAGCATCAAATGTAGGCATTGTGTAGCTTGAACCCATCATCATCCTATGGGTTTGGAAACTAGAAACAAATGCTACATATTCTTGTGGAAGCTTGGCCATCAAATTAAAGATCAATCGAGTATCCTTCTTATCAATGCCACAATCTTTGAGTTGTGCCCTCAACTCTTTTGCCTTAGTGACATAATATTGTATAGTATCAAAGTTATTGGGATCTAACATGATGAGATCACTATCAATTTGATATCCCGTAATCTCATCAACTTGACCATACAAGTCTTGAAACTTTTGCCAAGCATCCTTGATTGGAGTACATTTCTCAATATGAAAAATGAGATCCTTTGATACATACTTTCTTAAGGTACCAATTGCCATGATATTTTTAGTGAGCCAATCCAAGTGACCAACAAGATTAGCCTTAGGATCAATGGGAGAAACAATAGTTCCATCAATATAACGACTTAGACCTTTTCCATAAGTTTACTCCATGCATCAATTTTCCAAGTAGCCTAATTATGAGGAGTTAAGAGAGGAAACTTAGGAGAACCCATATCAGCAAAAAGGAAGTAACAAAAGAGCACAAAGCACAAGAGATACCCCCAAATTCAATCAATCAAAGTACCCCCCCAGAAATGATGATTTTGGCACTTTATATATAGTGCGTGTATAATGGGCCACTTGCAAAACAAAGCAAGGTGGACTTATGATTTCAATTTTACAGCTGCCTCAAATAGGCTATAAAAGACTCCATCAAATACTGCAAGTGATCTAAACTAAGATCCAAGCAAAATACAAATACCAAATAGGCCAGAAATGACCAAATACAGAAAGTACAATTTCTACTCAAAATCACTGCAAACTAATAGAAAATTATCAAAGTAGATAAAAACATTATGCACTTTCAAAAAAACAACACCTGAAAAGGAGTCCATATGAGCTCGAACGAAGCCTTCAAAGTTGTTAAAATTGGGATTTCATGATTTCAGAAAAACTTGTATCCACAAATCAAAAAAATCCTGCACCTCTGTACAGATCATGAAATTCTACCCCAAAACAAAAAAAAAATGCTTGAAAAAAGGAGTCCGAATGAGTGAGATATCACTATTTGAAAATTGTCTGCAAAATTATAATTTCTGGAAAATTTCTGCTACAGCTTCAAACTTCAAATGCCTCTCTATTTGGTCTCCGAAGTCCGATTTGGATGAAACAAAAGGCAAAAATGACTTTCTTGGACCTCCTCAATCCAATGCTGACCTTAGATTTGACCTATCAAGCTTCAATAATAACCTACAATAGAAAGCTCCAAAATATACAACCCAAAATAACACAAAATTTCTCTCAATTGACAAACCAATGACACTCTAATGAGCTCTGATACCATGTGAGATTTTGCCAATATCAAGAGGTCAATGAAATTTACAAAATAGAGAGACAAAATATAGGACAAGAATAAACTGTATTCTCATCAATAGATGATTGATCAATAGTTATTGTTATAATGAATATGAGCCTGCATATATAGGCAAGGCTATATGGATATGTGAGCACACAAACATGATATGTGGCTTAATAAGAAACAAGGGTAGGTAGGAAATAGGTGTGGTAGGTAGGAGAAAAATAAAATATTTCACATGAGGTGGATCACCCACCGAAGGTGGAATTATCATCCCACAATAAGTGGATATGATAAAGTAGTAACAAGATCACACCATAAAAGGTGGAAATTATCCTACACACACTATCCCAATGTGGCACAAAAACCCAAGTGTCTCATACCAAAACTAATATGAAATGAATTTCCTAAGTAAACTTAAGTAAGGTGTAAAAATATCCATGATGAATAATTATTTACACCAACATATCCTCCAAAAGGATCACCTAAAACATATTTTAGTACATCATGATCCATCATAATCATAATACATCATTTTCATATCAATATCATTAAGAAACCATAAGTAGTGAATCCTAATATGATAAATAGGTCCTTATATATAAACCATCATAACAATATCATGTCCCAAAACATAGAGTCATTAAGCATAAACAACCTTCAATAGATCAACTGAGTATGGCTACTCTAAACATGTAACATGTGATTGAAGTCAACATAAGTCCAAAAGAAACATAATTAGGAAATGAGCATAAAAGGTATTACCCTAGATCATTATTCATTCCCAAAAGAAGTGACATAACAAAGATGGCTAGAAAACCCACTTGTCAACCACAAATTACATCATTAATATAGTATCATTAAATAACCACCTCCTACTAAGCACAATCAGGATATTTTCACATTATACCTAGGCTTCCTCATATACAAATAAGAAACCAAAATATTAAATTTATTGGAAGGAGATTATGCATTCTCATCTATTCAAATGATGTGATATCATCCCTTTCCCATCTAACATCCATCAAGACATATCCATGCTACTTTCAATTATTAACTATACTCTAGTAGAAATATTATCATCATAGAGGCCACTAGATCTAACAAATATATCTATCTACATAGATTAGAATTTAAATATTTACTTCATTTGCATCTACATGTAGGTTCAGTGTCATAATACCCTCTTTATAGTTTTAGGGTTAGAGAAGTGTTACATCCTCCCCCTTTGACTCAAATTACTCTTGGAAGTCACAAAAGATAGGATGGAAACATGACACACATTAGTCCTGAAACTTATTTAACCAACATAAAATATGCATCCTTTTCTTGGATATATGGGACAACATAGCTAAATTACTCATAAAAATATTTAACCAACATGTACAAACATCCAAAACCATTCAAATTTTCTATTATTTTCAAAACTTCCAGCTTTAAATATGGTAGTAAAACAAGAATTTTTTATTCTTTAAAACTTCAAAATCTATACATTACTTATAATAAGCAACATGATACATCATCCTTCATATTCAATTATAGTAAGCTTGCCATTTCACTCAATTTCATTCAATATACCGTCACCTTCAATGCACATTCTTGCAGGATATAATTTCAAATTTTAGAATTTTCATAATTCAACATTGGCATCCACAAGGCACAAAAAACACAATAAATTCACACTTTTCAAGCATGACAATACCTTTCTAACTTATACATACAACAATAAAATGAATAGATAAATATTTTACATAGGCAATTTACTCAAAAATACTCATCCACATCACTGGGAAGTACACATCACAAGACTACACATGAGCAAACATGTCTCTCTAGACAAGTCCCCATATTTGCTCACAGAGTACATCTAATATCAAAAGTCCAAAGTCCATTGTCCAAACCCCTCACTCAGTGGCTTGATGGTGTTAGGCCACACACATAAAAACACAATAAATTAACACTTTTCAAGCATGATTATAACTTTACAACATCTATATACAACAATGAAATGAATAGATAAACATTTTACATAACCAATTTAATCAAACATACTCATCCACATCACTGGGAAGTACACATCACATGACTATACATGAGTGGGCATGTCTCTCTAGACAAGTCCCCACATTTTCTCACAGGGTAGATCTAATATCCAAACTCCAAATTCCATAGTCCAAACCCCTCACTCAATGGTTTGATGGTGTGAGGCCACACACATACGGTGAGACCGTCCATTAAAAACCACAGTGCCTATCCCTTATTTGTGTAAGGTGGTTAACCACAAAATATGGATAAACCATCATAAACAAGGTTAAATAAAATTTGTTGGCCAACACAAGCGAGATAAAAGAAATCATCATAAATTGCACATTACATCACTATGTGACAAAAATTAGCCATAAAAAAAGGAGGGATCAGTCGTTTGGCTATTGCAATAGCCTAGGTGCAGTGTGAACACACTACCCCACATAGCATGGTGGTGTACTCCTTGGATACACTCTACATCATTTTGTCACACACCATGACCATACACCAAATGGCGAAGGCACACAATGGCCATATATCGCATGGTGATGTACCTCATGGATAAAACATGCATAGGCCACATCCTACATAACAATACATCGTGCATAAGAAACACATAGGCCATCATCATAGCCAAAGGTATACATGGATAGGGCCCACCCATATGCCTTCAAACATATGAACAATAGGACAACCATGAGTGCCCCTCTATAAGTATGCAAGTGTCTCCATATCACTCTTCATCGAGTAGGAATACACAATATATATATATGTAAGGTTCCCTCATGTATCTATGTACATGGAATATGTCCTCGAGTTTGGCTCACTACCATCAACAACATGACATCATCACCAACACTGCCATAACATTAGTGTGGTGTGGAATCGTATCTCTTGCATCATGTTGGAATATGTGTTAATATGAAATCAACCTTAGAATGGGTTATAATATCCCTTCACATGTTGGATCATAGACATAAATACATGAATCCTCAATTATCATAAATCTACTAGCACTCTACTCAAGAAATATGGGGATTAGGCTAAGCACATATGAACCACACAAATGGGTGCATCATAAGGGGAAGTAGTTAGTACTTTCCTTGAGATGTGGAGGCTAAGGTTGCTTCACACTAGCATTGTTTGTACACCATACCATACAACCCAAGGGACTTTGTTATTGCTACTACCCCTTCAAATACTAACTTATCAACAACCTATGGGTTGGCACTTAGTAGGGTGACAAACAAGAAAACAACACATAGATATTTGGTATTCCCATACCCATGTGCAAAACATAACCTCCATGGATGATTATTGTAATGGTGGAAAAACTAGGGTTTCACCAATTAAGATAATGAAACAATAATTTTACTTGGGAGACCACTACATTGAAACATAGATGAATCCAATAGAGCTAGTCACAATCCCAATAGGAAAAGGGCTGAAATTCTGATTAGACTCATTAGTTTTTAGTTTTTCCTCTCTTCCTAGTTGAAAATTGGATGTGAATTGTGAAACTAGGGAAAAACAAGGGATAATTGAAGTAAATTGATGAACATAAAATGCTATAAATATTCAACGGAGCCACAAATTAGGATCTGGGAAAAATAAGAGATTCAAAACCTACTCTCGAAAGTTTAAGTTGACTTTTTAAGACCAGGTAGTAGAGATTTTCCTCGGTCCTTTGACTTTTTCTCTGTTGAAACTTGAACTTTTTTGTCATCATCAACTCTATTGGAATCTCTGAGTATAATTCCTAAGCCAATTCCTTGCAAACAAAAAGAGAGAACAAAATGTTGTGGATAGGGGTTTGCCTTGGGTCAAACCCTGATTTAGGAATTAACCTTGAATTGAATAATGTAAATAGAAAAGTAAATGCTAGGAGATATACCTCAAATCTACAATTGTTGATGGAATGATTGATGATGCAATGCTCTTTGAATGTAATCACAAACACATGAAAATGAAAGGCCTAATCAAACACACATGGATGCATGAAGATTGATGTAAAATTGCTCTGTAATGTTTGAAGGATAAAATGATTCCTTGAATGCTTGAGAATGTTGGATGATGAATGCTTAACGAATGCATAAATACTATGGATAGGTGAGTGATGTCAAAATAAAATGATAGGATGTCTTTATTTAGGGTTCCTTAGGTAAATTACTGATTAGGTGAACCTCTAATGGTCAAGTGTAGCCACGGGAACCAAATTACATCAGGAGGGAGAGAGCCCACACAGTCCCAAATTGGTACATGTTTAAGGGGCTCCAGGGCATTGGGGCCACCTTGGTCTAGGACCAAGGTTCCCCATGCCTTGGTCCTCCAAAAACAAGACCAAAAACTTAGAGATGGGGGGAGGGAAGCTTCAAGATGGAGCCCACTCAGTGGTGTCAATAGGTGACATCAAGGTTGGAGTAAAATGGGTCCAAAATGGGCCTAGGGAGAAAAAAATGGGACATGCTAATGTACGAGCACAAACATGAGGTATAAATTATCAAAAATTTAGTATGCGTGAGAGCTAATGGAGTTGCAGTGTTTCAAGGTCATAGGAATGGTCTTTGCGCAAAGCTAAAAAATTCTATTTCACCATACATGACTGGCATTCACTACATGGCCCACAAACTAAATTTAGATTTTAAAATTTTGAGTAAATTTGATTCAATAGGTAGAGTTGAAAATCTAGTTCGCAAGTTATACTCATTCTTTTGTCGAAGTCCTAAACGATTTTTAGAATATCAAACATTTATCAAGGAAATAACCAATGGAAACAAGATTCTTAAGGATGTTGATACCAGATGAATCTCCTTGCGAGGACCAATAAAAAGAGTTTTCTCTGAATATAAATCCCTAATTGGACTACTGTACGAACAACAAGAGTTAGAAGAAAAATCTTTTGAGAATTTACATAGCTTAAGTGATGTAGAGACACTCTTAACTTTGGCTAGTATTCTCCCCATTTTGAATGAAATGAGCAAGCATGTGAAAGTAGCTTAAGAAAGAACTCTATATATTCAAGAATATATTGGTTTTCATAGAAAGTTAATCATGACCCTAAATAATATGTATCTATTAGATGAGTATTCTATAAAGGAAAAGTTTGCTAGCTAGCATTGGATGACAGATCTAGACAATCCTGATAATTTTTCAAAGAGTAACAATAGCGGAGAGTTATGTGTCTGCGTATTTGTATATGAGATATCAATGCACTAGTATTCCATGTCTTCTAGTGCTTTCATGAACTCAAGTAGAATGAGAGATGTGCTCGTTACTAGGGAATCTTTTAACGATATTAACAGTTCTGTAAAAGTTACTTTAAATAAAAATTGTAAGAGAGGTTTTAGACGAGATTATAAGTTGATTCCCTCAAGATGAACTATTATAATCCATGTCTATTGTGTACCCTAATTATTTTCTTGATTGAAATCGAAAGTATTATTTTAAAAGTTCAAGTACTTGACTGATCATTTTTGTAAGAAATCCATATGCAATATCAATGGTAAGGAAATAGAACTAGAAGGAATTTTAGATAAATACAAGCTCTCACAACAATCATCTGAATATTCAACAACAATGAAGGAGAAGGCTAAGTCATTGGAAAGTCCCCACCTACTAGGATCAATAACAATGGTTCGGCAAAAAATAACAAAAAGCACAATATTGAGTGATGCACTGACAGAATTTGTCATACTTGTTGATTTATGTCAAACCTTGATATTGGGATCTGTTGAGGATGAGAGAGCTTTCAGTGCATACAAGTAGGTATGATGTTGAGAGTTTTCCTTATGAAAGGGCACTAACAATCTAGAATTCCATTTGTGAGAGGAGAGGGTTGTGCAACACTTCAAAGGCTGGTAGTGGTTCTGGTGGAGAAATTAATAGTGGTGGACCAAATGACAGTGTTGATTTTAAGTGGAGGTATGCAGACCCAACAAGATGGATCACAAGATGAAGAAAAAACAACAGAATGAGAGGAGTCGGATTCATAAGAACCCATCTCTCATGAGAATAAATGAGCCACTTCATTCATTTCATAAAAAAATACTTGCATGGGTAAGCCACCAAAACATCATAAAAATCATAGATCCTAATATTATCTATAAAAATAATTTGATAAATATAAATTCATAAATAAACACTTCAAATATTAATAAGTAACCATATAAAAAATCATAGATCCTTAAATATTTGTGCCCTCTCAAAATAATTAAAAAATAATCTTATCCCCAACTAAAATTAAACAATTTTTTTTTTTAATAAAAACAATAAATTGTAGACATATTAATGTCTGTATCATTTAAAAAAAAAGTACAATCATCAAATAGATTAGATTTAATTCTTAGATGCATTCTAAAATGGCAACAAGGACCTAAAGTGTAATGGTGTGAGTGTGTTAATAATTTTTTATATATATTTTACCTCAAATTCAAAATAATGATTTACACACCAAAATATTAATGTTCAATAATAAACAAAATATTTTCAAAATAAGCAACACATAAAGTTTATGTCTTCATGTATATAACAGTTTTTTTTTTAAAATGTAAATTTTGAATTATCATTTATATATTGATCAAAGAATATTACAAAGAATAAGAGCTACCATTAGGTAGCTAGAAAAGAAACCTAAACAAAACTACCAATAATTATAAAACAACCACTAGAGGGTTGAAATAAAGGAGACACAATAAATTCATTTGATAAATTGAATCACTCTTTGATATTGGTCAATTTTTTTATTGATACGAAACTGCATAACTTTCTTTTTGATTCTTTGAAGTTGATATGTTGCCTTTACATTATTCTTTGATTTGACATGAAGCCACAAAGAAAGAGAAGCGGTTACCTAAATATGTCAGAGTAAAGCCTTAGAGTAACAATTGCTTGATAACAATTTTTAAATAACATGATAATGCATCTAATTTTTTAAATATGCTTTAAAATGACTTGTCTAATAGAATCAACAATCACATTATTATGCATAATAACTCCAAAATTAACTTCTTTATAATTCAACTCATGATAAACTATAGTAGGAAAGTTTCCGAAAATAGCAGACCATTGCTTTTTAACAAATTGTTTAGTTCTATAAGATATGTTTTACATTTTTAGTACATGGAAAAAATCGATGATTAATTAGTTGAGCCATATATGTTTCAATCTAATGTCAATGGGTAGCTTGCAATGTAGAATTTTCTAATGACTTACTTTTCAAAATTAGCTTTAGATTTTCAAATATGAGCACTCATTTTAGTCCAAATTTTAGTGTGTACAATTTCATTTATGATTGAGATGAGGAGTAAGAGGCTAAGGAGGAAGTATATGAATATAAAGTTCTTTTAAAGAAAGATGATTGAAATGAATAAAAGATAGCCATCCACAATGCTCAAAAAAGTTACATTATGTAGGAGTACATAAGGCACTAATGATTGAACAAATACAAGAAAATGTTTATATGTATTGTTCAACCCATAATTCTCTTTTGATAGTTTTATATTTTTAGGACATGAGAAATATAGATAGTTGACTATTTGAACCATAATATTTGAATCTATCCTCTATGGATAGCTTGCAATGTAGAATTTTGTAGGCTAGAACTTGCATTTCAAAATTATCTGTAGAGATTCAAATTTGAGTACTCATTTTACTCCATATTTTGGAGTTTAATTTGCACATTTCCATTTTTTATTGAGACGAGGAGTGAGATGCTAGGAAGGAAGGATCTACGTATTAACTTCCTTTAGAGAAAGATAATTCAAAGGACGAAAGGATATACATCTCCAATCCTCAAAAAAGTTACATTTCATAGGATTACATAATTTCATAGAAAGATCTACAAACACTAATGATTGGACACATATAATAAACTTTTTATATGTATTGATTAACCTATAATAATCTTTGATAGTTTTTCATGAAGCCCAATAAAAATAATTAAAATCTCAAATATCCTTGAATTATCAAATCCCTTTCTTGGATAAATAATAAGCATGTCTAAAAAAGCTAGTAGCTAGTGGTTGATTATGAGAATTAATCAGATTATTCCACCTAATTGGTGTTGAGGAAGAACTGAAACCATTTTGTAAGGAAAAAATAGTTCTAATTTAGAATTTGAGAAATTTATTGCCAAACTTAAAAAATATACTATAAAGGAAAGAAATCTTTGATTTTAAAGAAGTGGGACAAGAGGATTTTATGTAATCAATTCACCACTTGTCACTTCTTCTTGACCGAGGTTTCAATGATTTGATGACAAACTAGATTTTTTTAGGGTTCATCCCCCCTACTAGATCTTTATAATCAACTTTGTAAAAAGGCATAACCCTTTTGTTTTGGGGTTTATGAACCCTATACCACTTTAGTAATTCAATTGGATGCAACAAGACCAAGAAGAGGCAATGAATACCATATAACTAAAACCCAAGAAAAATTTCAATTAGTTTGTTCAATTCTTCATAACCTTTCTTGGATGACATCCAACATGATGAGTAGTACACATGGGTGAAAACAGATTTTTTATAGAGAGTTGAATTTTACCTACTAAAGATTAGAATTTTTTACCTAGTTAAACAATTTATTTTTAAGTCTATTTGATAACTAGTCTCACATTTCAAAAAGAGAGACCCCACACCAAAAGGGATGTCGAGATATCTAGTTATCTTCCCATGTTTAATTTGCCTTCACTCTTATGATTCCATTGATAGGTAGAGAAATTTTGAGACAAAATATTCAACCTTGCTATAAATTAATCAAGAATTAAAAATAGAACAATACAAAATTAGGATGTCGAAGGTATTACTTGATTCTTCTTTAGAATTTTGTAGAAACAACATATTCTCATCAACAAAGTGAGAGTTATAAATATATCTTTAATAAGATTCAACTCAATAGCTTTTTGAAGAACATATTTTCACTTGTTTTAATTGTATTGAACCACACTGATTACAAAGAAAAGGATGGTCGTTCAAATGGAACTGCAATGTAGAAGGAGAAGAAATCAACGATCATACAATATTCAACCAAGAAAGTAACAATCCTTTACAATTGTGCCAACCTATATAGTGACAAAGCACCATATACAATATGAATAGTTGCTCCAGCTATTAAAATTGACAAAATCCAATATTCTAAAAAAACAAAAAATTATAAAGATATCTTAACTTTTAAAATAAATAAAATAACTCAAATAATTTTTATATAAATATTAATTTATACATTATAAAACTAGCAGATGCACATCTTTTGAGTGCGTGCAACGGGAAGCCGATAGGCAGGCAATGTTCCAGAATGTAAATTAGTTTAAGGAGAAATAAATGCATGCAAGCATGGGAAGCGGCAGAATGAGTATTATGGTAACAGTACACAACATATGTAAAACATGACAAAAATGGTAGCCAATCTGAATGGAAAATAATTTGTTGCAATGAGCTTGACCATATGTTATTTGCAAATAAAAATTAGTAATCAACAATCAGATAGAATGTGGGAAGGAGGCAAATTTGTTGACAGTTGAAGGGAAGGAGGGAAACAAAAAATAAGATAGTACCTGTCAAAAGTGGTGCGCTTGAAAACTTTTGAAGTTGTGAGGTTCAAAAAATTCTTCTTTCTAAGATGACATTGTAAATGCTTAGCTTCAAGAAGTTGAAATTGTCATCGGAACATTTTAGAGATGTAAAGTATTCAGGAAGGAAAAAAATCAATAAATCATTTTTAACCTTGTATAAAATTTGATAGTAAAAAGAAGTAGGAGAGTTGGAGATGGTGTGTGTGATCAAGTGGCTGGCAATGAGGCATATCAGGCAGAAATAAATTCTATCAAATAAGGAATGTCTTGAGGGAGAGATAGATTTGCAGATAAGTAGATAGTTTATGAAAGCAAGGTGGAGAGGGAATTTTGGGTGGACATTGTAGTCATTCGTGAATTTATACATGAAGAAGAACAAACTTTAACTTGGAATGAAGTTTATGTACCTTGAACAAAATCGTTATAGTGGAGATATAGAGAAATTTATTAAGGCCTACAACAAGATTGATCATAAAGAAAATAAATTAAAGATTTCTAAGCATAACTCTAGTAACATGTGAATAAAATGTGACTAGTAATCACCTGTGTGAAAAGGTATGCACTACGTATAGTTTTTGGATAATCTGCAGGTTGGAACAATGAGAATGTAGAGAACCCTATACCTACAATTTGTATTAGAAGAAATAAGCAGATGAGAAACAAATAAAAAGCATGTAACAAGTAAAGCAAACTTAAAATTATTTGGTGGTCGATCACTTACAGTCTCTTGTTTTGAGTAGATGAGCATCAATGGGAGTTGCAGAGAGCAGAGGAGCATTAAGATAGGTGAAAATAAGTTTTTTCACCTACGTAGAGAGGTAATTGATTTGGAAAACATAATGAATATTTTTTTAATCTGTTTATTAATAATCAACTTAAAGAAGTAACAGAATGAAATGTTCACAAAATTGCCAAAATCCAAATCTAGATTGAAAATTGACGTCTCTGTAACTTCTATGTATAATATGTGCATAATTGTTGACAGTTTTGTTTTTGACGTGAATAATATAGCAGCGTCAAGAAAGTTTGGTGGCTTTTAAGCTTGCCTGGTAACTTGGTGAAGACACCTAAGAATGAAAAGATAGACATAGTCAGGGCTTGTTTAGAATAAAAAATGGAAAACAAGCTAGATTTCAGTCATTTATTTCTTTCAAGCATGAAAAAATTACATCTTAGGTGCCTCAAATTTTGTTTCATCACCTTGGAGTATTGACATCGAGCAATTCAATGCGGTTATAATAAGGTTTTTTGAGATGTGTGAAATGGTGAGTTGGAGATGGGGGAAGCTAGAGAGGGGAAATAAGGAAGTAATCAATGGTGGCAATGGGAAAGTGAAATGTGTATTGCAAATAGGAGAATGGAATAAAGTAGAGAAGGAAGCGGAATGATGAAAATGCAAACATTTTTTTATATAGGAATGTATGTAACTAAATGAGGAGCTATGACTGGTAAGCAACCTTGTGAAGGAATTGAATTCAAGTAAACAAGAAATGGCAGCAAAGAATTGAAGGACATGCAATATGAAAATATCATTAATTAACTTACAGGAGTATGTAAATCAGTAAATGGAAAGAATGTAAACATTGGAGTATAGTAAATAGTGAAGATGAAACTGTGGCATAGAAGAAGACAAGTTGACTGAATATAATCAATCAAGATAGACAAGAACATACATTGTATAAAGAAATGAGGAAATTAAGATTGGAAAGATAAATTTGGAAGCGTTTAATGTGAGTTACAAGAAATGTGGTATAGATTACCTTTGTAATTGTAGTGAATTGTGTGAAATCCATAAGTGGATTGCAGGCAAGGTAACCTACACAGTGCTTGAAAGATAGAAAAGTACGAATAAGTACCTGTCTGAAATGGAATTCTGATTTAAATAGCATATTCAGGAAAGGGAAAACTATGAAGCGGGAATTGAGATATATTAGTATCAAATTTTTTTTACCTGTGTAATAGCAGTGGAGAAGCAAGAATGGTTGTTGTTGAAAAGCAATTGTTTGATGGCGAACAAGTGAAGGCCAAAACTGTGTTTGCAAGTGTTTCATAGACGTAGATTGTAATCTGGTGATGTACATGTCTTGGCAGAGAGTTGTTGCAAGCGAGCTTCTTCTTTCTTTCTTAAAGTGGTAAAAGCACTTTTTTTGCATTTTGCATACCTTTCAAAAGAGAAAGGCAGATGAATGCGTATTCCATCAATTGATTTGACCCTTGAGATAGATGTAAATGTTAGCCCTTGCTTTTTACTGTTGCCTATGTCTATTGTAGCTTTATCCAATGTAAGTCCTTGAGATTTGTGAATAGTTATGGTCCAAGTGGTCAACAATGGAATTTGTGTACACCTGCCTCGGGTAATTGGAGTAATGGGTATGTCATTTGGATGCAATGTATCCCATGGAGGGCCTTTATAATTTGCGAAGTGCACAATAATTTTTTTTGGCAAGTCTGGTGGTCTAGTATTGTTTTCATAGACAATTTTTTTAACAAGGCCAATGGAGCCATTTACAAGGCCAACTTCAATCCACAAGTTAGCTTACAACATCACTTGTTGATTCTCACATAATAGTATCTCTAATGGTAGCTATTCATTGTTATCATATTCAATATTAGTCTGTTGCACAATATGTGCAATGCTCAGAGCAATACATAAATTTAATTCTTTCAACATTCTTTTGTTGTGCAACCTTGTTGATTCATTTATTGCAAACAAATAGATTGATGAGTTGAATTCCTTTTGTTGTAAAACAATGAGATTTGTATTTGTTTAGTTCATTAAGATCTGCCAGTCATGTTTGTTAGGTTGTGCATCTCTTATGTTTTGGAGCAGACTTCTGAATTATTGTTTCTTGATAGAGGCACCTTTTTGGCGAAAAACAATATGCAATGTTACAACTGTTTTAAATGAATTCCACAAGTTCAGAGTTGTAGAGTGCGAAACATAAACTAGTTTGTCCATTAAGGGAGGGAGTTGTCCAAGAACACCTATGAGGATTATGGAGATTCCACCAAAGCCTTCATGTTGTTTATCAGGGAATTCTTGGCGGAGCCGACTGTGAATCTTCAATAGTAATTTAGGGCCTAAGAAGCACATTTCATCTATTATAATATATTTAACATGCCTAAAATTCTCTTGGAATGTGAACAATGCTTGTCCTGTCAAAGGATGCATTTCTTTTATAGGGATTCAGAGGCCTGCATGAACAATTGTTCCTTGAATATTATATGCAACAACACTTGTAGGAGCAAGAACTAACAATGGATTTGTGTAAACGCCTACAAAGATATTTAACTCTTGTCTGATGCAATCTATCAAGAATGATTTTCCAGTTCCTATTGTTCCTTGAAGAATCATATGGAGAGGTGGGGCTCCAACTTTTTTAGAATGATGTTGTAGAATTATGTCAAGTGCAAGTCTTTGTTGAGACGAGAGATGGAATTTATCCTTGTCTATGGGTGAGGCTTGGATCGTAAGTGGGTGAAATTGTAATTTACCTGCAGATATGAATTAGACAATAGTAGATTCTAATTGTTGATTTCCAATATTGGTGGGCCACAAGTAGCTAATATGATAGTCACACTGCCCTAACATTTGTAGCTCATCTTTGGTAAATTTATTTGTGGCTCCCACCAGTGATAGGAATTCCCACTCATATAGATTTGAGTCTTCTTGATGCTGAGAATCATTAGTGTCACTATCATCTTCATCTTGAGATGGAGGAGCATGCATAATGTGGTCATCATACAACTGAGCGTAGCTGTTAGAACTGAAGCCTTTCCTTGGCTATAACTTGATCTTTAGAAGTCCCTATATCTGATGGTATGTCATAGAATGGTTTGTACAACAAGAGTTTAGACCAATAGAAAATCTCAAATTCATTACTGTCTTCAATGGGAGGGGCAGAGAAGTGTGGATATACATTTACAATAGCTTTTTTCTCTCTAAGTTGCTAGTTTGTTTTCTTACGTTGTGGAATATATGAAAAATCCTGTGTAGATTACAAAAGAGTTGTTGTATTCAATTGAGAAGGGCACTACATGTAAGCATGGATATAACTTGCTGATAGGTCTGTTTCATGATTTGACTTTTTGATATGATGCAGTGCTTTCCTAAGTTAACATTAAGAGATATAAACTGCCAGCTACAACTAATGAGTGGCAATTTTTGTAGCATATGACAAGTCTCCTGTGCATTGATATCACGGTCTGCTATTATCCCCATCATAAATTTTTGGTATGTTGATAAGGCAGTATCTTCAGACCCACTTGCATTTAGAATAGTTTTGAGCATTTCAGTATAAGATTCTGATCTTTTTTCAGATTTTGAAGCATACTTTGAAATGTATTGTAAGATGACTTTTCTTGAAGTTACAGGCTGGCAATCAATATTAGCCCTCCATATTGAAAGCATGCAAGGGTTGTGAATATTCAAGCGGTCATCATTCCTTGTAGCTGTATAACATGCATTTTTGTCACTATCAATTGTTAATGGAGATCTTTCTTGTTCAGGCCATGGAGCTTTGTAACGACATTGTAACGAATGGCCTTTTTTTCCTGAGACATGTATTTTTTGTGCATTTTGTGTGTCTTTTCAAATTATTTACCAATGCCTCGTAATCGACTACAGGGGCCATTGAGAATATCTTTTTAGTATCAGCTAAGCATGGATCATCCATTGCAGTGTAGAAAAATGTATTATTTCGGTTAGCTGTGCTGCGAGGGTTCCAAGCAGATACATATGTGTCAAAGAAAGTTTTAGCCATATGGACTTCATTATCATTTTTCCAATCAATGATGTCCATATTTGGTGCACCAGGAAGCCATAGAAATCCATGAATATGCCCTGAGCCATGATGTTGCCATTCATATCTATACCAATGGTCTTTTGCTTTGAACAATTTTTGAATGATTTCTTCCAGAAATATTACAAATCTATTATGCAAGTACACGACTGTAATGTGTGGATTACGAATTACATTTTCTACTAGTTGTTTTCTTGTGGGTTGTATATTCTAGCCATTATCTTCATTGAAGAGGGTATGTAGGTCAGGCCATTTAGTATCAACCGAGCTCAATGTGAAAAAAATGGTTGGTGTTCCCAATTGGTAGATCATTGTTGTGAGGTCTTTTCAGGATTTATTACAATATGCTCAGGTGCCTCTAAGGGTTGCACCAAATCGTAGCAGTGATTTTGGGAATCGGTCATAAGGCGTGTTTTGCAGATGTTCACGCAATGCTTGCAAATTGCTTGGGAAAGCCTCTTCTATATTAGTTCTAATAAAGGTAGCTGCAGATTGTTGTGAACGGTGCCGCATAATTAAATTGTAAATGAAATAGTGGAACTTGACATGCTAACCAAATCTTTGGTCAAAGTATCTTATGAAGTGGAGTGCATACTCATGCAAATGAACATGTTTGATACATGGCTTGAGGGGAAGGGCAATACCAGTCGAAAAGAGTGAAGGGAATACCATGCTTAATAAACCTTCAGTGTTATATTCTTTTATCGGGAGGAGTCTATTTGAGGCCAAGGGAAAATATTCTCTTCAGTAGTATGTAGTTGCAACGTGTCTTTACTGGCCTCTAGTTTGCGAGTTGTAGTAGGCATTGTTGGAATGAAGGATGATGAAATATTTGTGGCATAGGCATCGCAAGTATCAACACAATCTATTGTTGTAGGAACAATTGTTTCATCTTCAATGTCTTCTAACATATGCAACATACTTGATACATCTGTTGTAACATCAGGAAGTAGGTTCACAGCATCAAGATCTATGATAACTTCCTTGTAGTATTGGTCATGTTGGATTTTATAAGTCAATGCATCCATAACATGGAATTTATTTACATAGCAGTCATATTTGTTGCCTTGAATATTGGTTCTGCGAATAATGAGCACTCCCAAATATTTTAATTTGCGTCGTAAAGTCTTTTTAATTTCAGAGATGTCTTGAGGGAAACTTATAGTGTGACTAAAGTATTTGTACTAGCCGCCTCTTGCATGAGTGACTTGAAAAATAGGAGATACCCGAGCAATAAGCATCTCTTCTACTTGGGTAAGCTTCTTTAAGACAAGGGGTTGTTCACCTGGGTCTAAGTTATTACTTGAAGAGAAGCGATGAATGCCTCTTTCAGCAAAGCATTGTGAATAGAAAATTTGGGGGTGACATTTGCGAATGAGCATTCCAATAAATCTTTCCTTACAAATACTACATGTTTGAACTATTGACAATGAATCAATGCAACTACAGAAGGATTTCAATGCTTGAATGTATTCTACAGAAGAAAAACAATCTATCGTAGATTGTTGTGGATTTGCATTCTGTAATATTCTATGCTGGTAGATAGAGTGACTTTCTTGTGCTGGATCTATTTTTTGCCTTTTCCTAGAATGCAAGGAAGTTCCTTGCAATTTGGCTGAAGTAGTGTTTGGCATTACATTTTGCATAGCAACACTTTCATTTGATATAACTGTCGATGGTTCTTTTATTCCACCTATTGCACGTGGTGTTTGCAAAGGGGAGAGGTTTTGGCAGTTGAGGCGTGTCAACCGACATTTTTTTGAAATCTCTTCCTTGTGTTTTGTGTAATAATGATGATTTTGTTGACTTCTTTTAGCTTTCTTTATATTGAATTCTTCTTCAGCAGCCTGCATTATTATTGCATATATTTTAAATGGGTAGAGTGTATTAGATTTTGAATGGAGAGTCAAGAATCACAATATCAGATGTGTATACATACGTTTAAAAAATTACATAGAATGCAAGCAAGATATATTTGTATGTGCATACTGTAATACCCTAAAAATGGTCATCTAAACCATGAGCCCCTAATCTCGACAACATCACCAAGGTCCTAACCAAAGGCAATTAAACTAATCTTGAGCACACAATTAATTTCTAAAATCATCAATGTTACATGGCAAATTAATCAACCAATATTAATTAAATATTTATTTAATTAATTGATCATTCCAAGTAAATCATTTTAAAACAATTATCCTATTTATTTTATTGAATATCCTCGCATATTTAATTAAATAAATCAATTTGCCATTAAAACATCAAAAAGAGGAATTAATTTGCAAAAAAGAATTAAAATTTGAGAAAAGAAATCAATTGGAGATAATCTTGAAAAACAAATTAAAAATTGATAAATAATCTCAAAGAAAGCAATTAAAACAATTAAATATTAAAATTGAATGAAATAGAGAATAAATCAGTTTTTTTTTTTTTTTTTTTTTTTCTGATTTTATCTTAATTTTAATTCATTTTCCTTTAAAACTGAGAAAAGCATCCAATCACATCAATTCACCTGGATTGTGCTTCCTCTTGGAAAATCTTGACCACTCATCATCATTTGATCTCAGCCTTTGGTTTCTTTCTGAATTTTCTATAAATTCAGGCTCTCATGTCTCATTCAAAAATCCTAGAGAATATATTGTTATTATGTTGTTTTTGCTCTAGGTTCATTGAGAGTTTGCATTGATATATTGCATATTAGTTACTTCATATTTCTTAAATCATTTAGCTTAAATATTCATATATTACTTAAATCATGTTATATTAACCTTGCATATCTAGCTTAAATCTTGCATCCATCTAGCTTAAATTCATGCTCATATAGATTAAAAATCCTTCATTTAGGTGTTCTCTAGTCACTGGATAGCTTAGCAAACTAAGAGCAATCTAAACTCGCATCTACTATAAGGCAATGGGTCGCTTTGTAATGGTTTATTATTAATTGATTATTGATTTACTAATCATGCATCTAATGACTTAATTGAAGTGTTGTGTATTCTAGATACAGATATAGGTCCACTTTTAACACACACATTTTTGGCGCCCACCGTGGGGCTCAAACCCACGACTACAAGATTTATAATGTTTCTTGAACAAATTTAATGTTTTGTTTTTATAACTAATAAACATGTGTTAAATTTGCAAATAAAAATCTTTATTTTTGCTTGTTCTTCTGTGACAGTAAAAAATGGTCTCGTTTTGGAAGGCATAATGTTTTATTGAATCATTGGATATAAACCAATTTTTTATAGGTTGTTGAAAACTAAGTTTTCTATAGTTTCACCGAAGAGATTTTCCTAAGAATGTTTGGTTTGAAAGTTAGGAATGACAGAGTGCAGTACTATCATTTTACTTATTCTTCTGTGACAGTAAAAAATGGTCTTTGTGCGGAGCGCATAACTTGTTATTGAACTGTTGGATCTAAACAAAATTTTAATATGTCCTATAAAACTAAGTTTTACACATTTCCACCAAAGGGATTTTCTGAATTAGCAGTAGTTGAAAAGTTACAAATGACAGAGTGTAGTACTATCAAAACTATCATAACTAGGATAGTTATAAAAAATGAAAATTCTTGTTAGATTAGTTTAATTTACAGTTTGCATGCTAGAATTTTCTTTTGATGATTTTTTTTTATGTTATTTTGGAAACGAATTTTGAGCTTTTAATGTTTGCAAGTCCGCTTGACAAATAATTTATCAATCAAACATATGCCTCTCAAAGAATTAAAAAACAACATGACTACCGATGCATTGGTTTTGCAGGTTGCCTAAAGAGAATTGACCAAACAACGTGTATTATTTAAATTAATTTTTTAGGCACTTAAATTGATATTTGGTTAACGAAAAAATCTATCTTTTGTGTTTTCAGAAAAATCTAAGAGGTAGGAGAGTATGCTCTTGTCTTTTACAGACAATCAGAAATCTAGACCCTTGAAGCTTTTTTCTAAGTTTTGAGATTTGCGTATCTTTAGCGGGCCTGTCACAGTGGGAAAAAGTAATCACCCTATGAGAAAGACCCAAGTGAGTACAACTAGACTTGAGCATTCCAACTCACTATAATAAATAGGCCTCTGGTGATTAAAGTCTCAGAGGATGGGATTATTTGCGTTTTCTCTTTGAGATCTCTCATATTGAGCATTTTGTAGGGCCTCACGGTCTTAATCACATTTACGTGACTACAGCTTGTTTCGATACCTTTTTGGGCTATAGGCCTCAATCATGCTTGCGTGACTTCAAGGGGTAATTTCAAACGAAATTCCTGACTAAGAACTATAAGATAGAAGCTACCCGATTTACCTCCGAAAGGGGGATAATATTTGTGCAAGAGAGATAGTAACTCTCCCAAGACACTTGCCATATTGTGCCCCCATTAGCATTTGAAGTCGTCTAATATAGCATTGAGAATCCATTGTGTGAGACTCAACGGTCGTATTCTGATTAGCTATTGGGTGTGTACCTAAGTCAGCAAGCAAAGATTTCCTTCTCTAAGCCAACTTCTATAGGGTTAGTGTGTTGTAATTGAATTATTATATATCTTGCATGTTTTCTATGTTTTCATCCCTAAAACTGAAATTGAAATACTAAAACTGGAGAAAACAAATCAACAACTCAGTGATAAACTTTGTCTAGGTCCAAATTGGTCTCCGTCAGTTATCAAAAACTGGTCTTTGTCACTCATTGAAACTCTGTCTATCAGAATCTCATCTCTATCCAATCCTCTGTCATTCGAATTCTTGATATTATCAGTTCCGAATAGTCAAACTTGACTAAACCAGTCTACAACGGGCATAAAACTAGTTACCATTCTCTTGAGCATAAACAACCTTGATAGTGTACCCCTGCCGCTGTGTTGCACAATTTTGTCGATCATCTCTCAACTAGTTCAATCAACATCTTATTAAACCTAAGTTAACTTAGGTAACGTCTCACACAGGATAGATCATTCTCGAAACCAGACCAGATCTTAGTTACTTCACTCAATCACTATGTTAAACGAATAACTAGCTACAATTTGATCTTGACTTCTGCAACACATCTAGCTCTCGGTCCCGTCGATTGTAAATGCTTGTTCAAACCAGAAGCTCTTCTAAAAATTCTGGCAAAAGTAAGAAGCCCATGGCTCCCTTAGCTCCAATTCCCATGGCTACCTTGGCTCAAATGCTTCAAGATATAAAGAAAGAAATATATGACATGAAAATCCAACAAAATAAATCAATGACTCCATTTGAAAAACAAATGCATGATATCAAGAGTGAGAAACTTCAAGGAATGCTGAAATGATTATATGATTTAACAATCAAAAGCCAACAAATAATTGACAATCAAAAGCCAAATCTCAAACAAGCTCACAAGACACCTTCACCAAGACATAAAGACATTTCCTCCAAATATCCTCTAGATAGACAGTTTACACCTTTGGGGCAATCTATTGAGTCGACTTTGAAAGAGCTTCTTGAGCATAATCTTATCATATTGCCTAAAAAGACCACATGGAGATGTGAATTTGTGAGTAATTATTGTGCATATCATAGACAAAATGAACATAAGACTTTGAAATGCATGGAATTAAAACATAAGATTCAAGATCTCATTGATATTGGTGTCATTGAAATTGAAGATCTTAATGACTCACCTAAAGAAAAATAAGGAACTACTTGTAAGCATGATCAAAATCATGAACCTATGTCTAGCAAGGTTCCATATGTGGCCTCGATCCCTTCCATGATGCCTTCATCTCCTTCAAAAAGTGAAACTTCTCATATTTAACTTCAAGGGCTATCTCCTATGGAAATCCAAGTTAATGCTAGAAGTTCCTCTAAAGATTTAAAAATCCTAGATTATATGCCATCATGCACTCCAATTCCAAACATACCCACTCCAAAGAGTCCCACTCAAAATGCTTCCCCATCACGCCAAAATATGGAGACCTTCCAAGAATCCCCTACTCCTATGCAAAATCCTATCCCTTCCTTAGAAGTGGTTCCATGCTACGAGGATAATTTAAAGAATGAAGAAACAAGTCCTATCATAAATCAAGATCAAGACACTAAAACTCCTCAATCCCATCTAATGATTGAAAAAGATCCCATTTCCCTAGAATCCCATGATAATCCCCTTATACCTTTCCATTTATTCCAAGATGACCTCCTTCCATCTCAAGAACAAAGCATCCTTCCAAATCTCATTCCTAATCCACTTCCTAAGAAAGATCATGATGCCTCTTCCACCTTTTCAAATGGTCCTATTCAAAATAAAGAGTCAAACACCCTTCCTACTCTATCCAATGGTCCTCTTCCATGGCAAGATCAAAGTATCCCATCATCTCCTTGTCATAATCTTCCATATCCACCTCAAGGATCCATCATGCCTACAAATCCCTCTCATGATCCTATCATTCCTTACATTCCACCTCCATCTCATAATGGACTCGCGCCTTCTTTCCAAGCACAATGTATCCTACAAGTCAAAATATTTATAAAGGCAAAGGGGTAGATATACATAGGCAAGAACCCCTCCATATTAAAGAAAATGTTAAAGGTCATGTCCTTAGGGACATTTCTCAAGATGTTGGTATCTCTCATAAATCCTACATTTCTCCAGTTAAATCCAAATATACGCTTTCCTCATCATCACTTCCATCCATTCTAGGTCCCTATATCCCTCCATCCCTTATACAGGATCAACAAAGGCACACATCTTCGAGTACCTTCCATCCATATAAAAGACCTCCATATCATTCCTATCTATCCACACATTCCTTTCTCCCTCCAACCATAAAAGTCATAAATCAAGCAATCCACATGTATTCAAGGATCAACATGTCCCATCTAATCGACATGTCAAAACAAAGCAAAATATGATCCAAAAAGAAAAAGAAAAAGAAAAATACAAAATGCCACAAAGGCCCACAAAGAAAGAAGACAATTCAAAAGTTATATGGGTTCCTAAGGCACTTGTACAAGAAATGCGCTCTAAGGAACTACAAAAGCATGAAAAATAAAAAACCATGTGGATCCCTAAGCGATTGCTTGAAGCACAACAGTCTAAAGAAAAATCAAAATTGGCATCCAAAATTGTTGTTCCTCCATCCAAACCTTCCGAGTCTATTCCTCGATCACCTCCTTCATCAATTTTGGGTTCTTATGCCTGAAAATCTATAACCTTTCCTCCATCCAAATCTCAAAATATGAGATTCACTTCTCTTCCATATGTCCACCATCCCTCAAGGTGTGTGCCAATGCTGATCTTTCCAACATTTCCATATATCAATACACAATTATTCCAACAACCAATCCATTATCCAACACCTCTTTTTTACCCTTCCATCCCTCTTATCCTATCCTTTGCATAAGTCCTTGCCCTAGTTTCATTTCATTATCCTACCAACATCTTTGAGCATACCTTCATAGCCATGGTCAATTGCAACTCATATTCTAAGGGTACCATCCAAAGAAGTGAGACACTGGGGTCCTTCTTCCATCCCCTATCATGCCTCCAATATCTTTCAAAAAAAAAAAGTAAAGAGAAATAATTTCATCCATGAGTGAAAAGCACTTCTTGTGGCGCCTTGGGCAAGTACCATGATGAAAACCTGGCAAACAGGCATCATGCGTAATCTATTATCCTTTTGCACTTTACCCTAGGGGCAAGTTCCATCCATGTACATCCATCTATTATCCTTCATCCTCCATTATCCCTCATTCGCTCTATCTACTTTCATATCCCTTTTTCACCTTTGATCTTGACAAGGTTAAGGATCCTTGCAAGCTTCATGTGTCCTATCTATTACACTTGATCCAGACCCTTTAGCTCCTATCCATTGCTTTCTTACATCCTTCATTACCACCATTGATATTGATTATCCTATTTGTCCCATATCTAGATCTATTCCTTGATCTTGATCAACACTATGGACAAAATGCAAAAACATGCTTTCCACAAACCTCTTGACATGGCCACTTCTTTGGACCATATGGCTTCGTTACGCTATATCCTTGCTTCGTTACGCTATATCCTTTCTTCGTTGTGCTATATCCTTGCTTCACATTGCTAAAATCCTTGGTTTACATTGCTATATCTGGACCCTGTGCTTGGATTAACATTGTGAGATAGTCCTTGAAAGCGTCCACCATCATTCACTTATCCATTCATGTACTCAAAATCCCTTTTTCCTTGCTAGACACTAGGGGTAAACATTAAAAAATCATTAAAATCATAAAAAGTCCTGAAGAAATCCCAAAAATAAAAAAAGTCCTGAAGAAATTCAAAAAAAGAAAAAAAAAAAAAAGAAAAAAAGAAAAAAAAGGGAAAAAGAGAGAAAATGCCTTGGTGAAAACCTGGTAAACAGGCACCTTGGTAAAAAAAAAAAAGGAATCTTTTCCAAGCAGGTGAAAACCTGGCAAACAGGCACCTCTTGTACTCAAGCACTCCATCTATCAACACAACATTGGCATTCCCGCTTTCATGCAATTATTTGATTTTGTTGTACATAACTTTTAGACACTTTTGTGACATCCTAGTTCTTTTAAAACCATCATGGCTTGAAACCAATCACTGACCTAGTCTTAGGGTAATCGACTAATCAATTTACATGTCCTAAGTAGTATCAACCAAGTCATCTTTACGTCAGTGATACCCGGTCGTCCACTCTGAGTCAGTCACCTATCTCCTGACTACTGAAGAGTTTTATCACTGAGTACACAAGCAAAACAAGACTACTGAAAACAATCACTAAATTGTTTGAGATATGCAAGAAATTTTCTTTGTGTGCTATCTTTTACATTGGCTTTCGCTTATTATTCCCTCTGAGTAACTCGAGGAAGTCTATCTTGACAAAGAGGAGCAAGGATTGGGGGCATAATATTTTCTTTTTTTTCTTCTTGTAGGAATGATTCTGATGATCTGAAAACATCTAATCAGCTAGGTGTCTGTGATAAGTGCCTTCACATTAAGGTGAAATCACCACACATACCCCGATTGTTCTTATTTGAATGCTACAAGAGGTTCCCATCATTTCTTTGTCTATTTTGAGGGGATTTCTTTATCATGCAATCGAGGTCCCTGTGAAATCTATCCAAGGATATGAATGAAAAAAGGGTCATTGCGGACAAGATAATTAATATTGCACATGAAAAGCAAGGAACTCTAATCTGCCTGTTGTGGTTGTAAAACACTCAGTGATGAAACTTAAGCATTTCAAATCCAGTGACTAGGTTTAGGTTGCATTTCATCATGCATCTCATTTTGCATTTCATTTTTCATTTTGTGAACTTAGAGTGATTTCCGTATGATAACAATGCTCTCTTTATCTTCAGAATGAGAGTTGGAAGCTTCATCATTTCTCAGCTAAGTGGTCTCTTTTTCATCATCGTTTCTCTGATCGAGTACTTGTGTATTGAGATGTTAGATGCATACATGAGCATCTTATATAGACCCATACATTTCATTTTATACTTATTTGCATTCACATTATTGCATGAAGAAAAATAAACATTTGCATTACTACTTAGTCATTTTCGTCATTTATTTGCATAAAAAGTAACAAAAATAAATATCCATATTCCATTTGCATTGATTCATCTATATTGAAAAGATATGCATACATATAGAATAAATCATATAGAACAACATCTCATAATAAATCAACACAAGTACGATGAAATCAAATCAAGAGCTCGTAAATCGGCTATCCTGAGTCCATTTTCGGGATCGAAATCAAAATCTGACATCAATTCTCTCATCAAAATTTCATGACGTTGACCACTTAGCACTTTCATCATCTGCTCATTCTCTTCTTCAATTTGCGCTCAATTTCTCGTTAATCAACACTAAAACTCAATTTAATTCTCACATTAACTCTGATTTTAATCTTCAACATTAATCTTTGTGCTCAAATAACTTATCATCACTACAAAAAACAAATTGCCTACAATCATTGTGCAACCCTCACTATCTTTCGATTTGGCTCCCGAGGGGGCATACTCATGACCTAAAAGTCAAGAATTTCTTTCAAAAATGTTCGTTATAAGTCAGCAACTAAGCTTCATCAATTCAATCTCTAGGGGCATCTCAACTTCATCACTTTATATCAATTTGAGATTTCTCGATCATCGGAATCGAATCAATTGCTAGGGCATATCAGTTTTATCACTTCATATAAAGATGACATTGCCTTTGTCTGAATCGGTCTCTTAACGTTAATTAGTTTCATAGATTTTCATCAAGCCCATTATTTGTTTAAACTCAACCAAGGGTTTAAAGAGTATCTTCGATCACACTCAATCTAAGCAGGTGTTCAGTTTCATCACATCGAATCAAGCTAGACATTTTATCTTCGCTCATCGTGTCTTGATCCATCAAGTTCAAGATCAATTTTATCTTCACTCACTGTGTCTAGTTCAATCAAGTTCTAGATCAGAGATCCGCTTCTTAATCAATCAAGTTCAAGTTCAGCATCTTTGCTCTCTATTGTTGGGAAAAATGGTGTCTCAACCTTGCATTTATGCGAGGTTACTATTTATAGTAAGTTTTCATTTGAGCATGAAATGGTGCGAAACTCTCCCTGAAGCTTCTGGTTGGCTAGATAAGCATTCCAGTAAAGTTGCGTCGCAAGGTCACAACTAGTTTTGAAGATATTAAAGTTTTCGTCTTGGAGGGGTGCGATAAAATGTTTAAACTTAATTTTGGAGGCTTTAGAGGCTCTGAAATGCCCTGAAAAGTGGTTGTAACTGACATAGCTAGTTACGAGGTGATAGAGCACTTCGCGAGCTTTCCGGCGCTTCAAACGGTTCGTCAATCGGACACCCGGTTCTCAAGTTATGGCCTCCGGAAGTTTGTACTCCTGAAATAGGAAAAATAATTTGTATCGGATACATAAATGAGCTGTAAAAGGGAGCGACACGTGTTGATGTGTGCTTTAACATGTCATAGGGCATCTAGAAGGGAGATAAGGTCGGCTACACCTTATTGGGTGGTTTTAGCCCATGGTTTTGTAATACCGTTTGACGATTTCCTGTATTGTATCTCCTATTTATGAGGTGTGTGAGATAGAGGTTGTGTGTAAGAGTCTTATGGCTATTGAGTTGCCTCTGAATCTCTGATTAGTGGTACTCCTGTGAAGAGCTTGCTCTGCAAGTATGTTGTAATCTGTTTTTGATTGCTGAATAAAATATTGAACTACTTTTGGAGTGTGGGGTTTTTCTCCCGAAAGGGTTTTCCCCACGTAAATCACTGTGTTGTGGTATGAATGCTATTATATCTATTTCTATTTTCTGTAACTGTTGTAACGATCTGAAAAAGTTTTGCATTACCCTCCTCTCAAGGTTAGTGTAGGAAGTTGTTTCCGCTACTTAACTTCCTTACAAGTGGTATCAGAGCCTGATCACCTTTTGATTCAATTGTGGGCAGTTGGGTTTTTTGAACTAATCCAGATTTGAGTGGGAGCTTGTGCAGAAGACACTTTTTGATCTTGTTGCAGGAATATTCAGATGGCGAGTTCGTCAGGGAGAATAGAGGTGGAGAAATTTAATAGAAGTAATTTTGAGATGTGGAAGCTGAAGATGGAAGATCTGCTAATAGATCGAGATCTTTGGGATGCCGTTGATGCGAATGTCCAAAGGCCCTCAGATCCTACTGCGGCAGCTCAGTATGATGTTATGGACCAAAAAGCCAAGGGTCTAATCAGATTGTGCCTAGCAAACTCTGTTCTAATCAATGTCCATGAAGAGAACTCTGCAAAGAAGCTATGGACTAAGCTTGGTGAGATGTATCAAGCGAAATCTTTATTAAATCAAATTTTCTTAAGAAAGAAATTGTATTCCTTGAAGATGGAAGAGGGTGGACGAATTGCAGACCACCTAGAAGCATTCAATATGTTGGTGGCTCAATTAGTATCCGTCGGTGTTAAGATGGATGAGGAGGAGAAATGTCAGATCTTGCTTTGTTCTTTGCCTGATTCGTGGGATTCTCTTGTTATGGCTATCGGTAGTACTTCTGTTGTTTTGAAATCTGAAGACGTGGTGGGTGCCCTACTCGGTGAAAAGATGCGAAGGAAAGTATCCATCAGTTCAAAGGAAGCCCTAACCGTTCGTGGAAGACCTAAGGAGAAAGGCAAGAAGAATGAGAAGCGCGACAAGTCCAAATCCAACGGGAGATCGAAATCTCCTGGAAAGTCTAGAGTCATTTGCTGGAACTGCGGTAAACCGGGTCACATCCGTAAGGACTGCAAAGAAGAAAAGAAGAAGAAGAAAAAGAAAAAGTTCGATTCTGATTCTGAGTCCGACAAGGAATATGGCGATGCATTTATTGCGGCTTTGGCGACTCATGCAGGTAATGATGCCTGGCTAATTGACTCAGGTGCATCTTTTCATATGACTTCCAATAGAGATTGGTTTTTTGAATATGAAGGATTTAATGGAGGTAAGGTGTACTTGGGTGATGATTCACCTCTAGACATTGTTGGTCGAGGTAAAGTTAGAATCAGGTTTTCTGATGGTAGAGTAAAAAGGATTAATGGTGTGCTGCATATCTCTAGATTAAAATGAAACCTGTTATCTGTGAGCAAACTGATAGATGTGGGTGTGCAGGTAGTCTTTTCTGAAGCAGGATGTAAGATGATTAAGGGTGCTATCGTAGTTGCTAGAGGTGTCAGGTTTGGCACTTTGTATAAGCTTGAAGCATACACTATTGAGTGTAATAGAACTTCTATAAAAAGTAAATCTGCGGATACTTCACTGGAAGATTTGAAGGTTTCACCTTCAGCAGATGGAAATGGTTTTTGGGTACCTAAGGGTGCTCTTTCGTCTGAAGCAAATTTGCCTGTAGAGAAGACTATGTTATGGCACCAGAGACTTGGCCACATTGGAGAAAAGGGTCTAAAGACCTTGAAAAATAAAAACCTTGTTGAAGGTTTGAATGATTGTAATCTTGACTTTGATTTCTGTGAACATTGCATTTATGGAAAACAAAACCGCGTTCAGTTTTATTCTAGTTCTCATAAAACTTGTGGTGTTTTGGATCTTATCCATTCTGATGTGTTTGGTCCAGTAGATGTCTCTTCGATTGGAAAATCCACATATTATGTTTCATTTATTGATGATTTTAGTAGAAGGACATGGGTTTATTTTCTAAAGAGCAAATCTGAAGTTTTTAGTCGTTTTAAAGAATTTAAAGCAATGGTTGAGTTGCAGACTGGAAAGAAAATAAAATGTTTGAGAACTGATAATGGCGGTGAGTTTTGCTCTAATGATTTTGATAGATTCTGTAAAGACTGTGGAATTAACAGGCAGAAGACAACTCCGTATTCTCCACAGCAGAATGGAGTTGCAGAAAGAATGAACAGGACACTGATGGAGAAGGCTAGGAGTATGTTGAGTGGTGCTGGTCTCGAACAAAAGTTTTGGGCTGAAGTTGTTGCCACTGCTTGCTACCTAATTAACAGGTCTCCTACATCAGCTCTTGTTGATAAAACACCTATGGAAGCATGGTCAGGTCACAAGCCTTCATTGACACATCTTAGAGTTTTTGGTTGCGTGGCATATGCACATGTGCCAAAGGAGAAGCGAACAAAGTTGGAGAACAAGGCTGTGAAATGTATCTTCATCGGGTATAGTTATGGTGTGAAAGGATACAAGATTTGGGACCCTGTTGCACAAAAGGTAATTCACAGTAGAAGTGTTATTTTTAGAGAAATTAAGTCTCCTTCTGTTACATTGCAGCTAGAACAGACTAAAAAAGAAGATGTGATTCAACTTCCTTCTACACCTGAAAGAGTTGAATCGAGACCCTTAGATAGGCAAGAAGTTGAGGAGAGCTCGTCTAGCTCTGAATCTTCAGAAGAGGAGGAAGAACCTCTAACTCAGCTTATTCGAAGGTCTACAAGACATAGACAACCACCTGAAAAGTATTCACCTAATGATTGGAGATGTATTTTTGCTCTGAATACTAGTGTGGATGAACCAAAATCTGTAGAAGAGGCATTAGGTATGAATGATGCAGAATCCTGGAAGATTGCTATGGAGGAAGAAATGGCAGCTTTGAAAAAGAATGATACATGGGATCTTGTACCATTGCCTAAAGGACGAAAACCTGTTGGTTGTAAATGAGTGTTCAAGAAAAAGATTGGTTCAGATGGAAGCATTGAGAAGTATAAAGCAAGGTTGGTTGCAAAAGGCTACTCTCAGGTTGAGGGTGTTGATTACAGTGAGATATTTTCTCTTGTTACAAAAATGACGTCCATTAGATTTTTGCTTTCTATTGCTACTGCTTATGATTTAGAGGTTGAGCAAATGGATGTGAAAACTGGTTTCCTTCATGGTGATTTGGAGGAAGATATTTATATGACACAGCCGGAGCACTATGTGGTGAAAGGCAAAAGTAATTTGGTCTGTAAATTGAAGAAATCTTTGTATGGCCTCAAACAAAGTCCTAGGATGTGGTACCAGAAATTTGATACATATGTGTTGAGTTTGGGATTTGAACGTTCTAAATCAGATCACTGTGTTTATTATAAATTTGATGGTGATCATTTCTTATTCATTGCATTGTATGTTGATGATATGTTATTCATTGGTAAAGGGAAAGGTATGATTTCAGAACTGAAGTCTCCACTCGCTGCTAAATTTGAAATGAAAGATCTTGGTGCAGCAAAGCACATTCTTGGGATGGAAATTAGAAGAGATAGGGTGAACAGAAAGCTATGGCTAGGCCAGAGTAAGTATGTGAATTCAGTGTTACAGAGGATCAACATGCAGAATTGTAAACCATTGAGTGTTCCTTTTATAGTTGGAACGAAACTATCTGTTTCAGATTGTCCTACATCCCCATTGGAGATGGAAGACATGAGCAGAGTGCCTTACCAGAGTGAGGTTGGAAGCTTGATGTATGCTATGGTCTGTACTAGACCAGACATTGCCCAAGTAGTGGGAGTACTTTCTAGATATATGTCTAATCCTGGTAGAGTTCATTGGGATGCAGTCAAAAGAGTCTTCAGATATTTGAAGGGTACTTCAGAGTATTCTTTGTGTTATCATGGTAATTCAGTTGGAGACATGACTTCCCTTGATATCCATGGTTATGTGCATTCAGATTGGGCAGGTGATATTGATAGCAGAAGATCCACCAGTGCTTATGTGTTTACTTTGTTTGATGGTGCAATTAGTTGGATGAGTAAGCGACAGGCTATGGTTGCTTTATCCACTACTGAAGCAGAGTATATGGTAGCTACTCATGCTTGTAAAGAGGCCATTTGGCTTAAGAGACTGTGTTCGGATATTGGAATAAAACAAGGTACAGTGACAGTTTACTGTGACAGTCAGAGTGCAATTAGCCTAGCTAAGAACCCGACATTTCATGCTCGGACCAAACATATTGATGTTCAGTATCATTTTGTTAGAGATATGGTCGAAGATGGTAGGGTGAAGCTAGTTAAGGTGGAAACTTTGATGAATGTTGCAGATGCTTTAACTAAGGCTGTGAGCACAGAGAAGTTTAGATGGTGTTCAGAGTCTATGGGCCTTATGGCCCCTAGCAATTGATTCATTGTGTTGACATTCCCTTCCGCTCCTGCAATGTGTTCGACAAGTGGGAGATTTGTTGGAAAAAATGGTGTCTCAACCTTGCATTTATGCGAGGTTACTATTTATAGTAAGTTTTCATTTGAGCACGAAATGGTGCGAAACTCTCCTTGAAGCTTCTGGTTGGCTAGATAAGCATTCCGGTAAAGTTGCGTCGCAAGGTCACAGCTAGTTTTGAAGATATTAAAGTTTTCATCTTGGAGGGGTGCGATAAAATGTTTAAACTTAATTTTGGAGGCTTTAGAGGCTCCGAAACGCCCTGAAAATTTTGATAGAGCACTTCGCGAGCTTTCCGGCGCTTCAAACGGTTTGTCAATCGGACACCCGGTTCTCAAGTTATGGCCTCCGGAAATTTGTACTCCCGAAATAGGAAAAATAATTTGTATCGGATACATAAATGAGCTGTAAAAGGGAGCGACACGTGTTGATGTGTGCTTTAACATGTCATAGGGCATCTAGAAGGGAGATAAGGTCGGCTACACCTTATTGGGTGGTTTTAGCCCATGGTTTTGTAATACCGTTTGACGGTTTCCTGTATTGTATCTCCTATTTATGAGGTGTTTGAGATAGAGGTTGTGTGTAAGAGTCTTATGGCTATTGAGTTGCCTCTGAATTTCTGATTAGTGGTACTCTTGCAAAGAGCTTTCTCTACAAGTATGTTGTAATCTGTTTTTGATTGCTGAATAAAATATTGAGCTGCTTTTGGAGTGTGGGGTTTTTCTCCCGAAAGGGTTTTCCCCACGTAAATCACTGTGTTGTGGTATGAATGCTATTATATCTATTTCTATTTTCTGTAACTGTTGTAACGATCTGAAAAAGTTTTGGTTAGTGTAGGAAGTTGTTTCCGCTACTTAACTTCCTTACATCTATCATTTCTAGTTCAATCAAGTTTGGGATCAATATCACTTTAATCAACTCTGTTCATCTTCATTGCTTCAAATCAAGCTAAACACCTCGCTCTTCATCTGGTTCATGATTAATCAAGTTCAGAACTGGCATCTCCTAGACATCAACTATTCTTTGAACCAACGCCCTACTTGCACATTAATTCAAAGAGGGGAAAATGTAATACCCTAAAATTGGTCATCTAAACTATGAGCCCCTAATCTCGACAACATCACCAAGGTCCTAACCAAAGGAAATTAAATAAATCTTCAGCACACAATTAATTTCTAAAATCATCAATGTCACATGGCAAATTAATCAACTAATATTAATTAAATATTTATTTAATTAATTGATCATTCCAAGTAAATCATTTTTTAACAATTATCCTATTTATTTTATTGAATACCCTAGCATATTTAATTAAATAAATCAATTAACGTAAAAAAGAGGAATTAATTTATAAAAAATAATTAAAATTTGAGAAAAGAAATCAATTGGAGATAATCTTGAAAAAAAAATTAAAAATTGATAAATAATCTCAAAGAAAGCAATTAAAACAATTAAATATTAAAATTGAATGAAATAGAGAATAAATCAATTTTTTTTTCTCATTTTATCTTAATTTTAGTTAAATTTCCTTTAAAACTGAGAAAAGCATCCAATCACATCAATTCACCTAGATTATGCTTCCTCTTGGAAAATCTTGACTACTCACCATCATTTGATATCAGCCTTTGGTTTCTTTTTGAATTTTCTATAAATTCAGGCTCTCATCTCTCATTCAAAAATCCTGAAGAATATATTGTTATTATGTTGTTTTTGCTCTAAGTTCATTGAGAGTTTGCATTGAGATATTGCATATTAGTTACTTCATATTACTTAAATCATTTAGCTTAAATATTCATATATTACTTAAATCATGTTAGATTAACCTTGCATATCTAGCTTAAATCTTGCATCCATCTAGCTTAAATTCATGCTCATATAGATTAAAAATCCTTCGTTTAGGTGTTGTCTTGTCACTAGATAGCTTAGCAATCTGAGAGCAATCTAAACTCACATCTACTATAAGGCAATGGGTCGCTTTGTAATGGTTTATTATTCATTGATTATTGATTTACTAACCATGCATCTAATGACTTAATTGAAGTGTTGTGTATTCCAGATACAAATACAGGTCCACTTTTAACACACACACATACAAGTATTTGTATGTTTATGTAATTATCTAGACACATAAATGAATATGAGGTTGTATGGAACATTGTAATAGTATATATATGTATACATATCTGGCGATATATATAAACACGCATAGTATTTTCCATATCGGTGCACTTGGGGCAAATCAAAGAATCCTTATATGTTGATCATGCACTGTGAAATGGGGGAAATGATGAATTTGTTAATCGCAGATAGCTAAAGCAAATTTTGCATGTCAAGTAAGCAAGCAGTTCTAAAGAAGTATAATTATCATTTTATCTTTGTGGCGATTTAAAATTTTGAAGATTCACAATGCTATATATTTGTACATGCATGTATGTATGTTTGAATGTGTATATATATGTATATATACAAGCATATTTATATACACACATATGGATATACATAGAGAAACAAATATGTACATAGGTATACATACATGTGTATATATACATATAGATATATATCATTACAACAAGGATATAGATGATCTAATATATGATTCCTTGGCACATTGTAACAACAAATGCAAGTATATATATGTAGTCGACAATATATGTAAAGACATGCTTCAATGGATATGGCGTTGTACATGTGGGCTAGAGTGGATGTTTCATGTGTGCTTAAATAGGCTCCAAACAGTAGAACCTCATTTCCCTGCCAATGGTTCTCCACCCTCCACCGCTGATTAGAGTGAATGTTGGATTTCATATATATGTATATGTATGTATATATATGTTTGTATATATATACATGTACATGTATATACATGTATATATATGTATATATATGTACATACATACATACATATACATATTGTATACACCATAAAATGGTCTGAAGATAATTAATTGAATAAGAAATTATTTAATTAATCTCCCCCCCCCCAATTTAATTGAATTCATCAATAATTTGATTAAATAACCCCTTTCATCTACTTATTAATAAATCTAAGGATTTATTTAATAGGTTCATTTCACTCCTTTGATTAATTAATTCCCTACATCCAAATTCATTTCTTCAAATCTCCTAATTAATTAAAACAAATCAAATCCATGAGTTGTTGAAATTAATTATCCTTTTCCTATTATTTGAATTTTAAAATTCAAATTCTCCTAACTTCTACCACTCCTAAACCTAACCCATTCTACCTACCCATGTGTCCCCTTACATCTAACTTCTTCTAGAAGCTTTGTGACACTTGTCACTAAGTGTTCCATTTCATCTAACCCCTTCTAGAAGCCTCTTGACACTTGTCACCATAGAGATGACAAATGTTCCCTTTAATCCAATTCCCTTTACCAACCTCCTCCATTTTAACCATTGATATCTTCAGATCATTCTTGACCATTGATTCTTGCCACCTCACCCCTAGCCTTGGAAATCCTATAAATAGACCTCATTTTGGAGCAATATGGATCCCATCTCATTTTCATCTTATGCATTGTTACTATAGGCATCTAGCTTCTATTTTATCATTTTTAGCAATGTTATCATGCTCAATTTTAGCTTAATTGCATCTTAATCTTAGTTCATTTTCTAGATCAATCATGAACTCATATAGCTTAATCATGCTATTCTTGCTAGATCATGCATTTTCATCATTCAAATTCTCCATCTAAGTGTAGTCAAGTCACTGGAGCATGCATAATCAGATCTGAGAGCAATTTTCATACTCGAATTTACTAGGAGGCAATAAGTCGATTAGCTATGGTTTTACATTTCTTTGATTTAATTCACTAACCATTGCTTGTAATGATTTATTGAGTGCATTGTGTTTGCAGTTACAGGTACACTTCAGAGCTCACGACACATACACACACACACACACAGACACACACATATATATATACATATATATACATACATATATATATATATACATAAATATATACATATATATATACATATATATACATATATATATCTGTGTGTGTGTGTGTGTGTGTTTGTAGATCTACATGTATATACATATAGAGACACCTAAATACAGATAGACATACATACACATACGCCCATATATATATATGTGTGTGTATGTGTGTGTGTGTGTGTATGTGTGTGTTCACACTGTCGTTAATTTCTAATTCATTTGTTGCATATGCAGGCTAGAATAGATGTTTCATTTTTGCAGAGCTGAGCTCCAAATGCTAGAACCCCAATTCCCTACCAATGGTTCTCCACCCTCCACCGCCGATTGGAGCAAATGTTTTTTTTTTGTAATTGCACTCAGCATAAAGAAATTGTGCATCTCGGCCAAATGCACAATGTTGAAGAGCACCTATTGCAGTTTTGTTGATATATATGTATATGTATATGTATATATATTTATATATAGATATATGTATGTATGTATGTACGTATGTATGTATGTATCTGTATATGTGTGTACGCAAACACACACACACAGATACAAAAACATACATACACACATACATATATGTATATAGTTGTACATATATGTGGTGATTTTTCATATTTGCAAAGATTGACTCCAAACGGTAGAACCCCAATTCCCTGCCAATGGTTCTCCACCCTCCACTGTCGAGTGGAGCAAACGTTGTTTTTTAATAATTGCACTGAATGCAAGGAAATTGTGCATCTCGACCAAATGCACAATGCTAAAGAACTACTTTTGGTGTCTTGTCTATATGTATCCATATATATAAATTTATACATATATACATATATATATCTGTGTATGTGTGTGTGTGTGCATGTGCACGCACACACACACACAAATATATATATATATACACACATTATTCCACTGCTGTCAATTTGCCAGGCTTTTTTTATTAAGGTAGTGAATATAAAATTTAAAGAAGTAGGCCAGCTAACAACTTTGTATTTGCGGATGGAGCGAAAAGAAGCGGGAATCCCAAATTTCAAATTGGGAAATGGCGGAATTCTTGGGAATGGCAGATTTCCTAGAAACTATTATTCCCCTGGGATCGAATCTGGCACGTAGGCATGAGGTCAAACATCTCAAGGGTTAGAAGAGGACAAGGAAAAAGCAAAATCGGGAGAAGAAAAAGATTTGATTCCTGGGGACCCACATGATAGAGGAAAATGGAAAAAATGGTCCTCGCTCTTTGGAGTGAAGCCACTAGTTAAATTTGGGCTTCCGGAAGTAACGAACATTTCAGACCCCGCCTCTGGTCTGGTCGCTATTTCCGTTTCGGACAAAGTGGTCAATACGACTGTAGCTAGTGAGACTATTCTCTGGCTTTAGGCCCAACATTGATGATGTTAGGAATTTCATAAGGAGAAAATGGATGGTAAAAGGACAAGTGGAAGTGGCGGCGCTGCCTAGAGGGTTTTTTACCTTTGCTTTCAACTTTGAAGAAGACATGAACAAAGCTCTCTGTGAAGGCCCTTGGATGTTTGGCAAGTCTTCCCTGGCTCTCCAGAAATGGGCCCCGAATCTCGTCCTGGATGAATCCTTCTTCATTTCTATGCCAGTCTGGACACGCCTCCCGAGTCTCTCGCTCGAATACTGGAATGAGGAAGTTTTCAAGGGCATTGCGAAATCCTTTGGAGAACTCTTATCGATTGACCCGATGATGGTGGCTAAATCAAGGTTAGTCTTTGCTCACATTTGCGTAAATGTTAACCAAACGACAGATATGCCTCAATCCATAGATATCATATCTAAACTAGGAAAATGGTCCCAAGCTATTGAATATGAATCTCTACCGTTTGCCTGTTTCCATTGCAAAAAATTGGGGCATTGGGCAAAATCTTGTCAGCTCAAGAAAGGCAAGGAACCCAAGACATATAGTATCTCTAAGAACAAAAAGATCTGGCAAATGACAAACAAAAAAGTAGATTCATCAATAACCGAGAGTAATAAAAAAAAGAATGCAATGGAACTCATGAATGAAGTCAAGAGGACTAGGAGTAGCAGCAATGATAAATAGGATTGTGTTTGTTCCAACGACCCACTAGAGAGCTCTAAAGAAGCAGAGCCAAGAATTGAGTTGATCAATAAAGAAAGCCCAGAAGCTCAGGAGAATGAAACTGTAAGTTAGGAGAAGGATGAATCTATTCCGAACCAGAAGGATGGATCAGATAGCCAGGAGAAGGAAGAATCATATCCAGCCTCTTCACTCTCTAAATCGGCCGACACAAACTTTAATGACTTTAATGAAGCCCAAGATCCTTCTAATTCTGAGCCCTTATTGCTTTTAACTAATGGAAGCCCAAAGCCTCTCCTCTGTAAAACCCCTTCCCAAAGCATGCTTATGCTGGATAAAATCCTCCAGATTCCTGGGTCGAGAGAAGGAAAATTGAACAAGGAGGAACTCAAGGAAGGAATCTCAACTAGAAGAAAGATTAAGAAAAAGGCAGATGTTGGAAGCCAAAATAAAAAGCAGGGAAGGCCATCCCTAAAACATCAAAGGGAACAGGAAAGCTGGAAGAACCGTGCTGATGGAACACAGTGTTCCATCGCCCTATCCCCAGTTAAAATATGAAGATTATATCCTGGAATATCAAAGGGCTAAACACCCCCCATAAGCAAGATGTGTTACAGAATGTCATCAGAGATCATAAACCAGATGTGGTCCTTGTTCAGGAAACCAAGATGTCTAAAGAAAAAGTTGAAAGGATTAGAATTTTCAAAGAAAACGGAGTCATAGGAACTAACTCGGAGGGTGCCTTTGAAGGAACTGTGATCTTTTGGAACAAAATTACTATAATAGGAAAGGAAATCATCTCCGCCTTTAATAGGAACTCAGTTTTGCTCGAGCACATTAAGGACAACTTTGTTTGGGTGTTATCTAATGTCTACGTTCCTAACACTAAATTCGGGAGAGCTAAATTCTAGAAAAGCCTTGCGGCTGACAGACTCCAGTTTGTTGATCAAAGTTGGATTATTATGGGAGACTTCAATACCCTGCTCAAATATGAAGATAAGATAGGAGGAATCCCCTTACATCTTGATGGAAAACAAGATCTTATGGATTTCATTAGTGACCAAGCTCTCATTGACATTGATCTCTAGGGCATCAATTACACCTGGACCAATAGAAGAACCAGAGCTGATTTGATTCAAGTTAGACTTGACAGATCTTTAATTTCTTCTGACTGACTTTCTAAGTATAGCTGTTCCCTTGGTTCTATTATCAAAATCAATTTTGACCATTTCCCCATCTCATTTTCTGCCAACTCTTTTTTGGCTAAGAGAAACTTCCCTTTCAGATTTGAAAAAGCTTGGCTCTCCCATCCTTCTTTGGAAGCCTGCATTATTGAATGGTGGAACTCTGAAGTGGAGGGTAAGGCTCTTTTTAGAATTGCTAAAAATCTCAACATCATAAAAGCCAAAATTAAAACCTAGAACAAAGAGATCTTTGGGGACATATTCAAGAACAAAACTCAAGTTAAAGCTGAATTAAAGCTTGTTCAGGATAGAATCCAAGAGGTGGGGTTGACCGAAGATCTTAGGATGGCTAAAAATGATCTATTATCTAAATACCACTCCATTATTTCTAATGAAGAGACTTTCTGGAGACAAAGATCTAGAGCTCTATTCCTGAAGGAAGGTGATAAAAACACTCGCTTCTTTCACTTAACCGCCCTTAAGCATAGGGCAGCCAATAGAATATCTAGACTAACTTGCAATAAAGGTGTCCTAACAGAGGATTGCAACATCAGGAAGGAAGCTCTTGAGCATTTCAATACCTTGCTGGGTGAAGTGGACAACCTGGACCACAGTAAGAAAAACACTCTTTTACAAGCCATCCCTTCTATCCTATCGAAAGCTGACAATCTCCTCTTATCCCGTATCCCCACTAATCCTAAAATTAGAAAGGCGGCGTTTTCCTTTCAGGGTGATAAATCCCTTGGCTTGGACGACTTTCCCATGTTTTTCTTCCAAAAATTCTAGCACATTGTGGAGGTGGACATATGCAATGGTGTTAAGGAATTCTTTGGCTCCAGAAGACTACTTAAGGAACTGAATGCCACTTTCATTGTCCTTATCCCAAAGATCCCTAAAGCTAATTCTCTCAACAAGTTCAGATCCATCAGCTTGTGTAACTCTGTCTACAAGATCCTTTCCAAGGTTTTGACTTCTAGGTTGCTTGATGTTCTCCCAAGGATTATCTCTGTCCAACAGAATGGTTTTGTCCCTAGAAGATAGATTTTGGACTCCATTATCTCTGTTCATGAAAACATCCACTCCCTAAAAGTGGCGAGTAAACAGGGATTCTTCCTTAAGTTAGACATGGCTAAAGCTTTTGATAGAGTGAACTGGCAGTTTCTCCTCAGGATCATGGAATCATTTGGTTTTGGTAACAAAGTTATCCAGCTCTATTCTCAACTCATGGGAACTTCCTCCTCTGTTGTTATTGTCAATGGCTCCCCATCTAATTTCTTCAAAAGCTCCAGAGGTTTCAGACAAGGAGACCCCATCTCCCCCATCCTATTTACCATTCTTGCTGAATGCCTGGGTAGATTCATCCTTAAAAATGTGGAAGAAGGCAATCTCAAGGGTTTGAAACCCTCTTCATCCAATGGTGTTTTCTCTCATGAAAAATTCGTTGATGATTCTATCACCAAGGGGGAAGCCACCATCTTGGAAGCCAAAAACATGAAAATCATTCTGAATACCTATGAATTGGCCTCTGGTCAAAAAATCAACTGGGATAAAAGCTCTCTGTTTTTCATCAACACCCCAGCCTAAAGACAAATTAGGATAGGCAGGATTCTTGGTTGTAACATATCTAAGTTTCCTTCTACCTACTTGGGGCTTCCTCTCTATCTCAAGCCTGAGGATTCCTTCTGGAATAAGTTTATTGACAGACTCAACCTAAAACTCACTGGTTGGTAAAATCACCCTGCTCAAAGCCACTCTCCAAAATCTTCCTATGTATGCTCTTAGCTTGTTCAAAATCCCCTCAAAGTTTGCAAAAGCTATTGAAAGAATCCAAAAAAAGTTCCTTTGGTCAGGAGTGGAAGTTAAAAATAGAATCCCCCTTATAGCCTGGAATAACATTTGTACCCCTAAGGCCTCAGGTGGGCTGGGTTTAAGGAACATTAGTTCTATGAATAAAGCTTTATTAGCTTAACAAATTTGGAGATTCAAAGGGGAGGAAAGAGAATGGAACACTATTTGGAAAAACAAATATCTCTATATGCAACCTTCTGAGGAAGAATTCTTTGACAATTCTTTCTCTATTGATGGATCTACCATTTGGAATGTAGTGCAACCTGCTAAAGGCTGGGCTACTACTGGCAGAACCTGGAACCTTGGGGATGGGAGGAAAATTAGATTTTGGGAAGATAGATGGATCGTGGATAAACCTCTGGAGGAAATCCCTATCATCAAAGATTGGAAAGACAACTTCAAATGCAGGTATGGTGAAATGGTTAGAGATTACTGGATAAATGGGGAATGGATTGACTTTAGCCAGCAGTGCTCGGATCTCAAGTTCCTTTAGATTGCTCTTTTTGCTAAAATCCCTAGAGACAACAAAGATGACATTCTGATATGGGGGAAAACTATGGATGGGAAATACTCTGTTTCCTCTACAGTGGCTATTCATAATGTCCTGGTGGAAGCTACTCCCATTTGGGCTAAAGTTTGGAAAAAGAACTTAGTTCCCAAAATCAACATCTTCTTTTGGATTTTCATCCAAAATAAGATATTAACCCTGGATAATCTTCATAAAAGAGGCATCATTTTTTATAACATGTGTTCTCTTTGTTGCAGGGAAGAAGAGACAACTTGCCATATTCTCAATCAATGCTCTTTTAGCCAGAACATCTGGAAAATCATCCTGACCAGGTGGAACCTGAGCTGGGTCTTCCCGAATTCTCTTGGTGACACTTGACTTCAATGGCATTGTCCTAACTCTAATCCTAAAATTGTGGAGATCTGGAGACTTACTCTACCAATTGTTATCTGGAATATATGGAAAGAGCACAACAACAAGATTTTCAGAGATAAAAGGGCTATTCATGAAGTGGTTGCAGACAAAATCTTTAGGAGTATTTTTGAATGCCTCTATGGCACTGATCAGGGACTTGTTGCTAAAGAGGATTTCAAAGATAGATGGAACCTTTCTACCACCACTACTAGCAAGGAGAAAGGCAGAGAAGGTCTTGTCTGGTGTTTCCCCCGCAGGGATGGATTAAGGCTAACTTTGATGGGGCTTCTAAAGGAAATCTGGGTAAAGCTGGATATGGGGGCATTATCAGGAATTTTGTTGGAAGTTGCCTTAAGGCGGTGGCTGGTCCTCTGAGGAATCAAACTAGCCATTTTGCTGAAGCCTCCGTTGCCTTGCATACTTTAATTATAGCAAAAATCTCAATTATGATAAAATATGGCTTGAGGGGGATCCATTGAATATTATTAAGTGCTTAAAGGGGGAATCAGAGCCTTCTTGGTCCATAGAGAATATCATCATGAAAGCTAGAGAGATTATCACTAGTTTCAAAGAAATTATTATACAACATGCCTTCAGAGAGCAAAACAATGTTGTTGACTGTTTAGCAAATACTGGAGTTAATTCTGACGTTCAAATGATTTTGCACGAGGATGATCTCAATTTAAACATTAAAGAGATACTTAGAAAGGACCGTTATATGGAGAGAGAAGGACAATTAAATCATGACAAGTAAAAAGCACCACTTGCGCCTCGCTGGAAAGGCCATCACTACCTGGCACTACGGTAGATCTCCTACTATCTCCAAAATATTGCCACATGATTTGTGGATTACTCAGAGCGATAATTTGAGTTGCATAGGGAAAGAAGTTCTCAATTTGTAGAGAAACAGAGTCGATATCCTGCATTCGAAAATGGGAGGAGATCTAAGACATGAAGAACCTGACAACACACCGACCTGGAAAGTAATGCCTAAAGTCTGGGCTAAGCTGGAGAAGGGCTCTCTCACCAACTTCATGGAAAAGCTTGAGGACTATGACAAAGGTAGGGTCAACTTAACCGTTTCCAAGATTTCTAAAAAACTGGTCTAATGGCTCTTTTAAACTTTATGGAGTTAAATTTAAGTTGGATGCTGGGCTTATTTCTACTGTGACTAGAATGCCCCACTCCAGGCTCAACTTCTTTCAAGACCTCAAGGTCTCCAATAATGCAGTTACATTGTTCCCATGAAAAGAGAAAGAGCGGGCCAAAATCGGCAAGGCTACCGGGGGCTACTACGATGCTGCAAACATCAAGAAGTTTTGGGGCTGGGTCCTGAATGCAATTGTGGAGTATATTACAGTTGAAGGCCGTTTCTCCAAGGCCCACACTTACCACTTCGTTCTCTTGAACCATTTCAGACACAACAAAAAAGTGTCTTTGCCCTACTACCTTTTTCGATCCCTCTCCAGGTCCATGAACAAGCACAGGATGAACCCTTCTAGCCCGATTCTCCACTGTGGGCTCCTACTGCTCATCTATGAGCATTGAAAAACCCTCGCTCTGCAGGAAAATAAGCAGATTTCCGCTTCCCCTAGTAAAAGGAGGATGGAAGAGGGAGATACTAGCAAGGAGAAGGTGTCATCCAGCAAGAAAAGGAAAAGCACCCCCGGGTTGGAAACTGAGGACATTGTCAAGGAAAGCAATGGTATGGAGACATACGACTCTAACGGTGAAGAGAGCTGGAAGGAAGAGGAGCTGGGCAACGAGGAAGAAAGTGGAGATTTCCAGCTTGGTCAAGATAGTCCTATTCCAAGTGATCACCCTGGTAAGGACAATAGCCATCTAATGGGAGACGGCTCCCAAGGATAATGAGGAAACCTAAGTTAATTCTGAGAAGGAAACAAACAAAGGCTCCGAGAAGAACCTGACTGAGGAAGGGGATAGCAAGGCCAAGGATAGTGCTAGTGAGGGGCTTATCTTGGATAATCTCAAGAAGCTCTCGGAAGCCAGAATGAATTTTGACAGACGAACTTACGAAACCCTGAAAAACCTGGAGAAGCAAGGGATAAATTTGGATAAAAAGAGGGAGGATGAAAACAGAGAGCATATTAATTAGAAGTAGGAAATGGAGAATAAGGGAAAATCGCTGGAAGAGGGAAAAGAAGCGATGAAAAATCTGATGGGAATTATCCCAAGTATCCTCTCTGCTGTCACCAAAAACCTAGAAGAAATTGCCAAGGTCTTTGACCATACTCCTAAACTGGTTGTGGATCTTGACCTAGAGGAGGAGACCATCTAGATTGGAAGTGGTGGTGATGCTACCCCGGTGGGTGGAACTGCAAAGAGAACCAGGGCTAGTATCAAGAAAGCTATGGTTGCTGCGGCCAAGGACCCTCCCAACCTCAAAGCCAACATCAAAGAGCTGCAAGAAAATAGCAGCACCCTGGCTAAAGCCTTGGATAAAATCTGATTCTTGGATAGCATGCTAGCTTTTAGGGGCTTTTGTGGGTTTTCCTCGGTTTTCCACTAGTTTTTTCCTTTTGTTCTGTTTCTCGTGGCTTTGTTGTTTTAGTCTTGCTTGTAAAGGGTTTCAGGGCCCCTTCAAAACCTTCTTTTTCATTAATCAAAAACAACTTTGTATTTGCAACCTATTTTTTTATAGCAAAAGGTGAAAAATGTAGTTCCCTTTTTTGTTGTGTAAGGGCAGTGAATGAATACTATAGAAGCACAGATAGAAGCATATATGTTTGTAAACATACAGAGGAAAAAGGGTACATATACATATACAGATCCATGCATATAGTTACATTGGATTAAATGAAGATACATGAGTATAGATGTCTATTTTTGTGATGGGCAAAGTTATTTGCAGTTCCATATGTCAAAATAAGGAAAGAAAATGTTGTGCTTAGCAAAGAGCATAATAGGCGACAATGTTTTTTTCAATATTATTAAGGTCTAGCCATACAAAGGCATAATGATTTTCTACAATATATACAAAGAGTTAGAATAGGCTAGAAGCACATATTTTAGTATATATGACTTCAAAGAAAGACATAGGTAGAATTGGGTATAGATAGTCATAAACAAAATTAAGCATAGTTAAACATACACGAGAATTTGTAGGTAGCCACACAACAAGTAGATATAAGTGTTTAGATGGATACTTCACAATAATACATATAAGTATATATGGATGGAAGGCCACATATCTATACTATTGTGTTGAATAAACATAAACAAATTCTGGTATACAATGACATAGATAAAATTCTATACACATGGACATATTGAAAGGTACCATTAGATAGGACACCATGGAGATATATGGCAATACACCCCAAAAAATGGAAAAATGAATGGCCTCGGATACATATATGTGTAATCTTTGGCATGTTTATAGAAATAAGGAAAATGAGCACAAATAACTATTAGCACAGAATAAAAATAAAGATGGAAAATCTTCATCGAATTAAAATCTTAAGCAATAGATTGGTTAAAGCTTGCAAAAAGGTGACGAAGGAGGGAAGCGCTATCTGTATAGTTTGTTTTGTTTTTTTATTTGCAGCATAGTATAAATATTGATGTACAAATCAATAATATTTAAAAAACATAGAAGCTGAACAAGAATATAACGATAGAAAAAACCATAACAGTATAGGAATGAGAAGGGGAGAAGGAAGAAAAAGTGTGTTGAACATATCTTAGATTGATGGAAACAACATAGAACCGAATAGCCACTGGTTTTAGTGCAAATGTTGAGAGGTCTATGACATATAAATAATGAAAATTACAAGCAACTATTCAAGTAGCACAAAAAGAAATACAAAATCGCAAAGTTATCTATAGCCAAGAGGACATGGGTTTCGATAGTGTTTATATAAACCACCTTTGATAATATAGTTTTGTTTGTTAAAGGTGGGGAAAACCATTGGTCAAATATCTATACATTGAAGATCAAAATCTGTATGAAAAGGATTCTACCTAATTGGTGTAGATTTCTGCAGCTGCACTCATTCGAGCAATGTCTGCAAGCAAAAGAGTACATTCGGCCTAGAAATCAACAGTCATTGCTTTGGTGATTGTCATTTTGAGCCTAATCTCTGAATTGTACATGTCTGTTGTAAGTGTGAAAACAAAGGAGGATAAGAGCACATCCTTGATAATAGATTGAGGAGTTGTGTTTGTAGTCAAATTGTACTGCAACATGTAAAGATCCTTGAAAGATATGTTCAGCAAATTTGTGCCAACTTCATCAAAGGTAGTAGCCCAAAGAGAGCATATATGGTCTTGAAGCATGATCTCCAATAAGTATTTGTAATTGCATTCTGGTACATGATTTTGGCATCTAGAACAAAACCATACATTATCATTTTGTTGGATGCATTTTTTTTTAGACTCTTTGCTGTTAAATTGCAAAGGACAGGCTGTATAGCAAAAAGAATCAGTTTTTATGATTCTCACAATAGCCCTAATAGTAGTTTCAACTGTTTCAAAGAGGACACTCATACGTTCCAAGATAGACGTGATTGTCATCCTGTTGTATTGCGAGTTAAGTTGACTAGCAACACAAGACAGTGGCAAAAGGTCAATTGGAATGTTTCCTCTCGAGATAAGTGTATCTGCTTTTGGGATAGAAGGGTTTATATTCAAAGTGGTTGTCATGGTTGTGTTGATTACCTTTCCATTGAAATAGCCAAAACAAGCATTAGTGACCTCAAGGACCACAACTATTTGGGCTGCATGCATATTCTTTGAATCTTCACCTAACCCTTCCCAGGCCACCCCCCATAAATTAACATTGACAGTAAAGTTGACATATCATTTATTTAACAATTTTTTTTCCACTTTGCTTCCATCTTTTCTGCAGATTATTGAGGGCTCTCCAACATGAACCACAACACCAATAATGTGTTAGGCCCAATATGGAAAGCTAATGTACTGAGAGGGGAGGGATGAATCAATACTCCAAAAATTTTCTTCAATAATAACTTTACTATTATGTATAAACCGAATAGTGCAATAACATAATATAAAGCTAAAACAAATAGATAAAAATCATACATGATTCACTCCATAACACATATATTTTGGTTACGCAGAAACTCTTGGTTAGAGAGAAAAAATGTGGTGGGGATGGCATCCGCAACTTCACTACTGCAATAATAAAGAGTGCTCAGTTAGAGCTACATGTTTAGCTATTTCTGATAGCTTACCTTGTTAGGAGTATCAAGATCTGTTAGATCTATCTTGCTAAAGGATTTCACAACACTTAAACTAAATGCTGCACCTCGTTAGAGGCTTTACAATTTATAGACTTGATTAGAGTCTTTTACCCTATTAAAGGTTTCTCTTACAACTTCAAAATATTACAATAAAATCATTACAAATATGTGCAACTTTACATTTGGAATGTTATAGCAAATTCTATGTGCTCAGAATAAGTTACCTTGCTTATAGCATACCTCGGTAACCCATATAGTAACTCGGTAAACCCTTCTGTTTACTCTGTTCTACAACTTTTCTTTGAAAACCTTCTCGGTGACCTCTGTGTCTCTATAACAGTCTTCTTACACTCATGTACACACACTCACTATTTAATTCTTCACTCATGCTGTATAAATAGATCTCTTATGATGGTGATCCATTCATTGCTTCGATCTTACAAATATGATTTATCGAATGAATAACCATGCAAATTATTTCATTGGTTAGATGACCTCAAAATCATGCACAATCTTTAAGTGCAATTTCCAATGTGATAATGGTTAGATGTGCCTCGATCTTGTAACACATTTTCATATGCATGTCCAGGTTCAATGAATCTGGTAACACGTTTCACTCGGTGTATATCAACTTGGTGTGTCATCTTTGTTGCTCGATAGACATGAAATGATACTCGATAGACAGCTCGGTGTATACTACATTTTGAGACTTACTTTCTTTTGTAATCGACTAGACTGTTCATACCGACTGAATGTCTTGGTAGAGATAACCAACTAGAGTATATAGTATAACTTTGACATAAAGCTAATGGCAACTTGATAAGTAGTAACAATCTCCCCTTTTGACAATAGTTGAGATGTTTGACAAAAACTACTTTCAAAGTTATAACTCAATAATCTATATACTTGCAAAATTTGACTATGCTGACAGTATATACAATAGTCAATAATATAATATATCCATATATACTCCCCTTTTCTATATACTGTACAAAACTTATGATTTTGCATGCTTGGTGATCTGTTCTGTGTGCTTTGCTTACTGTTTTGTTTACTGCTTGGTTCACTGCTCTTGGATACTCTGCGTGCTCTGCTTGGTATACTCCCCGTGTATACTATACTCTTGTTGTTTGATTTGATACTTTGATGCTTTGAATACTACACTCCCCCAATACTGTATCACTCCCCCTAGTACTGTAACATATTACTCCCCCTTTTTGACAAACATCGAAACTTAATTACCATTCGGGGGTGGTAACTGATCAAAAATGGATTTGTACTTGGTTTGGGCTTCGATGAGAGCGACAGAGAGTGCATTATTTACACTATCTATTAAATAATTATGTGCTTGAATATTAGCCAATAGTGATATTAAGCCATCTAGAGTGCTTCCATCTTGTGTAGTAGATAAGGAGGTGGCTCGGTTGATCTATTCTTGGACGGATGAAAGATGAGGAAGGAATAATGTCTGAAGTGTCCTTATATCCATCCAGATCTTGTGTTCTTCATTTCTTAGGTCCAATTGTTGAGCCATGAGCTGTTGTAGCTTTGTGTAAAAATTTTGAATTGAATTTGGCTCTATGGTCAACTTGCTTGAGAGATCGGTAATCTCTTTCTCAATTGCCTTTGTTTTATTCTTAATGTCTTTAATGAATAAAGAAAATGTGCAGAGTTTCTGAAATAAATAAAGAATGTGCTTGAGTTGAGGAGTCAACTCAACAATAAATTTGACAAGTTTAACTTTGCCAATAGCTATAGCTTTCTGTACCTCTTCTATCATTTTTGCAGTGAGCTCTTTGTCTTTTAGCTTGCTCAAATACTCTGATGCATCTACTCCAGATGTCTCTATCTTTGTTAGGAGTTCATCCAGTTGAATGTGGATGGCTACATCTGTTGATACTGTAGCTTCAGGTAGCATATCTATTAAGAGTGCTTTCACCTTCTGAAGTACCTTATTTTTCTTTTGAATGGCCATTTGCTTCTCTTGTTTGGCCTTTGCTTTGCATAGTTCACCAAAATCAATGAGTGCTTGCCCCTTTAATTTTGATATGTCTACATTGGGCAACACTATTGGCTTTGACAAATCAACTTTAAAACTATGCTTTTTCATCTTCTTTTCTTTACCTTTCATCGATGGAACTAAGACAAGGGCTTGTGAGGCTTGATGACCCTCGGTAGGTTGCTCGGTAGAGGCAACACTTTGATTAGTTTCTTTAGCCTCTGTAGAGTCCTTTGGTGTCTCGGTACTCGGTGTCTCAGTTTCAACATTTGTAGTGCTAGAAGGTGCTTGAGATGTTTGTTCTTGAGTAGTACCTTCTCCTATTGTAGACTTGTGACCTTCGGTGCCTTGCTCCGTGTCATGAGGGGTTTCGGTTGAGACAGGTTGTTTTATCGGTGGATAAGGTTGAACTTGTTCCAAGACTGATTCACTAGATACAAGTTTTGCATATGCATTGCCTTCTATCATTTCCTATTCCAGTGCCTCTGTATCCATGACATCTTCATCTATTTGAATGGTGTCAGTAGGGTCTTTCTTGGTAACATCAGGATCTTGCTCGGTGACATCAACAATTTCAACTATAGCTTGCTCACTGGCATCCTTGACTTTAAAAATTTCCTGCCACTTGGCTTTTGTCTCATTTTCCACTTCAATATACAGCCCATTCATCAGTTTTAAGGCTCTTTGTTTGACAAGAAATTTTGAGTTGTAGGTTGTCAGATGTTCCTTTATTTCAGCTACTGACATGTAAGGAAATAGATGAACCAGACTTCTCTCTCTAATTTGTTTCTTCGAGTCCATTGCATACTTCCACCTATTATGAATATGCAAGTAAAGTTCATTTGGAAGTGACTTAGCTAGTTCCAATGGAGCTAACCGGAATTTTAGAAGTGTGTAGATGACAGCTTCTTCAATTTGTCTCTTCTTTTCATTATTCCCGGTTTCATACTTGACATATCTAAATGATCCAAATCCTCCATATTCTTTTAGATTAGCACAGAAGTTTTCAACACTATGTATATTTACCTTCTTGCTCTTGACAATCTGGAATTTTCTTGCATCCTCTGATTCGGTATCACTAGACTCTTTTGCCAAAATGAGTCTCCGAGTAGATTTCTTGTAGGTCTTTGTTACCTTGGGAGCAGTAACACTTTTTGTTTTCTTACTCGGTGAGGCTGCAGATGCTCTTGTGTTAGGTTGCTTTACTGGAGGTGGAGTCGGTGAGGCCTTTGATGTGTCTTGTTTCTTTCTCTTCAACACTTTTCCCTTAGGCAATTCAGTGCTCAGTGTTATAGCTGCCTCTTGGGCTTCAGATTCCTCTTTGCTAATGGCAATGGTGCCTTTGACAGGTGTAGAGGAAGATTCTTCTCTGAATTTCTCTGACAATGCCTTTATCATTTTTGTTGCCTTTCTTGTAGCTTTGGGTACTACAATGCTCAATTTTACCTTTTCCTTTACTTCCTCATAGGTTCCATACCTTAGCTCGGTAGCATGCCTCGGTAATGTGAGAAATGCATCAATTTGCTATTGTGTGATCTCAAAGTCAATCTCGTAACCCATCGGTGACAAAGATTGAGTCCTCGGTTCCACAACATTCACATAATAGTAATCGGTGTCAACTTCAAAACATATATCATTTTTGTATTTCTCCACTATCTGGGGTGGAATCCTATATCTGTTATGCATTTTCTCCTGAAATTTACTAAAGTAATCATCCATAATATCATTGAAATTATCTCCTAACTTCTTGATGAAGTCATTAATCTAATGCGTGATTGGTCGGTGTAGTTCCCAAACAACTTTACCGACTGATGGAAAGAATTTTTCAAAATAGAAAAACATGCATACCAGCAATGATCCAAACTTTAAAGTATTAGACGAGTTGTTCTTCTTCAGCTACTTGATGGTGCTCAGATTTTCAAATAGGTTCTTCAACAACACCTCACATAGATCAATTTTCATTCCCTTTTTCACAATTTTGTAGGCCAGGTCTACTGCTACATAGGGTACACTATTTTCCCTTTCCGATTGGAAGAAACAGTAACCCATTACCCTAATGGCAAATTTTAGTTCTTCATCTGTGACATTATTTAGTTTCAATCCTCTGCAATCAGATTCCACTCTGATTAAACTGGTCAATTCCTTCTGTGATATCATCTTTGGGGCTTGGGCATGATCATAAATGGGGTAACCGGTAAGCAGATGAATGATTTCTTTGGTAATCTTAAATGGTTGCTCTCCTAGCCACATGAAATCATCGTGAACTCTGCTTAGAACAAACTTGACCCACTGGGGTTTGAACACATGGGGATAGGTTAGGGCTTCAGTTAATCCCTTGATCTTGATGTGTTCATACTTGCTATTCAATTTACCATCGGTGCACAACTCATCATAGGTGTCTTTAATTTCAACATGATCGAGTTCTTCAACACGACATTTGGTGAAGAATCTCACATCCTCGACTAACAACACTCTATCCGGGATGAGTGAAAAGGCAGTTTTGTCATCCGGTTCTGATGCAACTTTGGGAGTCAAAGAGTATTTTAGTGAGGGCTTCTCTACATTCTTGACAACTATGGGATCTTGGATCTTGGGCACCATTGTAGACTTCAGATAAAAGCTAACAAAGAATCCTTAGGGTTTTAGGATTTTCAAACGACTGGCGGTTTATACTTAGCAGATAATGGCAACTAGATAAGATCGGTAAACCAACTTAACAATGCATTGAGATTGATGTAAATACCTTGAATTTCTTTGTAGGAGGTTCGATCGCCTTGGGTTCGCTCTGCTCTGCTCTCTCAAAAACTTGGTAAGTTGAAAATGACCGCGAAAATTCTTTTAAGTACACAATATGCCTTATCGGACTCTGTGCGGGTTAGGTCAAAAACATTAAATGCACTCGGTTCCTCTTTAACCGATTTACTCTCCTTTTTCTATTTTAACTGAGTAACCAAACTTCCTTCACTCACCAACTGGATAGGCTTCCTGTATTCATCGACTTGATAGGTTTCTTGTATAGTGCTTCAAAAGACTGATAGAATTTCAAACTTACTAATACATCTTAATTATGCAGATTTGAATTAAGTACATGATAAAATAGGAACTGTTAAGATTTAACCTTGAGAGAATGCAATCCCTTCACCGATTAATTTGGATTAGGTGCACCTAACTCAGTAGGTAAGGTGCTTTCTTCATTTGACACAATTTCCTTCTTTTTCCAAATCATCTTCAATTTTTCTTTGATTTCTTTAGTGTCTTTTCTAGGTTGATCTCTGCAATCTCCAGCTAAGTGTCCAACTTTATGACAATGAAAAAATGCCAAACCAAGATTTCTCCATGATCTTCGGTTGTTCATTCCAAACCTTATAAAGCAGTTGGCACTTATATGTCCATATCTTACACAACATTCACACCATATCCTTGTATTGTAATCTCATGGTACCGCAGAATACTGTCGGTAAGGATGTGTGTGAGTTCGGTAACCTCTAGCATTTTCTCGGTGTGTAGACCACATATAGTTCTTTTGCTTAAGCCAACACTTCTCGGTACTATGTCCATATCTATTGTAGTTTTTACAAAACCCTTTGAATTTTGCCTTCTAAAAATTGTTAACAGACTTTGTCCTACATTGATTAGATGTGTGACCAAATTTATTGCAGTTGTAACAATAACCTTTGGGCTTAGTGACATTCAGTTGCTTACCTTTTCTGATTTGACACATGTTGGTAGTGTGACCTTGATTTCCACAGTAGTTGCAAATTGGCTTTTTTATTTTGATTTTATTCTTGTTTCCATCTTGCTTTGATGATTCTCCTCTCTCGGTAGTATGAATTCCCTTCTCGGTAGAGTCTTTTCCTTTGTAACCGAGTCCTGCATCTTTGTTGGGTCTTCTTGTATTCAGTTGCTCATCCAACATCTTTGATGCTTCATAACTCTTATTTAGTGTTTCTTTGGATTTCTTCTCTGATTGAAGTTCACGGTCAACCTTGATACTTCAAGTTTCAATGCTTGATTCTCATCATCTTTCAGAATTGCTCCATGATGTGCATAACCTAGTTGATCTGACAGTTTTTGTTGAATTCCAGTCAACCTTGTGATTTCATCATTCTTATCAGATACTAAGACTTCAAGTTGATGTTTCTCTTTTTATAGATCTCTTACTTTATCCTCGGTTGTCCTCAATGCATCAAGATTTTCAGTCATCTGTGTGTTGAAATGTTCATGTTCTCTTTTCATTGCTTTCAGTTGATCAGCCAGTGCTTTGTTCTTTTCTTTCAATATTCTAATCATTTCTTCAGTTTCTTCAGATATATTGTTCTCAGATGATGTCTCAATTTGTTCCACTAACTCTTGAGAGTCTTGCAAATCATCCGATAATCTTCTTCTTACTTTCAGAGATTTTTGCATTTGTCTTTGCATGTCTGCAATCACTTGATAAGCATGATCCAGTTCTTCTTGCAGATACACAATCCTACGAGATTGTTTATAGCCATCCATTGATAAGATCTTTCTCTTTAGGCAGTTAAACCCTTTTCCAAGATTCAAGCTCTGATACCAATCGTTAGGCCCAATATGGAAATCTAATGTACTGAGAGGGGAGGGGTGAATCAGTACTCCAAAACTTTTCTTCAATAATAACTTTACTGTTATGTATAAACTGAATAGTGGAGTAACATAATATAAATCTAAAACAAATAGATAACAATCATACATGATTCACTCCATAACACATATATTTTGGTTACACAGAAACTCTTGGTTAGAGAGAAAAATTGCGGTGGGGATGGCACCCACAACTTCACTACTGCAATAATAAAGAGTGCTCGGTTAGAGCTACATGTTTAGCTATTTCTGATAGCTTACCCTGTTAGGAGTATCAAGATCTGTTAGATCTACCTTGCTAAAGGATTTCACAACACTTAAACTAAATGTTGCACCTAGTTAGAGGCTTTACAATTTATAGACTTGATTAAAGTCTTTTACCCTATTAAAGGTTTCTCTTACAACTTCAAAATATTACAATAAAATCATTACAAATATCTGCAACTTTATATCTGGAATGTTATAGCAGATTCTATGTGCTCAGAATAAGTTACCTTGCTTATAGCATACCTCGGTAACCCATATAGTAACTCGGTAAACCCTCCTATTTACTCTGTTCTTCGACTGTTCTTTGAAAACCTTCTCGATGACCTCTATGTCTCTGTAATAGTCTTCTTACACTCTTGCACACACACTCACCATTTAATTCTTCACTCATGCTGTACAAATAGATCTCTTATGACGATGATCCATTCATTGCTTCGATCTTACAAATATGATTTATCAAATGAATAACCATGCAAATTATTTCATTGGCTAGATGACCTCAAAATCATACACAATCTTTAAGTGCAATTTCCAATGTGATAACGGTTAGATGTGCCTCGATCTTGTAACACGTTTTCATATGCATGTCCAGGTTCAATGAATCTGGTAACACGTTTCACTCGGTGTATATCAACTTGGTGTGTCATCTTTGCTGCTCGGTAGACATGAAATGATACTCGGTAGACATCTCAGTGTATACTACATTTTGAGACTTACTTTCTTCTTTAACCAACTAGACTGTTCATACCGACTGAATGTCTTGGTAGAGATAACCGACTAGAGTATATAGTATAACTTTGACATAAAACTAATGGCAACTTGATAAGTAGTAACATAACATCCAATAAAGTGTTGTTGCTACAGTATGGAATTTCATTGATTGGTGTGAATCGAGAAGTATTACCTTCACTATCAACAGGTGCATCACAACACTTCAATATTGAGTTGTGGTCCAAAGTAATCTCAAGATGTCTGTTAAGTTTATTACATTTTGTGTTGGCCTCATTAACACAACCTTTTGATAGACAATAATATGCTCCTAGTTCAACCCTATGATAATGCATCTCAGCTATATCGCCAAAGGAAGTTATTCTAATTTCAGTACCTTCAACATCTATCATGTCAAAGCTAAATAATTGCCCAGAGGATTTTGTTGTATTATAGTGATGCATCTTCCTCTTGTTTATCACACGGCCTTTTATTGACCATTTATTTTGAAAGGGGATCAAGGGTTTTATTGGGCTGATATTATCAAAGGTTTCGCATTGTGTAGCTAGCCAGTGTATTCCAAATTTAAGGGAACGTTTAGATTTAGGAGCTGGGTCGTGACCTAACATTTGTTGTTCGTGCTCTTTAAATAGGTATCTAGGTTTTCCAAGTAATGGCGAATTTGTAAATTTGACAACAAGGTTGAATATTATTATAACCCTGTGAAATGGGAAAAAGAAGAGGATTAAGAATCAACATAGTGTGCAAAGCAACATTCTAAAAGGAAATAACAAACTATGAGAACATATAAGATACCCTACCTTGAGTTCCAAATATTTCTACAAGCATAAGCTGTCAATGTTAGAGTAAAGTAATTAATTAACTTTGCTCTCCTCTTAAGATTTCTCTTTATGCATACATTAGTCATTTAATAATTAATATTTAATTATTAAATGCTCACACCTTAGGGTTAGGTTTTCCTTTTGGTGTTGATCTCCTTTATAAGGATTGATCTCTTGTATTATTCATCTTCTTGATTCATTTTTCTCTGATAATACATCTTTTCTCTTTGTCAGAGCCAAAACCCTTGTATTCGTTCTCTCTCTTTCTCTGTGACAGGTTTCTTGCATGCAGGTTTCTTTTGGGTTCTGTAGATTTGTATTTCTCAAATCCTACATGGTATCAGAGCTGGATCTGCTGCAGCTTGTTCAGACTTTTGAAAGATTTTGAGATCCAGGTTTTGGTTGCATCAGATCTGTGTTTGTCTTCTGTTTTTTATTTTGGAATAGGGGGGTATTTTTTTTTCGGTGCACTTTGAGCCCAAACGGACCTCACCGTTGAGCTCGTAGCGCCCAAAAACCCCTATTTCCATATAAAATTCGTCCGATTTGGACACAGTTGCTCCAGGAGGCAAATTTTTTTTGGCCCCAAGGCCGTACGACCCAAGGGCACGAAAACCGAGGCGGAAAAATCACAAAAATCAAAAAAAAAAATATTAAAAAAACAACGCAGTTTTTATTACAAAAACGCGCAGCCCAGCGCGCCGCCGGTGCGCTTCCAGGCGGCCCCCCGCCCGGCCACCGCCGGCGGTAACCTCCGCCGCGCAGCCGGCGCAGCACTCGCAGCCCGCCCGCCGCCAGCAGCCCGCGCACCGCCGCCACCCGCCCGCCCGCAGCCCGCGCGCCGCCCGCACCCAGCCAGCACGCCGCCCGCCGCCAGCTGCGCCGCCCCCGCGCCGCTGCCTCCTGCGCCCACCCCTGGTCACCCAGAGGACCAGGGGCTGATTTTTTTTTAAGCCCTTGAGGGCTTAAAGGCCCATCTGGGTCCCTTTAGGAGCAGTTTTACAAAATCGGGCATAACTTGGGCGTCCGATCTCCGTTTTTCGAAAACGAATAGGCATTGGAAAGCTGGTTCCGAGCCGGATCTAATTAATGCAGGACTTTTTTTCTGATTTTGCCGTTTTGTAGTGTTTTTTGCCAGTCAAAGTCAGAACAAGTTTTTTGCACTCCAGGAGCCATATCTTTTGCATACGGACTCCGTTTTTCGAAAGCAAATAGGCGTCGGAAAGGTGGTTCTGTGCTCTTTCCAGATCTACAGTCTATTTCATCAGAAAAATCTTCAGGTGCTCCAAATTTTGTCTCAACCCGTTATTGCTTTCTATCTTTTTCTGGCTTTCAGTTTGTACTGGGGATTAGTTTTTTGCATTGTGGGGGGGTGTTTTCTCTTGCTTTCTGTTATTTACATCAGAAAACCAGAATTTACAAACACCAATACAAAAAAATCAAACCCCCTTCTGCATCTTCTATCTAGTTCTGAAAGACCACTTAATAATAATTAAAAATTCAGAGCAGTTGAGGCACAGTTCACAGGATGGCAGACAGACCTATTGAATCTCTCACACCGCATAATTACCACACTTGGAAGGGTCGCATGATGACTCTTCTCCAGTCAAAAGGGTTATGGGCCTGTTTGGATGAGGTTCAGCCTCAGTTGACACGTCCTTTTGAGATTATGCAGCACAGGAACAATATGGATCAGGCTATGGGATTGATGGCTTTACACATTTCCGACAGTCTCCAGTTTCATCTTGAGGGTTGTATCACTCCTCGAGCAATTTGGATCAAGTTTGAAGGACTTTTTGGTACTGTCAACGAGTTCAGAGCTTTGCAGCTTGAGGCAGAGTTAACTTCCTTGGTACCTGATTCATTTCCTTCTATTGAGGACTTTCTGATGAAGTTCAAACAACAAAGATCAATCTTGCAGGGTTGTGGTAAGACTAAGACTGATACAGAGTGCATTTTCCTGATTCTCTCCAAGCTTCGGGGTCCATTTCAGATCTTCTCTTCGACCTTCTATTCCACCATGGATGCCTTGGGTGCTCGCCATGTCATGCCTTCTTTTGAGGTCTTTTGTGATCGTCTGACTCATGAGCAAGCTAAGCTTAAGCAGTTGGATTCCCTTTCAGGTTCACATAACCAAGCATTGGTAGCCCAGCCGTCCAAAGGAAAACAAAAGCAGAAACCGAAGCCTAAGAAAGATTCAGAGGCTAGTGAAAATCCCTCCAAGCCACCACCTAAGTCTGATTCAAAAACACAATTCAATTCTAAACAGGGCAAATCTTCAAAGTCTGGTGAGTCTTCCTCCAAGACTAAGAAGAAATTAGGTGATCCTTGCAGTTTTTGTGGCAAGGAAGGACATCCCGTTTCCAGGTGTTGGAAACGTTTAGAGGCTTTGGAAGAAGCCATGCAGCAGCATAATATCAGTGCACCACAGCCTCCTTCACAGCCCACAGGGAAAGGTCATGCTCTTTCTGCACGAGCATTGTCCTCAGCGTCCACTTGGATTCTAGATTCTGGTGCCTCTCACCATATGACACACACACAGGATTTGGTCACCGCTCTTGCTCCTACAGGCACTAGACATATTGCAGTTGGTGACTTAGCACAACTTTCCGTTCAGGGTTCTGGTACTGTTTCATTGGATGGTGGGTGTCTTCAGGATGTGCTTTTGGTTCCTGACATTTCGACAAACCTTTTATCCGTTTATCAGATTTGCCACTCTGGCTGTGGTAAGACAGTTGAGTTCTCTCCACATGATGTGGTTATTCGAGATCTTCATGATCCTGACTTGGTTGTGGCTACTGGGAGTGTGGATTCTGCATCTCACTTATATAGTTTTGATGGCTTTGAGAGTTTAGACACTGTTGGTTCCTCTCTTATAGCACATGCAGATTCAGTGAGCAGGCTTTGGCATGAGCGTTTTGGTCATGTCAATTACAGATATCTACAGTAGATGAGTACACAGGCACTTGTGATTGGGCTTCCATAGATTTCTTGTACAGATGGTGTATGTCGTGGTTGTGTCCTTGGCAAACATCATCGAGATCCTTTTCTTAAGGGTTGAGCCTCTCGTGCTAGGGCAGCCCTAGAGTTGGTACACAGTGATCTTATGTCCTTTCCGACTCCTTTTTCAGGGGCCCGTTATGTACTCACTTTTATTGATGACTTCTCCAGACGTACATGGGTGTACTTTCTTAAGTACAAGTCTGATGTCTTTGACTCTTTCAGGAAGTTTAAGACATTTGTGGAGAAGCAATCTGGACTTTCTATCAGGAGGATACGCACAGATAATGGGGGGGAGTATGTAAATCAGGCTTTCAGAGATTTTTGCACTGAGCATGGTTTACAACATCAGTTTACAGTTCCTTATACCCCTCAACAGAATGGTGTTGCTGAGAGAAAGAACAGAACCTTACGGGAGATGGCAAATTGTATGATACAGTCTCGAGCTATGAGTTCTTCATTTTGGGCTGAGGCAGTCAATTGTGTCAATTATATTCAGAATCGAATGCCCCATAAGGCATTACGACATATGACTCCTGAGGAGGCTTGGACCCATGTCAAGCCTGATGTTTCTACATTCCGAGTTTTTGGTAGTGAGGCTTGGGCATTTATTCCTGATGCTCAGCGGATAGCCATGGAGAGGAAGAGCCGACCACTCATATTTGTTGGCTACTGTGAGGATGTTAAGGCATACAAGTTGTTTGATCCTGATTCCAGAGAGGTCTTGTTTCGGCGGGATGTCCAGTTTGATGAGTGCTATCCTTAGATGGATTCTCCATCACCAGCTTCTCCCTCATTGCCTACTCCTTCCTCTTCATCTCTTGAGGATTACTTATCTATTGAGGATGATGTAGATTATGATCCACCATCTCCACCACCACCAGTTGCTCCGTCTTTGCCGAAGTGGGCCCGTGATACTGTTGATGCAGCTGGTTCTCTGGCAGGTGATCCTTCAGATACTCGTCGCACTCGTGCTCAGACATCTGGTTCTAGTCTTTTGAGTCATACCCTTTCAGATGATCCTCAAAAGTTTTCAGAGGCGACAGGACACCCAGAGTGGGATAGGGCCATGGATGAGGAGTATTCTTCTTTGATGAAGAATCATACTTGGGATCTTTGTCCTCTTCCTAAGGGAAGAAAGTTGGTTCGGTGCAAGTGGGTGTATCGTACCAAGTATGCTGCAGATGGTTCTATTGATAAGTATAAGGCCCGTCTTGTTGCGAAGGGGTTTTCTCAGGTAGAGGGTATTGACTACTCTGAGACCTTTGCTCCTGTCGCCAAGATGAATTCTATACGCCTGGTACTTTCACTTGCAGCTTCACAGGGATGGACAGTGTTTCAGATGGATGTGAAGAGTGCCTTCTTGCATGGAGACCTACATGAGGAGATCTATATGGAGCAGCCTCAAGGTTTTGTGCAGGACACTTCTTTGGTTTGCAGACTTCGACGTTCATTATATGGTCTCAAACAAGCCCCCAGGGCTTGGTATGAGAAGATGGACTCCTTCTTGCTTTCCTCGCACTTCACATGCTGTCATTCCGATCACACAGTCTATATTCAGCGTCAGGAGGGTGATCTTTTGATTCTAGTGCTATATGTAGATGATCTCATCATTACAGGTAGCTCATCCTCCATGATTCAGAGTGTTCAGAGAGCTTTGATGGAGCAGTTTGAGATGACCGATCTTGGTCTCTTGCACTTCTTTCTGGGTCTACAGGTTATTCAGTCTTTGGATGGGATTTCCATTTTTCAGGAGAAGTATGCTCTTGATATGCTTCAGCGATTTGGCATGCTTGATTGCAAGTCTGCCCCCACTCCATTTCAGTCAGGTGTTGTTTTGTCTTCCACTTGCTCTACTCCTTCAGTAGACCCCACTTTATACAGGCAGTTGGTTGGCAGTCTGTTGTACCTGACACATTCTCGTCCTGATCTTTCCTTTGCGGTTGGCCTTGTCTCTCGGTTCTCCCATGATCCTCATGAGAGCCATTGGCAAGCAGCCAAACGTATTTTGAGATATATTCGGGGCACCACACATTATGACATTCACTACTCTTCAGGATCCCCTCACATCATTGGCTTCACTGACTCCGATTGGGCTGGTGATGTCAATGATTGGAAGTCTACTTTTGGCTTCGTTTTTTGCCTTGGTTCTGGTCCTATCACATGGTCTTGCAAGAAGCAATCTGCTATTGCATTATCATCTACAGAGGCTGAGTACCGTGCAGCAGTGTTAGCCAGTCAGGAGGTTTTATGGCTTCGACAGTCGATGACAAAGTTTGGGTTTCCTCCAGATTGTCCCACTATTCTTTGGTGTGACAACCAGAGTGCCATTCACATTTCACGCAACCCAGTGGAGCATCAACGGACAAAGCACATTGAAATCCACATGCACTTCATCAGACAGTTGATTCAGGATGGTTCTCTCATCTTGGAGTATATTCCTACAGAGGAGCAGGTTGTAGACATCTTCACTAAACCTTTGGCATCTCCGCGCTATCTTCAGTTGCGCTCAATGCTTGGGGTGAAGGAAGTTGTCCTTGGGGGGTCTCAGTGAGGCCTTCCTTCCTTCATGTTTTCTTTTCAGCATGATTCTTTATCTCTTTTTGGAGAGGAGTTTTTTCCCACTGGGTTTTCTCCTTTACTCCGCTTTATAGAGATTTTCTTGTATTCGGGTACCTCATCAGGCCTTGTTGTCGGGACCCTCTTTTGCATTGTAGTTCCTTTGCTTTCTTCTGCATTGTTTGTAGCTGCATTGTAGCTCATCTTAAGGGGGGGTGTTAGAGTAAAGTAATTAATTAACTTTGCTCTCCTCTTAAGATTTCTCTTTATGCATACATTAGTCATTTAATAATTAATATTTAATTATTAAATGCTCACACCTTAGGGTTAGGTTTTCCTTTTGGTGTTGATCTCCTTTATAAGGATTGATCTCTTGTATTATTCATCTTCTTGATTCATTTTTCTCTGATAATACATCTTTTCTCTTTGTCAGAGCCAAAACCCTTGTATTCGTTCTCTCTCTTTCTCTGTGACAGGTTTCTTGCATGCAGGTTTCTTTTGGGTTCTGTGGATTTGTATTTCTCAAATCCTACAGTCAACTATAGTACATAACCTATCTTTAATGCATCTAAAATCAGTAGATCACTATACTTTGGTGGCAGGATCGACAATTGCATGTGCCTACCATCAGACAAAACAATCCTATATTGGGAATTCTCATCTTCACTATTTGTCAATTTTTCAAAAGACAAAAGCTGAAGTATTGGAGATGACACATCATCCCCAATATTAATGGATAGGATTGCATGTGGGGTCAATTGTATTTCTGGGTCTATATCCTACAAGTACAACATAGCAAAGCTAAATAGAAATACAAGGTAATGTACATGTGTATGCATCAGCATGGCTATGTGAGGCCTTTTTTTTTTTTCTGGCAATTTTGTTAATTTGCACAAAAGGGCAATATACATATCTATGCATGCATAATAGAACAAAGATGAATATATGAATGTATACGTGCTCATGCATAGCCTCAAAGTGGAATAGTCGAATGCACACATATGGAGAGATCCACATATAGGGCAATGTGCATCCCTATTTGTGTATTCATTTGTATCGATGGGCATGAATTCTTTCTAAAATGAGAAGAACAAATAGACAATATATGATTGCAAATCAGATAAAGATGGGAAAATATATGAACAAACAAGCTTACCAGAGTTTCTGCAGGAGGCGGTTCTGAGGCATCAGCAGAGTGAGGCATGGAAGACATAGTGGGATTATTCTGTAGAGCCGAGGAATGGAGTTTTTTTGTTTGGTGAAATAGAAAGTGTATGTTAGAATAATTAAGACAAATGAATAAACATAATGTACTTCAGGAGAAAAGTAAATAGCTAAAAAAAAAGTAAAATACTAGTTTCAGTTGAGCCAATTTGGATTGGCAACATAGATGGATGGATGCATGCAAAAGATACCAGTCTAAGATGCATATACATGCATAAGAAAATAAATGGATATATACATTCGGAGAAGGGAACTACTTTGAATATCCATACATATTAATGTAGATGTACATAGAGATACATTAAATATATACAAATGTATATACATGTATATACACATAGTGGAAAAGATGCACATGATGCCACAGATAGACCACTTTATGCATGTATATATGTGTATATATATATATATATATATATATATATATATATATATATATATATATATATATATATATATACATGTTCAATATTAGAACAAAGGCATGTACATGTAGACACAACATATATATTTTTTGCATGTCTTTGTATTGGTTGTATGCATATATAGGAACAAACAAGTATATAGATGGACAAAGCATGTGTCCACAAATAGAAAATATATGATTGCAAATCAGATAAATATGGGAAAATAGATGAACAAACAAGCTTACCGGAGTTTCTGCAGGAGGCAGTTCTGAGGCATCAGCAGAGTGAGGCGTGGAAGACATAGCGGGATTATTTTGTAGAGCCGAGGAATGGAGTTTTTCTATTTGGTGAAATAGGAAGTGTATGTCAGAATAATTAAGAAAAATGAATAAACATAATGTGCTTCACGAGAAAAGTAATCAGCTAAAAGAAAACAATACAATACTAGTTTCAGCTGAGCCAGTTTGGATCGGCAACATAGATGGATGCATGTATGCAAAAGATACTAGTCTCAGATGCATAAATAGGCAAAAGAAAATAAATGGATATATACATTCGGAGAAGGGAACAACTCTGAATATCCATACATATTAATGTAGATGTACATAGATATACATTAAATATATACAAATGTATATACATGTATATACACACAGTAGCAAAGATGCACATGATGCCACAGATAGATCACTTTATGCATATATATGTGTATATATATATACATGTTCAATATCATAACAAAGGCATGTGCATGTAGACACAACCATATATATTTTTTGCATGTCTTTGTATTGGTTGTATGTAGATATAGGAACAGACAGGTATATAGATAGACAAAGCATGTATCCACAGATGTCTCAGTATATGTATATATATGTAGATGTTCAATATTAAAACAAAGGCATTTACATGTAACATAGACATACATACTCTTTGTATGCCTTTGCATTGCTTGCATCTACATATAGAAACACACATGTATGCATACATAAAAGAACAAAGATAAACATTAGAATGCATATGTACCTATGCATAGCCTCAAAGTGGAATAGCAGAATCCATACATATGGAGACATGCACATACAGAGCAATGTGTATCCTTATCTGTGTATTCACTTGTATCGATGGAGGGCAATGCTTTCCAAAATGAAAAGAACAAATAGACAATATATGATTGTAAACCAGATGAATACGAGAAAGCATATGAAGAAGTAAGCTCACCGAAGTTTCTACATGAGGCTGTTCTGAGGGATTAGCAAATCGTGAGGCGGAAGACATACCGCAATTTTTCTGGAGAGTTGAGGAATGGAGTGTTTTTTTGTTTGGTGAAATAGAAAGTGTATGTCAGAACAAATAAGACAAATGAATACACACAATGTACTTCAGGAGAAAATTAAACACCCCCCCAAAAAAATAGTATGATACAAGTTTCAGCTGAACCAGTTTGGATCGCCAACATAGATGGATGCATGTATGCAGAAGATACTAGTTCTAGATACACAAATAAGCAAAAGAAAAAACAAATGGATATATACATTAGAAGAAGTGAACAACTTTGAACATGCATACATATCAATGTAGTTGTACACAAAGATATATTATACATATATATAGATGTATATAGATGTATATAGACATAGAGACAAAGATCCACATGATGCTATGAATAGATCTTTGTATGCATGTATATATATGTATATATATATACTTGTTCAATATTAAAACAAAGGCATATACATGCAGACACAGGCATATATAATTTCTGTATGTCTTTGAGTTGGTTGTATGTAGACATAGGAACGCACAAGTATATAGATAGGCAACATATGTATCCACATATGTGTTACTATATGTATATATATACATGTTTAGTGTTAAAATAAAGGCATACACATGTAGACATAGGCATATATATTTTTTGTATGGCTTTGCATTGCCTGCATGTACACATAGTAACATACATGTATATACATATAGAACACATCTATCCATACATACATGACTATCTGTTTGTTTGTTTGGCTGAACAAATGGCAGCGTTGTGTGTGTAATCATACATTGTGTTTGTTTCTTTGCCAATATAGACCATGGCAACATAGCGCTCACAATTATGTTGTAGCTCATAGATTTTTAACTCCTTTCAACAGACGAAGGGAACAAATTAAAAGAATGAGAGCCTTCAAAATCTGACCGAAGCCCAAAGAAATTAAGTTAGATGTTTGAAAACCTAAGTGGAGATTGCATACAACCTATGGAGGCAAAAAAATTTACACAAAGTTGCAAAGAGGATAGCCAACAATGAGAATTTGCAAACGATATAGACAACCAAGAGGTTGATTAAAATTGCATCTTTGAAAACCCAGCAGTGCAAATTGCACACGGCCAAAAATATTAGCTTCTCCAAAAACTTAAAAAAAAAAGCTTGTTATGTATAATATTATGTGAGCGAGAATGGACCAGCCACAACCATTAATGCCAATAAATTTACAAAGTTGCAAAGTGTATGCATTGCACCAAATCTCTTGTGGATGGCCCAGTACATTGAATACACTCAATATGACACATATGGCGATGGCAAACATGGCCGAACAACATGAATACATTGACTAGAGTAGCGCCCATAAAAATTTCAAAATGTGGCAGCGAAATAGGTTTTGAGAAGTACACACCAACAGGCAGTTTGAAGTTGTTAGTGTTGGTCATTAATGGCTATGCCTAGTTCATTTTTGTTAAAACAATATGTCTTGCCAAAACCAGACAAATTCTAAAAAGAATACGCAAAACCGCTATATGAAGGTAACTATGACATCATGGAGCTAATAAAGAAAGGTAGATATAATAATTCACTTCTTTTGAGAATGGCATAGGATAGATGCAATCATTATACACTCGGAACCGTTACTCACAGTGATCACAAGTGGTATTACAAAATTAAAATATACAAAATTAGCACCCATTACAAATCCATTGAGAAAATGCTATTAACTTTGATGGCGGCGCCCAAGTTTTTATGGAGAATAAGCATAACATATACAAAGAACATTATGAGAAGGTCATGCATGCGAAAACCGGTTGGTATTTTCATCTAACGGAAGCTTAGTTTCAACAATTTTTTAACTTTTAAAGCTTTCAACTTATCTACTTTAATGGAGGCGAGACCTACTCCTTACATTTTAGAGAAAATGCTTTAAATATTGTCGATATTGAAAACTCTGTCAGGATTTTGTCTGCAAAATTAACAGTGATTTCATTGTGAAAAAAATTATGTTCTGTAGAATCTTTAAGAGAAGAGATAATTTCCTCTTTTTTCTCATTGGTCATACCGATAGGATTTGATTCAAACCTACATCAGGCTTATTCACCCAAGGCACCTTCCGACTATTGTTTGCCCGCTCTGTAATTTTAAATTTCTCGGTTTCCCTGAGAGGCTCGCTATAAGCCATAGCCTCTTCAAGAATTGTAGCTTTTGAATCCTAATAATTTTGTATGGGCTAGCGGGTTATTTGCACACTTGTAGTTAGGAGAATGTATATTATTCTGATTAGTAAAGAATCATTTTTCTTTCAAGAATCAAAATATAGATTACCCTGCTTTCTTCGAGCACATATCACGTACATTTCAAATTCTATGACATTATGAAAGCAACAAAGAAAGGTATTTAAATAGAAAAAGGAAAACCCATTGCAACAAGCAACACTATATGCAAAAGCCACGACGAAGAAAACACAAAAGCACACAATGAACCCGAATAGAATTTTATAGTGTGCAACAGGCCATTAAATTTGAAAAATCCCAGGCCTGTATATGCGAACCTTTGCAAAGTGACTTGCAGATGCTAGCCTTGAGGTGAGCTTTTGAAGTCTCCACAGTGAGGAAAACACAATGCAACAAATTAAAAGAATGTCAACCTTCGAAATCTGCAGCCAGCAAAGGGCAAAAAAATTAAGTTACATTTCTAAAAACCGAGATGCACATTGCATACAACCTATGGAGGGGAAAAAATTTATACGCAGTTGCAAAGAGGATACCTACCACCGATAATTCCCAAACTATATAGATAGCCAACAGGTTGATTAAAATTACATCTTTGAAAACCCAGCAGGTGCAAATTGCAGACGAGCGACAATGTTTGCTTCTCCAAAACCAAGAACGAGCGACAATATTCGCTTCTCCAAAAACCAAAAAAATGAACTAGTCGGAGCCATTAATGGGAATAAATGTTTAATATTATACGAACAAAAATGAAGCAGCCGCAGCCATTAATGACAATAAATTCACAGAGTGGCAAAGAGTACATATTGCAACATATTTCTTTTCGACGTGCCAGCACATTGAATACGTTGAATATCACACATATGTCGATGGCAAACATGCCCGAAAAACAAGAAAACGTTATTTAAGAAAAACTTGGTAGGAAAACAGGTTTCGAAAATTGCACGACAGCAGGCAAAGGCAATTTGAAGGTTTTACTGTTGGAAAATGTGGCCGGCAAACTTTTTCCGGGATATTGACACTTTCCCAATCAGAAAACCCCATACTAAAACCCTATCGAGTTAATTAAATATATATATTATTAAAAAGTAGATTGACTAATTTTATTAAGTCAAAATCACAAGATTAACATCGATTAAAAAGTAGATTGACTAATTTTATTAAGTCAAAATCACAAGATTAACATCGATGAATAAACAACTTGTTTTGACTCGAAATTTGGGAGACAACAGCTATATATATTTCCTTAGTAATAACGGACTCTATTTTGCCGTTCAATGACGGCAACAAAGAATCAAAGCATTAAAACCGACCTAGTCAAACTGCACCTTCCGTATATCCTTTGAATATCTCCAACGTTACTCAGAGCATTAATATTCTGGGAGCTTTTATGTTAGGTAACAGAAGAAATTCTGTCATTTATGATTGTGATCCTATATGTGGATATGCTAAAAACGTATCATCAAATCCTTTTCAAAATCCAATGACATCAAATTGGAAGATTGATTGGTGAGATTTGGTGAGTTTCCACCACTCAAAATGAAAGGTTAATAATAATTAAATAATAATTTTCTTAATTCAAGAGAAAACTTGATACTAATTGCATATTATATTTGAAAACTAGTTTTTAAATCCACCTTCATCTTTTATCATGCTCCTAGGCTAAATCAAGTACACCCAAATACTTGGAAAGCCGAAAAAATATCTCATTTTTAAGAGAATTTATTACTGTTTTATGTTGGGAAATTGATAGTATTCATGGATTCTATTGTTTAGTAGTTTTTCGTAAATACTTTGGATCATGATTTATCTATGTTTTAATTGCATGTTTTATATTAATAGTAGCGAGAACAAGGGCACTGATCTTTTACATAGCAAAACTATTAAAAATCATAGCACAGAAACAACACTATAACAACAATTAACAACAACTATCAGTAAAAAGGAACCAAGTCTTTAGAAATCAGAAACAACAACAGAAAACAAAAAACCAAACTACAGGGGTGCCTTGTGCACCCCAGTGGCATCCATAGCATGTTTTAATTGCATGTTGTAATATTATTAAGTTGAATTTTGATGATGGATTAGAAGTGTGATTCAAGTACTTTTCTTCATGAATGATGGATCATAGAGCGTGATAATTTTTTTTGATGTCATGAGTATTTACTCGTCTTGATGATGAATCATGGAAGGCGTTTTGTAACATAATGCTAAATTCAATACATTTCCTTGTCTTAATAATACATAATAGAACGTGTATCAAAACATTTATATCAAAATTATGACAAATCATGAAGTATTATTATCATGTGATAGATCATAAAGCGTTTGTTCATCTTGATAATGGATTATTGAAAGTGATCTGCAACATAATGCTAAATTCAATACATTTCCTTGTCGTAATAATAAATAATAAAATATGTACCAAAACATTGATACTAAAATTACGACCACCATAAAATATATTTTATCACCATAAAACACAAAATATGATCTAAATAATTAATACTCACCTTCTATCTAATCAAATCCAAAATCGCTCTCAATCACTACTGTTAAAATATTAAATATAGAATTTCCCAAAGTCAATTTAGACAACTTACATAAAACGAGACGCCTAATAAAATAAAGAAGAAAGTGAAATTTTATTTGCTTACGAAAAGAAGAAGATTATTTATAGTGAAATTTTATTTGCTTACGAAACGAGGAAAATTATTTATAGCCATTTTAAAACTCCCATCGACTTAACTAATTTTTTTGTTTTACATGCAATCCGCCAGCCAGACTTTACCCCAAATAATTCTTAGATATTACCTACCATATCTGACATCATTTTATTCAAAGTGCAGCTTTCAAATTTATTAATAATACGAATATTGAAATTGTTTATGAATGGTTGGAAAGTTTGAATATTATTACAAGTTTTCCTTCTTATCTAGAAAATAAAAACATTGAAAGGTATATGTCATTTATTTTTATTTTTTTAAATCACGACATTACATGTTCAAGACTATATATGCCATTTATTATTGTCTTATGTGGGACATAATTATATGGAAAATATTATTGATGTGATAAAGATGGATTTTTATAGTCGTCAAGTTGAATGGTGTGTAAAAAGTCTATTAGAAGAGATTTTATTGTTAAAAAAAAATTTTGAAGTTTGTTTTTACGTAAAAAAAAATTAAATACAAGATAGGTAATTAGTTGGTATTTTAGGTTAAAGGATATACATATTTATTATATATGGTTTGTTTTTTGTTTGACATTTATTTTGGTATGTCATAATGTTTAATTTATTTTGTTTGGCATAAATGTGATTCTAATCTTGAACTTATTACTCAAAATAACTTTAACTATTATCCTAGACAATAATGGATTGTTAAATTATGATTTTATCTTTCTTGGACTAGGCCACACATGTAGCCCTATCCTTTATTTTTGTCACGCTGCAACATAATGTGAATTGATTTCAAATCTAGAAGCCCCTACCTTGAGAAAATTATTTAAAAAATTTCTTGTTGCTCATTGCTCTATATGCCCAAAATGTCTTGACTTGAACATCTAGAATTAGGCCTTTATAACAATCCTAGGTCATTACTACTTAATGAAACCTCTTACCTACTGGAAATATAAAACCATATTGGATAACATTAGAACATGTAAATACAAAATCATATTGGATAACATTAGAACATGTCTTGACAAAACATCTACACTACATCATTTTTTACAGTGAAAAGACATAATTTACTTTGTTAGGCATACTTTCAGTAGTGTATAATCAACAAAAAGGTTGGAATTATCGTCAAGAAAATCTCATGCAATATCTTTATAGACTACAAACTCCATTATATATAGCATCTTTTTATTTACTTATAGACCCATCGAATGCAAGAGTGAAACAACACAGATCACACTAGGATACAACTAGGTCATGCAAAGATAAAATGCCCTTAGATAGAACTACAGGTGTAGCCTAGTCCCAAAATACTCTAAATTAATAGACAAATTTATCTTATCTTACTAGTGCAATCCAATCCAAATTTTTTAACTCTAATTTTTTATCACAACATACAACACAGTCATCTTCATTTAATACAACAATTTTACAAAAGAGCTAAGCACTTTTGAACTACCTTTTGATTTCTTGTTTATATTTGTCAATATCAACTCTGTAATTTAGGTTTAATTGTGTTTATTTCCTTACTCATCTACTAAAAAGTTATAAATTAATCGTAAGGTATGTTTATTTTCCCTAGATTTTGACTTACCCTAACTTATCTTACACCAATTAGTCCCTTGACCCTAGAGCTTTTTATTGTTTCATTTTTCAAACCTAATATTTTTAATAATTCATTTACTTTTAAGAGATGATATATTTTTTGTTTATTGATTCATATTTTGAATTCTATTAGATTACTCCCTATTCAATTTTATCTCTTTTATTATATGATTCTTATTATTGAATTTTTATGATTTAAAGTCATCTTAGGTCAAATTATCCCCACCTTGTGGTTTCTTCTAATGCTCCTATCTATTATTGTCATTTAAATTTGATTAGAAACTATACCTAAAAAATAACACACTTAACAAGTTAGAACTCATTAAGAAGGATATTCCAACTTTAGAAAAAATGTCCATAATCTTCTACCATCTTTGAGTATATAAAGTGATAACTCATTTTAAATTCACATGGATCATACATTTCTAGGAGTACTCAAATTTTTAATGATATTTTTGTAGAACACAATTAGTGTAATCAATTGATGGCATTTTGGATGCAAAACTAGTGGATTAGAATAACACATACATAGAGCATGTAAACAAGGAAGGCAATGAAGGTTGAGTAAAATTCCTAACATTCAATTGAAGAAATAAAATAAATATAATTGGACCACCTATATGTAAAACTTGACACAAATAGCATGCTACTGAACCTATTAAAGAGATATATGTAGAGACTCTTGACAATATAAATGATTAATAAATTTATGCCTAAGAAACTATTTTATAGGTGATATGAGTAATTATAATTGATTTGTGTACCCGATTTCCTCTATGGGTATTGCCATAAATATATGAAGAATGTCTTATCTTTATCAAATATTATTCTCCTTGGAAAACCATGCAATAAAATTATCTCTTTAAAGAATAAATCAACTCTCTTAGACATACTATATATCTTCCAACAAGGAATAAAATATCTCATTTTAAAAAATTAATCAACTACTATGAAGATGAAGTCATTACCTTTTTGTGAGTGCAATAATCAAATGAAAAATTCCATGTATAAATCTTTCCAAGGTTGATTTGGCATAGGTAGTGGCTACTGGGTTTTAGGCATAGCCTATTACTAGGATATAGGAGGTAGGGCACTATAAATTGTAATGACACAAGCCATTTTTAGGGTCCAAAAATTGAAGATTGGAGGTCCTACTTAGGATTTTTTTTTATAGTCTTTTTGTTTCCAGTTCTTTCAAATTCCAGACTTTGTTAAACTTTCTAAGTATCAATGGTTGTTGGTACCATTATTTTCATAATTAATCAATGCAAGTTGCTTTGTGGATTGCATGTTCCATGACTTAATGTTGAATGAAGATAGTATTTCCATGATTTGATATCTTCCCTCACTCTATATAGGTCAATTGTTCTGGCTTTTTCATATTTTATTACTATGGTATTTGAAGTTTTTTAATCAGTTCCTTCTACACGTAAGATCATAGACCTTGCATGTGGATGGAAGTTTCGCTCTTGCTATCTAGTTTGTTATAAATAATATCTAGTTATTCAAAGTATTTATCTTAAAATTTAACAAACTTGCATGGTTATTTATATTATTTCTGTACCCCTTTATATCTTTTGTGTTTTTATTTCTAAGTGTTTCATGCGAGTGTCTTCTATAACTAGAAATACCACCTTGATTGAACAAGTCACGTGAACCTTGAGTTACCCTTGCATAGTTGTGACCCAACAGACATGACCTTGGGAAACCTGGATTTTGTAAGCCTTTCTCTTTTCAGGAGAGGCTTCGCTTCGCAAAGCCTTCATGTTAGGTGATTATAAAAGGCCCATCAACAGGTCTATGGGCAAATATATTGAGAAAATTAAGACCTGAAATATTTGAAGTTGATGCACTACTAAGTAGGCATTGTAAGTTTCATGGATAGATAGCCCAGGATCCAATAGGTTCACTTAATTGTATGGTACTCCTACCCCTCCACTTATAAAGACAATAGAGAATACAAAATAGAGTAGGAATGGAGGATGGAGATTGGGAAACATCTTTTCTGCAACATAATTGGAATGGTGAAAAATTGGGGTTTTCACCATTAGATGTATGAAAACCACTAATTTTTGCTTGAGTTGACCATTGCATTCAAAAGAGGGAGAATCCAATAGATTTAGTAAAAAATCAGCAAATATTAAGACTAAATATTGATTGGAATAATTTAGGGGTTTCCTCTTTTGTGAGTTGAAATGCTAAATTAAGGTAAAGTGCTAAAAAAATGAAGGTAAAACTAAGAAAACAATGAGCTATAGATGCAAGATTTTTGCATGCACCTAGATCTGATTAGTATATATAGATTTTGATCTAATCCTAAAAAAAGCTCCAAAAATGTCAAAACCAGTGTGCTCGTTGCCTTGGTCCTTCTACTTTTATGCACACCAAAGAGGGTTGATTTGTCTCTGTAAATAGTGCCTATTCTTAAGAGAACAACTTCACACCTGTTTCCTGCACACATAAAGAAAATAAAATATGTTAGGAATGGGGGCTTGCCTTAGGTAAAACCCCTATTTTGGAATTAACCATGAAATTGAGATAAAGATAATTGAAATTGTTGTAATAGAAGGTTCTCCTTTTGAGGGAGATGTTAAATATTGATTGAAAATAAAGTAATGTACCTCCTTGTTCTTCAACAAAATAGGGTGAAATATGTCTACTTTAATGATTGAATCTTGACTTTATTGCTACTCCAAGGCTTGAAGGAAGACTAATTAATGCTCAATTTCTCTTGAATGCTTGAATGATTGATCCCATGTGTGTGTAATGTATGCCAGATTGATGTGATAGATGATTCATGGATTTCTAATGAGAGGAGAAAACCTCCTTTTATACTTGCCCATTAGATAAATTGCTAATTTCCCAACATCAGTTGACATAGAGAGAGAAATCCCACTCAATTTTGAAATAAGACATGTTGGAATCAGGGATCACTAACAGAGGGGGTGAATCAGTGATCTAGTAGTTGATATATTTTCTAACTTAACTTTAAACCATTGGAAGCATAAACATGAAATTGAAATGCAAAAACACTAAGTAACCAACCAAAAAATCATAACACTGGGATTTTTACATGGAAACCCAAATGGGAAAAACCACGGTGGGATTTGAACACACAACATTATTCCACTATGGCCAGTAGCAAAACAATATTACAAAATGGGGAATGCACTTGCATTCAGGCACACTGCCTAGAGCTTACAACTCATTTACAATAGGGGCTACAACCTTGAAAGGCTAACTGCCTTACTAATTACAATGATGAATTAAAACAAATGAAATCAAAAATCACATCTACAATGCCTAGATAAGTTCCGATTAAGTGCCAAATACACTAATTGTATCACCTCTACTGTTCTGTTCTATTCTACTCCATTCTCTGCATCAGTTAGCAACCAGATCAAGAATGCACACATGAAACTGCACTACAAAGGATTCTCGATCACCACTCACTTGAATACAACCATACCATACCTCAAAAAGATCATCTACACTGGTCTTATATATCTACAACCATAAAGTAGATCATTCACCAGGTCGACCTACTAATGTAATGTGTAGTCTTATGTCGACTTGACCTGATCACCAAAGATAAATGCGGATCACCAAAACGATGATAAAATGATGTCCCTATGTCAAACCAATCATCCTATACACGATTCATAACACTGCAATCATCGGAAAGCTTCCGGACTAAAACTGCTATGTTCAGCCTAAAATACTAGTTAAATGGCTACTGGTTGACGTCCGCTTTCGGATATCAAGATTTGTGATTACTGGATAGGAATATCATTAAGAGTTGTCATCAATGACAACCTTAAACCATTAATCAAGCATCAAAAACCACAGGATGAGTGTCAATTGCCAACAATCTCCCCCTTTGGCATTGATGGCAACACTCGTGAAAAATGGATAAGTGTTGGAAACCTGTAGATCAGATCAAAATAATTTCTACGGCTCCCCCTTAGACAAAGAATTATGAAACCTTTAATTACACTCTTCTACTATACATTTTTCACCTTTACTCTCCCCCTTTGACAACAATGCCAAAGATGGGGTGATGTTCAAAACCTATATACAAAGATATTTACCAAAGACTTTACAAATACTTGAAGATGTCAGCAAAAATGTTCTTCAAAAATCCTAAGTGTCCCACCCACTCTTTAGGTTGTCCAAAACTGTAGTGAATGTGCTGAATACATAGGCATGAATTTCTACATCCTTTAGTTCAGATAGAATCAGAGATCATTGAGACGAGGGGTGAATCAGTGATCTATCGGTTGATATATTTTCTGACTTAACTTTAAACCATCGGAAGTACAAACATGAAATTGAAATGCAGAAACACAAGGTAACCAACCAAAAAATCATAACACTGGGTTTTACGTGGAAACCCAAATGGGAAAAAGCACGGTGGGATTTGAACCCACAATATTATTCCACTATGGCCAGTAGCAAAACAATATTACAAAATGGGGAATGCACTTGCATTCAAGTGCACTACCTAGAGCTTATAACTCATTTACATGAATAGGGGCTATAACCCTAGAAGGATCACTTCCTTACTAATTACAATGATGAATTACAACAAATGAATGCCAAAATAACATCTTAAATTCTTGGATGAGTTCCGATTTAGTGCCAAATACATTGACCATATCAACTCTACTATTCTGTTCTATTCTGCCCTATTCTCTAGCTCAGTCAACAACCAGATCAAGAATGCACATGTGAAACTATGCTACAAAGGATTATAGATCACCAATTGCTTGCATACAACCATACCATACCTCAAAAAGACCATTCACCAAGTCGACCTGCTAATGTAACATGTAGTCTTATGTCGGCTTGACCGGCTCACCAAAGATAAATGTGGATCACCAAAATGATGATAAAATGATGTCCCTATGTTAGCCCAATCATCCTATACACGATTCATAACACCGCAATCATCGAAAATCTTCTAGACCAAAATTGCTCTGTTCAACTAGAAATATCGGTTGACGTCTGCTTTCAATTATCAATATTCATGATTATCAGATAGGAATCTCATGAAGATTTTCCATCAATGAAAACCCCAAACCCTTAATCAAGCATCAAAAAACACCAGATGAGTGTTAATTGCCAATAGGACCAAGGGGTCAAATGGAGCCCAATTTAGGGGAGACTAGGGCATGAGCATGGCGTCTTGGTCCTAATTAGGACTAAAGCATGGCGCCCTGGATCTACCCCTATTTAGGTGTAGGATAAGGTGTAAAATGCATGGGAAAAGAAAAAAATAATGCAATTCTTGAGGTGTATGAGCATAATCAGGTCCCAATTAGGACAAGGGGAACAAACTCTAAGGTGGGGACCCAATGCGGTCAAAATTGTACAAGGGTGCATTTTTAGGACACTACATTTAGCCTCAACTATAGTAAGAGTATGAAATCAATCATACACTCAGTAAAGTACAAATGGTCCATGTTGAAAACTTTCACCAAGTCATCAAGGAGGCAAGATTCACCAAGCCCTCGATGGACATTAGGATATCATAACTTTGACAAGATAAAAGGGACATCATGAAAGAAAGAGAAAGAGAGAGTCATGACTGCAAGATAGCAAGGTTCTCTTACCAAGAGTCATGAAAAGAAAAATACCAAAATTACAAAGAAAAGGACTAAGTTTGCTAAGTAACTTTAAGTATCAAGATATGCAAGAGAGAGAATCATTGAGCAAAGTGTATGCCCCCACGTTAAAGCAATTATCTATGCCTTATTAGGAGCAATTTCCTTAAGGTAGGATACACCCAAAAAGACAAGCATGACATCACAATAATATGCCCCCAAGAGAGGACAAATCAAAGGATAATGATCACAAAACACAAAGCATGAGGTGGTTTCTCTTAACTCTGGGGTCAATATGCTTTTTATGATAAATAATGTATATCATATATATATGCATATAATTATCCTCATCCCCCAAAGAAAGCAAAACCGACATGGAGGAAGGGCACATGTGTCTTTTGAGTCAACATGGGAGAGACCAAAAGAGATCTCAACGATTTGCATCGTCCTCAAGTAGACAACACTAGGGACAATAAATAGAAGAATGGAGAGACAAATAGAAGAAGATCACAAATAAGCAAGATAGAGAGAGAGAATCTATAGTGCTAATGAAGCTATTCAAACATGTCATACACCCCTTGATCTTTCTCATCATTATTTTGGTAAGGTGGACAACATGCAAGAGGAGCGAGATCAAGCACAGTAGATAGAGCTATCACAAGTTCCAAACAAGGATCTTTCTCTAATGATGAGTCACTTTGTTTGTCACTAGGAGCTAGGATTAATGGTTTTAAAGTTTCTTCGATAAATCATTGTCAACATCAACATATTTATATTCATCATCTAAAAAATTAGGATGAAAATTTTCATCATTAACAACTTTCTCACCTTTTTCTTCATCAAGATTAATAAAAATAGGAGCTATCATAGGAATAGAACTTGAACCATCATTTGTTTTAATCAGGGGTAAGTGCACAAAGATGGTGGTCAGAAAAGTGGACACCACCCCAAAAAAACATGGAAAAAAAGCAACGCATACGTAGTTCTAAAATTTGAATTCATCACGTACACCCTTAGGTTTGTTGTTCCCAAGCCTAGAGAAGGTAACATGTACACGCTGCTTTTAGGAAAATGACCGCGTAGGCACTACCCCTAGGAAAATGAGCATGTACGTGCTACTTATAGGAAAATGAGTGCATACGTGCTAATAATCCCAAGATAACTGCATACGCGGTGCCTGTCAAAAAAAGTTTTTTTAAAAAAACTGGGTCTTATTTTTCCGTGACTAGCGTGTTTTTACTTTGTTTTTTCTTCATTTTCTCTCATAAACCATGAACAGGGTGCTAGATTTCTCCTCCAGACTATGGATCAAGGTTATTTTTTGTTTATTTTTGTCTTTCTTTCTCGTTTGTTCATTTTGTTTTATATTTTGAATTTAATTTCATTAATTTTGATTAGGTTTTTTCATTTTTTGTTTCAAAAACCAGATTCTTCTAATCCACAACAAGAACAACCAAATGCACCTCTTGAAAACCCACAAGATACACCCCCAATTCCTCCTTTTGGCCACACACCCAAAACACAGGAGCAATTAATTAATCAGTTAGGACAAAATACATCTAAAATCAATAGACTGATCATTAAATTGAAAACATTCGAACTTGAGCATCATCAATCCCTCGCCACTAGCCTAGAACCATTAGCTAGTGGTGCCATAGCTATTTCCACACAAATTACCAAATGGGGAAGCTTTAGGGATAGGTGTCATCAATTCTATGCCGATGTGCTATCATACGAGGGAGTAAAAAACAAAAATATTAGTAAACAACAAATATGTGCCCTTTTTGTTGATCCCAAAACTAGCCAGTCATTAGCTCTTAATGCAAAGAGGTTTCCCATACATTGGTGTACCAATGTGTAGATGAAGAATCTTTTTTGGCAGAGGTGGTGGATGGTCTTTGATGATCCACCTTGTAATAATTATGAGGTGCCATTATATTTTTTGAGAAAAGTATATTGTGAGTTTGTGCTCAATGTGCGCCCAAACTATTTTGACATGAGATAGCTCCATGGTAGAGGTGGTGGCTCTATCCAAGATAGACCTGGAGCCCATAGGCGATTACCTGCGGAGAGTCACTACCCCCTAGCACCCAAACCCAAGGTGCATCAGGTTGTCCCAATAGAGATGAAAGAGTCGATGGAGCTACAGACTCTTCAGGTGGCCACAACGTTGACTGGTGGCATCATCCAGCATGGGACATCATTAGCACACCCTATTGTATTGGATGATGAGCCATTAGTTGTTCCAGGTGGCGACAAAGAGCCCATTCAGCATATGTGTGTCAATTGCTTAGGGATATGCTCGGGGATAGATGATGCAGTCGGTGCAGATGAATCCTCATCTTATTTGTGCGTGATTTGCAGGAGTAGATGTTAGGCCCGCACGACTGAGGATTTCATGCTGACAGATGAGTTGATGGACATGGTGTTTTCCCATGAGGGACAGACACAGGTGTGTTGATTTTAATTCATAGGTTTTTATTTATCAGTCACTTTAAATTTGAAATTACATAAATGAATATTCATTTATACATCGATTTAAATTGAGACAAATAATATGCATTTCAGGATGCAGCAGTGGTATCCCATACTCCTCCCCTAGTTACTATAGTTGCAACTTCGATGCCTGAGGTATAAATTTTGTAACATGTAAAAATATAATAGTACACTTTGAATTAAAAAAAATACAAGATATACTAACTATCTTTAATGCTTGGTCCAATTTTTGGTTTCTAGGTGTTGGCAGGGGATAAAATGTCCCAGATTGATGACATCACACTCTCAACGATCGATTTTGGCCTACAAGGCTATACAGTATAATTTTTTGTACAACCCCTTTTATGTATTGTTTTGATGGAATATGCAAGTCATTTCATTTTAGATTTTTAAAATTATGTTTAATTTATTATTTGTACTAATATCTCATGTTAATTTTGTTTTTTTAGGGTATCCCCTCCACGTCTAGGGCTCATCCTAAGAAAAAGAATTCCTCGAAGACGCCAAAACGTGGGAAGAAGGTAATTGAACACATTTTTAGTTGTACAATTTTTTGAAAATGTTGAAATCAAGTATTAGTTGGGGTTTGTAGATTGATTAATGTTTTTTGTTTATTTTACATGTACAACGGTCATTGAGTTATGTGGATTTGTTGAATGCACCTGATTCACCCGTAGATCAAGAGAGGGCAAAGGTATGTATCTCTACTTTATTTTCTTGATTTCATGATTATATGCATGTGTACATATGAACTTGTGATATATTATAATCTTATAATTTTTTCATACAGGAAATATCAATACCTATTTCATCAATGACGAACCCTCCTCAATGCACTGGAGAAGCATCTCAGGATCTGGTACACTTTTGTTTGATATGTAAAATTAATTGTTTTTAACCTACAATATTTATCATTATATTAATTGTATTTAATCTTTGAACAATTTTTGTATAGGTAATAGCAACAGTTTCTCCATCGATGGTGAGCCATCCTCAGTCCATTGAAGAAGCATCTCAGGCACAGGTATGTCATTGTTCTCTATATTATAGATTTTAAGTGTTTTTGATATATTTATGTTAGTACATTGTATTAATTATACATTTAATCTACAATAGACCCCTTCGCGGTATGACCATAACGTGGATCCATTTAAGTATGTCTTCAAGAAAAATCCTAAGAGTGACAAGAAGAGGAGAGTGAAGACATTAGCTCCTAGATCAATTGATGAGGTAATCTACATTTCAATTGCAAAGGAATTATAGTTAAGTGCATAATTATGTTGTTAATTGTGAACTATTTTCTACAAAAGAATTCTAACTTGGATTTTGAATTGTGGTTTTGCAACCATCTACAGAGCCGCATACTGCATCAAAGAGGCTTGATTTTGATGATCCATCACAAGTTTAGGATAATATAGTGTTAGTTTTGGTCATAGAATGACCAATACATGTAGATATATTCTACATTTTTATTGTATATCGATTTGGACATGGCATATGCCACATTTTTGTAATACTTGTATTAACTTGGCAGACATGCCTTTTTTTATATATATAAATGTTGATATTCAATCCAATAAATGTGTATTGAGTTCATTATTTTGTATTCGTTGTATTTTGTGGTTGTCCCTTTATAAATTTAATTGATCATTTGCCCATGTAATCAACAATATGAATATAAACAACAAAAATCTATGATATTAAACATTGCAATAGTGGAATATGATTTGATAAAATTTCTAAAATGTTGAATTAACCCTACAAAACTCCTTGTATTCAGTTAATTATTGTGTATTCGTTATATTTGGTTGCTACCCTTTTATAAATTTAAATGAATATTTGCATATGTAACCAACAATATGAATATAAACAATAAAAATCAACAATATGAATATAAACAACAATATGTGTTTTGTGCGAGAGCACCCTCATGTTCGTAATGGTCAAATTTTGATCATCGTGTGTGCAAACTAATGTCCTGAGCACATCTGGGTGGGTAGGTTTATGCTAGGCATGCTCCTATCATGCATCCCAAAGCACTGGAACGTCGAGAGTCATACCATACAGGTGCAATCTCTCAAGTGCCCTGAGTCCAAAAAATTGTCAAAATTTGATGGATTGTTTCTTCAAATCCAGGACACATATGGTCAATCTGTTTGAACCTGTGGGGTTGTGTGAGGCTCCTCTATAATGGCCTATCTCAATTTTTGATGACTCAGAGCCATTTTCAATTGGTAGCATTTTTTTGCCTGCTACAAAAACTGTCAGTTGCATGCAATGCAAAGTTGCAAGATTGGCTAGAATTGATTTGGTTCATCATGTTCACAAATTGACATCATGAGTGCATTTGGGTGTGAAGGTTTACGCTAGGCATTCCCTTTTCATGCATCCCAAAGTGCTGGAACGTCGAGAGTCATACCGTACCGGGGCAATCTTTTAAGTGCCATGAGTCCGAAAAATTGTCAAAATTTGACGGACAGTTTCTTCCAATCCAGGATACATATGGTCAATTCATTTGAACTTGTGGGGTCATGTGAGGCTCCTCTACAATTGCCTATCTCTATTTTTGACAACTCGGAGCCATTTTCAATTGGTAGCATTTTTTCGCCTGCTGTAGAAATTGTCAATTACATGCAATGCAAACTTGCAAGATTGGCTATAATTGATTCGGTTCATCGTGTGCACAAACCAACATCACGAGCGCATTTAGGTGGGCAATTTTACACTAGGCATGCCATTGTCATGCATCCCAAAGCGTTGGAATGTCGAGAGTCATACCTTACCGGGAAGATCTCTCAAGTGCCATGAGTCCAAAAAATTGTCAAAATTTGACGGACTATTTCTTCAAATCCAGGACACATATGGTCAATCCATTTGAACCCATGGGGTCATGTGAGGCTCTTCTATAATGGCCTATCTCGGTTTTTGACGACTCAAAGCCATTTTCAATTGGTAGCAGTTTTTTGCCTGCTGCAAAAATCGTCAGTTGCATGCAATGCAAAGTTGCAAGATTGTCTAAAATTGATTCGGTTCATCGTGTGCATAAATCAAAATCATGAGTGCATCTGGGTGGGGAGTTTTATGCTAGGCATGCCCCTATCGTGCATCCCAAAGTGTCGAAACGTCGAGAGTCATACCATACCGGTGCGATCTCTCAAGTGCCCTGAGTCCAAAAAATTGTCAAAATTTGATAGACTATTTCTTCAAATCCAAGACACATATGGTCAATCCATTTGAACCTGTGGGGTTGCGTGAGGCTCCTCTACAATGGCCTATTTCAGTTTTTGACAACTCCGAGCCATTTTCAGTTGGTAGCATTTTTTCGCCTGCGGCAAAAACCATTAGTTGCATGCAATGTAAAGTTGCAAGATTAGCTAGAATTGATTCAGTTCATCGTGTACACAAATTAACATTATGAGTGCATTTGGGTGGGCAGGTTTAAGCTAGGCATGCCCCTATCATGCATCCCAAAGTGCCAGAACGTCGAGAGTCATACCGTACCGAGGTGATCTCTCAACTGCCCCGAGTCCAAAAAATTGTCAAAATTTGACGGATTGTTTCTTCAAATCCAGGACACATATGGTTAATCTATTTGAACCTGTGGGGTCATGTGAGGATTTTATACAATGATCTATCTCAGTTTTTGATGACTCGGATCCATTTTGAATTGGTAGAATTTTTTTGCCTGCTGCAAAAACTGTAAGTTGCATGCAATGCAAAGTTGCAAGATTGGCTAGAATTGATTCGGTTCATCATGTGCACAAACCGATGTCACGAGCACATCTAGGTGGGTAGGTTTATGCTAGTCATGTCCCTATCATGCATCCCAAAGCATCGAAACATCGAGAGTCGTACCATACCGAGGCGATCTCTCGAGTGCCATGAGTCCAAAAAATTGTCAAAATTTGATGGACTGTTTCGTCAAATCCAGAACACATATGGTTGATCCATTTGAACCCATGGGGTTGTGTGAAGCTCCTCTATAATGGCCTATCTCAGTTTTTGATGACTCGAAGCCATTTTCAATTGGTAGCATTTTTTCACCTACTACAAAATCTGTCAGTTGCATGCAATGCAAAGTTGCAAGATTGGCTAGAATTGATTTGGTTCATCGTGTGCACAAACCAATGTCATGAGCATGTTCGGGTGGGTAGGTTTACATTAGGCATGCCCCTATTGTGCATCCCAAAGCATTGAAACATCGAGAGTCATAACATACTGGTGCGATCTCTCAAGTGCCTTGAGTCTAAAAAATTATCAAAATTTGATGGGCCGTTTCTTGAAATCTAGGACACATATGGTCGATCGCTTTGAACCCGTGGGGTTGTGTGAGGCTCCTCTATAATGGCCTATCTCAGGTTTTGATGACTCAGAGCTATTTTCAATTGGTAGCATATTTCCGCCTGCTGCAAAAAGCATCAATTGCATGCAATGCAAAGTTGCAAGATTGGATAGAATTGATTCGGTTCATCATGTGCACAAACCGACATCACGAGCATGTCTGGGTGGGCAGGTTTACACTAGGAATTCCCCTTTTGTCCATCCCAAAGCACTAGAACATCGAGAGTCATACCGTACCGGGGCGATCTCTCAAGTGCCACGAGCCCAAAATAATGTCAAAATTTGACGGATTGTATCTTCCAATCCAGGACACATATGGTCGATCTGTTTGAACCCATGGGGTTGCATGAGCCTCTTCTAAAATGTCCCATCTTGGTTTTTGATGACTCAGAGCCATTTTCAATTGGTAGCATTTTTTTGCCTACTGCAAAAACCATCAGTTGCATGCAATGCAAAGTTGCAAGATTGGCTAGAATTGATTCAGTTCGTCGTGTGCACAAACCGACATCATGAGCTCATTTGGGTGCAAAGGTTTACACTAGGCATGCCCTTGTTGTGCATCCCAAAGCATTGGAACGTCGATAGTCATACCATACCGAGGTGATCTCTTAAGTGCCATGAGTCCAAAAAAATTTCAAAATTTGACGAACTGTTTCTTCCAATCCAGGACATATATGGTTGATCCATTTGAACCCATGGGGTCGCATGAGGCTCCTCTATAATGGCCTATCTCAGTTTTTGATGTCTCAGAGCCATTTTAAATTGGTAGCATTTTTTTGCTTGTTGCAAAAGTCGTCAGTTGCATGCAATGCAAAGTTGCAGGATTGACTAGAATTGATTTGGTTCATCGTGTGCACAAACTGACATCACGAGCGCATCTGGGTGGGAAGGTTTATGTTAGGCATGCCCCTGTCATGCATCCCAAAGCACCGGAGCATTGAGAGTCATACCCTACCGATGCAATGTAGAAGTTGCTTGACAACTTTTTTGACAATTTTTGCTCAAATTATATCTAGTCTCAATCTATGACCCCTATGACCCGATAATGACTCAAATAATTCTCCATGTTTATACAAGAATCAAGAATTCTCATGATTGACCAGGGACACATCACATATACTCAAAACATAGTCACAAAACATTGACACACAAAATAGTTACAAAATATTGTCACATATTATTCAAATGTTTGCCTCTAAATATGGTCAAATCAGCTCTTGGCTATTTGATTATACAAAAAAATGTCTTACAAATCATCTCATGAGCTTTTATACAAAATTTGGCATTACAATATGTGCGATTCAACTCATCGCCATTTTAATATACAAAGTTTGGCATGTACTTAGGTACAAATCAGCTCATTTCCATTTAAATATACAAAAATATGCCCTTAAACATGTAAAAATCAGCTCATGGGCATTTATGTATACAAAAAATGAATATAGAACAATTCGTCGATGATTTATACAAAATTCTCAAAATCATTCTACTCTAAACCGTAGAATCAATCAAGTGAGCCTTGAGGATCGACTCTAACCCGTATTGTGTCAAGTATTGCCTCATGGTCAGATTCATGAACTTTCCATAAAATCTTGTTACGAGGTCTATCACGATACTTAATCAAATGAATATTTGTTGCAACAACAAGGTTAGAGAAATGAAGAATATGTTTATGTGTTTCAAATTCCTCAAACAACCAAACATTAGAATTCTTGATAGGGTATCTCCGAAGCCATGTTCTTGTCACGACAACAGACCCTATTGGGTACTCAATACCCTCTCCGTCAATGATTGTGATTGCCAATTTTCTTTTTGGCTCAACACAATGACACAAATAGTAATTTGTTCCTTTTTCATTGTTCTCTTCTGTAACAACTACATACACATGACCTGTATTTTATAAAGTGTTAATTAATACCAAAAATAAAGTATGATGTACAACAAAATGAACCAAAAAGAATACATGCAAAAAAATTAACTCAAAAAATCACTTGAATCCACTAGGTCAGATACATGGTCAAAATACAATGATGTCTCCATCTGGCTCAATTGTAGTGCTTTGGGAATTTGATATAATCAATGGGAACCAATGGTCTACAAGACTATTTGTTAACCCACTCTTTTGATTCACATTCTTCCCACAAACAATACATGCATGAAGAGAAAACACATACCATCTATCTCATATAAATTACCAGTGAACTTGAATTTGAACTCATAAATGAGTGCATGTCACTTGATCCTGCAACTGTAAAACAATCTAGATAGTTTTCAATGTTAGATTTAGTGATCAACCAAAAATATCTATGAACCATTGACGTACCTAGATTACCTGGACCCATCGTAGACTTACACCATCGCACAATTGTTTCTGCATCTATCAACTCAGTACCACCTTCATACTTCAATTCGTCTCTAGCTAGGGCTCTTTTCACACATGCTCCTGCACCATCGTGCTCTCCCTTACCATGTCCAGCCTCAGTGAAATTCCAAAAATGTTGTACACCGCTTGTCATATGCATCCTTGTCAACCAATAAAACATCCTTTCATTCTTGAATTGTGTGGTGCAATTATCTGACCATATTAAGTGTCGGTTGTATCATATGTTCCTTTCCCTTAAACTATCATATAAAACTTTAAATCATCCTTGCAGGAACTCTGATGAATGAGTACGATCATCACTTATGTAGAAGTGATACTCTCTTATGACCTTTCTATCCTCTTCTGTGCTATCATCTGCATGCATGAATGCTATGTGTACAAAAATAGAAACTTGTGTAGAGTGATAATACATAGATTGCACTTCATTTTGAGGTTGTAGTGTATAATTTTCAGCGAAATCAATGATAGAGACAATGGTGCCAAGAGGAAATGTGTCCTTACATAACTTGAATTGCTCATCTAACCATCAAGCTCTATGTATATACATTATGTACTCATAAACTAGTTTCTCTTGAAACATTTTCATAAATTCAGCTACACATATATCATTTTTCACTAGCTCACATATCTTCAAATCTTTTCCATCTTTAACTCCATATGTGACTATCTTGTATTTTCTGAAAGAAACTAGTTTCGTACCAATTTCATGTGTGCTCTCCAAATGTACGCATCTTGGTAAATGTTGAAAACCACCACATATAGCACAAGAACCTTCTAAACAAGGCATCTAATAATAAATGCAACCATCAGGTCTATTACATAGCACACTTTAAATAAATTTTCTTACCGACTTAGGAGGTGCTTGTATATTGCATTCCTGCAAAACATCGTTAGCGTGCAAAGTAGAACAAATATGATGAAAAATATCATAGTGCATGGAAAATTCAATATGCATCCTACAACAACACGTGGTGCGTACATGATTAATCTTAATATAAAAAGGTTTTGTCATTTCAAAAAATCTTTGAGAAATTCTTATTTGAGGAAAATTTTGAAGGAATATTTCATAAAATTTAGTTCGAGTCATATCCAAATAGTTTTTGGCATGTGGCTCATGATTTTTAGACCCAATTTGCCTTCTAACAACATCTCTTTGGTTGGGCAAAACTCTTGTGTTGTCATGCCAAAATTTTTTAATTAATGTTCTTAGTGCATCAACAACCTTGTCTTTGCGTGGTAGTCTACCCGAGAATTCCCAAAGAGAATTATTGTTAGGTTCCTCTATTTTTTCCTGCCTCTTTAATGTTTTACTTAATGTTGTTCTACTAACGTTTAATGACTTACTTGTTTTGCTTATCAAATGTTCTTTTTTTATTTTCTTGCTTATTAAGGTTGATGTAGTGACATGTCGAGTAGCATTGGAATCTTTAGTACCTGATTTTGAACCAATAGCTTGATATGCATCAAATACATTTCTCACAATAGTTCTTTCACTGTTACTTTTTTAGATGATCTTAGGCCTAGAATTTTCATTCTCTCTAAAATTCAAATTTTTAATCATTTGAACAATTAATTGACATCTTGCGGTTTGATTTAAGTTTTCAAAATAGTTTTGCCATATTGTTTTAACCATTTTCCTACAACTTTGTTCATTCATTTTATTGGTCATTGGCTTCAATATATTCTCATCAATGTCAATTAGATACTTTTGTTTCCTACGAATGATTCTAGGAGGTGTTAACATCGGCGCATTATGTACATTCAATTCATCAAATAGAGAAGGTGTATGTTCATCATTTAATTGATTATTCAATGCGGTATCTTCTTCAATTGCATTAGGTTCATATGGTAAATCAAATGTCTCTTCTTCAATTGCATTAGGTGCATTATGTTCATTTGGTAAATCGAATTGAGATGTTGAGGATGACATACCTTCTTCTCCCATTGTTCTTATGTCATGTAATTTCTTCATACGTTGCCTTTGTCTTTCCTTTTCAACCTCTCATTGTTCCATCGTTCCTCACTTGTTCTTTCCCATGGTTGATATCAATTGTCGTAAATAGAATTATATTACATATATATGTACACCAAAGTTCATAAACAAACAAATAACCATATATATGCATCTTATCACTATTTTTTGGAATCAAACTATTAAACAATCACAATACTATTGACAAAACTAGTAAGAACAACAATTCAATTATTTGAAATCATGCAAAAATAAATAATGCACTTACTTCTATGTATAAAACAATGATAGAAGTGTAGACATAGTTCTAATGGGGCCTTCAACGACCTCAAAAACTTCTTTTGAGGCCATTGAGGCTCTTGGGCAACTAACACTATGTCTATGTACCACGTGCATGCTACATTAATAACCGCGTATGCGTTGTTAGTCCATAAAATGTTGGCAAGCCCAACGGTATTTTTTTCCCCATTCTGTACTAATAAGTAGCACGTACACGCTCCTAAGCCTAAAAAATGTTATCGCAGGGTAGCAAACAATGGGCTCAGTACCTTGTATGTGCTTACAAGTAATAAGTAACGTGTAGGCACTCCTACACCTTAAAAAACTAATGGCAGGGAGGTGAACTAATAGGTTCAGTACCTCATATGCACTATTGGTAGTAGAAAAAATGTGAATGAAAAGGGGGAGAGAGAGAGAGAGAGAGAGAGAGAGAGAGAGAGAGAGGAGGGGGGTGGAAGGGAAGGAGGGAGGGTGAGAGGGAGAGAAGAGGGGGGAGGGTGGGAGAGAAGAAGGGGTATGGAGGAAGGGAGAGGGAGAGTAGGGGGGATGGAGAGAGAAGGAGGGATATATATATATATATATATAGAGAGAGAGAGAGAGAGAGAGAGAGAGAGAGAGAGAGAGAGAGAGAGGGGGGGGGAGGAAGGGAGAGGTAGAGGGAGGGAGAGATAGAGACAAAGAGGGAGGGAGGGAGAGGGAGAGAGAAAGGAGGGGAGGAGGAAGAGGAAGAGAGAAGGAAGGAAGGAGAGGGAGAGAGAGGGAGAGAGAGAGAGAGGAGGGAAGGTAGAGAGAGGGAGAGAGGTAGAGGGAGGGAGACACCAAATAGAACCTATAACGACACAAAATAGTGTCCTAAGGGGTCATAGAACACTATATGACCCTTTAGAACACCATATGGTGTTGTTATGGGTCATTTTTGTCCCAAGGGGTCATATGGCATCCTATGACCCCTTAAGACACCATATGGTGTCTTAAGGGCTCATATGGTGTCCTAAGAGGTCACAAGACACCATATGACCTCTTAGGAAACAATACGACCTCTAATGACACCTAAGGGGTCATATGGTGGGCTAATAAAATGATATATTAAATTTAAAGTTATGAATATAACATCATACAATAGAAGATCAGTAGTTTAGTTTTTATATAGCTAAGTTAGACCATTGTCAGTAGAAGAGAGACTCCAAGCGAATACACAATGAGGCTTCACTAAAAATCAAGTGTAAGAGCTTGACCTGACCCTAAGAGTACTACCTAAGTTCTAAAACATATGATGCTATTAAATTTACAAGGTTATAGGAGTGATCTTGATTGTGACTATAGGAATTACAGAAGAAGAGAAAGAGGGATGGGTTATGGAGGAAGGGAGAAGGGGGGAGAGAGAGAGAGAGAGAGAGAGAGAGAGAGAGAGAGAGAGAGAGAGAGAGAGGAGGGAGAGGAAGAGAGATCTAATCCAGGACACAATATGACCCTTAGAACACAATATGACCCCTAACAACATCTAAGGGGTCATAGGGTGTCCTAAGGGGTCATATGACACTATATTATCCCTTAGCACACCATAGGACCTATAACGACACCAAATAGTGTCCTAAGGGATCATAGAACACCATATGACCCTTTAGAACACCATATGGTGTTGTTATGGGTTATTGTTGTCCCAAGGGGTCATATGGTATTGTATAACCCCTTAGGACACCATATGGTGTTGTTATGGGTTGTATGGTGTCTTAAGGGGTCATATGGTGTCCTAAGGGGTCACACGACACCATATGACCTCTTAGGAAACAATATGACCTCTAATGACACCTAAGGGGTCATATGGTGGGCTAATAAAATGATATATTAAATTTAAAGTTATGAATAGAAAATCATACAACGAGACTCCAAGCGAACAAAGAATGAGGCTTCACTAAAAAGAAAGTGTAAGAGCTTGACCTAACCCTAAGATTACTGCCTAAGTTCTAAAATATATGATGCTATTAAATTTTCAATGTTATAGGACTGATCTCGATTATGACTATAGGAATCATGCACTTGATTTCTTTCATGGGTATGTACCGTTTCAAGCCGTTTGACAAGTGATGATCATCATATACTACCACTATCATGCATACAACAAAATTTAATTTCTTTAGGTGATAGGCATTGTGTAACAACATGGGAACTCTCGCATACCCACCACTATCATTCTCCAGGACATCATCTGTGGTACTATCCCTCTTTCTCTTCCTACCAGTTGTTTCCTTCTAAAAAACATATTGCAGGTACTCTGACTCATCATGTTGCTTTGTTGACACTATTTTCCACATCTTCTCTGCTCATTCAAAATACATTCGAGAAGAATATTGCTTCAAGTTTCCTTGTTTGTCATGGTAATCCACCCATGGTTAAATTTTAAACCCTAGTCCTCCAATTCAATATACACACACAAATCCATCAGTAACTTTTCTTAGGAGAGCATATAGGATAAAAATCAAAGAGGAAGTTGCAGACAAGAAATAAATTCACTTACTTCTATAGAAGTGTAGACACAATTGTAGTGGGGTATGGAGGGAGGGAGGGAGAGAAGAAGAGAAAGAGGGATGGGGTATGGAGAGAGAGAGAGAGAGAGAGAGAGAGAGAGAGAGAGAGAGAGAGAGAGAGAGAGAGAGAGAGAGAGAGAGAGAGAGGCACCTTGTATGCGTTTGAGAGGGGGAGACAATACACTTACATGTGTATATATATACTTAATATATTATATATTATTATATACATATATATATAAATATTATATATTATATGTATATACACATATTATATATACAATATCATATTATACAATAGCACGTATGCGCTTCTTACACCATAGGTACCCCGTACGCTCTTTGTAAACCATAAGTACCCCATATGCGCTTTTGATTGTTTAGGCTTGCAAATAGGCTTGGATGACAAAGCTATGGTTTGGAAGTTTGATTTTCCTCCATTTCTCTCATTTTTGACGTGTTTTATTTTATCAACTTGGTTTATCGACTTTGTCATCATCAAGTTTACACTTCATCAAGTGGATATTTCTAAAATTACCACCATATTTTCACCCATCTTCTGAGATTTCTAACCATATAATTTTTTTTCAATTTGAACAACAATAGCACGTTATTATTGAATTTCTTTTACCAGTGTCTCCATAGTTCTCACAGACATAGGTGCACCATTTTTTGAATAACTTTTGATATACTTATCCAAATTTAAAAAACTATATATATTATTGTAGTGCACTTGATTTTTTTACAATTTCACAAAAAAAATTGTATTTTTGATTTGTTTAGTTCAACTTATGCCTCGCGCACGAACAGGTACCTAATTTTTAGGATGTGCTCGATTGGAAAAATCATAAAAACAAAAATACTCAACAAAAAATTACAAAAAAATACACATCTTCTAGTGCTCACTCTTAAATATCTTTTTACCAAAGTATTTGTCAAAATACTAAATCTAACTATGACTTTTTTGATGTCCACATCAGACACTATGTTATGTTTTTCAGAAAAAATCAGGGTCAATTTTTCGTGCGCGAAGGATTTGACCCCTTTAATCTTATCCAATTTTAAAAATGTTTAGTAGTTTGGAAACTAGATTTAGAGTACTAAAATATTTGATCTTTGATTATCTTCATATCTTGAGTGGATGACTTTCAAAGTTTGCCTCCAAGTTTAGGTTCACCTGATTTCAAAAAAAAAGTATCCACTTATACCCCCCTTTTTGACCACCATCTTTGTGCACTTACCCTCAGTTTACATTTTGAAGAATTAGGTTGAATTTATTGTTTAGAATAAGGTTGAGAAAATGGAATTATATCAAGATTTTGTGTTTGTAGGAAATAAGTATTTTGAGAAGCAAGTTCACGAGCCCTCGCATGATGTCTATGTCAGTGTTCTCTCGCACAACAATTTATTTTAGTTTTAGTTGAAGGTTGTGAAGGTTTAGGTTCATCAGACATAGGATTATTTTCTTCTTTTAAGGAATGATGCATAGGAGTACGTCTTTTAGGTTGAGTAATAGGAGAGGTCAGTCGCTTCCCTTTGTAAGATGTAGGAGGCATAATTGCACCATATAAAGGAGGAATGGGAGGTGTGAGATGGAGACCAGGTCCATACATGAGAAAGAGGAATGGAGTGACACTTAGGAGGAAGAACTTTTCTAGCCTTGGGAGAAAGAAAAAACTCATCCTTAGAAGAGGGAATAGATTCTTCCTTAGGAGAAAGAATATCTCTATATTTAGGAGGAAGGATAGTAGATTATCCTTAAGAAGAGGCATACGATCATCAATTGGAGGAAGACTAAGTGTTGGTTTTTTAGGTTTGCTCAAAGATAAAGGCATCTCATTCTTCTATTTTTGATAAGATTAAAAGAGAGAATCACTTCTTGGTTTAAGAGGTTGGAATTGTTCAGACCAAAAATAATCAATACAAACTTCTCTTTGCCTAACCATGGGTTGGTAAATGCTATGACTACCGTTATGATATTGTCATCAATAGGGAATTTAAAGAATTTATGAATAGAAAGGATTTCTTTCATGGAAGAGAGCCAAGGATGTCCTAACTTCACACAAAATTGTTCCGATGTAGGATTGATAGCAAAGTTAACATCTAAAGCTTTAGTACCAACCTCAATAGGAAGAGAAATAGAACCAATGGAGAGACAAGAGAAATCATCAAAGATTTTAGTCACCACATCAGATTTATCATGTCACTTGATGCAATTGTAAAATATAGAGGAATTCTTGAGCTATCACATTAACCATACAAACTGGATCAATGAGTACCCCTCGAGAGGGTATGCCTTTGATACTCGTAGTGATATAATGGGCCATCAAGTGCTTCAATAGTATCACTAGGATCAAATGTAATGCATAAGTACTTAGAAGGTTCAATTTTGTCAACAAGGTTCACCGCATTATTAGACTCAAGACCAACATCATTGGGAGAGAAGGCAAAATGACTAGTCTCAATCACATTAGTGGAATGGGAAGGTACAAGAATAGTGAAAATTTAAATATTTTGATTAGGAGGAGCTATATATTTGTTTCCTTTATCATTCACACTAGCCACAGATATGGTGTTGTTATCAATCAAGTCTTTAATTTTACTTGTTAAGTAATAACACTTTTTAGTGTCATGACCATATTGATGATGGTATTGGGAAAAGGCTTTGGCATCATAGGAAGGTGGAAAAGGCTTAGATGTGTCTATTGGTTTAATAGGGGAAGTTTCAACACATTCCTTTGAAAAAATTGCATCATAATACTATACAAAGATTCATTAAGAGGAGTGAATTCTTTTCTAAAGTATTTGGACAAAGGAGGTGCATCTGTTATTGCAGCTACTACTCGAGTGTTGTTGTTGTCATTGAACTTGATGAATCCCTTATTCGGTTTGAAATTTTCAAAAGGTTGTTGAGAATTTTCACTTTTATCATTCAAAGCCATTGAAGAGGATTGTTCCAATTAACTCACAGTAAGGTGATAATTGTGAAGTACTGCACACTACTGTGTAAAGGAAGTAAACTCAGAAAAGAGAAGTTTATCCCTAATATCTTTGTGCAAATTAGAAATGAAAATTCTTTGAATATCTTGATTAGGCTTATGAAAATAAATTTGAGAATATAAATGCTTATATGTACCAATAAAATCACTCACTTTTTCTTTAACACCTTGCTTGCAATGCATCAAATCAATCAAAGTAATCTTAGGATCAATATTATTGTGAAATTGTTGAATGAAAGCATTATCCAATTGTTGAAAAGAAGTAACATAATAAGGAGGCAAATAACAATACCATTGCAAAGCTTTATCCCTTAGTGTTCTAGTAAATAATTTAGCCAACAATATTTGGTCATGAGAAAATTCACTACACAAAGCTTGAAATGTTTTAACATGAGTCAAGGGATCACCTTTTCCATTATAAAGCTCCAATTTGTTGAACACAAATGGACCACTGAGAGAGGGGGGTGAATCAGTGGTAATTAAAAACTTGAACTTTATAAATGATCTAAGGTTTAATAATAGAAGTCAACAAACTATGAGCAGAGATATCAAACACATTTTAAACAAACACTCACAAGGAAAACTCATAACATAAGATATATGAGGAAAACCCATGGTGGGAAAAACCTTAGTAAGAAATGCTACTAGAGTCTACTGCTCTAATCCAACCTCACAAGTAAAAATTTGATTACATATTTATGGGCACCAACCCAAAGGAGCACCAACCCCTAGCTTTATGGGTACCAACCCAAAGGAGAACCAATCCCCTATCTGAGAACCAACTTAGATTATTACAATGAGTAAATATTCAAATACAAATAAGCACCTTGTTACAAATGAAGTTTTGTAACACAATATTTTTTGCACTTGAGATTGGCTTGATTCTTTTCTGCTCACAAACTCTGTCCTTTACTTTTTGATCTCTACTATCAATCCCTACTCTCTGCCTTCTTCTTATCTCTACAAACAACTCTCCGATCTCTGCTTGGTTCATTCCTCTTTCTCTGCCCCACTCTATGTGACTAACCTTCTATGTTATCTATCTTGGCTTTGCACTCTCTGGTCTTTGGTCTGTACTTTTATTCTCTTCTTTGTGTACTCTCTGCTCTCTCCTCTGATTCTCAATTTCCTCTTCTCCACTCTTCACCTCTATTCAATTAGCATTCTATCTCTTTTTTCAGTGTTATGTCTACACTAGCATCATGTTATCGCACCTGTAGGAATTGCTTATCTACGACCTCTATTTTTCACTTCTCTGTATCCTAATTTTTTGTAGAGCTTGTTTTCTTGAACACATACAACTCCCTCTATATCTAACTCAATCAATTTCTACCCATATCTACTAGCTTTACTTCTTAGTCTTCAATGTACAACTGTGATTTTCCCTCCAAATAGATATTGTCAAAAATAGTCCCAGTCATTAAAATAATATTTCTTGTCTCTCCTCCCGAGTTTGCAACTATCCAAATTAAATACCACCATCCTATCTCTTTCAGCAATCTATATTTTCCTTTTTACTACCTTCTATCTCTAGAACACATAGATCTTCCCGCCAAAAAGAAATTAAAAAATAATCTTCTTGAGCCACTACATAATCTTCCTTGTCTCTTCTTCAGACTTACAACAATCAACATTAAATGAGACCTTCCTTATTTACCTAGCAATATCTACAGTCTAGTTTAACTTTTCACATAGTCTCCATTTTCAAAATATACTTTTAGCTATAACTCTACTCAGCATTTATTTATTTCCTTATTTGTTGTGTAAACTAAAATATCTCCTTTGATATGCATGCCCTTTTCAGTTACATGGATCTTGTCAAAAAAGATTTGTCTACCTAACATTCACATGTCACTCAACCACATGGTGGATGGTGGCACCCATCAACAATTCCTTGCTCACAAAAAGATCCACATGTAGAAGAAATCCACATTGGATTTAGGGTTGCATTCTAGTGAGTTCCACAGCTCAACTAACATGCATGTTATATGGTTTCGTGAAAAAAAATCCTTCTTGTGGGTTGACAAGATTGCACTCAATCTTCCATTTTAATCACCCCTCGAGACCATTTTTCTTAAGATTTATTGGTTCGGGATGGTAGGGGTCTCAATCTCCTCTTTTTCTTTTAACCCCGCAAGGTCATCCCTCTTTAGTCTTTCTTGGTGTGGGGTAGCAAGGGACCTTATTAGCTTCACTTTTTTTTCCTCATGATACCATTTCACTTTAGTTCTAATAACCACAGGATAGTGGGGGACACATTTTCTATGCTTTTTGTTTCCCCTTGAGATTGCTTGACTTCACTCTTTGTTACCACAGGATAGCAGGGGATGCCTTTTGCTTTGCTTTTATGTTACCCCGTAGGGTCACTTTTCTCTAGATTTCCATGTTGCGTGATGGCAAGGGAGAAAACCTGTCGTGTTAATTACATCAATGGAAGCTACACCACAGAGACTTTTTTCTTAGCACTATTGTATTTGGCACCAATTTCTAATGAATGTTTGTTGAAATTTTGACAGACTATCATCAGATTACCAACGAAATGCCCAAAAAAAATTGTCGCTTGTCTGATATTCCTATTTTTGTCAAACTCTTGACCAAGTATCGTTGAACAATGTCGTGAAAAAATACGAGCAGTTTTCATCAGAATATAGACAAAAATTTCGTTAGTCTTGCGATGAACAATCAACACAAAACATTAGTAATTATGACGAAAAAATCATTGCACATATAGAAACTTTGTCAGATATTTAAATGGTTTGTTGCAATTGCGACAATGTAGAGCATGCTAGTTTGATGAAAATATTGTCGCACATACAACTACATTGTCAGATGCCGATTTCACAAGAGTCAAAAAACAAATGATGTGAAATGGCAAATCTTTTGTTGTTTCACGTAGTCTAAATATGAAGGATGCAAAATAGTGAACCTATTGTTGTTTTGCAAAGCTAAAATAATGATTTGCAAAATGACGAATACATCGCCATTTCGCAAAAGACAAAAGTGAGGATTGTAAAATAGTGAACTCGACGCTATTTCATGAAGGGCATCAACTACCACTTTGGAATTGGTAAAAAGGTCACATTTCAAAAGGAGGAATAAAGTGGGTTTGTGAAATGGCATAATAACCTTTAATGGGATAGTGCACACATGTGGATCGGCCCGAAAAGAATTAAATGTTGTGAACTGTCTTGAATACATTTGAATGAATTGTCTTGTGTTATTGCCTTGTGGTGATCAAGAATGCTCATAAGCAAAGATATTGCCTTGTTGTATGCACTGAATGGCTAATATTTAGATGGCTTTAATGTTGGCTTGTGCAGATAAACTATAACATTCAGAGGAATGATGATAGGGATTGTGATAAATACTAACAATAGATGGCTGTCATAATTGAGTGTGAGGTGTTTAAAGATTGAGTGGAGTGGGTAGAGTGTTGTTGGAGTGCCATTTTCTTGGTATCATACTATATGTAGAGTTGTCTTGAGTGCCTTATGTACCATGGAAGCCAATTTCTCCTTCCATACTAACAAGAAATTGGTCCCATTTATTGGATGATTCATAGATAGGAGGCTAAAAGGTTTGTTTTGTTTAAGGATGAGCACCTGTATGAGGTTGTGAAGATGCTGCTAGGAGAGGAAATTGTCCATGTAAGTAATCACTATAGGACAAACATGGAGGCACATTAATTGATTGCATCCTGGGGTTTCCAGTTTGAGGTTAAGGTGGACAAGGTGAAAAATACCTTGAGAGTTATAATTGACTTAATGTATCTGTTAAAACTGGATAGTGTGTGTGCTTGTGTGGTCCCAACAGTGGGCATTATTCTTGAGGTAGGGGTGGCTTGTCTAGTGGTGCCGCTACCACTCATTCGATGGGTTGATGATGATTTGAAGGCAAGATGAAAAGCTCTTGCTTTTCATGGGTGGCAAGCATTCAAAAATTTCAAAAGATTGAAGCAATGTGATGAGGTTTTAGGGGTTCTTCATGAAGTGGCATGAGTAGAGGTGGGTCGAGAGTTGCGGTCAAGACCCCAAACCTCCCAAGCAATGAAGAAACTCTCAGAATTCTATGAGGACCCCAAGTATATGCCCCTTCTGGGTTAATCTTGCCATGGCCAGTGGAGTTTGTGTTGTCTATTTGTATCTTTTTGTTCTATGTATGTTTTCTCCAAAATTTTGTATGTACATGGGGATTTTTGCTAGTAGTGTTGGTAGGCCAATTCTACATGTATTAGGGTTTGATTTTTGCTGGGATGGTAGTTTTGAGGGTGATTTTGGGGTGATAGAACTATGGTGGTTTTTCAATACCACCTATACTTGCATATTTGTAATTTTTGATTTCCAAGCAATACAATACATAGATTGTCGATCAATATTTCATTTCTAAGCAATACAATAATGAATGCATTCTAACCAATAAGAAGGGTCTAACAATGCGTATATTCATCTGTATACTCTGTGTATGCTCTATGTCTTCATATATACATGTGTATGCTTTGTATTTTCAAGTGTATTCTCTGCGTTTGGCTCTATATTTTTAGTTAATCTAGAATATGAGAATAACAAGAGTGAACCAAAGGGGATATGAAGGTCATAAATGTGTCATGCTTCTCACCTTTGTTTGAGAAAATTAAAATCAACATTGCTTGAGGACAAGCAAATTTGGAAAGGGTAGACTGTAATGTCCCTACTTTGAAATATAATTTAATAATTTAATAATAAATATTAATAATAAAATTAAGGATTAGAAACTGTAAACTTATTTCTTGGATTAGAAGAATAAAGCTATTTCCTTTGCACAAATTTACATGATTTGGCATGAGGCTTATTGTACATGTTCTAAACCAATTTTGTATCTAGAGATAAATTTATCACTGAGATGTTGTAAATACCCAATCCACCTTTAGACTTATCTAAATTCATGTTTGCTAATGAGATTAGATGGAATTTTTATTTTTTTATCTAGATTTACTTTCCAAATGAAATTTATGATAACTCTCTAATTTTGAGATTACTGATTTAGGAGATTTCAAAACAACCATGTAACAATTGGGAATCGTGTTAAGAGCTGATTTTATCATTTCTTTTCTAGATGCCATTGATAACCATTTGCCTTTCCAATTAGAGATCCTAGTTTGTAAGCTTTGAATGACTTTCTGATAGTCTGAAGGTTTATTTTGAGCCATGAAGAAATGAATGCCAAAGTGATTTCAAGGCAATTCTATCATTGGAAGCATAGGACCCTAGTAATATTATCTTTTACAAGACAATTAGAGTTAAGGATGTATACCTTGGATTTTGATGAATTTATCTTTTGACCAAAATCTAATGAGTATCTTTCCAACAAGGACTTAAGAGTTGAATAGGGAGAATTGCTATAAGGCACCATACATAAACACATTTTCACCACTATCTCATTGTATGAATCTTTCTTTAATATCTAATTTGACTATACTTGTTTGTATGAGCAACCCTTAATATAATTATTAGTATCTTCTGATTCTATTTTGTGGTTATAGATCAATAGAGGTTAAGGGTCTTTGCTTCCAAAATCCAATCAACATCTAAAATTAGAACCTATAAGGCACCCTAAATAAATATATTTTTGACACCATCTCATTGTATAAATATTTCTATAATAACTAATTTGACTATACTTGTTTATGCTCTATAGTACATTGTTGGGTAATTTCTCTTGTAACAAAATGCTGAAGTTGGAAGGAATGCGAAGCGTGGTTGTACAATTTGAAGACAAAAATTGACATAAAAAATAAATAAATAAATGTAAGAACAATAAAATTTTTGGGTAAACTCTGTGAAACAGAGAGTTGTATGCCCAAGCCCATACAAGTTAGGCAATCTCGTGAATGATATGTATGCATGTGGACTCCATAGAGATGATACAAATTTTTTGCCCCAAAAAGCCTTACCCACTCAATGTAAAAAAACACAGTACTTCAATATGTGAATAAGTTGTCTCCTCGAGGCATTTATACAAGTGGTCATGGAATTTCTACAGTTGGTTTGACTGCTTATGTATCAAAGGACCCTGAAACTAGTGAAATAGTTCTAGAAAGTGGAGCACTAGTATTGAGTGATAGGGGTATTTGTTGCATAGACAAGTTTGAAAAGATGTCAGATAATGCTCGTAGCATGTTACATAAGATTATGGAACAACAAACAGTGTCAATTGCAAAGGTTGGGATCAGAGCATCTTTAATGAAAGGACATCGATTTTAGCTTGTACCAACCCTAGTAGTTCACACTACAACCCTAGACTTTCAGTTATTAATAATATCCAACTTCCTCCAACATTTCTTTTCAATTTTTATCTAATCTGCCTAGTGCTTGATAAATTTGATGAACAAATAGATCAATGCCTTGCAAGGCATCTTGTTGCATTGCATTATGATGAGCCTGAGGACCAAACACTGGATGCATTGGACATCCCAATCCTCACTTCATATATCACTTGTGCAAGACAACATATACATCCTAAAATATCTGATGAGGCTGGAAAGGATATAATCCGTGGTTATGTTGAAATGTGTAGGAAGGGCAACTTCCCTGGCAGTAGCAAAAAGGTTATCACAACAACACCTCATCAAATTGAAAGGTTGATAATAATTAGGGAAGCACTAGCCCGCATTTGATTCTCTGAGTGGGTCAAAAGGTGTGATGTGGCAGAAGCATTCTGCCTACTTGAAGTTGCATTTCAACAATCTACCATTGATCATTCAACTGGGACCATTGACATGGATCTCATCACTACAGGAGTTTCAGCTAGGGAAAGAATAAGACGAGCCAATATTGTTCAGTTAGGATTCTTATCATGGAAAAGATGTAGGCAAGAGGACCATCAACATGCATAATAGAGTTACTAGAGGAAATTCACAAATAGGGATCCAAGGAAGTCAACCTCAATGATATTCACAATGCAATTGGAATCCTTGTGAGTGAGGGGTTTGTTACAATTCATGGAGACAATGTTAAGAGAACCTGAAGGAATTTTAAGTAGGGTACAACACCCATATGATAATTAGTAACAATGTATTTCATAAGACTTTTGTCTTAGTATTGTGACAAACTATTTTAATATCCTTTGAGCATTATGCTCTATAGTACATCGCTAGGTACTTTCTCTTGTAACAAAATGTTGAAGTTGGAAGGAATGCAAAACATGGTTGTACAATCTGATGACAAAAATTGACTTAAAAAAAATGTAAGAACCATAAAATTTTGGGGTAAACTCTTTGAAAGAGAGAGTTGAATGCCCAAGCCCATACAAGTTAGGCAATCTCGTGAAGGGGATGTATGCCTGTGGAATCCATGAGAGTTGATTGAAATTTTCTGCGCCAAAAAGACTTTACCCACTCAATGCAAAAAAACATAATACTTTAGTATGTGCATAAGTTTGCTCCTTGAGGCATTTATACAAGTAGTCGTGGAAGTTCTGCAGTTGGTTTGACTACTTATATATCAAAGGACCCTAAAATTGGTGAAATAGTTCTAGAAAGTGGAGCACAAGTATGGAGTGATAGGGGTATTTGTTGCATAGATGATTTTGACAATATGTCAAATAATGCTCGTAGTATTTACACATGTTTATGGAACAACAAATAGAGTCAATTGCAAAGGCTTGGATCATAGCATCTCTTAATGCAAGGACATCAGTTTTAGCCTGTGCCAATCCTAGTGTTTCACGCTACAACCATAAACTTTCAGTTATTGATAGTATCCAACTTCCTCCAACATTGCTTTCCAAGTTTGATCTTATCTACCTAGTGCTTGATAAAGATGAGGAACAAATAGATCAATGCCTTGCAAGGCATCTTGTTGCATTGCATTATGATGAGCCTGAGGACCAAACAATGGATGCATTGGACCTCCCAACCCTCACTTCATATATCACTTATGTAAGACAACATATACAACCCAAAATATCTAATGTGGCTGCAGAGGATCTGATCTGTGGTTATGCTAAAATGCATAGGAAAGGAAAATTACCTGGTAGTATAAAAAAGGTTATCACAACAACACCTTAGCAAATTGAGAGGTTGATAAGAATTAGTGAAGAACTAACCCACATTCAATTTTCTGAGTGGGTTGAAAGGTGTGATGTGGCAGAAGAATTCTTCCTACTTGAAGTTGCACTTCAACAATCTACCACCGATCATTCAGCTGGGACCATTAACATGGATCTCATCACTACGGGAGTTTCAACTAGTGAAAGAATAAGACGGGCCAATCTTGTTTCATCAATTCGGATTCTTATCATGGAAAAGATGCAGATAGGGGGACCATCAACATGTATAACAGAGTTACTAGAGGAAATGCACAAATAGGGATCCAAGAAAGTCAACCTCAATGATATTCGCAATACAATTGGAAACCTTGTGAGCGAGGGGTTTGTTACAAGCCACGAAGACAATGTTGAGAGAACCTGAAGGAATTTTAAGGATGGTACAACACCCATATGATAATTAGTAACAATGCATTTCATAAGACTGATGTCTTAGTGCTATGACAAACTATTTTAATATACTCTGAGTATTATGCTTTGTAGTACATCACTGGGCACTTTCTCTTGTAACAAAATGCTGAAGTTGGAAGGAATGCAAACCATGATTGTACAATTTGATGATAAAAATTGACTTAAAAATAAATAAATAAATAAATGTAAGAACCATAAATTATTTGGGCAAACTCTGTGAAAGAGAGAGTTGTATGCCCAAGCCCATACATGTTAGGAAATCTCATGAAGGAGATGTATGCATGTGGACTCTCTTAACACAAAATTTTTCACCCCTGGTGATTAGGATTGACCACAAACCTTGTGCAACATTGAATCAACCTCTCAAGTGAGGGACCTTGCGTTGTTGTGAGGTTGAATCTCCGGAGAAGGCCAAATTCCTCTTCAATCTGACTGCAGAGTGTTGGACCAACCCAATACTGATAAAACTAATATATGGTTTGACAAGGAAAAGGGAGAAAGAGAAGAGTTGCATGAATGAAGGGAAATAGGGTTTGCACCTAGATTGATATGATGATCTCCCTTGCCTATAGCTACACAGAGCATCAATAAAACCGCCCAGAAGATACATAAGTTTCTATCCAAGTCTAGCTTTCTAAGACTGAGTCAAGGTTGGAATTTTCAAAAATGGCATAGGAATGAACAATTTTCTTAGATGCCACTCTAAGAGGAGTCAACACTATCGCATGTGCTGAGAAAACAAGAAAAATATGTATTCATACAAACATGTAAGAAAATACACACATTTGCATAAATTGAAACTAGGTAAGACATGTAGATTCTATTAATGCAGAGATAAGACAAATTTACAGATACAAAGAGACATAAGAATTATGCATGAGAAAAGAAGGGAGAAGATTTGAACCAAAAGTTACAAAATTTCCTTTTTATGTCAGGCATAACTCAGATGGTTACATCTGAGAACACCCTAACCCCACCCAGGTTAGGTTACAAAAATATCAGAGGAGAGGGAGAGATAAGATCTGAGATTTGATGGCATGTTGTATTAGCTCTGCAAGCTAGTCCTTTGTCTCTGGAAGCGCGAAAAAACCCCCCTTGGAGAAGTAATCCCTATCAACAAGCATGGATGAGCACACTTGTAGGGACCAAAATTCTCTAATCTACATAAAAGAAGGCATGGTGGCATTTGAAAATGGCCTACAGGGTAGCATCTGAAGTAATGACGATGGATTAGATATGAGACACCGACTTGAGCAGGAAGAATGTCTCGATAGTCGAGTCGACAAAAACCCACATGCAAAAGTTCAAATGCCAATGGCCTCCATGAATTCAAATGTTGATCGTTGATCTGAGAGATTTGTGCGAAGATGGATGCGTGAGATCTCTCCATCTAGGCCTCTAGCAGCCCAATCGATGATTAAAACATGGCTGTCAGATTGAGCCTTTATGAAGATCTGACGGCCACAAATGGTTGACATGGCACCCTGAGTCCATGTCCTCTTCACTGTATTGTCTGCTAAACGGCCTTGCGTCTTACCCTGTGATATCACTATGGGTCTTCTTTTACCTCATTGGATAAGACTTTTCTTTGTTTTTTCATGTTCTTCTTATCCCATGACCTTTTTGTGTCTTTGAATTTACCTTGCGGGATAAGAAAAATGTTTTGTAGTTTTTGTTTTCTCCTTATCCTACGGGATCTCTATGGGTCCCTCCTCCACATCGCGGGATAAGAGTTTTTCTTTTGTTATCTTGCGAGACCACCTGTGTCTTTGTTTCCTCCAGGATAAGTTTTCTCCATGTTATTCTAACCCTATGGGATAAGGGGAAAGCCTCATTCGCTTTTGACTTTCCTTATCTCGTAGCATCACATTGTGCTCCCCTTAACCCCACAGGATAAGAGAAAACACATTGTCTTTTCTCAAATGCCTTATCCCACGAGACATTGCCTTTGTCTTTGAACCTTCGCATGATAAGGGGAATACATGCTGTTGCATTTGTATTTCTTATCCCGCGAGACTGTTTGCATTCTACACTCTTATGAGAATGATAGTGTTGTCATTGGTGGCAACCTACTGGCAATCATCTAGCAACCTTCTGGCACTCATCTCGTAAATCCATTGGTAGGCATTGACACTAGCATAGACATCTACATACACTGGTAGGCACTTCACCGACAACAGCAACAATGCATACCGACACCCCAACCGACAAGGAATAAACTTTTGTTTAATGTATTTAATGTAATTATCTTTTGTAAATCTGACAAAGCATATTGTAAAAGACTCGTATATATGTATGAGATCTTATAGGTCATTTTGTGTAATTAAGTATGGTAGAAGGATAGCATGAATGAATGATATATTTGTATAAGGAGATATAAGTTGACAATGAAGGTTTTGGTTATAGAATGAGATTAAACTGGTACTGAACCTAGCATAGTTGATGCTACTTTAAAGTAGTACATTGTATTGGATTTCATAATCCACTTTTGTAGTCAGTGAGACTCTTATTGAGCAGTGAGCTCTAGGCAGTTGGCCTTCCTGCATGTGCAGGCCCCTCATTGTAAGTAATATTTATTCATTGGCCAGTGAGTGAATATTGTGGGTCACAAATCCCACCGAGGTTTTTCCCACACCTGGTTTCCTCATTAAACATCTTGTGTTATGGTATGTTTTCTATGTTGTCTTTACTATTCCTGTTTATTGCATTAATTCTTATTTATTGTTATACTATTTTGGACTGAAAAATACTTAATAAGGTTAAATATTCTGTTAACCAGTTAGATACTGATTCACCCCCCCCTCTCAGTATCTTTGGGACTATCATTAATCCTAACAATTGGTATCAGAGCCTGGTCCTCTATTTTCAAAAGCCTAACAACTTGAGGAAGGTTCTGACACCGGTATGGATGGAGAACTTAAGAAAGCAATTGGAAGGAGCTCTTGTAGACTATGATTCAAAGAAGTTGAAGAATATAAAACTTGAAGATGATCTAAGGATTGCACATGAATTCATTCAAGGACTTCAGGAGAATCTTACTATAGCCAAAAATAAAAGAAAAGAAATTCATGAGAAGATGCAGAATGATAATAATGAAAAAGAAACTCTTAATGAACTTGTGAACAAGATGAGACAAGAAAATAGTACTATGAGGAATGAAATGCAAGATATGACTATGAGATTTTGTAAAGACATTGAAGACATGAAGATGAATGAAGATGAATTGACTAGGAGACTCAATGATGCTATAAATGAAAATCTAAGACTCAATCATGAAAATGATATGTTGAAGACAGATCTGATTCACATGCAACATGATAAAATTGAACTTATGAGACAAATGGGAATTCTGGAAAATGAGTTGGCTACTGCAAATCAACACAAAGAAAAATTCAAGAAAAGTTCAGAGGAACTTGATGATATGCTGAAAAGTCATAAACCTAATGGAGATACTAATGGACTTGGATTTTAAGTTGGTGAAAGTTCTGGTACTGCAAACAATCATGATCACAGTAAACCGGTAAGACAACCTAATGCTTACAAATTTAATGGGAAATTCTTTAACTATAACAAGTATGGTCATAGAGAAAATCAGTGTAGATTCAGAAACAATCAAAACATTAATGCACCCACCGGTCAATGTTCTGAATGCAACAAAGTTGGTCATAATTTAGAGAACTGTAGAATGAATGTGAGATGTTATGTTTGTGGAAGATTTGGGCACTTATCTAATCAATGTAGAACACAAACCAACATAGGATATGGAAAGGCTATTCAAAAGAATAGTGTGATGTATTATTCTTGTAACAAAATTGGTTATATTGCAAAATTTTGTAGAAGCAAGACTTCACCGGCAAATAACAGAGGACCCAGTTTGAAAGGCAAACAAAAGATAGATGAGGTAAATCAATAATTTTCAAAACAATGGATTAGGAAGACAGATCAGAATAGAGTATTACTCCACCGATAGAATAGAGTATTACTCCACCAACAAGAGATTCTTCATCCCACTGAGAAGTAACCGTTTGGGGGTATTGCAGCAAGTTGAATATCATGCATATTACCCTCAGTTGATGGTGAGCAGATAGATTTCTTCTCTACTAGTAGATTTGTTAAGTTTTCACTTAACCGATGAGCATTTAATGCAGTTGTTGAAGGAAAAGTCATTATATGTCATCAGTTTTCCCTCATTTTTGATTCACCGAGCATTTAAATTAGCAGAGAGTGCAAAATTCGAACAAAGGCATTCAAGGCAAAGGTGTGAAGCAATTTATTTCAAGCATTCAAACATTATTAGGCAGCTAAAGGTATTTTTAAAATGGCTTCTTCTTCTGCTCCCAAATTTATTGCAAACCCTATTGTCGTGGAAAACATAAAATGCCCTAGGCCTGTATTCAAAATTATTCCCGAGATAGCTAAGAAAGATGATTCCATAGGCTCATTTTGAAAGATTCCTAAAGGTGTAGCTTATGTTGAAGACCCTAGGATTTATATTCACTGCAATATTGAGGAATTAGGTTCTAAGGAGTTGTTAAAGATGTTTAGAACCGTAATTTGCGATGAAAATGGCATTGTCAAACTTGAGCACAAGATTATTGAGACTTTAGGTTTTGTGGAAATCTTGGACATACCTAAATTTCTGAAGGACGTTGTGATAATTGTCCTAAGTAGGGCACTTGGAGAATTTCTTTGGTTATATTCAGTCTGCAAATTCACCCGGCAAGCAATTAGGGTAGTAATAGGTTTACCCTCAACCGACAACATACCAGATCAAACTAAGAAGGTTCCTAATAACAATGTTGTGACCTTAACTAGAGCAACATCTGATAGTAGATCTCTAAGAGTAAATGACATCAAGGACATCAATGTGAGATTCATAAGTATGATTTTAGGCTATAAGACTACACATGCAAACAGACTCAATTCAGTTTCTAGTCTTTGCATTAATAGTGCTTATGAAATGGTAAACAATAATGCAAAAATAGATGTGTGTGAATGGCTGAAGGATGAACTAATTGATAAATTGAAGAAGATAAAAGGTAATAAGAAAGGGATCCATTTTGGTAATCTCTTAGTATTCCTTATGTTGTATTTAACAAAAGAGATCCCCAGTATTGGACAGAAAGACTTTGGATATGACATACCGGTAGGCAAACAATTGCAAGAAGCTTTCACCGGCATGGGTACTGCTAAGGAAAACAATATAACTGAATATTTCAAAGCTTTCCAAACAAAGATGAAAAAGAGAGAAAGACTACCACAGAGTGTAGTAGATAAATATGATAAGGAAATTTGTTTTGTAATTAAGAAAGATGAAACATGGATGGAAGTTGTATTACCTAGGACTGTATGGGTAACATAAATGGGTTATGAGGTAGATCTGAAAATTGTTAAAACTTATGCAAAAGCCTTATTAGATGCACCTAGAGAACCATCAGAAGAAGTTTTTGGTAGTGCAGAAACAATTGAAAGCAATGTAAAAACAATGAAGCAAAGGAAGAAAAGAGAGAAATACATAAGAGATGCTTCTAAGCAGGTAAAGGAAATAAAATAAAATGTTATGAACATTAATGGTATAAAGGCAAGTGAACTAGAAGGACTACAACCGGAGGCACACATCTCACTGGTTGGCACATCATTAGATAGTGAGATACCTGTAGAATTCAAGAGAGTTGATAGGAAGAGAAAACCCTCACCGGTACCCTCTCCTCCACCCAAGAAAACAAGAATGTTGAGAAAGAAACAACAAGAAGTAAGGCAACCGGAAAAGAAACTTACACCCAAGAAGAAATAGAAACAGGTTATACCACCATTGGATAATTTCTTAAATGAAATAACTTTGACGATAACTTGGAAAATGTTAGCAAATTGTATAACACATTCACTGATTCAGAAAAGGAAAGTATTGAAAATAGTACAATTCTACATCTGGACATATACAAGAAAGTGTTAATTGAAGTTGTAGATGACTTGCCAAATGAACTATATAGGAGGTTAGATGCAGAGAGGATTGTAGTAATGGAGTTAGACAAGAAACTTAAAATTGAAAAACTTCTAGCTATACATCCAGTTAACTCTAAAGAGGAAATTGATGACCTAATCTATGAAGCTAACATATCAGTTTTTGCTAGTGGTCACCAGCAAGTGAGTTTGATGGCTGGTAGAGTTAATGAGATTGTAGAGAAAATGGCTGATAAATGGGATATCTTTTTTGTTGAAAAGGAAAACTAAGAAGAATTGAACAGGCCGAAGAAAACATTCAAAGTCTATCAGAAGGATAAGGACAAAGGGACAAGTAAAGTTGGTGGAATACCAAACATAAAGATAACTGACAACTTACCACCACCCTTGGATACTGCACTGGTACATTATGATGATCCACCGGTTACTAACAGTATAGGTATAACACATGATGACACTAACCCTGATTCTGAAATTCTATTCACCATGAATATGGATACTCAGGAAGTGAACATTGTTGTGGATAAGGACAATACGAAGGTAAAGAATGACATTGTTGATAGTAGAAACATTGTTGAGCAACCAACAAAGAATGTTGAGGTTGAGACACAAACATAGCATACACTACAAATAGAACAACCATTGGACATTGGTATGAATGCTGATGGTATTGATGGTAACATTGAGAAACCCAAACCATTGCTAGTTGAAATGCAAACTTAGACTGATCCACCAGAGGATAACACAAGAAAATTAGTTACTAATGTTGGAAGCACTGAGGTAATTAAGGTAGTTGGTTAGACATCCGGTACTTCATTAAGTGAATTCAGGTCTACCAATGTGACTAAGGTACTCCTGGACTCTATTAAGAAGATAACTGATTGTAATACATTGGCCTATAAGGCAATTGATGATACAATATCAATTCTTAAAATGATTGCACCAAAATGTAATATAGATCAGGTAAAGGATTCTTTAGGTCAGTTGGACACATTGTCCAAATTCATTACCGACAATGTAATAACAATTGATAAGGTGAATGAGGACACCTTCAAAGAGAAAATTGAAAAGGAAAAGGAAAAATTATTTGAGGATACAATAAAGAAGTGCACAGAACATATAAACACACTTTTATTGGCACTTAATACTATAATTTTGGAATATAAGGAGCTGTACAAAGAAACATGTAAGCCACATCTATTAACAAAGGACACTGAAAAGGAAATAAGCAGAGTAAAAAAGGAAATAGATGATATAGCTGATAATATAATTGGTTCCTCCGAACCTATATCAGTTATTGAGAAAGAAATAACAAGATTTGAGGAGAAACTTGAGAAAGTTGAGAAAGAAAAAGCAAGGATTAAGGCAAATGCCAGAGAGCTTAAGTACAAACTTGGTCCCAAGCTGGACAATCTTGTCTCTCTGAGAAATGAGATCTCTAAGGCATTACTTCAAGGAGAAAGATCATTGGAGGAGCATATGCATCATCTCACTGACATGATCCAATAGACTCAGGAAACCTTGAACGACAACAATAGATTCATGTAGAGCTTAAATTTGGTTTTGGCAGACATATTTCAGATTGTAACCAACTGGTTACAAACATTGAGGTGATATTTTTTCACTCGTTTGACAATTTTTGACAACCTTTGTCATTGATGTCAAATGGGGAGTAGTGGACAGAGAAAAATATTTAATCAGAGGAGATCATCTGCTCAGGGGGAGAACATATTTTTGGTAACTTTTTGGACTTCACTTTTTGGAACAATTTTTGGATTTTTCTCATGAGTGTTGCCATCAATGCCAAAGGGGGAGATTTTTGGCATTCTACACTCTTATGAGAATGATGGTGTTGTCATTGATGGCAACCTACTGGAAACCATCTAGCAACCTTCTGGCACTCATCTAGTAAAGCCATCGGCAGGCACCAACACCAGCATAAACATCTACATACACTGGTAGGCACTTCACCGATAGTGGCAACAATGCATACCAACACCCCAATCGACAGGGAATAATTTTTTTTTCATTGTATTTAATGTAATTATCTTTTGTAAAGCCAATAAGTCATATTGTAAAAGACTCACATATATGTATGAGATCTTATAGGTCATTTTGTGTAAGTAAGTATGGTAGAAGGATAGCATGAATGATATTTTTGTATAAGGAGATATAAGTTGATAGCAAAGGTTTTGGTTATAGAATGAGCTTAAACCGATACTGAACCTATCATAGTTGATGCTACTTTGAAGCAGTACATTGTATTGGATTTCATAATCCACTTTTGTAGTTAATGAGACTCTTATTGAGTAGTGAGCTCTAGGCAGTTGGCCTTCCTACATGTGCAGGCCCCTCATTATAAGTAATATTTATTCATTGGCTAGTGACTGAATATTGTGGGTGACAAATCCCACTGAGGTTTTTCCCACACCGGGTTTCCTCGTTAAACATCTTGTGTTATGGTTTATTTTCTATGTTGTCTTTACTGTTCCTGTTTATTGCATTAATTCTTATTTATCAGTACACTATTTTGGAATGCAAAATACTTAATAAGGTTAAATATTATATTAACCAGTTAGATACTAATTCACCCCCTCCCTCTCAGTATCTTTGGGACTATCATTAATCCTAACAGAGACCTTATCCCCATTTCTATGTTGTTCTTGCTGACTGGGTCCCACCACAATGATCAATAACATGCCATGCCTCTACGGTCAATAACATGACCTGGTTATTGGTGTGAATTGTTGATATAACAAATGAGGCATGGGGGTGAATAACAATTGTGTTATTGACACATCATATAATCCTCATGTTATATGATTGCAAAACTATGAAGAGGTAGCTAATTCTGCTGAGACCAATAACATGACATGTTATCGGTATTGACTAACACAAAATGTTAGTTACACTAAATTCCTAAAATTGATCCCTGCAAGGTTTGGCATTAAAAAATGCCAACAGACTCCATGAGAGATGATACAAATTTTCTGCCCCAAAAAGCCTTACCCACTCAATGTAAAAAAAACAGTACCATTTCAACCTTGTTTAGTAAATTGGAAGGATTTTATAGTAGATCTGACGATTAATGGGAGTTGACCAAAATATAGAATGCAACACTTATAGTAGATTTGCTGGCACTTGCACTTGTTCGTCCTCTCTCTCCCTCAAGTTTTCAATTTCTGGTTTGCTGGATGCTTTGTGGGTGGCTTAGTATTTCAATTGATCCTTGCAGTCATTATGTCAATGGGGTTCTACTAGGATTTCTTATAGAACTGGATTATGCCTTCTGTATCATAGCCCCAACTCTCCACTCCTGCGTGCGCGAGATTCAAATAAAAATGAGCCAAATAGACTAAAAGTTCATTTTCATACTTTCAAAATAAAATTTGATATTTCAAATTTAAAATACAATTTGGAACCAATTATTTTCCTTCATTTTAATTATTATGTAAAATTGAAGCACAAAATATCTACAAAACACTTTATTTGAACACCTCATAGAAGATATGAAGATTTGATAACATTTTGGTTTAGCCCAAGTGTATTTTTCCATTGGTTTAGTTATTATGTTATCTGTGTCTTTATTATAGTTCTCAACCAAAATGTTGGCAACAAGGGATTTCTAGATGGTGAACCCCTTATCTATAATATCATCAAAAGTGGAAACACAATGGAATTGTAGATGAAAATCCATTCTAGAATTAATATTTATGGTAAAAATATAGAGAATTAATTTTTTGGTTAGGCCAATGAAACTACCTAGAAAGACAATTCCATAAGTTAAAGAAGAAAAAAATCCCCATTTTGTTGTTTTGCATTTGTATGCCCTTCCCATTTGTGACTTGGAGATGTGTTGATCTCATTAACACATTATTATAAGGTACTAAATATATCATTTATTTTCTTCTTCATCCAACTCATTGTTGATATCATCCGATCCAAATTCAATATTGTAAGGATTGGTCATATCATCATCATCATCATTGATATCAGTCAGAATATCGTTGGAATAGCGATGATAATTATTGTTCATCAAAATTTTGACGAACGTCGGGGACTAGTTTAAAAAAAAAGTGAAAACCTCACATTACATTGAAAGGTACTCGACGAACCAATAACTTAATTCACATTCATTGGAAAATTTCATTGGATTTTAACCTCAAATGAGTTAGTGTAGGTCTTTCTTGTTGCAGGATGGCAGGGCAACAAACCCTTTGTGTTATTGACATTGTTGGAAACTATCCCTTAGAGGTTTTCTATCTTAAGATTTCTTACTGCAGGATGATAGGGCAGCAAACCTGTCATTACTTACATCCCCCATAGCAGTTTTGCAGCTGCCATGGGTCAACGTAGAGAGTTGACCACAAAATAGCACTAGAGATAACACAATGTGTTAATCTATCCCTACATAACAATGTGCAACTGCCACTCCCTGCAATTGTGTGTGACTAACACGGTGTGTTAGTATAACTAGAACTATACATTTGTTGAGTCAAACCAGTTTTCTCAATGCCTTACCAACTCAATGGCCTATGTCTTCTTTGTCCAATTACTAGTCCCATTAACACACTCCATGCTTGCCTTCTATGTATGCTTCTATTACTAACACAATATGTTATGATATATTGCAACAACACTTTTTTTGAGTCAAGCCACACTTGTTCTCTATGGTATTTATCATCTCTGCATCTTTGTCCATTGCATATTCTCAACTATAGACATCAATGACAATCTAATGCCAACACAATTGAGGGACTTACACATGTTTAGGAGGGATAGCATGAACATTGCCATTAGATAATGGGCTCTCTGCATCAAATGTGGGCACATTATACTTGGATTGAGTCATGGAAGTTGTTTGTTGTTGCAAGGAAGACATTGTTCAGGATAGATTACTGACAATAGCTTCGGTAGAGGGATTGAAATTGGACATGTTGGATTGACAAGGAGGAGAAACATTGTTGAATGAAGGAGGGGTTTGAGAATAAGAAGATATATTCTTATATGAAGGCGGGGGTTGAGAATAAGGAGGTAGAACACTATGATAGGTAGGTATGAGAGATGATTGGGTAACAAATGGAAGACTCGTAGAAGGGGGTATGAAGGAATTATGATTAGAGGAGTTTCCTCCTTGACTAACATTTGTAGGTATGACATTTTGTGTAGAGGTAGACATGATGTTTTATGTAAATGTGGGAAAACTAGCCATAGGAGTAGTCAAAGGAATGGGATGATTAACTCAATGGCAACAAAAATGAAGGAAAACTAAGAGGGAGAGGGGTGAATCAATTTTCATCAGATTAAACAAATTTTGTACATAAAATATGATTAACTATAGCAAGAACAAAGATAAACACAATAACATCAACACACATAACACCAATATTTTGATGTGGAAAACTTGGTGGGAACCTACCCACGATAAGATGATACTCTACAGTAGTATGTGAAAATATTATAATGGGAAATGCACATGCATTTAGGCACACGACCTAGAGCTCACTGCTCAAAATACAATGACCCGGAAGGATACAACACTCAAGGAAGGTTCACTACCTTACAATAACATTCAGACTACAATCTAGTTTAAATGAAGTGAAACAATAACATCTCCAAATGACTGATGACAGTTTCGGTTAAGCATAATTGTTTGCTCTACAATACACTCTTCTCTACACTTCAAACCAAAAGATAAATTCATTTGTTCTCATAGACACCACTTTGTGATAATGCAGACACAACACCCATACACCAATTACACGAATATAATACCTATTTATACAAATCATCAACCTTGACTACAAGGTCGGCTCAACCCTTAACACCTAATTATAAAATTACATCACAGGCTACATAAATCAACCACTGGACCAATATAATGTCATGACAACATCATGGACCCAAATTAAATCCTTGAACATGAAACACCACCAAAAATCTTGCCAAGATCATCTGCAACATGCTACACCATTGAAAATATTGCATAACATGAAGAACATCACCCAACCCATAATATCTTCTATAATGTGCACAATGATCAATGCAGACCAGCAAAACAAATAGGACATGATTATCAAACACCAATAAGCATGTTAGAATCATTTGCAATAGTTTCACCAACACCACTTAATCAAATCTCCATCAATCAACACACTGATACTCAAGAACACTCAACAACAACAATTGGGACTAGAAAGATAACTTGTAGAGCACCAAATCATAAACCATCTAAATTGAAGATATACACGAACATCCCAAACACTCTCCCAAATTCATAACTCAAGATATAATCATTTTGGAGCACAATGGATCAAATACCAGAACACTACAACACTGAACACTAAAAAACCCATCTTCATATCATAATCCATAACTCAATCAAATCACCACATATCATCATGAAACCAACACTAAAACAAGTATCACTAGTTGATTAAGCATATCAAATAGATAAACTAGCCAAATCAACTCTCTACAATCACCAGAACATCAAAACAACTCACTGCAACACAAGAACACAGGAATATGTTGCCATCAATGACAACAACTTATCCTAGTGGCTGCAATGTCCAACATAGGAGTTTGTGTATAACCAAGGACTTCAACACAACTCTTCATAGGCATAATATTAGTATCAACAATATGATCAATACCATGTAACATGTCAACATCAAGTTTATCACTTTGAACCATTCTTTTTAATCCTTCAATCAATGGTAGAGTTTCACTTTTTTGGGTATTGTTGACTCATCTATCATTGAAGATTTTCAAATTGATTATAAATCTTTTACAATTGGTCAATGGAAACCCTAGAACTAGTGATTCATCCACATCGTGAGAATAATGAAAAGAATGAGGATAAATAGGGACATTTGTAGGATTCGAAGAACCGCCAACATCCTCATGGAATAAGTTATCCAAATTAGGCTCCATCTCCTCAGTAATTAAACCTTCGGAAGCCTTAATTCTACAACTTCTTCTCATGGGGATACTATAGGTTGGACTAATAGTAGTAAAACTCATGCACTAATGGAGGGAAATTTGTAATTTAAAATTTGAATCTAATTTTGAAACTTACAAAATAATTGAAGAAGGCAAAATTTTCAAAAAATGGTTATTCAATTAAGTAAGAAAATTGATTGAAAAGATATAGAATAATAATGTAACCCCATAGGAAATTTAAATTTAAAATTATTTCTTTGCTAAAATAATCGCTAAATTTAAATTTAAAATTTTCCACTACAAGATTTAAATTTAAAATTATCCACAAGAAATTTAAATTTAAAATTAGATCTAAGTAAAATTAGGGCTCTTTTAATTAACCACTTAATTTCAAAATTTAAATTTTAAATTTGATCCAAGATTGCAATTTTGAATTTGAGGCAACTCTAGAATGATAAATTCAAAATTTAAATAACTCACAAGTTCAATTTTAAAATTTTAAAAAAATAGGGTTTTTTAAATTAACGACTTAATTTAATATTTGAATTGAAAATTAAACTTGTAAGTGAAAATTTGAATTTTTGAAAAGAAAGACACTCAAATCTAAAACAATTAATCCAAATTAAGCAATTCTCAAGCATACACACTCAAATCTGAGAACATAAATAAGAATTAAAGGTATAAGGATTCGGGTTCACCAAAATGTAATGGTGAAATATTAGGGTTTCCACCATTAGATGTATGAAAACCACTATTTTTTATTTGAGTTGACCATTACATTGAAAACAAGGAGAATCCAATAGATTCAATCAAAAATCAGAAAATATTAAGACTGAATATTGATTGGATTAATTTGGGGGTTTCCTCTTTTGTGAGTTGAAATGCAAAATTAATGTAAAGTGCTAAAAAATGAAGGTAAAACTAAGAAAATAGTGAGCTATAGACATGGGATTTTCACATGCACCTAGATCTAAGCAGTATATGTAGATTCGGATCTAATCCTCGAAAAAGCTCCGAAAATATCAAGAACAGTGTGCCCATTGGCCTAGTCCACTTAATTTTTTGCACGCCAAAGAGGGTTGATTCATCCTGGCAAATAGTGCCTATTCTGAAGAGTACAAATCCACACCTATTTCCTTGACATAAAAAGAAAGGGAAATGTGTTGGGAATGGGGGATTGCCTTAGCTCAAACTCCTATTTTGGAATTAACCATGAAATTGAGATAAAGATAATTGAAATTGTTGTAATGGAAGACTCTCCTTTTGAGGGAGATGCTGAATAATGATTGAAAATCAAGTAGTGTACCTCTTTGTGAAGTTTCATTTGTCTCCACACAGAATTAGGGCTTGATGAGCTGTCAACAAAATAGGATGAAAGATGTCTACTTCAATGCTTGAATCTTGGCTTTATTGCTACTCCAAGGCTTGAAGGAAGATTGATTAATGCTCAATTGCTTTTGAATGCTTGAATGCTTGATCTCATGTGTGTATAATATATGCCAAATTGATGTGATAGATGATTTATGAATGTCAAATGAGAGGAGAAAACCTCCTTTTATACTTTCCTGTCAGATAAATTGCTAATTTCTTGACATGAGCCGACAAAAAGACAGAAATCCCACTCCATTTTTAAATAAGAATAAGGGGGTCAAATGGGGACCAAATTAGGGGGGACTAGGGTGTGGCATCCTAGTCCTAATTAGCACTAGAGTATGCCTCCCTGGCTCTACCCCTATCTAGGGCTAGGATAAGGTGCAAAATGCATGAGAAAAGTAAAAAATAATGCAATTCTTGAGGTACAAGAGCATAATCAGGTCCCAATCATGCCAAGGGGTGCAAACGCTAAGGAGGGGACCCAACGTAATCAAAATTGTACAAGGGTGAAATTTTAGGACACTATAATAATTAATAAGGTCACAACTGATGTAGTCAAGTTAGAAGATAATCCGTAGATTGAATTGAGTGGTTTATATCAGCTATAATTCAGTATCAACTTATTAAATAGATTGAATGCTTCTTTAGTAAGCCTGACATATAGTGCTCACTTTGATATGATGAAAATAGGGTAGACAACTAAGAGAGGGGTTGTATTAGTTGTCACCAAATTTTACAGCAACTTACTTTAATCTTAGATCTGATAATTGATAGTGAAAGCATAAATCAATAACACAACATGAACACACATAACACCAAGATTTTGATATGGAAAACCTAATCAAGGGGAAAACCATGATGGGAACCTACCCACAATATGATGATACCCTATTAGAAGTGTATGAAATGTTACAATGGGGAATGTACATGCATTCAAGCACACTTCCTAGAGCTCATTGCTAAAAGAAAACGAAGGGAAACAACCTTGGGAAGACTCACTATCTTACAAACACATTCAGATTACCTCCGAAAGATCATGAACTGAGAAAATAGCATCCTCTCATGCCTAGTTACAGTTTCGGTTAAGCACATACAACTTCTTCTCACACTTCCTCTCTACCTTTGAAAGATCAATACATTATTCGCACATACACTCATCTATGACTCACACTCAATTACAAAGATATTACATTTATTTATACATGACATCAACCTTGGATCAATATCATCAAGGTCCACTCAACACATATCTCCCAATTACAAAAATATAACCATACATGCTACAAAAATAAATATGGACCAAAACAATGTCAGCTAAGATATTTCATGGACCTAAATCACCACCTCAAACATAAAACACCTCCAGGAATTATATCTCAAACATCCACAACATGCTACAATCATCATGTCGGCCAAGAACATGAAGAACACCACCAAATCAAAGAAAATCATCAATAACACAATTACCAATCAATATGGACTACCTACATGAATAACACACAATCTAGAAACATCAACAAGCTCATGGAAGGCGGGCAGTTCCAGGATTCAAATTCGAGTAGGAATTTTGGATCGGCATTGGGACAACATGCGATAGATGATTCAGAGATTCCTGCGGAAGGAGAAGGTTCAGATGGTAAGAACCCCGACGATCCCGTGAACTTGGGGGACCCAGGGGGAGGATCAACACCACGTGAAGAGCAGTTAGCACTAGAGAGTGGGAAAGGGCAGGTTCAAACTTCAAAAATAGAAGATGACAACTCGGAAGGAGCCCAAGGACAACAAATGACTTGTGTTTCAGAGAACATAGTGGAAGGTAAAGATCATCCGGAAAAGGTTCTTTTGTCAATGGATCCTAAAGGGGGACCCAATGGATAGACACGTAAGTGGTCCTTGTTGTTTGGGGTCAAGCCCAAAGGTAAGTCCTCATCGCCTCCTATTAAAAACTCCTCGAATGTGTCTCAGGGAAAGTTTGCTATTGTTGTTCCTGACCAAATCATTGATCAAAATATCGCTAGAATGGAAAACACTTTGATTGGTTGTTTCTTTGGATCTAGACCTAACATTAAGATAGTTCATGGATTTATAAAAGGAAAGTGGAACCTGAAAGGTCAAGTAGATGTGGTAGTAATGAACAAAGGCTATCTATCCTTTTCCTTTTCTTGCGTTGAGGATAGAAGAAACATTCTATGTAGTGGGTCTTGGGCAATAGGAAAATACATTATGTACATCCAGAAGTGGTACCCTAATGTAGCGAAAGGAAATAATTTTTGGGCCCAAGTCCTGGTGTGGGTCAAACTCCTTGGGCTCCAAATGGAATTCTGGGAGGAAGACATTTTTGCAGGAATTGCCAATACCTTTGGGGAGCTAATCGCCATTGATCAGATCACGGCTTCTAGAAGAAGACTGATCTATGCAAGGATTTGTGTTGGAATAGGACCTGACATGAACTTGCCAGAGGAAATAGAGATAGAATCAAAACTGGGGAAGTGGAAGTAGAACATTGTTTATGAAACAATCCCCTTCGCCTGTTATCATTGTAAAAAAGTCAGACACTAGGCTAAAAAATGTCCATCTAAAGAGGATAAACCCCATACCAAAACTAAGGTTTGGAAAAAAGTGGACAAGCCACTAAAAGTTTAGGATTCTAATGACCCTAATTAGGAGAAGCAGTCCCAGATAGTAAGGGTGGAGGAAGAAATCACTAGTGAAGTGGGTAATGAACCAAAGACTCAGATGTTGGAACAGGGTGTTGAACACAAAGAAAAAGACAACACTCAGCAAGAGGATCAAAAAGAGGACAAGACAGAGGTAGAGAAAATAGACAAATGTCCCACAGATAATAAAGAGGAAGGAGATAACTTCAACCTTGTTTCAAAATCTCAAGATCAAGATAAAGAAATAGACTGGTTCCAAGAAGCCCAACCTGATACCATTTTGGGCCAAGGGCTATCGGAAATCTCATTAACCACCCTAGTAAAGGGAAAGCTAGCTAAGTCAGAGGAACAAGATCCAAAATGGGGAGATGAAGAGGACATAAAAAAGGTGCTGGGGAAGAATGAATCAAAGCAGGGGGACGAAGAAGTCATAGACGATAAAAGAAAGAACAAGCAAAAGAAAAAGTGTAACAGTAACCCAGTAAATAGTACACTAACTAGAAACACCAGAAGCAGGCTTGGTGATGTGGGAGTGCAACACACTTCTCTAGGAAGACACTCAAATGCCAAAAAAAGAACATTGGAAACAAGCAGGAATTTAGCAAATGTTACCCAAAGAACCATCTTTGAGGCAGATATTTCAAAAAATCCATGAAAATCATCTCCTGGAATATTAGGGGACTTAATAGTCCTCATAAACATAATTTAGTTAGAAATATGATTAGAGACAAAAACCTTGACATTTTTTTGATTCAAGAAACTAAGATGGTGAAAAATAAAGTTGAAAGTTTGAATATTTTCAAAAATGGAGGAGTCAGTGGAGGTAGTTCAGAAGGTGCCTCGGGAGGAATTGTTACATTCTGGAACAAAAACAATATAGAAGGAGAGGTGTTAATTTAGGACAACAACCTAGCTTGTATTAGATTTAAGCACATTAAGAATTGCACTACATGGGTCCTAACAAATGTTTATGCTCCTAACACTAAGACTGGCCATAGCGAGATGTGGAGATATCTCACTGGGCTGAGAAGAAGATTTGCTGAGGACAACTGGATAATTATTAGAGATTTCAACACTCCCCTGAAGGAAAATGCGGAAAAGGGAGGGAGTCATGCTAATCTGGATAGCAGATTGGACCTAATGGACTTTATAAACAATAATGTCATTCATGATCTGGAGTTGCAAGGAGTCAAATACACCTAGACTAATCGAAGAAGTGGTGAGAATTTGATTCAGGTCAGACTGGATAGAGCTCTACTTTCCTTAGACTGGTTTAATCTTCATGAATTTTCTTTATCTTCTCACATAAGGGTAGGATCAGATCATTACCCTATAACCCTAATGGCTGAAGTAAAAATAGGAGACATTTCCCTTACAAATTTGAAAAAATGTGGACTAGACACCCAGATCTGGAAAGTAAGATTAAGGACTAGTGGTAGGTCAGTATTGAAGGCAATGCCATGTATAAAGTGGTCAAAAAGCTGAAGAATGTTAAAGATAATGTCAAGAAGTTGAATAAGGACTACTTTGAGAACATCTTTACCTCAAAAGCATCGACCCTATTAGAACTCAAGGAGATCCAGGATGAGATACAAGACAATGGTTATACCTATATGTCTAGAAATACTAAAGATGCTATTCTGATGAGATATCATGAAATAATAGGTAAAGAGGAAACCTACTGGAAACAAAGATTGAGAAATGTCTGGTTAAAGGAGGGGATAGGAACACTAAATACTTCCATATGTCCACGCTTAGACATAAGGCTATAAATAGAATTGTCCAGATTAAAGTGAATGACAAATGTGTTGAAGATGATGATTCCATGAGCAAGACTGCAATGGATTTTTTCTCTAATCTACTTTCTAAGGATCAGAATCTGAATAAACAGGCCCAAAGGGAACTTCTTGACAGTATACTTGCCATTCTAGGGGAAGATCACAATGACCATTTAACTACCATCCCCTCCCATGATGAAATTCTGATAGCTGTTAAGTCCTTTGAGGGCAGCAAAGCCCTAGGTCCGGATGGCTTTCCCATGTTCTTCTTCCAAATGTACTGGCATATTATTGGAGATGATGTTACAAGAGCTGTGAAAGAGTTTTTTGGTGCTAGAAAAATTTGGAAAGAAGTTAATGGTACCTTTATAGCTCTTATACCCAAAAAGATGGGGGTTGATTCAATGGATCTTTTCAGACCTATAAGCTTATGCAACTCTCTCTACAAGATTATCTCTAAGGTCCTTACCTCTAGAATTCTCAACTTGCTTCCTTCCATTATTTCGCCTCAGCAAAGTGGTTTTGTTGTGGGAAGGCAAATTTTGGACTCTATCATCTCTGTTCATGAAAACATCCATTCTTTGGCCTTTTCTAAAAATGAAGGTTTTCTTCTAAAGCTTGACCTTTCTAAAGCCTATGATAGAGTGGATTGGGATTTTATGATGGATGTTCTTTCAGCTTTTGGTTTTAATCTTAGGAGTGTTGGACTTAATAGACAACTTGTTTCTTCAGCCACTTTCTCTGTGCTAATGAATGGCTCCCCCTCTCCTTTCTTTAAAGCCTCAAGAGGTCTCAGGCAAGGGGACCCCCTATCTCTAGTGATCTTTATCATCATGGCGGAATGTTTGGGGAGATGTATTGGAAAGCTAGTTGAGAAAAGGGGGTTTTGTGGTTTGAAACCTTCTTCGGCATATCAAATATGCTCTCATCAACAATTTGTTGATGATTCTATAATAATGGGAAAAGCCACTGTGAAGGATGATAGAAGACTAAAAAAAGCTTTGGATATCTATGGAGAGGCTACTGGTCAGCTTATAAACTGGTCTAAAAGCTTTGTTTATTTTATCAACACCCCAGGGAGAAGGAGGATTAAAATTAGTAACATTCTGGGTGGCCAAATTGGTATCTTCCCTGCCTCCTATTTGGGGCTCCCTTTAGGTCAAGATCCTCCAGATACCTTTTGGAGAGCCTTGGTGGATAAATTCCATAAAAATCTGTCTGGATGGAAGGGAGCTCTACTTAGTCAAGCTAGTAAGGTTCAAATGCTAAAAACCACTCTCCAAAGTATCCCTCTCCATGCCATTAGCTTGTTCAGGATTCCTACTAAATATGTTGAGGCCATTGAAAAATACAGAGATCCTTTTTATGGACAGGGGTTGAGGAGAAGAAGAGAATGAACTTAATTGCTTGGGAGAAGGTCTGTAAGCCTAGGAATAAAGGCAGTCTGGGCATTAGAAGATAAGAGACATAAATGAATACCTAATGGCTAAGTAGATTTGGAGAGGATATAGAAATCAAGGATAGTGGAAAAAAATATGGGACAACAAATATAAAAGCCAATGTCCAAATCTTCAAAGTTTCCTCAAAGCGGAGATAATCCCAATTGGATCCAATATTTGGAAAAATATCTCTAGGACTAGAGACTTAATTATCAAAGGTACAAAATGGAAGCTAGGGAAAGGGAATCTTATTCAGTTCTGGGAGGATCCTTGGCTTATGGAGACCCCTTTAAATGAAAACTCTGAGTGGAATAGATATTAGAACCAATGCAAGGAAAGATTTGGAACCAAGGTGGAGGATTATTGGAAAGATGGATAGTGGAAAGACTTATCTCAAGTGGATCAGTCTTTGGGTAGTTTGAACAAAGTCATGAACTCAATGGTAAAGATTGAAGAAGAAGACCAGTTAATTTGGAAACTCACTGCTAGTGGTACTTTTATTATGGCTTCTCTTTATCATCAATAGTACAACAACATGGAAAGTCCTTGCTGGGCTAAAGCATGGATGAAAGGCCTTACCCCCAAGATCAACATTTTCTTTTGGATAGCCCTCCAAGACAAAATTCTAACAATAGAGAATATAAGAAAAAGAGGTATCAGTATACCAAGTTTCTGTACACTCTGTAAGCAAAATGAGGATACAATAAATCATATGCTCTTTCATTGCCCCTTCTCAGCTGATGTTTGGGGAAGTTGTATGGATCAATTCAATATCAGTTGGAGCTTCCCCAACTCGATTTAGGAGATTTTCAAGTCATGGCATCATCCTTCAAAAAACAAAACTACTACCTTGCTATGGAGAATTGCTTTACCACACATGTGCTGGGGTATATGGAAAGAGAGAAATGATAGGATTTTCAGAGAAAAGTACACTAAGGCTAACATTGTGTTTGAAAAAATAAGAAGAAGCATAGTGGAAAAAATGAATATTATAGGTGGTATTGATAATCCTAATACTAAGGAGGATCAATTTGTCTATAAAAAATGGAGATTAAAAGCTCAAGAGAGTATTCAGAGTAACCTTAGAGAGGGAGTGATATGGACCAGCCCACCTAGGGGATGGATGAAAATCAATTTTGATGGGGCCTCTAAAGGAAACCCGGGGGTTGTAGGATGTGGAGTGGTCCTAAAGGATGAATGGGGAATATGTAAAATCATAAAATGTATTCCTATAGGAAAATAGACCAACCATGTTGCCGAAGCCATGGCGGCTTATCATGGGATCATCCTTGCTAAAGAAGCAAAATGCACTAAAGTTTGGTGTGAAGGAGACTCCTTAAACATTTCAATTGTTTAAATATGAAATTCCCACCATCATGGTCGATTAGCAATGCTATTAAAGCAACAAGTAAAATCAGTGAAGAGTTTGAAATATGTGTCTTTACACATGTTTATAGGGAGGCCAACTCATGTGCTGATTGGGCAGCCAACCTGGCTTGCCAATCGAAAAACATCATCACTAATTATAGTGAAAAGGAGATTGCAAGTGAAATGAAATCCTTACTCAATCAGGACCGAAGCTACACAAGGCAATGTGGTACTTTTAATCATTATTTCTAATGACCTTTCTGCCTTTTTTGATGCAGGGCTTGTTTGAAGATAATGAGCTATTAAATAGGTGTCATATCATCATTATTTGGCATGGATTATGGACTCTCTTACAGAATAACCACAAAAACTAGAGGAAAAGTTATCAAAACTAGAGAAGGCATTGCAAGGAAGGTGCTGGAAAAATGGGAGGAAACAAGAAGAGATTTGAACCTGCTTCATGTGCTGAATGGAGAAAGAACAAAGAAGTATGGAGTATCCTTCAGCAGGGGGGGCTCAATGTTTTCATGGAACGACTGAATGGGAAGGACCCCACAATTACCAGCTACTTCATTAAGAATTGGAAAAATGGAAAAGTTCTGATTGGATCACATATGATGAATGTAGACAAAGATGTTATCACTGAGGCCACGGGGATGACTACCGAGGGTATGAAATTTTACATGGACAGAGGGATATCAGATAAGGTTACAGATAAGTTTCCTATTATGGATGGTGAGAGAAGAAAGATGATCAAAATTGACAACTCCTACCACTCCCTGAAGAGAATTTGCAGGCCATGGAGGTTTGTCTTATTTGCCTCTATTGAATATATTACCTTAGACGATAGGTTTACTAGGGCTTATGGGCATCATTTTTTCCTTCTTAACTATTTCTGTCATGGTGAAAGGGTTAGCCTTCCCTATTACCTAGCCTGTTCAATGGATCATACTATAAAGGAGATCTAGAAGGACCCTAAAGGCGATCACTCCCTCCACCAGGGGCTCATGGTCCTAGTTTACAAAATGCTAAAGGGGAAGTGCATTGAAAAGCCTATTAAAGGCAAAAATACCAAAGATGAGACTACGAAAAGTAAGGATAGTGGTTTCAACTTTGATTCTGAGACTGAGGGAGAGTCCAAAGAAACTAGCAAAAAAGGGAGGATTAGGGCTAAGAAGAGGAGGATTATTGTGGAATCTGAAATGTCAGACTCTGAAACTGACTCCCTTTAGGAAAAACCTGTTAAAAAGAGGAAAGGGAAAGCCTCTGTAAAGAAGGCTCAGAAAAAGAAGACTAAAAATGGTAGCAATTATGATCTCAATTATGTTCTAGTTGAGTCTGAGGAGGAGGATGATGATAATAAGAGGATTGATAGTCAGGACAAAGAAGGGGAGGGTGACCCAGTTAAGGATAATTTGGAAACCGCAGAGATCGTGAATACCACTGGATTGCATAATGAGGAAAAAGGGGGTCAAAGTGATAGTGGTGACAAAGATACCATTATGGCCTTCTATGAGACCATCACTACTCTAGTGAAGGATATTAATAGCTTGAAAATAGATACACAGGCCATAGCAAAAATTACAGTTGGTGACAAACCCTTGGTGGAGCATGTTAAAGAGTTAGTGACCATTCTACATAATGCACAAGCTATTGAATGTATGGTTGGAAAAATCTTAGCCACAGAGAAAAAGGTCAATGAGATGGGAGATAGAAAGGAAATGGACAACAAATTGAAAGATTTTGGTAGTAGAATTGACAAGCTGAAGCACAATATCAAGCAGATTGCTGATCAAAAATTCCAAATTCTTAAATCTTCGGTGGACAACATGAACATCTTCATCAACAGGTACGAGAACAATGTAAAGAAGGAAGGTGATAAAGAGAAGGTGAACAAGAAGGGTCATGAAAGGAGGACCAGAGCCAACACAAAGAATTAGGTCAACATCAAAGGTTGTGAGCTGGAGGATATGAAGACCTTGGCAAACAACATGAAACAAATGGTTGTTCATGCTGAGGAGATCTTGAATAGTATTTAGTTCTAGTTTCTGTCCTTGGTTCTGTCTCTTTGCTGTCTTTTGCTTTCATGTTTCTATCTATTCTAAGTTTTATGTAATTAGGTTATGATGTTTTTAGCTAGGCCCATCTGGTGGGTTCATTTTGGCTTTTTGAAGTGATCAGGCACTTTTTTATGCTTTTCTATTTTCCTAGCTTGTAAAAGGTTTGAGTACCTTTCAAATACCTGTTTTTACTTAATCAAAACACACAATCTAGAAATATCCACAAACATCATGAATTACCACAACAACATCCTTACTAACTCAAATTACTAGAACCATTGTTATTATTACACCAAACTTCAAGAACATTAACTAAACTAATTGTCAACCAGGAAAAATCACTTGTGAAGCTCCAAACCACTAACCACTTGAAATAAGGACACACATCAGAATCCCCTAATCTACAAAACAAGATATTACAATGCAGATCAAAATACCGAACACTGGCAATATTGAATAACATAAAAACTGGCCACAACACCGATACTCATAAGTCACTCGAATCATCATGTGGACCTCTAACACTTACATTGAATAAACTAGAGATATCACTCTACAAACCCTTTAATCTAAAAACTTTGATCATCAATATACAACATGAACTAGCTAACTGAACTCCACTACATCACTGCACTAGATGGAGAAAATATGTTGACATCAATGACAACACATTTCTCAAACACTCAAAGATATATCATAAGCACATATTTGTAACACTCACTTAGCAATCTCCAATAATCTCCCCCTTTGGCATTGATGGCAACACATGATGTAAAAAGAATCAATGTCAAATAAATCAACAACTTTCTCAGGTGACTCTCTCCCACTGCAAATATTATATCCACCTTTTAGATAATCTCTCCCCCTTTGAAATCAATGACAAAGGAACATATTTGCAATCATATAATCTCACAAATCTAAACATTTGACTACTCCCCCTGAGTAGCAGCCACCACTCATCAATCCAGATCATAAGATATGACTATGAAATGCACCAAACCGATGCATACCAATGCACCTTAGTTTTGATCAGGAGGGGTAATCACCCTAACTTCTCTCTGAGATAATCAAAAGTATCCTTAGGGAAAGGCTTTATGAAAATGTTTGCAATCTATTCCTTTGTGGATACATATTCCAATATAATTTCCTTCTCATTTACCTTCTCTCTCAGAAAATGAAACTTGATAGATATATTCTTTGTCTTTGATTGCAACACTGAATTCTTAGAAATGTTAATAGCACTTGAATTATCACAGTAAATAGCAATAGGCTCATCATACACAACCCTAATATCTTTCAACATCTGCTTCATCCATATTACCTTAGAACAATTGTTAGTAGCAACAATATATTCCACCTCTACAGTAGATAGAGAAATGTAATTTTGCTTCTTAACCATAAAACCAATCTCTTACCCAAGAAAAATGCACTACCACTAGTTCTCTTCTTTTCATCAACATCTCCTGCCCAATCAACATCAGTAAAGGCACTGGAGGTAAAATAATTATCTTTAGGATACCATAAACCAAAATCAATAGTTCCTTTTAGATATCTAAAAATTCTCTTAACAACAACAACATAAGATTCCTTAGCATCAACTTGAAATCTAGCAACAAGACAAACAACATTCATGATATCTGGTCTAGTCTGAGTCAAATATAACAATCCACTAATCATAGATCTGCATCTGGTGTGATTTTCTTTAGGGAAATCATCATCCTTAGTCAACTTACATCTGGTCACCATAGGGGTACCAACTGGCTTTGAATCTTCTAATCTAAACTTCTTCAACAATTCGTTCACATACTTTGGCTGAGATATGATGATACCTTTATCTAACTAAGTAATTTGTAATCCAAGAAAGAATTTAATCTCACCAATGATAAACATCTCAAATTCATTCTACATCTCATCAACAAAATTCTTACACAAACTATCATTCCCTTATAAAATAATGTCATCAATAAAAACTTCAACAATCAAAATATTATCATGATCAATCTTGAAATATAAATTACTATTAGCAGTACCTTTGTTGAATCCAAGCTTTAGCAAATACTTATCCAATCTAGCATACCAAGCTCTGGGGGCTTGCTTCAATCCATACAATGCTTTCTTAAACTAACACACCATATATTTCTCATCATTCAATTGAAATCCATTTGATTCCTCAATGTACACTTCCTCTTCCAATTTACCATTAAGAAATGTTGACTTGACATCCATCTGATATACCTTGAAATCCCTGTAAGCAGCATAATCAAGAAATAATCTAACAACTTCAATTCTTGCCACCAAAGCAAAAGTCTCCTCAAAATAATTTCCTTCAGCCTAAGAATATCCTTTACAAATAAGTCTTGCTTTGTTCCTAACAACTTCACCTTCCTCATTCAATTTATTTCAAAACACCCATTTAGTTCCAATTATATTTTTGTCTTGTGATATGGGTACCAGAATCCATGTATTATTATTTTCAATCTGATTCAATTCTTCTTCCATCGCTTTCACCCAATGTTCATCTTTACATGCTTCATTCACATCTTTAGGTTCAATCTTAGAAATCAAACAATACTCTTATACAATTCTTCTCCTTGTCTGACCACCTTTATTTTTATCTCCTGTAATCTGATTTTCTGAATGATTTAATCTCACATACTTGGGAGCCTTGGGATTTTCTTGATTTTAAGACTCTTCACCTTTTTCATTTGCACTACTATCTCCTTCACCTTGATTCTCTAGATTCACCGAAACAATCTAGACTTGGTTCTGGATCTAAACTTGCTTACCTTTATTAGAACTATCCTTTCATTTATCTGAATCATATCCTAAGCATCTAGGATGATACTCATTACCCTCATCAACTTTGACATTAGCACTCTCCACTATCTTCCTCAAACTCTATTATAGCATTGGTAGGCCTTTCTTTTAGTAGAATAACCAAGAAATATTCCTTCATCACATCGAGCATCAAACTTTCCTAAATCTTAATCCCTTCTGGTATAGAATTTACTTCCAAAAATTCTAAAATACGTAATAGTAAGAGTATGAAAAGACCATAATTCATAAGGGGTCTTATTGGTATGACCTTTGATATGCACTTGGTTAAGAGTCTAAACAACAACACTCACAACTTCTCTCTAATATATATGCAAAACATTGTCTTCAATCATCATTGTCTTAGCAGCTTCCTGAATGGTTATGTTCTTCCTTTCCACAACTCCATTTTGCTAAGGGGTTCTTGGAGAAGATAACTATCTATTTATTAGAACTCACCAGAGATGAATTCACCATGTTTGTCAGATCTCAAAAACTTTAGCTTCAATATTGTCTTAGTCTCAACCATAGCTTTGAAAAAATTGAAATTCTCCAATGCTTCAAAATTTTCCCTTAAAAAAGTAACTCACATCATCCTTGAATAATCATCAATCAGGAACATGAAATATCTATCTCTTTGCAATATTTTGACTCTAGAGGGACCACACAAATTAGTATGCACAAGATCCAACAATCCATTAGAAAAATGCTTCTTACTTTTGAAAGAAGCTCTGGTTTGCATTCCCAGTTGACATTCTTTGCATATAGAGTTAGTAGGATGAGTAGAACTTATCTTAATCATGCTATCAAAATTAACATGACACATCCTTCTATACCATAACCAACTTTCATCGATCTGAGAAATTAAGAAACTTTTATCAATAGAATTCAAGTGAAAGATATTACCTTTTGTCTTTGTATCTGATGCAATCTCATCTTGAGAACTACTCAAGATTCTACACTTCCTTTCTTGAATTGAATATCATATCCCTTGACATTCATCTATCCAACACTCAGAAGATTATGCTTTAGGCATTCTACATACAAGACATCATCAATATTGTGCTTACTATTTCATGCTTCAAAATCATGAAATTAAATCTGACTAGGGGGTAAAGATGATTATGAATCTTTAGTTAATCAAACATAATCAAACATAATACAATAGAATATCAAATATGAAAGAAATGAAATCTTTAAACTAAGTAAAACTCCCTATTTCTAATTTTTACATCCATTGTTCTTCTCCAAAATTGTATGGGTGGTTCTCAGAATTTGCACTGAAATTCCTACATAGATTGGCAATTGCTTTGAAGAGTGTGATCTGGATTGATTTTTGAAAATGATGTTGTTTATATATATTTTTATGAGAGAGGGGGAGGGATTTTGAACTCAAATCCTGATTGGGAGTGAACTGATTTAGATTGATCAATTAATAGATTTGATTGATTTGTTAACTCAGATTGATTGACTTGTTAACTCATTTGATTAAGTAGTCAACTAGATAGATTGAATAGTGATGAATACTAAGAGGGGGGGGGTGAATTAGTATACCAAAAAATCTTGCACATAAACACTTAAACAGTCTAAAGATAAACCGGTAAAATAGTTTAATAGATAGATCGGTTATCACACATGCAAACCAAAATGCAAATAACTCGTTCACCCACAAAAACAATACAACCATAACACAAGATATTTGATGTGGAAACCCAAATGGGAAAAACCATGGTGAGATGGAACTCACAAGTCACTATCTATAGAATAGAAACCAGACTAGTTAAGGTCTTACAATGTTCTTCACCAGAACATATCCTATTAGGAATCTCAATCTCTATTAGGAGATAAGTCTGATTAAAGACTACCTTGCTAGAGGATTTTAGATTCACAGAGGTGAACCACCTTGTTAGAGGATTTTACAAAAGGCTTTTGGGCCTACCTGGTTAAGGGCTACAGACTTGTCAAAGATGTGAGTAATCAACAAGTGTTTGATCTATCTAATAGCACAGACTGCTCGGTTAGATCCTTGATAGCTCATTCTTAATGCACTCCTACATTACTTCAGTCTTCTACACATTCATATTCTTTTCAACTCCTCAACCAAATTAAACCCTAGTCACAACATAAACCCTTTCAGCAACAACCTAAAACCCTAGACATGATGTCCTTTTAAAGGAATTTGATTTCATGTCGGTCCAATAGGATAACATTTCAATTTCCTAGGTTCAATGAATCTAGACATACTCAGTAACATGACATAAGAAGCACCGTCAGTGTGTTGGCACTGTCAAACAATCGATGGATTGATAACTCATCACAAAATGCCAGTTGGTAACTCATCACAGAGTATTACTGGTTCATACAAAATACAGGTTGCCAGTTTGACAAAAATGAAGATTGGTAAGAATGTGTTATGCCACTTTGCTCCCTCGTATCACTTGAGATCTATGAACCGCCTGGGGTCGACATGCCACTTCAGACCAAGAAACACATTCTACAAAATCACCAATAGTCTAAAGACTAGAATACAACATACCGGTTGGAACAGATACTGGTTGAGATCTAGCTCATACATATAAAGGGGATCTCAATGCAAGTGTGCATCCATCAATGACAATCACTACATAAACATCAAAAATGCCAACAATCTCCCCCTTTGGCATTGATGGCAACACTTAGGAAAATAAAATTTTGACATCTAAGTGTTTTACAACAAAAACATGCCATTAACAAAATTGCTCCCCCTAAGCATATACACTATCCCTTAATCAATACAATGTATAGCAATTTTGCGTATAGAGCATAAACATTGAGATATCAGAGCATATAGCATATAGCAATATTTTAAAGCCAGATACTTCTCCCCTATACTTCTCCAAAATAGATAGAGTACTTCTCCCCCTTTGCCAACAATGACAAAGTACCACTGAACAACCCTGTTTCCATTTGATATTAAAATAATAAAAGTTTATAACAACAAGGAATAATACTTGTCAAAAAATGATTTATAGTCCTGCAAAAATTGTTTCATTGATAGAGACCAGGACTCAAGTAGGGAGGTGGCCACTTCTTTCTCTGTTTGCATCTGGGAGACCTGTTCTTCCATGGCATCAACTGTGCTCATCTCCTATGTAACTATCAAGGCATCTAGGTTCAGATAACACTTCTGAAGAATTTGCAAATGTGGGAGTAGAACCAGTTGAAGTTCCTACAAATCTCTAGACCGTGTGCTGATCTCTTTCTCCATTTTGGCTAACTAGATGTGAAACCGGTGAGCGGTTTGCCCATAAGTTGCAAAGGAATCATAAGGTGGCTTAAATGTGCTCAAGTAAGACTGTAAGTCCGTTTGAAGCTAATTTTGCTTCTGAGCTAGCACATCATCATAGAATAGATAGGGTTGATAGATTTTGCTTAGTAGTAGATTTCCCTCATCCAAAGCGTCCCTTATATCCTTATGGTCTTTCAACAGTTCAGATCGGAGTTCATTCAACTTCTTCACCAGAGAAATGTTAAGAGCCTTTTGATGCTCTTTCTTGACATTTGCCTCAGTTGCTTCTTCCAGGCTCTACACCTGATCATCCACTATTGTACATAGTAGCTTAAGCTTTGCTAGTGATGATTCAGTGTTGGGAAGATTGGTACTGGGGATCAAACCGGCAAGAGTGTCTACAACCGCTTGAATTATATCTTGCTCCTTTTTCCTTCGAATGATTTCAAGGCGCTCTTGAGATTAGCTTCGATTCACTTGCAAACTAGAGATCGATAAGACTAGTGATATCAACCGGTTTGGCTTGACTCTCGGTTGCCTTCGGAGTCTCCATCTATGTGCTCTTCATCGCTTCCGCTGCCTTGTCTTCTTCTTCCTTCTTCTTTTTCTCTACTTCCTTCTTCTTTTCTTGTTCCTTGTCTTCCTCTTCTTTCTTTTTCCTCTCAGCTTCCTTCCTCTTCTCCTCTTCTTTCTCTTCCTCTTCCTTCTTCTTCTTTTCTTCTTCCTTCCTCTTTTCCTTTTCTTTATCTTCCTCTTCCTTCTTCTTCTTTTCCTCTTCCTTCTTCTTCTTTTCCTCTTCCTTCTTCTTCTTTTCTTCCTTATCCTCTTCTTCTTTCTTTTTCCTCTCATCTTCTTGCTTTTTTTTCTCTTCATCTTTTCTTTTCTTGTCTTCCTCTTTTCTCTTCTCTTCCTCTTTCTGCTTTTTCTCATCTTCATCCCTCTTCTTCTTCTCTACCTATTCCTTAGCCGCTTCCTATTTGTCCTTGGCTTTCTCATTGCCCTGTTTGGCCTATTGCACCTATCCTATTCCCTCAGAAGGTATGTCCTGAGTGACATCTTCTACGTCTAGGGCATTGACATCAATAGTGTCGATTGGTTCTTCAACTGGGTTTCCTTCTTCATCAAAAACTTCATTCGGTTTGGATTTAACCGATTCTTTTTCTGCTTGCAGGTTGGCCATACGTGCTTTGTGAGCATGGATAGCATGATCCATATATTGATGTGTGTCTTTTTCAACATCATCAACTCTTCCCTCTAACAGCCAGAGTCTTCTTCTCCTTGTGAAGAAGAGTCCTTTATTTTGGTCCAAAACATCAAATAATTCTGAGTTTGAGAGGTCAGGAAAGTACTGTGCAAACACTTTCTCCCTAATCTCCAGTTCTTCTTCTATGGAAATGTGCCATTTATTATCTAATGCCTTATATAAGGAATCTGGTGTCTAAGATTTAATCTCTGATGGCGACTGGTCATTCTTACACAAATAAATAATAATCTCCTGTAGTACTTCTTCTTTCTCCTCATCACTAAAATAATCATAATAATCTACTAAGTCATGAAGTAATTTTCTCCTAATATTCTTTATTGTTCTTTAACAATGTGTCAAAGGTTTATATGAGGAGATATCAATATTTATCAATGCAGACGCTGCCGGTTCATTCTTCTTCATCTTCTTCGTCTGTCTAGCCTTCTTTGGCATCTCCTCAGACTCAGTCTCTTCAGAGTCTAGTTCATTTGACTTAGTCTTCCTTTTTCTTTCAAAGACTTTTGCTGGTGCCACTTCCGGTTTGTTCTTTGCAGGTGACCGCTTGGTCACTCTTGGAGTTGCAGTAGTAGCCGGTGCCTATGCTACAGGCACTGCCTTTGCCTTCTTTGCTATTGGTTCTTTTCCTTTCTTAATAGAGGGTTCCTCGACCAGTGCAACCATTTCTAGATAGGTTCTTTTCCTCTTTTCCTTAGGATCAAGAGGTGAGGCAATAAGGGCTGAGGCATACCCTTCCAGCATATCGTACATCACCTCATAGCCCATTGGCTCCACTTCTTCCATTCTAGGTTCAACAACCTCCATTAAGCATTTGTCCACCTACATGGTGAAACAGATGTCATCTTCATATTTCTTGATGATGTCACCTGAGATCCTCATCCTTTGACCCATTTTCCATCTGAACTCATCAAAATACTTGTTCAGCACATCAAGGTAACCGGTTCCGATTGCTTGAATGCTTTCCTTGATCTGCATGGTTACCGGTTGGTCAGGAGACCACTGGACATCTCCTACTCCAGTAAAGTAGCCTTGGAAATAGAAGAATAACCCAACCAATAGTTGTCCAAACTTGAATCTTAGTGCATTATCCTATTTGATGAACTTTAGATTAGACAGGAGTTGCCTCTGCATACCGATGCACAGGTCAAATGATGCATCCTCTTTAATCATCTGGTAAGCGGCATTTACTGCTACAGCAGATACAGAGTTAATTCTGCTAGCAGAGAATGTTTGGTAGCCTATCACCATGTAGGCACGCTTAACCAAAGCATCCTTGATGGAGTTGACTGTCATGCCTCGTGAATCACTCACTGAACTGGTGAGCCTTGACATTTCCATTTTGCTTATTGTCCTTAGGGCTGGCACTTCCCCTATGTTGCAGAAATTGGTGACTGCATGAATTGCCTATGGCATGATATCATGCGTCCTCTCCAAGTACATCTTGTCACCATGGACTCTGCTCAAAATGATCCTAATATGATCCTCTGTAAAGTCTTCCAGAAAGTATACATCATTATGGAGTTTCTTCTTCTCTAAGATACTATATTCTGGTTTGATTTTCTTATCCTTTCTACAAAATAGACCTAGTTGGGAATGGATGGCTAGAGACCCTAGGTCTTGAATCTTGAAATCAATATAGTCAAAAATTCCCTCTTCTACTATCACTCCAGCTAGAACTTGTGATAGGGCATTATACTTTGACTTCCTTTGAATGAAACTTTTAGACTCAATGGATGCACTAGAACTGGTATGAGATATGGAAGCCATTGTAGAATATTTTAAGAACTCGAGAAATACCTTTAAAACGTGAATTTAGGGCTTTCTGATTCTCCTTCACACCACACTCCGTTGGTTGCTGAATCACCACTTTGTGTTCTCCACTTGACCGTTTGCAATTTGAATCTGAATCTCCTTCACGATTTGTCAATTTCTTGAAATCTCAGCTCAAATCGCCTTTTCTTCGCTCGAAAACAGATAGTGAGAAATGATTTGAATTTTTTTTTTATACATGTCTCTCGCCTACTACCATTAATGCTCTTCTATTAGGGCGTAAACCCTAATTTGTCTTTTTACCATTTCCAGTCTTCTGCCAAGCGACAAGTATCACATACCGGTTAAGGTCTTTTACCGGTGTAAACCGGGGGTTCAAAAACATTTCACCATTTGCTCCCCCTAAGCCTTTTGAAGCTTAGTTTACCAGTTTCGATATTTTCACACTAGGTGCAGAAACCGGTTCCTCTTCCAACATTGTTGGTTTCTTTCTCTAGGTTTTGTTCATGTCCACTTGATCTATTTCAACATCAATTCTTCCTTCCTGAGTAACCGGTATATCATCAGATATACTCTTTCTACTTCTGCAGAATCTTGCAATGTGACCCGGTTTGTTGTAGTGATAGCAAACCAATCTAGATGCTCTCCAAGGTCCATTGTTCATGTTTCCATTCTTCCTTTTGCATGTTGCAACAGTGTGACCATGACCATTATAGATCATACAATTTTCTCTCCATCCGGTTGCCGCTTGATGGCCACCACTTCTTGGCTGATGATTGAAGACATTAAACCGGTTGTGGTTCCAGTTCACAAAAGGTTTAGGACCAACTCCTTGGGTCATTTGAGGATATCTTCCAGTGTTATTCATCACAGCCCTGCATTTAAATGCTCTATGCCCAAACTTCTTGCATGCATAACAATGACCATTGAACTTATTGGATCTAGGTACATTGTTAATAAAGTAAGGAAAATTATTGTAGGCTTTGCTCCTACATACATTGGCAGTGTGTCCTTCTTTAAGATAGTTAAATCAAACAGGTTTGAATTTTTTCTTACCTTTTCCTTTGAATGCCGGTTGCTTCTTTGATGCTTCAACATTTGTTCCTGAGGATTCTCCTTCCTCATGTCTAGAGAAACCAAGTCCATTGCTATTCTTTACTGGTCTAGCCGACTCAAGCTTTTGCTCTAGCTTGACAGTACTTTTGCTAAACTTAGCAAGTATTTCCTTTGACTCAGAGAGTTATTTGGAAATAGCAGTATTTGTCTCCATTAGGCTTGCATTTTTAGAGATGGCTATGTTTAGTTCATCTCTTACTCCTTCTTTTTCCATTCTACTCTCATGAAGGCGAGCAGTTAGTGCACTAATCTCTTGTTTCAACTTGGAGATCTCATGATCTCTGTCCTTCACCAGATCTTTAGCTTTCCTCCACTTCTCAAGCTCTTGACTAAACCAAATAGTCAGTCCTTCCAACTCCTTTCTCAGATTGGAGTTTGAATCATTCAACTTATTTACTTCTATTATCATGGCTTCCATGTCTGCTTCATTTGCAAAACTATTTTTCAGATAGCTCCATCAGCTTTTCTGCATGTTCTCTCCTTTTTGCTTGAGATGCCTTGTATTTGACCATAAGATCATCATAGGCTTGCTCAGACTGAGTGAGTCATTGAGTAAGTTACCTCAAGGTGTATTCCTCCATATCTCTTTCCAAGTGGTTAAACTTATAGAAAGGTAGGCTCTGATACCAGTTGATGAATACTAAGAGGGGGGGTGAATTAGTATACCAAAAAATCTTGCACTTAAACACTTAAACAGTCTAAAGATAAACCGGTAAAACAATTTAACAGATAGATCGGTTATCACACATGCAAACCAAAATGCAAATAATGTGTTCACCCACAAAAGCAATACAACCATAACACAAGATATTTGACGTGGAAACCCAAATGGGAAAAACCACGGTGAGATGGAACTCACAAGTCACTATCTGTAGAATAGAAACTAGACCAGTTAAGGTCTTACAATGTTCTTCACCATAATAGATCCTATTAGGAATTTCAATCTCTATTAGGAGATAAGTCTGATTAAAGACTACCTTTCTAGAGGATTTTAGATTCATAGAGGTGGACCACCTTGTTAGAGGATTTTACAAAAGGCTTTTGGGCCTACCTGGTTAAGGGCTACAGGCTTTTCAAAGATGTGAGTAATCAACAAGTGTTTGATCTATCTAATAGCACAGACTACTCGGTTAGATCCTTGATAGCTCATTCTTAATGCACTCCTGCATTACTTCAGTCTTCTACACATTCATATTCTTTTCAACTCCTCAACCACCTTAAACCCTAGTCACAACATAAACCCTTTCAGCAACAACCTAAAACCCTAGACATGATGTCCTTTTAAAGGAGTCTAATTTAATGTAAATCCAATCGGATTACATTTCAATTTCCTAGGTTCAATGAATCTAGACATACTTAGTAACACGACCCAAGAAGCACCGTCAGTGTGTTGGCACATCAAACAATCGGTGGATTGATAACTCATCACAAAATGCCGGTTGGTAACTCATCACAAAGTATTACCGGTTCATACAAAATACCAGTTGTCGGTTTGACAAAAATGAAGACTAGTAAGAATGTGTTATGCCGCTTTGCTCCCTCATACCACTTGAGATCTATGAACCGCTTGGGGTTGACATGCCGCTTCAGACCGGGAAACACATTCTGCAAAATCACTAATAGTCTAAAGACTAGAATACAACATACCGGTTGGAACAGATACTGGTTGAGCTCTAGCTCATACATATTAAGGGGATCTGAATGCAAGTGTGTGTCCATCAATGACAATCACAACATAGACATCAAAAATGCCAACAAATAGTGAACTGAATAGATTACTCAGTTGATTAAATAGATTGGGGAGATGACTGAATTGATTGATTACTTAGTAAAGGTAATTTGGAATGAAAAGGGGTGATTGAGGAGATAACTGATTTAATCAATCAGTTATGATTTCAACACGTGTTATAGGATTTTGGAGTTGAATTTGATTTTGATTTTAAATTTGGATTTAAATTTGGACTTTTGAATGTTGAAATGCACATCAAATTACTTGAAATTTATTGAAATTCAGATTTGGTGAAATGTGAATTTGATGATTCGAGATTAGATGAAATTAATTGAAATTTGAATTTGGGAAATTATGAATTTGAGAGAAATGAAATTCGATGGAATTATTTGAAATTCAAATTTGGGGAATTGGAGGAATAAGTTAATTAATTTAAATAATTTAAATAAAATTATTTATTCATTATAAATAGAATTAATTAAATAATTAATATTTAGGAGAGGGTTAATTGATTAATTAATTAAAAAAAAGAAATTGAATAATTAAAAATATTGAATGGGATGATTGAGTTAGTTTAGAAGAATAATTAGCTTAATTCAATAATTAAATAATTAATTAGGACGAATAATTAGTGATGATGAAAAAGACATTTTTAGGTGTCTACATTTGCCCCTCTTTGACACAATGTCGAGATGACTTTGTTTCAAAGAAAACAAAAAATTTCTGCCCCAATATGCCCTGATAATGGAGGTAGGATGCCCCCTCAGGAGATTGTTTGTGCATTGAAGGAAAGAATAATCTCTCGAAAGAAGAAGAATGTTATATGAAAGATGAAGAATGATTAACTAGATGACACAAATGAGTTCGATTGGATAGAAGAAATGGCTGGAATTCTTTGAAGATTGTTTGAATGATAATATTGGTAGGATTGATGAGATTGATCTGATTGATTAGATTGGTTTGATTGATAGGATTGATTTGATAAAGATAAAGTCTAGTTTTAAGAAGGACACACCCTATATAAGACAAAGATGATCAAAATGTCTAGTTTCAGGAAGAATGCATCCTGCATAAGACAAATGATAGATGATTGTGTCTAGTTTCATGAAGGACTAATCTTGTATAAGACAAATGATAGATCAAGATATAATAAAAGTGAAGAATAATTGATTGATAGAATAGTTGATGTGAGGAAATGATTTGAGATGGAATTAGAAAGATGTGAGTAGAAATTGAAATGAAATGATTGATAGTAGAATATGTTAGATGAGAAAATGATCTTTGAGATAGAATCAACATGATGAGATGAGAAAATGAAATGATATGATTGATGATGATATACGAGTCAATATTAATGGAATGAACTGATATGATTGATGATGATAGTGATTGATGGTGACGAATACTCTTCTTTTCTTTTATTCATAGTGCAACACATTATCATGATTGAGCCTTATTATGTAACAATGAAGTTGTGTACATCAAGGTATAAGGAGCTAAGATGTAAAGATATCTCATTGTAAGAAACAAATATTTAGCAGACAAGGAATGGACTTTCCATTCTAGGAATAGTGCCAGGGGGCAAGGTATGTGTGGTATTCACAAGAATAGATATCCCTAACTTCAATTTCTACATAGGATACTTGCCGAATGAACGTACCAATCACAGACACCCACTAGAGAAATTGCCCCAAAAATTTATTGGTTCACACCACAAACAACAAACAAAGAAAAGGATCACGCTCATCATAGCTCCTCTAGTCACTTTTGGACATCCTTGAGTAGCATAGAAACATATTCTTTGCCAATTGATAAAAGATAAAACCAAATTAGACAAAACTCAGTAGTTAGACTGACTTTTCCTTTGCTTTGATTTGTTTGATGTGATGGTTGATAATGGTTGGTTTCAAAAGTTTTGGACCCCGTTTAAGACTGATCTGTCTTGTTTTGAGTGTATTCGATTTTGTCTAAGACATGATAATGATCATGTTGATGTGGATATTAGTGATTGATAAGACTCAAATAGGTTGGTTGCAGATGTTTGATAAGATAGTTATATCCTTTGTTGAACTTTGTGTGAAGTTTTTGCTGGATATTTGCTAGGGTATTTGTTTCTCATGAGACATTTTATTGCAAGTTTTGATTGTTTTCGATTTTTAGTTTGTTTTTTGAGTTTTACGATGCTTAGGGTTTTGCGGATCATATTTGAATGTTTTTGTTTGATTTTTTGGGCATTTTGATTATTTTTGGTATTTGTTCAGGGTCTTTTTCTGATTTTTAGGGTTTTCCCATGTCTTTTTATGATTTTTAAGATTTTTGTGTTTTGCAATTTTTTTTGGATTTTTTCAAGACTTTATTTGAATGTTTTTGATTGATTTCTCAAGATCATATATGGATGTTTTTGATTGATTTTTTCAAAACTTTATCTAATTTTTAGGATTTTTTTTCAGGACTTTATTTGATTTTTAGGATTTTTTCAGGTATGCCCCCAGTATGTAGACCTATGATGACATGATGATCTAGGAGATGCATATGGAGACAATGAATTTTTGCTATGAGTTATGCTAATGCAAGATGCGTGTTGAAGATGCAATTCCTATTAGAACAAGGATGATTGTGTGCGTCTTTCATTATGAAATTTACTAATTGAATGAAAGGTATGAAACATTTCAGAGGTAGGAGTTTAATCTATTCTCAGAAGGATTTAGACCATCCATCCTAAAAAACTATGTAACCAAGATTTATGAATGGAGGCATGGAAAAATTCTCCATCAATTCTTGAAACTTTGATCTTCTTTTGCCCATCTATGTGCAGTTGAGTTTATTTTGACTCTTATAATCATTATAGAACCTTGGAATCCTATGTGGCTATCTACGTGTGTTGTTCTAACTTCAAAAGAAACCTGGATAGAGCCTCACTGCCAATAAGCTTTTAGGGCTCAAATGAGGTTTTACACCATAAGCTCTCGAATATTTCTCCATTGCTAGTAGTCGTCCATAGCCCTAGTGGAGTTACTTGTATGTTCCCTTAGTCAAGATTTATTGCACATTTTTTTCATGATATTTCAGTTATATGTCTATGAAATTTTTCCTTGGGATGGATATTTGGCATAACTTTTCTTTTTTATTTTCTTGCCTTGACTTGTAAGTAATGAAACCTACCTGGGTATGATAATTACAATGACGCTGAAGTAGAATATTGGATTTTTCACTAGCCACATGATCAACTAGGTATCTGTAATGACTTAGAGATATTCATTAATGTTTGAGATATATAGAAATCGATAGACTTTGGGTAACAAGGTTCAATAGTGAAACCTCTACTCAACCATGGATAAATCTCAATCACAAGGTGACATTGAAGATGAATGAGTAAAGATCTCCTAAAACTTCATAAACAAGTATCTAGGAAATGAGACCACCTTCTCTCCCTTCAATGAAGATAGGTGAATGACTCAAACAATCTCCTTTCTTTATTGATGCAACTATATATAAGGAAATAATGATATGTAGCTATATGTTGTGCAATTTAAAATGTAGATATGTGATACAATGTAGTAAAGAAATATGCAAATGCAATACTAAAAATTTAATTGAACCCATCCCTTACATGTAATATTTTTTTAGGTGCATGTATCTCCCTCCATTGTTGTTAAATGATAAGTGTCATTTCTAACTACTAGTGTTATGACAAAAGGGCCTTGCCATTTTGCTTCAAATTTTCCTGGCTTTTCTTGCTCCACTAAGTTCCTCTAGTTTTCCTTTAAGACAAGGTCTCCTACTTAAAAGTGACATTGACTTACTCTTTTATTGTAGCTTTTGCGCATTATATTCTAATAACCTTGTATGTGATTCGGGGTAGTCTATCTCTTTTCATCCAAGAGTTCCAACTCTTGCAACCTTGTAACTTTGTGATCTTCACCAGATATGATATTGTTTAAAGAGATCCGTGGTGATGGTAATTCTACTTCAATAGGAAAAATGTCTTCTGTACCATATTCCAAAGAGTGCGGTGTGACACCTATTGTTGTGCATACACCTTTTCTATAAACCCATAGAGCGGGGTTGAGCTGTATGTGCCAATCTCAGACTACTTCATTGACAACCATTTTTAGAATTTTAAGGATTGTTTTGTTTGTTGCCTCTGCCTGACTATTGCTTTGAGAATAATATAGAGTTTCAAAGCATTGTTGAATATGGAATTGTTCACAAAGTTCTACCACTTTGTGGTTTTTGAAAGGTTTACCATTATCCATTACAATTCTCATTGGTATTCCATATCGATAGATAATATAGTTCAAAATAAACTTAGCTATTTGCTTACCTGTAGTATAGGTCATAGGGATTACCTCAAGCCATTTAATGAAATATTATGTGGTAGTGAGAATGAACTTGTATCCATTAGATGAAGTAGGTTTTATTTTCCCTACTAAATCAAGTCCCCATTGTGAGAATGGCCCTAGTGATGTTATTGGTTGAAGATCTTGTGTTGGTTCATGGAATAGGTCTTCATGGATCTAACATTGTCTGTATATTTGCACATATTTTTATGAATCTTTCTCCATTGTTGGCCAGCTTGTTCTCAATAGTGTTTTAGATAGAGTTGGGCCACTGACATGGGCACCACAAATGTCATCATTAACTTCTTGTAGAGCTAGTTGTGCTTCATCGGCATTGATACATCTAAGTAGAGTTGTATCCAAGCTTCTTCAGTATAGTGTATCTGCAATGAGTGTGTATCTCGATGTCTGCCTTATGAAATTATTTCTTTGATTGGATGAAAGGTTAGGTGGGATATATTGATCATGTAAATATGCATATATCTCTTGATATGAAGAGATTCAGGTCCTACTATTGCACAAACATATTCTGAAGTTGTTATTTCATATTAAGGTACCATCAGCTGTTGCACTAGGGACTCAAACTGAGTTCCATTATTTTTCATGTCAAGGAGAGATCCCATAGTTGCCATTGCATCCACAACTCAGTTCTGTACCCTGGGGATTTGCTCAAATGTGATATTGATGAAATATTTCTTTATTTCTTCTACCAACTCTTTGTAAGGTGTCAGCTTGTCATCTATTTATAATGAGCTGAGACTCACCATATACTTGCAAGTATTGTATTTTCCATTATACTATTTTCTAGAGTCCTATGACCAAGGCTTCATACTCGGCTATGTTGTTTGTGCATGTGAAGCTTATTATGAATGGCTTGGGAATAGAGTCGCCTTGAGGTGTGATAAAAATAATTCTTTCTTCTACTCCATGGTTTGCATGTGATCCATCAAAGAATAATTTCTACTCGTTGGATACTATGTCTGTAAAGACAAACTCATCTAGAAAGTCTATCAACATAGGATGGTGGTATAGCATTGGTGCTTCTACCAATTGGTCTGCAATAATTTATCCTTTGATGGCCTTTCTATCAACATATTCAATGTTGAACTCACTGAGGATCATTAACCATTTGGCCATCCTTCCATTCAGTGTAGATCTTCTTAAAAGGTACTTGAGTGGATCAAATTTTGCAATGAGTTGGATCTTGTGACTGATCATGTAGTGTCTTAACTTCTCGGAGGCAAATACCACTACTAGGCATGCATTCTCAATAGTAGTTTACTTCAATTCATAGCCTACAAGGGTTCTACTAATGTAGTAGATTGCTTGTTCCTTCCCTTGATCATCATGACAAGCTAAAATAGCACCCAAAGATGAGTTGGTGGCTGATATATACAATAGTAACAGTCTTCCATGGACTGGTGGTATCAAAACTAGTGTAGACAATAGATAGTCTTTCAAATCTTGAAATTCCTCTTGGCATTGTTTTGACCATTTGAATGTAACACCTTTCTTTAAAAGGTGTTGAAATGGGTGGCACTTATCTACCAACTGTGATATGAAGAGCCTGAAGGATTGATGCCGACCTTGTAGACTTTTGAGATTTTTTAAGTGTTCTCAGCATTGGCATTTCTAAGATCGCTTTCACCTTTGCAGGATCTACCTCTCTTCTTGTGTTTGATACTATGAAGCCTAACAACTTTCCAATTATTACACCAAACACACACTTCTTTGGATTCAACCTTACCTTGTATTGTTCCAATCTGTCGAATATTTTTGCCAAGACCTCTAAATGATTTTCTTTGGTTTGTGATTTTGCTAGGATATCATCAACATAGTATTCCATGAAATCATGTATCATATCATGAAACAATGTGGTCATAACTCTTTGATATGTTTCTCCTGCATTTTTTGGACCAAATGGCATCACATTCCACCAATACGTACTCCAAGGACAAGTGAATGTTATTTTAGCTTGGTCTTCTGGTGTTATTCTAAACTGATTGTAACCAGAAAAACCATCCATAAGTGATAGCATTTCATTCCTTGTTGTAAGATCTATTATTATGTCAATATTTGGGAGTGGGAAATCATATTTAGGACAAGCCTTGTTAACATTGTTAGGAATCCCACATATATTGAGAGGGGGGGGGTGTGAATCAGTATCTAACTAGTAATTATAATTTCTTAACTTAAAACATGCAGAACATATTATAACAGTGTACGGTATGCAAGAAATAATGTAATAAACAGAATTAAGAACATCCACATGAAAATAACACCATAACATAAGGATTTAACGAGGAAACCTAGTGTGGGAAAAACCTCGGTGGGATTTGTGACCCACAATATTCACTCACTGGCCAATAAGAGAATATTACTTACAATAGGGGCCTGCACATGTAGGAAGGCCAACTGCCTAGAGCTCACTGCTCAATGGAAAGCCTCACTGACTTACAATGTGGATTATACAAATCCAATATCTTGTACTGCTTTACAATAGCATCTATAATGCCTAATTCAGTACTAGTTGTTGCTCTACTTCTTACATAAACCCTTCAACCTATATTTTGCATAATAGGTCTACCTTAATATTTTGCATACATCATTTTGTTCACTTACTTCCTTCCTTACTTAATTACTAAATGTCTACAATGATCTCTTTTACATATAAGAGTCATTTTACAACATGCCAAGTCGGCTTACAAAGTTTTTCAATAATAAACAAAATATAATATAACAAAATCCCATCGGCCTTTGTGTCAGTATACTTCCTTTCTTTGTGCCAGTGCCGGTGTCCTGAGTGCTAGTGTAGAGTGTGATCTACTGATGCCGGTGCACTAACTTGTTGGTGTAATGCTTTGTCGGTATAATGCCTTGCCGGAGCCATAGGATTGCAAGGTTTCCATCAATGAAAAAACCTTCAATCACCTACAATGTCTAATTTGAGTGTGCATATGCCAACAATCTCCCCCTTTGGCATTGATGGCAACACTCATGAGAAATTTTAAAAGTGTATCCAAAAATTATCCAAAAATGTGAAGTCCAAAAATGTTACCAAAAATGTGTGTGCTCCCCCTGAGCATATGATTCCCATGATGTTGAATTTTCTCATCCCACTACTCCCCCTTTGGCATCAATGACAAAGGTTGTCAAGATGTCAGTGGAGTTTGTAGTTTCAACCTTGTAATTGGGTAGTTACAATTTGAAATAGATCCGCCAAAATCAAGTTTATACTCTCCATAAACCTTTTACTATCTCTTATTGTTGTTTCTATTCTCTTAACTGTACCGGTGAGATGCTGCAAATGCTCTATCGGTGTTTTATGTCCTTGTATTAGTGCCTCAGATATTTCCTTCTGTAGTGATGCTAGATAGTCCAATCTTGGACTCAATTTTAATCTTAGATGTTTTGCCTTATTCACTATTCTCTCTTTTTCTCTTTCCAATTTAAGTAATTCTTCTTCAAAATTTGTTATCTTCTCCTCAAAAATTGATAGTGTATCTAGTGAGTTAACAAAATTATCTGCAAGTTTATTGATTTCATCATGTACCTTGCTCATCTTTTTATCTATATCTATAGTCAAAAAGTTTGTCTTACAGGTGCCTTTTTATAGAGTCTTGTACTCTTTCAATAAATTACACAATTCCGGTAGAAGTGTGTCAAAATCTCTGTTACACTTCTTTATTTGGTCATCAAACAATTTCTACTTTCAATTTCTACTTTATCCTTCAATGTCTTTTCCTTTATTTTCTCAATGTTTTCTGTGATATATTTACACAAGGTATCAAGTTGTCCTAAAGAATCTTTATTGTCTATATTACAGTTAGGAGCAATTACCTTCAAAATTGGTATGGTATCATCTATTGCCTTATAAGCTTGTGAGTTGCAGTCTGTTATCTTTTTAATTGAATCTAATAGTACCTCAGTCACATTAGTTGATTTGTAGCTTGATGATGAACTTAGATTCTAAGTATCGTCAGTGGAAGTAACCAAGCTTGTATTGACCTCTGGTAGGTCTGTTTGTGTCTGCATTTCCTTAAGCAATGGTTTTTCTACTTCTCCAGTTGCCGGTGGCACTATTTCCTTATGTTCCTATTCCTGTTGCTGTTCCTGTTCAGGAGCCTTTTGCTCTGTTTGTTTCTCTATTTGTTGCATTGTTTCAGTCTGAGTCTGAGTTTCTACCTTTTTCTCTTTGTCATTTTCCAGTTTCTCCTATGTGTTATCAGTTTGCTTAGCTACCAGAGGCTCACTAGCCATGTCAGTCTTACCAAGTGTATCTTTGTCTACCACAATGTTGATCTTTTGAGTATCAACATCCACAGTATATAAGACTTCAGGATTAGGATTACCGTCTTCTACATCCATACTCTTGGTTGCCGATTGATCTTCTGTAGCTGTTGTTTTTACCGGTGGAGTAATTAAAGGCAGTGGGGGTAAATTGTCTTTAACCTTGATACTAGGTGGTCCACCAACTTTACCTTTACCCTTGTCTCTTTCTTTCTGATATACCTTTATAGGTTTGGGGTTCTTGTAATCTTCTTATTTTTCTTTTTCAACTAGGAATATATCCCATCCATTTTCAGTCTCCTCAGTCACCTCATTAACTCTTCCAACCATTAAAGCAATGTGCCGATGTGCAATAGAAAATACTGACCGGTTGGCTTGAGCAATTAAGTCATCAATTTCTTTGGGTGAATTCACCGGATATACAACAAGTAGCTTCTCTATCTTTATTTTCTTGTCTAGTTCTATTACTGCTTGTCTTGTTGCTTCCAATCTCTTAAATAGTTCATCTGGAATTTCATTTACTACTTCCATCAAAAATTTCTTATACATATCCATATGCAATATAACACTATTTTCTACTTGTTCTTTTTCATCAGTTGTCAGAGTGTCATATATTTTCTCTATATTCTTCAATTTGCCTTCCTTTGTAATTTCATTCAATAGTATATCAAGAGGGGCCAAGTCCTTGTTTGTCCTCTTCTTCTTCTTGGGTGTCAGTTTCTTCTTCTTTGGTGTAGCCTTTCTTACCGGAGATCTCACTGCTTGTTGTTTTTGTCTTGTCCTCCTAGGTGAGGGTGTGGTTGCTGGTAAGGGATCTCTTTTCCTTACAACTCTTTTGAAAGTTTCTAGCATGTCACTCTCCGAAGAAGTACCTACCGGTGATAGGTGAGTTTCAGGTTGTGGAGCTGCTAACTCATCCCTGTTATACCGGTTTGTTTTAACACATCTTCTTTAATGGCCTTTGCCTATCTGGAACCTTTTCTTACAACTGCCTCAACCTTTTTCACTCTTTTCTTAGATTGTATTTGGCTTTCAATAGTTTCTGCACTACCAAATACTTCTTCCTTAGGTTCTTTAGGGGCTTCCAGAAGTGCTTTAGCATATGTTTCAATTATATGATCATCTGTTTCATAACCCATTTCTATTACCCAAACTGTCCTAGGGATGACTGCTTCCATCCAGATCTCGTCCTTCTTGATTACAAAGCATATTTCATCCTTATATTTGTCAACAATCTTTCGTGATAGTCAGAATCGTTTCTTCATTTTGACCTTTAGTGCTTGAAAGAAATCATGGATATTGTTTTCCTTGTCTTCTCCCATATTATTGAATAGTTCTGTTAACTGTTTGCCTATTGGTATATCATATCCAAGTTCTTTGTAGCCTATATCAGGAACCTGTTTGGTTATATGTAGCATCAGACATACTAGTAGATTTCCAAACTTGAAAGTTCCTTTCTTGTCTTTCTTAATCTTGCCTAAGTTGTCAATTAATTCGTCCTTCAACCACTCACATACATCAATCTTTGCATTTTCTATGACCATATCATATGCACTCATAATGTATAAAATTGAAACTGAAATAAGTCTATTTGCATGAGTAGCTTTATACCCTAATATCATGCTGATAAATCTCACATTAATATCTATTACATCATTTACTCTTAAGGACCTTTTATTGGATGTTGCACCAGTTAACTGAGTAACTAGGTCATTGGATACCTTCTTAGTTTTGTCTGGTCTTTTACCAGTGGTCGGTAACCCTGTGACAGCTTTCACAGCTTCCTTAATGATTTTGTGGATTGCATCTAGCCAGAAAAATTCACCATGTACCCTACTTAAGACTATCCTAATCACATCCTTGGGGAATTCAGGAATACTAAGGATCTCTGTAAATCCTAGGGTTTCAATGATCTTATGTTCATCTTTTACATTGCCAGATTCATCACATCTGATAGTTTTAAACATGGTTTTAAGCTCTTCATCTTCTAGTTCCTCAATGTTACAGTGAATGTAAATTCTGGGATCTTCAGCATAAACAACTGCCTTAGGAATTTGAGAAAAAGCACCTAAGGTATCATCTTTCTTTGCTACTTTGGGAACTAATTGAAATATAGGCCTAGGTCTTTTTATAACTTTGACAATAGTAGGGTTTGTTGTATATTCAATTGCAGAGGTGGATGCCATGATAAAATACATTTTACTGCCTTTAGGATGGATGATTGCTTGGAGTGTTCTTGCCTCTTAGCTCGAAATACCTTAGCTTAGAATCTTCACGCTCTTCATAGGTTTGAAATCTCGGTGAAATGAAATGGAGTCAAAACCTCAATTTTATAGTGTCTTTTCACCATCTACCACATTAAATGCATGTCGGTTAAGTATTCACTTAACATTGTTTGCCGATAATAAGTAATTTCCAACTTCTTATCTCTAACCGAGGGAATAATAGCACATATGTCATTAGATTGCCAAACCCTCAAGGAAACTTTCTTCAATTTGATGAAGAACTTCTTGCCAGTGGAGCACTGCTCTGTCCTACCGATGAAGCATCACTCTATCCTGTCAGTGAAGCATTGACTAGTTCTACCGATGGAGGAGTATTCCCAATGTTTAGATAAGCTTTTCTAATCCATTGTTTTGAGAATTCTTGCTTAACTTCTTCAACTTTTTCTTTACCCTTTAAGCTAGAACTTTTGTTGTCTACCGGTGATCCTTTACTTCTACAAAATTTTGCAATATTCCCAATCTTGTTACATGCATAACAAGTCACATTATTCTTTTGAATAGCTTTCCCATAACCTATGCCGGTTTGTGTTCTGCATTGATTAGATAAATGTCTAAATCTTCCACAAACATAACATCTCACATTCATTCTACAATTTTTAGAGTTGTGACCAACTTTGTTGCATTTTGAACAATGACCGGTGGGTGTGTTGATATTTTGATAATTTCTAGATCTACATTCATTTTCTCTATGACCATACTTATTATAGTTAAAGCATTTTCCATTGAATTTATAAGCATTAGGTTGTCTTACCGGTTTGCTGTGATCTTGAGTATTTGCAGTACCGGAGATTTCACCAACTTCAAAGCCAATTCCAGAAGTGTCACCTTTAGTTTTTTGATTCTTTAGCAAGGTGCCAAGTTCCTTTGAGCTTTTCTTGAGTTTTTCTTTATGTTGATTTGTAGTTTCTAGTTCTCTTTCTAATACCTCTTTCTGTCTCATCAATTCATTGGAGTCATTCTGAGTGTACATCAAATCTGTCTTCAACATGTCATTTTTATAGCTAAGTCTTGTGTTTTCATTTGCTGCATCACTTAGTCTTCTAGTCAATTCTTCTTCATTCTTCTTCCTATCCTCAATCTCATTACAAAATCTCATAGTCATATCCTGCATCTCATTCTTTGTTGTCATGTTCTCTTGTTTCAGCTTGCTTATCTGATCATTAAGTGATTCCTTTTCATCATTCTCATTTTGAAACTTTTCACAAAGTTCTCTTCTCTTATTTCTTGCAACAATAAGATTCTCTTGAAGTGCCTGAATGATATCCTGAGCTGTCCTTAAATCATCTTCTAGTTTGATATTTTTCAATTTCTCTGCATCATAGTCTGAAAGAGCTCCTTCAAGTTGCTTCATCAGATTTTCCATCTTTACCGGTGTCAAGATCTTCCTCAAGTTGTTAGGCTTCTGGAAATAGAGGACCAAGCTCTGATACCAATTGTTAGGAATCCCACAAATACTAAGAGGGGGGGGTGAATCAGTATCTAACCGGTAATTAGAATTTCTTAACTTAAAACATGCAGAACATATTATAACAGTGTACCGGTATGCAATAAATAATGTAATAAACAGAATTAAGAACATCCACATGAAAAGCACACCATAACACAAGGATTTAATGAGGAAACCTAGTGTGGGAAAAACCTTGGTGGGATTTGTGACCCACAATATTCACTCACTGGCCAATAAGAGAATATTACTTACAATAGGGGCTTGCACATGCAGGAAGGCCAACTACCTAGAGCTCACTGCTCAATGGAAAGTCTCACTGACTTACAATGTGGATTATACAAATCCAATATCTTGTACTAGTTTAGAATAGCATCTATAATGCCTGATTCAGTACCAGTTGCTGCTCTGCTTCTTACATAAACCCTTCAACCTATATTTTGCACAATAGGTCTACCTTAATATTTCACATACATCACTTTGTTCACTTACTTCCTTCCTTACTTAATTACTAAATGTCTACAATGATCTCTTTTATATATAATAGTCATTTTACAACATGTCAAGTCGGCTTACAAAGTTTTTCAATAATAAACAAAATATAATATAACAAAATCCTGTCGGCCTTTGTGCCGGTATACTTCCTTTCTTTGTGTCGATGTTGGTGTCTTGAGTGTCGGTGTAGAGTGTGATCTGTTGATGTCAGTGCAATAATTTTTTGGTGTAATGCTTTGCCAGTATAATGCCTTGCCGGAGCCATAGGATTGCAAGGTTTCCATCAATGACAAAACCTTCAATCACCTACAATGTCTCATTGGAGTGTGCATATGCCAACAAAGACATCTTAAATCTCTACAGATCTGTATACCCCCAAAATGTTTAGTCACTGGGACTAAATTGGAAATCCATTCTGCATAATCGATGGGTCTAATGAAACCTACATCTAATAGTTTATGCAATTTGATCTTGACTAGTAAGGCTATATGAGGATGCATTTTTCTCAACTTCTACTTATATGGCTTTACTCCTAGTAAGAGAGGTAAGTGATGTAATACCAACTCAGGATCCAACTTAGGATCCAATCTTGGCATATCTACTTAAGACCATGAAATTTGATGGGTCTTTGCTTGAAGAAGCGAATGAAGTTCTATTTCTCCATAAGATTTAGAGATTTTTCTAGATGAATCTTTATTATATTTTATGAATCTCCAATGCTAACTTCTTCCATTTCCTCCATAAGAAGTTTTGATTGTTCTCTATCAATGGGAAGATAATCCAATAGTCATTGTTTCTGTCTCCTTTGATTTATCTAGATTCGAGGATGAGCTAGCCTCGCCAAAGTATGTTGCTCTATATAAGTCTATTGAAAATCTTACCTTATGATCCCCATAGGGAAAACCTTCTCCAACACCAAGGAATTCTGCAATAGCTTCATCATTCTCGAACCACCCTAGATTTGGTGAGTATTCTTTCTCCCAGTGAATTAGATGTGAATGTACAAGGGGTAAATATTTGGTTTTGTCTATTAGAGAAGTGTCCGACACCATGCAAATTTGGATGTTCTAAACATCTTCATAGATAGTGTTATCATCAATGAGTGGTTGATTGTCATATGTCATTTTTGTCATTTGTGGGCTACTGTCTTGAATTGATAGAAACTCATAGTCATGAGAATCTATCACACTTTCTATATATATTCCATTGTCTGAGGCTGTGTCACCTATCTCATCTCATTCTTGTAATTGAATTTGTTCATGACTTCAGGATATCCTTTGTGTGGTGGAGACCCTTCTCAAACCTGGTATTAGATATTGCAATCTTTCTTCATTTGACTCATTAGGTAGAGCTAAATTTGTTTCCCTTGGTAAAAGTATTTACAAAATCCAAGGATTAGACATATTTGCAGGTGGTGATCCAGTTTTTGTTACCACATTTGCTTGTGAAACTATTTTAGATGCCATTCTGTTAGGTGATGTCACATTAGTTTCTTATAGAAGACATCTAAGTCTTCACCATCTGACTCTGTACTAGGGTATATTGCTTCTTTTTCTCTTCTATGGGAGGAAGGAGGAAGTACCTATGTTGATAACTGATTTTGGGGTATATACTTTGATGCTAGTCTTGGTTTATTCAATATGTCCAATGTTCATTGTCTTGCCTCTGTCATCTTTGTAACATATTTATACCATAACCCTTGATTCTTTGGGTTCTCCTGAGGTAAAATAGGTTCTAATCTTCCATGTTGTTGTAGTCCCGAGCCAGTGGTACCATCATACCCATGTTTCTATAGCATTTTAAAACTATTGCCATAATGATCTAAGGGTAAGTGGGATATTGTCGTGACATCTTCTTCACTATATAACCAGTGTTTGACATCTTCTTCTAGGGATTCTTCCTGTAACTCTCCCTATCTGATGAATGAGCACGAATCTAAGTATCTGACTATCTCCTTTCATTTATCTTGTTTCATCACAGTATTACAAGGTTTTACAAAAGATCTGGGAGAAAGAGATAATTGCCTGATTTTGGATGTACTAGAGATAGAATATTCCCCCCAAAGAAGATGTGGTAGGTGTATCTTTCTATGCTTCTATGATTTCCAATGAGTCTATTTGTGTAATAAGTGGCACTACTTGATTAATTGGAACTTGATTGTATGTGCTTGCTCTTAAAGTATTGCAGTGTTGAAAGGGGTAAGGATCTCCATGCATATTTATTTCTACTCCATTGATGAAACATAGAAGGCACTCCCTACATGTCATATATCCATGGGCATCCTAATAGCATGTTGTACCCCAATTCTTTTTCCAACATTTGAAATTTTATGTATGTAGTAACTGGTCCAATTTGTGTTGGTAATGTGACCAATCCTTTGGAAGGACATTCCTAATCATCATAGGCCTTGATGTTGATTTTCTTGGTTAAGTTTATGTGAAATTGGGAATAACTTAATTAATTGATCAACTTAAGGGTACAGATATTCAATCCTAACCCTCCATCTATGAGCACTCTTCTTATTCTTTTCTTATAAACATAAGCTTCTAGATGTAAAGGACCATTGTGCCTGATCCTATCTAGATGATGTCTTTTTCTTGTAATACACTTGCATCCATGTCTTTGGATATTATTGAATCTTGTAATGCTTTGTCTAGAATTTCTCTATGAGTTGGTGAACTCAAAGAGTGATATTTGAGCGGGAGTCTTCTCTAGCTGATCCATAATATTAAAGTTGCTTGCTTGATGAGGTGCCTGTTCTCAAAATATGATTCCCCTTAAAACCCTTACAATAAAATGATAAAATCAGTCTGCAGAAAGAGAGATCCAAGAGAAGGAAACTTTAGAGCAACATATGACAAGGTTTTACAACCTTCTACACTTTGAACTTATCCAAAGTTCAGGTGGGTATACCTCATGTGAATTGACTTCACACTTTTAAAAGACAGATCCACAGTAAACCAGTCCGAAAACCAATGAATCCTATCACCTCAAAAACTTACTGAAAAAAGAAAGAAAGCTTATAATCATGTTCAATATTGACCTACAAGATATGTAAAAGATAACCACAATTGATACCAGTGCCTTATCTAGGCCGCAAAGTCATCTAAAGTTTAAACAATACTCCCACAATCAAATATCTCCACACATCCCATCACCTCGGCTTCTATAAAACCCCACATATGCCTGACATAAATAAGAGTCTATCTTTATGAAACTAGACTGCATTCATCAAATTCAAAATCTCTCACAAGGAATTCACTGATAGAAATGCTTCATGCATATTTAATTTCCCTCCTGGAGGGAAAAGATAAGAAATGCTTCTATTAAGACTACCTTACAATCCAATCCTCAAATGAATAACCCTAGATTACTCATAATTGAAAATAGTAAATATTTGCAAGTAGACCAGAAGACAACACAAAATTTAGTTTTGAAAGTTAATAGTCTGTATATTCATGTTAATTTTGAGAAAATATTACAAAACTCAGAGTATTCTCCATAAGAATAGAAAATACAAGATATATTTCTACAAAGTTTTCTTACAATTTCTTGCGATCCTCTTTTAGAAGGTCCTAGTATCCGTCTATAACATCATGGATGCATACAAGCTTCGGATGTTTCGAAAGAAAGTTTGTTACAAACAACAACCTTTTCCAAGAAGTGGTTATAGGTCCTTTTCAGCATCTACGACTTCTTCTACTTATTGTTCCGTTGCACCCTCTTCTATCTGCTCTCGAGCATCTTCTTTTTGTCCCATATACTTATCTTTCCACTCCTAAAACACATCATCACTAGGCCAAGTAAAACTAGCAACCTTCTGTTTCATATCTTCTAGCCGCTTCCAAGTGACTTGTACATTCCCAATCTCTATTTCTATGAAACCATAATGAGATTTCACCTTTTCAATTTCCTCAATTGTTTGGACAAATAAGGATGTGTCATCAGTACTAATAATCTGATTGATCCTTAGGGATAAATTGTGGTCCACCTCCTTTAACCAAATCTTCTCTTCTTTTAGCTGAACAGGGCCAATGAAACCTCCTGGAAATATTTCAATTTTATTATCTGAATATTTTTTTCTATAGAGTTGGGATTTTTTTTTTATACCTGTTCCTTCCACTGAAAGAATATTCATCTCTTTTATAAACTCACATGTGGACCTAAGATTGTCATTCTCTTCTACATTTGCATGGGAGGAACACATGAGCTCTAACTCCTTACCTCTAGGTGCCCACTTATTCAAGATTGGTTCCAAAGTGACTTCTTCTTTGAATTTGATCAAAATCTCAACAATCCTCTTCATATTTGTGTATACATTGGAGGTTTTGATTGAGTCAACAAACTTCAAAATGGTGGCTTTCACCTTCTCCTCATATTTGTTTGCATACAAGGTCCGAGCTTGTTTCAACTTTTCCAACTCATGTTGGACATCTTCAGGTAGTTGGGAACTGGAAGGCATAGGAGAATGAGGGTATTAAATGATGGGACTACTAGGAGGAGGCTTTGCTGGAGAGGAGGCTATCATGAGTGCAGAAGACTCACCTGAATGATGTTGACCTGCCAATTGACTCTGGAGTCTAGCAATTATGTTGTCTCTGTGGGCTATTCCTTCTTTAGCATCATTATAATCTTTTAAAACAGTCTCCAATTTCAATTGGAGATTAACCTTTTCTTGAGCCTCTCTCTCTGCTACTGCCATATTAAACTTTGATGTCTCTAGTACTATGCTAGCATCTTCCACTACCCTTGTGTCTTGGACTCTTTTAACAATCATGCCTCCAAGGTAGCTTGACCCTGAGGTATCCCTTTTCTTTCTATTTTCATCTCTTTTTAGGGACCACATGATAAGAGAAACATTATCCTTGCTAAATGTCACTCCTTCCATATGCTTTGTTTCTTTTCTCACTGCATCAAGCACTAAGGCATCAGCTACATCCCATTCAGGGAGAATCAACACACCAGCCTTTGTTACCATCTCTCTTCCCTTTTCAGGGGTGATTGATTTGAATTCTTCCATCATTTCTTGCTTTATTTCTTCTTCTACCTGAGTTGTATTTTTGAGAGGCTATTTACTTTTCCTCTATTCCCATCTGACCTTGAATTGCTCCATGTTTTGCTTCCATACAAACTATATAAAAGCTTCTGATGTGACAAAATTCTTATCAGCTAGGAATTATTCACTAGGTTGCTTAATAGTAAGGTCCATTTCATGGCCCTTTAACTCACCATCAGTCAAGTCCATTTTCAGTAGTAGGTGGCTCTTCAGGCATCCCCTCTTGGGTCTCCTTGTAGGTATAGGGAATCTCACCAAGACTCCCTAGCTGCAATAATTGCTCAGCCACAATTTGTTCATCTCCAATGTGGATAGGAGACTAAGATGGAGAATATTGAGGCTCATTAATTTCAATTTCTTTTCCCACTTTTTGCCTCTTAGGGGAATCCTAACTGTCAATGACATCTTCAATTTTCCTCTTCCCTTTTGAGGTGGAAGGCTCACCTATCACTGGCATCATCACAATGTACTTCGACCTTTTGTGCATTACATAGTCACCAGGTGGGATATCTCTAGCAAAGGCAGGCTTAGCCAATACCATCTTAGCCTTATCAGGATCATTTTGCATTATGGCCTCCCTCTTTTCTTTTAAAGTCTGCATGAGGTCTTCAAAATAAAGAATCAGGAACTTTATTTTCTCCTCAAATGGGTTGAAGCTAGAGAGAGGATCATAGCTAGTGTCAAATTGATGTATAAAATCAAGGGCTTTCTTATATGCAACCCATTTATCCTTCCTCAATTCCTGCTCATCTAGGCTGAACCCATTTCTAATCAAATCTTCTGGGAACTGAAATTGATGTGGCCTACCTCTGCACACTGCTCTTTTTCTGAACATGCCAGTGAAAAAATCCTCAGGATCTGTACATCTTGACACTGCAGTAGACAACCTATATGGCTATAAGAAGTCTTCAAACAATTTCCATCCACCCTTAGTGATCACAAAATGGTGAGCCATGGTAGTAGTTGAGAAAATAGTCCCTTTACCCCTATTAGTTAGCTCATCCTTCTGCACTCCTCCAATCTATCTCAGGACTTCTGTAATCCCTCTTTAGTGGGACCTGATAGGGTAGTAAATAGGGGGTGCCTCTAAACCCAAACACTCTAAAAATAGTAGACATAGGGTACAAATATATGTCTCCCCAATTGTGAATAATCTTGATATCCTCTGCAAACTCCCTTGGTCTGAGAAACTCCAAAAGAGCCTTAGGAATTCTAGGGTTTTCTCCGCATAGAAGAATCCTAATTTTAGATGCAAAGCATCTATCAAATTTTAGATAACTTGCATCCTCGCTATCCCAAGTTAGAGTAGTACTCCACAATTGTACTGGCATCTCCTCTTTATCGTTTATGTTAATCAGGTCCATTTCCTTTTCAAAGTAATCAACACTTTTGAACAAGAACATGTGCATTAACATGGAATACCATCCAAATGGCCTATCCACCTTACCATTATTGATTCCCACTAGCCCTTTATGAATTGCATCAGCAAGGTATGAGGCATAATCAAATGTTATTGCTAAGGAGGGGTTTAAAATTTGTGCAATCATTAACATATAATGGGTTGGCATATTCATTTCAGCATCCTCTCCAAGGATCTATCATAACATCCAATACATACCCTTAGCTCTCAGCGTAAATAAGTTGAGAGAGAATGGTTCCATTGTGCTGGGGCCTACAACTGTTAACCCCCCTATCTTTACAAAGAATTCTTTCAATGGGCCACTTCTAAGATGATCTCTTTGAGCGTTGTACACCTGGGCTAGTGACTCAAAGTCAATAGGCTCTAAGAAATTGGAGGACTCACTAAGTTTAAACACTTTCCTGAATTCATCTTTATTTATCTCAATCAAGACTGAACCCTTTATGTTCCTAATGCATCTTGCCACAGGGTCATAATTTTGTGCAATCAGGGCTAACAAATCTACATCCATAAAAAAACCTGGAACCACAAGCTTTCCTACATCTTGTTCCCATATTCAATTCAAAGGAGCTGGGGAATTCCTCTGCCCAAAACCAATTTTGAATAGTCCTAAGCCTGACAATCCTATTTTAGGGTCCCTCAACCAATTACCCTTATCATAAAGGCCATCTCCAATTTTTAGACGAGGGTTCTTGGGTACTAGCTCTTTTGCCTTGGCCCTAGCATTGGTGGACATGGTTAATTGTTCTAAAAAATCATCACAGATATTTCCGTCCTAGTAATTCACCTTCCCTGATAATTCTCTTCTGGGTGCCGTTCTAGTCACACAATTATACCACTAGAAGCTAGCACAGACCTCCAATGAAGTAATTCACACAACAGTATTTGAGAACAAACCAAGAGTTATCAAGAAAGCACAAAAAACCTGATTATTTGCCTGAAGAAAATTGTTTTGCAACAATTTACTCTGCAACAATTCACTCTACAACAATTCGCTTTGCAACAAACTTCGATGAAACAATATTTAGCAATCAAGTTGATGCAGACTCTACATGACAAGTTGGCATTTAAGTTTTTTGGAAACTAACTCCACATGCTTTAGCTTTATTTTCAGACTTGAATTCGCCAAATTGAATTCAAGACTGGCTCCAACAGGTTACAATTTCTCTATCTTTCCTCTATTTTGCTCCTTCGCTATGTCGCAGAACATAAAACCGGTGCTCTTTTCTTTCATGAAACAACACTGGCCATTGGACCACGAGAACTTACATCACCTTCATCTCCGTTTGATCTCTTTGCATTAGTGCCAGGCCTTACCTCCTTTTCGCTACTTCGCTAACTTTAAAAGTCGTTCACTTTTCCTTTGCGAGGCCACGCCAACCGTTAGATCAAACTCAAATCACCTGGCCTTTAACTCCAACCGGGATGGTCAATTCTACTTACTAACCGCACTTCATCTTGACGGCTAACAGTTTTTTGCCATTTTGTTGAAGTTAAGCTATGGGCATCTTTGGGCCATGAAACAACGAGAAGCGTTGGATCAATCTTGAGATGAATACCTTTTAAGTGGGCCCTTTATCTTGGAATTACCTACCCCACTTGTTCTTTGGTTGAAAAATGCCACATGGCAGTCGGTCATTAGCCTTGCAAACTACTCGAGGTTCCACCTTTGATCTACCATGTGCTATCTTTATTATTCCCATATAACTGTCGGTTACACCTAGGCGGGCCCTCAACCACTTTAAAAAAGCATGTGGCACCTGACACATCACTATCAAGGTCGACAAAAAGTGGCCGCTGTTATGCCACATCACACCTCCGTGTGATGTCCACCTGTCTTTCACGACATCATGAACATTATTCTTCGTTTGACTTGCAGCCACGAAACTACATGAGCCATTAGATCAAAACAAACCTGATTTGCTTTTAGCTTCATGCCTTTCCTATACCTTGGGCCCACTAGCCTTTTTGCCACTTCAAGAAGGTTAATCTGCTGGCATTTTCTCTTCACAAATTCACGTGAGCCGTTAGATCAAAACAACTTGCTCATTTTTTACTCCTCTCTACGGCAACCGTGCTCAGGCCCACTACAGACCACCAACTAAGTGCCTCGTCATCACTTTGTCATTGCCAGCTGGACCTACCACATTCACTACCATCTTCAGTGGGACCCACCACGTTTTCGCTACTTTGCTGAAGGTAGAGCTCGTTCATCTCCTGGCTGCAAATCAACGTGAGCCATTGATCTCTTTCCAACCTGATCATTCTTTAACCCAAAGAAGATCACTTGTCTCGGGGACCCACCAAACCTTTCACCATTTTGTGAAGATTAAAACACAGTTAGCTTGATCTCACCAAACCACGTCGTCCATTCGATCAAATAAACTTGATCGGTTTTTAGCCTCAGTCCAACCCTATATGCTCAGTCCATTTTTGCCTTTTGCCATTTCGCAAAAGCTAACTTATGAGCACTTTTCGGTCATGAATCAACACAGGCCGTTGGATCAACAGAAAGTTGCATGACACTTATAAGGCCTGACAGACTTTAGAAAAAAGCACATTAAAAGTGAACAAAAAATAATATGCAAAAGGGACCTCCTAGGTAAATGACAAGGGGAAACACCTTTATGATAAAGGGACCCATTTTTTAAGTGAATAAAGTAACGCCAAATTAGAAAACAAAAGGGGTTTTCTCAGATATTGAAGCGACTTAAAACCCAAACCCTAAACCCCTTAGGATCTAAAACAATTTGAAAGAACATGGGTGCACTAGACACAAAATTTTCAAAAACTTAGCCAATTATGGACTAAGAACATCCATTTTTAAAACAGTGATAACAATGCCTAAGGAGGTACCCCTTGTAATGTGACTTTAGATCTGTGAGTTACTACTACACAATCTCTATTTCTACGGTTGATGGAGATGTTTGCTACCATTTCCTCCCCTTCACTAATTGCATTGATTGTATAATCGTATGCAACCTTGGTGTAGTTGGTTGTATTGTCTTGTCATTTTGATGTAGATTCTTGTCCTTGATTATGCTTCACAAAAGGATCTTTGTATATGATATGTGCCTGGTTTTTTTATCCTTTATCTGTATCTACTATTACATCACCTTGATCTATGAGGTCTTGGATGAGGCTCTTGAGCTTGTAACAGCTAGATATTTTGTGTCCCTTGGAGGAATGATAATCATAGAAATCATTGTCATTCCACTAGGCTGGTTTGAATGGGCCTAGTTCATACGGTCTTGCTTCTATCAAGGTGGTCATGTTTGTTTGTATCAAATTCTTTAGAGAAGCATCAATAGGCTCCCCTAGAGGTGTGAAATTTCTTTTTGGTGTCATGTTTCTTGGAGGTCTAACTATATTAGATTGGACTGCATTGGTAGTGGTCATAGTTGCATTATTTTCTTGTGACTAGTTCATATTTTGGTTTGGTCCTTGTAATGATAGTGCGGGTTGAGCTCTATTGACCACTCTTGCACCAACCACACCATCATTTGTAACATTCTTATTCCTTGAACAAAATTTGGGTTTATCTGCATTTGTATTGTTGGGTGTTCCTAAATCTTTACTATTTTTAATGATACCTTTCTCTAACAAAACCTTCTCACATTTTAGACCTTTTTCTGTGATATCCTTGAATGTAGCTAAACATTGCATTTGCAAAGGATATTTAACTGGTGGAATGATATTTTTTGTTGGATATGTCCACTTGTTCTTCCTTTGGTATATTGCTTGGATACCTTCTATATAATGACCTCCATCTTTGCAAGAACATAGCAAAGTTCTTTTATTTCTTTCTTCTTTGTGGTTCACAAATCTATCAGGCTCACTAGACTATCTATATTATTAGAGAAGTTTGAGATAAACAACTCTGCTAACTCTCCCCATAAAGTAATTCTAGGAGGTAGATGTGAGAACCATTCCAATGCGGGACCTCCAAGACTTTTGGGAAATAGTCTTAGTAGATAAGTGTCTTTGTGTGTCACTTGTATGCAAGATGTGAAAAATTCTCTTATGAGATCTTCCATTGTGTATCTTTTCTTGTCTTTTCTTTCTTGCATGCTCACGATTTTCTTTTATTAGTTTTGGACTTGCTGAATCAAAACCTATATTTGTGTCAAGGGTATGCATGATGCATACATGTTTGCAACATATGGTGAAGTGGTGGTGTATACTAGTGTTGTTGAAGATGATGGTATGATGAAAGAACAAGGATCCGATCAACTACTGAAGGTGGGGTGAATCAATAGATAGAAAAAATGATAAACTTCACCAATCTCAAAATCAATCTCACAAAGTAAACTTAGAACTATCAATGCAATATCACTGTCAAGATAAATCTATCAAGCTAAACCGATTGATTGTTACAATAGATTAACAGTAAGCAACTTGTAACTCACAAACATCCAAATACTTTTACTGACATAAGTAAAACTTCATTTCATATTGCTGCTAGTTATCATGACTTATCAAAGTGGACTAAGTAGTTAAGCAAATCAACCATAGAAAACATAACCACAAAAACATTGACCACTTGGCACAATGTTTTGACATGGAAACCCAAATGGGAAAAACCATGGTGAGATGAGACTCACAAGATAACTATTTGAACTCTTTTGAAGTTCGCCCTATTAGGAGCCAAGCTTGTTAAAGCTTTTACAAAAAGTCCTATTAAGAACAGATCTTGTTAGGGACCACCCAGTTAAGGGAATGACTATAATGCCTTGTTAAAAGCCATACCCTGTGAGGAGTAACCTTTGTAAAGGATTTAGAATCTAAGCTAATGGATCACCTTGTTAGAGGATTTGAATAACACCAAGCTTGTTAGAGCTTACTCGGTTAGGGGATTTAAATCTGGTGTAATTGTTAATAAACAATAGGAGTTTCTGATCCATTTGAATAACACTACACTTGCTTGTTGAGATCCTTTTCATGCTTATATCATCCTTTACTCAAACTACAGATATATCATCTGGTTTGGCAACCACACACTCAACTAAAACTTTGCCAACTCTGAAAGTAAACAACTCATTGACCTTATAAACAAATCAACTAGGTCAGTAACACAACCAAAACCTATTTCACATAGAGATTACAAACAAGTCAATTCAAGTATGACCATTTGATTACATAAAAATCTCTACACATCATTCAAGAAATCCTCGACTGCACCTTGATCATTGCTTCGTCAAACTTAGTAACTCATCATGAGCTTTGCATTACATGTAGTATACTTTCTCATTCCCAAGACAAAAACTGTAACCTCAACGTGCCAAATACACTTTGAAACTCTCTTCATACAATATGCATATGTGTCATAATCATTACCGCTCACCATAAGATTATAAACCAATATAACCATTTCACCAAACTTAATCGGTTAGGATTTATCAAAACAACATGTAGGGTTTACCGGTTCAACTCTCCAATACTTAACAATATCGGTTCACTCCACAAACTTACCTACCGGTTACAGTTTCATTTGACTAGCTCTTCCTATCGGTTACAAAACAACATTACAACAACATCATTACCTATTAATTGACATCAATGAAAATATAACATTTCATTAATGCAATCTTGATGCAAATGCCAACAAAAGATGTTTGATTTTGCACTATATTGAAACCACTACTAGGCATTGTGAAGTAAGTAAAATAAGGCACTATGTTAGCCTGAGTAGACCCAAAGGGATTGATATGTCCGTTTTGTATCCCTTGGCTACTAGTTGTAAATCTAGTTGATACCCATGTAGTTCTTGTGGAGTACCGATGGTTTGTGAGTTGAACATGGGCATTTATTGAAACGTTGTTGAAGTAACTCCCGACATTGGTGCAACAATCATAGCTTCTTGCATTGTGTTTAACTGAGTTGGATTCACTTGTGTGCTTGGAGAAACACTTCGTGTAGGAGTTGTTGTTGTAGATGCATTGGGCATTTGTGTTGCATTTAGATTCAATGCCATTCCCAGTGGTGTTGTTGTGGAGATGTTAAAATTAGGAGGCAGCTTTGTTCTATTTTGAATCAAGAGAGATAAATACTTGTCTCTATTGTTGTTGATAAGGGCATTGATAATCATTAAGACTTGAGGGTCTTGCTGAGCTGCCTCTATTTCCTCTTGCTTTAATCATGTTTGTAGTTCTTGTATTACTGGTCATCTATTGGAATCTATTGGTATTAAAGCTCTATTTCTTGATTGAGAGCTTGAGCTTCTGGTTGTGTTCATGTTCCAAGTTGGGTTATAGTATGGGTCACTATTCGGATCCATCTGATTTTTTGCCTTTTATGACCTTGTTACTGTCATGTGATCTTGACACTATGTGACTCACTATGCTCTCCTAAATGCAAATGGTAGATTGATATGGATGCAAGACTTATGACTTAACTATGTATGCACTCTATGAATGATGACACCCTACTAAGATTGCTAGCGAGGAATAGGAGTATCTGCCATAAGTTTTTTGACAAATTGTCAAAATTCCTCTTGCTCTCTTTGTTCCTTGATTTATTTTGCTAGTTTTGTATCAAGGCAGATGGATTTCCAGATTTCATTTTCTATGATAGCTTCTACTTCTTCATATTGTGTAAGATAAATTCTTACTTCCCAGGAAATATTGTCCAGGTCATCAATTATCTCTAATTGATCATTGTCTAGTCCAAGATTGGGTTGTTCAAATGGAAATTCGCCATCTCCTTTTAGACCCATGCAAAGGATATGTTCTTAAGACATCTATTATGAAAAGGACTACGATGAATGTTTAATGAAGACTATGCAAAGATGATTTGGGTTCTAAGATGAGATGTGCAATGTAAGGACTCTATTTATGAGGAGTGTGAATAGTGGACTCTATCCTAAGTTGAATGCTAATGATGGACTTTACTCTCCTAATTGTGAAGACTTGTGTAAGATGTGAATGAAAGACTTAGACTATGCATTTTCTATATGTGTGAGAACCTAAGATCATTTGAAGAATCATTTTCTTCCATACTCTTGATTGTTGGAAAAATTTGTTGAGCTTTTTGGATGTAAACACTTGGTTATTCTCTTGAATTTTTGGCTCTTGATTGTTGAGTTAAGATAATTTTGGTTGATGTTGGTATTCTATGTTTTTTGTTGGTGATTTTCTGAATATTGAGATTGTAGCAAAGATAAAGTAGACGCAACAAAGAATAAAAAGTCATAAAAAAGTGTTTGTTTAAGGAACCTTTTTCAAATTCCCATTGATGTTGGAGTCTTTTTCATGGCTCTATTTTATTTTTTTTTGTAATTGGTCAATCAATTTTACAACAAGAAGACTCTCCTAATAGTCAAACCCTAAGGTGCTCCCATCTTTTTGCCTTCGTCTGAAAATTAGACCAAAGAAGACTGCTCCACAATTGGCTAGTTATCCTGAGAGATATATGTGTTAGAATCAGAGATCATTGAGAGGGGGGGTGAATTAGTGATCTGTTGGAAATGAAATCCACAAACTTATTATTTATCCACCAGTTAGCAATGCATAACAGAAAATAACATAAACAAACAACAAATAAATCATAGATCCACAACACCGGAATTTTTACGTGGAATCACAGAAGGGGAAAAACTATGGTGGGGATGGAACCCACAATATTCATATACTATGGCTAGGAGTACATAATTATTACATAGATGGGGAATGCACTTGCATTCAGGCTCATTGCCTAGATATCACTTACAATTTGATTACAATGAGAAAATACAATAAGATGAACTCTGAGATAGCATCTGACAATGCAAGAATGAGTTCCCATTAAGAATTAGGGCTCTGACTATCCTTGCTCTGCAAATACCGTGTTCCTATCTCAGTCAGCTATTGAATTATCTATAAACAAAATTTGCACATGAAACTATGCTCAATCGCACCAAAATGGATCACCACACTAGTGTTACACCAAAAACCAATGACCAATTCGATCTTATATATATGGTCTTAACATAAAAGTAATCTCTTTCAAGTCAACTTGAAGAAATGTAACATGTAGTCACATGTTGACTTCAATCTTGAACAAAAATAGCACCAGACCCAGAGATTATAATCACACACTTCCTAAGGATCTTACCATTCATGGAGATCACAAAATCAATCACCAAAAATATCGTAATCATCGAAAATAATTCTGAACCAAAACAATATTGAGATGCCCTATTTTATTAGTTAACTCCAGCTTCTGAATAAGATGAATCATGATTGCCAAATCAAATCACCAAGAAGAGTTGCCATCAATGACAACCCTAGACCAATAATCAACTATCGAAGTCACCAAATGAGTGTCAATTGCCAACAATCTCCCTCTTTGGAATTGATGGCAATACCTATAAAACTTGTACACTGAGTCAAAAATAAAGAATTCTAAGGCCCCCCCTTAGATCAACAATTCAAAAATCTGCATCACCGAACTATACACTCTATACACAATCAGTCTATACATTTTTCACCTTATCTCTCCCCCTTTGACAACAATGCCAAAGATAGTGTATGCAACAAAATATTTTGTACATATATACACACATTGGATGATCAAATCTATACATTCTTAAGGACATCTGTATATGCCATCTTAAGGAACCCAAGATAGGTGTTCCAACCTGCTCACAACTTCTCCAAAATTGAAACAAAACCATTCAAAACATAGGCATGAAATTCTATAGCTGCAATCTCTGTTGGAGTCTCCTGAGACATGATTTGAATGTAGTCCATTTTATGATACACTAAGGTGTCTAACCAGGGGCCAATGGGGTTACGAAGTTTACTTGTCTGCCTAACCATTCTCTCCTTCTCCTTCTCAAAATTCCTAATCTGCTCCATAATAGTCAAAATTTGGCCTTCAATATTGTCGATTAAGTTAGTTGTAGGATCATAAGACTGAGAAATCTGAGCTAACTATCCTTTCCAATTATCTATTTTCTTATCTATTTCAGTAGTAAAATTTGTCAAAACTGGACAAGTCTTATAAATTTTACCACCTTCTGTTAGGGCCTCATCAATTATTTTTAATTCCTTTTCAAGATGGGCCTTATCATTGCTGATCATTTGCAAAAATGTTTGAACTTTGGCATTTTTAAATCTCTCCATTGCCTACCTAGCTGATGCCTAGGTCAAAGTATCAAACTAAGTGGATATGTGATCTATTAGGTTCTGAAGCTTACAGGATGAACTAGAATCAACATCAAGTTGTAGTTCTGGTACCACATATTCCTAAACTTTAACTGATCTCCTGCTTCTTCTCTAATTCTGATTGTGCTAATTCCTGACTAGCTTCCACTTGGAGAGTAGTAGTAGCAATCATCCTTTCTGTCGGAGACATCTGATTGAAAATTTTGTCAAAACTGATATTAAAAAATGGAAAGTTGCCTTGGCTTTGAATTTTGGATGTGTCAATTTCCATAAGGATAGAAGTTTTCATTGCCTTACCCTTCCCTTTATCCATTTTTTCCTATTCTTCCTCTACCTTTTTCTCAGCTTCAACCTATCCAGACTTGTCTTCTTTGAGTGCCTCCTATGCACTGGTATCACTAATTGGTGCACCAACCTCTGCCTTAACTGATTTATAATTCTCCTTAATAGGTTCAACCTCAACAAAATCCAAAATTTGTTGCTCTGCAACATCCTGAGTATTCTCCTCTTTATTTACATCATTTTCTAGAGGATTTTCTAACTGAGTGGCTTCATCTTGTGAAACAATTTATACTAGCTGGTTTGTAGTGAGAAACTTCTTCTAGATTGCACTGGTTTCTCTCCTTATTTCTTCAAATCTTCCAACCATCAAGCTGTTGACTCTATTCTTGCTCCTGAATTCCTTTTTATTAGCTAACAAAATCAATCTGTCAATTTCCTCAATAGTGATACTAGTGCACTGATTGACCAGTTCACTCTCCTTTATTTCTCTATCCATTTCACTAGCAAATTTTCTCCTAGCATCAAGTAAACAATACAAATATTTTGGAAGATAATTTTCTAATTCAATCAATGCTTTACTAAATACGTCCATGCACAACACTACAACTTCCTCAATCTTCCTCTAATCCTTATAATCCATATTCTCATAATATATAGAATTGTTCTTCAAATTTCCATATTTAATAATTTCATCAATTAATTCTTGAATAGCTAGAGGAGGAATAATCCGATACTCTATTTGGGAGGTCTTCATCTTACCAGATTCAATTGCCTCATCTAAGTCATATTTTGTCTTCTTTCCTCACTTGAGCTTGATTGACAATACAAGATCAGACCTTTCTTTCTTCTCCTTCCACTCTTTCCTCTCAACATAGGATTGGGGATTTTCGGATAACCCTAGCAAAATCTCCTTTCTTCAGAGCCTTATGAATGTCCGCATCCGACTCAGTTTCATATTGCACTAGAGAACCTACCAAATACTCTCTTTGGGGTATTTTTTTCTTCCTCAGAAAACCTTTCCCCTTTGCAGATGAACCAGAGGGTTCTGATTCAGTAGGATGTGTCTAAATTGGAGAGGGAGAAGACCTTGTCACCTTTACTCAAGCTAGTGCAGTCTTTTGTTTCTTTTCTTTTTCAACTGCATCCCTAGAAGCTCTTGCACCTATGACCTTTTCACGAGGGTGACCTTCCTCAACAAGGATGTCCTCTATGATGGTATGATGAATCAATAAGGATTTAGACAACTACTGAGAGGGGGGGTGAATTAGTAGATAGAAAACTAACTAAACTTTCACCAAACTCAGAAACAACCTCTTGAGTCAAACTTAGAAATGACTGGTTCAAACAAAAAACTACAAATTGCAATATCATTGTCAAGTATATCGGTTGACTATCATAGCAAAATAACACTATAACAACTCTAAAACTATCAAAACCTTTTTAACAAAAACATTCAAATACGTTACTGACAATAGTAAAAGCACATTTTAGATTGTTGTCGGTCATCTTATCATATCTAAGTGGATTTAGCAGTTAAGGAAACTAACCATAGAAAACATAACAACAAAAAACATTCATCACATGACACAACAATTTTGATGTGGAAACCCTAATGGGAAAAACCATGGTGGGGATGAATACCCCCAAGTATTCTGAACACTTCTGAAGTTTGCCCTGTTAGGAGCCAAGCTTGTTAAAGCTTTACAAAAAGTCTTGTTAAGAACAAATCCTGTTAGGGACCACCTAGTTAAGGGATTGACTATAATGCCCTATCAGAAGCAATATCATGTTAGGAGTAACCTTGGTAGAGGATTTAAAATCCAATATAATGGATCACCTGGTTAGAGGATTTAGATAGCACTAAGCTTGTTAAAGCTTACCTTGCTAAGGGATTTGACTGTTGTAACTGTTAGAGAACAATAGGGGTTTGTTGATCTAGTGAGTAGCACTACTTTTCTTGATTAGATCCTTTTCATGCTCATATCTACCTTCAAACATACTACAGATACACCTTCTGGTTCGGCAACCAATCACACTTACACTTAACCAAAACCATCAACACTACAAAAAAACAACTCATCGATCTTATAAACAAAACAATAGGTTGGTAACACATCACAAGCCTAAGATATCATAGAGAATACAAAAAAATCAATTCAAGTATGACCATTAGATTACTTAAAAATCATTGCACATGATTTAAGAAAACCTTGATCACTCCTTGAGCACTGCTTCATTGATCCCTATAACTCATCGCATAGTTTCCACTTCATACAATGTACTTGATCATTCCCAAGATAAAAAACTTTATCTCTACGTGCCAAAAACCATTTGAAACTCTTCACATACACTATGCATACGTGGCATAATCATTATTTCTCATCATTTGATCATAAACCAATACAACTGATTCACCAAGCTTCATCGGTTAGGTTTTGGCACATCAATAGGTAGGGTTACTAGTTGATCTCACTGCCTCTCAAGTAATACCGATTTCCTTCACTAGCTCACATACCGGTTGCAAAACAACATCATTACCAGTTATAATTAACAACAATGGCAACATAATTGTTCATCAATGCAATCTTCATGCAAATGCCAACAATCTCCCCCTTTGGCATTGATGGCAATACAAGTATCAATACCCTTGATTGTGATGATTGTGTATAGGAATCTTGGTTTAGATTTTACCATGTACTCTCCTTCAACTGAGTCTCCATGTCCTCAGCTGGTAACTGGCTATAGATCATTTCTCTATCAATCATACAATTCTTCTCTCCATAATCATATAGTTCTTCTCCACCTTTCACAACAATGCCAGAGTGAAAGTAAAACATGCACTGTCATACTTCACTATTCTACATCAACAATCTACAACTTGATGCTCCCCTTATGTAATAACTCCACTCTACACCAATCCTGTTACAAGATTCTTTAATTAGCTCTAGGACTGATGTATTCTAGATCAGCTCAATTGACCTCATGTAGGGGCACAACCCCTAGTTGAGCTCTAAGATACTCAAAATTACTCTTAGGTAGATGTTTAGTAAAGATATTTGCTAGCTTCTCCTTGGTAGATACATGCTCCAATAATACATATTTACTATGCACTTTATCTCTTGATAAATGATATTTCAACTCAATATGCTTGGTTCTAGAATGCAACAACGGATTCTTTGAAATATTTATTGTACTGGTGTTGTTACATAAAATATTTATAGGTTCTATAATCTTCAGCTTGAATCCTTCTAGAATGTCTTTCATCTAGATTGCCTGGGTACAATTCATATACACTGCAACATATTCATCTTCAATAGTGGACTGTGATATACAACTCTACTTCTTGTTGCTCCAAGAAAGAATGCACCACCAGTTGTGCTCTTCCTATCATCAACATTACCTACCTAGTTTGCATCTGTATAAACCTTCAAATCAAAGTTACCTACATATGGATACCATAATCCATATTCAATAGTACCTTTCAAATATTTGAATATCCTTTTGGTTGCTATCAAGTGTGTCTCCTTTGGATTCTTTTGAAATCTAGCAACTAAACCAACTGCGTAAGCAATATCTGGTATGATGTGAATAACATAATGTAGTTTCTGTGTCATTGATTTGTACTCCTTTTCATCAATAGATGCAGCATCATCCTCCTTAGACAGTTTACAACTTGTAACCATTGGTGTCCCAACTAGTTTACAATCACTCATTCCAAATGTCTTCAATACCTCTTTCACATACTTAGACTGTGTGATAAAAATACCACTCTTTATCTACTGAATTTGGAAACCTATAAATAATTTTATCTCTCCTACTAGAGACATTTCAAATTTAGTTTTCATGTTATTTACAAAGTCATCACTCATGTCGTCATTCCCTCCAAATATGGTATCATCTACAAACACTTCACTCACCAGTATCTTATCTCCTTTAGATTTGAGATATATATTGTTGTCTTCATTGGTTCTCTAAAAACATATCTTCATCAAGTGTGAATGTAGCCTTTCATACCGTTCTCTTGATGCTTACTTCAAACCATATAGTACCTTATGCAGTTTACACACTATATCCTTTACATCAGTCAAAGTAGAACCATCTGGCTGCTCAATATATACTTCTTCTTCCTGTATTCCATTTAGAAGTACTAACTTTACATCCATCTGATATACTTTGAATCTCTTACATCCTGCAAATGCAGGTAGAGTCCTAACACCTTCCAATCTAGCAACTGGTGCAAATGTCTCACCATTGTCTTCTCCTTCTTCTTGTGCATAACCTTTGCATACCAATCTAGCTCTATTTCTGACTACTACTCCATCTTCATTCAGTTTATTCTTGAATACCCATTTAGTACCTATCACATTTTTATTCACTGATCTAGGTACTAAGGTCCATGCATTTTTCTTCTCAATCTGGTCAAGATCCTTCCATAGCTTTGATCTAGTGATCATATCTGAATGCGTCCTTAGTATTTCTAGGCTCAATAGTGGAGATCATACCAGAATTCTCTCTAATTCTTCTTCTCGTTAACACTCGAGCATCTTTATCTCCAATAATCTTGTTAGGATTATGATTGAGTCTCGCATAGCTTGGAATGACATGATTAGTATCTTCAGGTTCTTCTTCCTCACTATCATCATCTTCTTCTGAATCTACATGTTTTGGTTGAACTGGTACTACAAAATTCACTTCACCAGCTTCTGGCTTCATCGGTTATGGTTCCAAAATTAGAATGTAAGGTTTATCTTCCTTCTTTTCCTCACTGGTTTCTTTTGAAACTTCAGGACACTCATCCACTTGGACATCAATGCTTTCAATGATTCTTTGTGTCCCATTGCTGTAACATTTGTAGGCCTTACTCTTGGTGGAGTAACCAAGAAATATGCCTTCGTCACTCTTAGCCTGAAACTTACTAACATAGTCCCCTCTCTTGATAAAACATTTGCTGCCAAAAATCATAAAATAATTAACATTAGGTGATCTACCATACCAGTATTCATAAGGAGTTTTATCCTTACCTCTCTTTACCAATATCTGGTTCAGAGTGTAGATAACTGTGTTGATAGCTTCTCTCCAAAACTTTTTTGCTACACCTCCTTGTATTGGTATCATTCTAGTAGCTTCAACAACTATCCAGTTGTTCCTCTTTGCAATACCATTTTGCTATGGTGTCCTTGGTGCAGAAAGTTGCCTCTTAATTACATTGTCTTCACAATATCTAGAAAATTCCTTTGAATTAAATTCACCTCCTCGATCATTCCTCGGACATTTTATCTTCTTACCACTTTCCTTTTTAGCTAAGGCCTTGAATGCCTTAAACTTACTAAAGACTTTTGTTTTGTCCTTCAAGAATGTGACCCACATCATTCTTGAAAAATCATCAGTGAATATCATAAAATATCTATCACCTTGAATACTTTTAGTCCTTATTGGTCCATAGAGATCTATATGAACTAAATATAACAAATGTTTTGCTGAGAAGGATTTGCTATTAAAAGTTGAGGATGCCATCTTTCCTAACTGACATTCCTTACACAGAGCATTCACCAGTTTGTCCAACTGAGGAAAACCTCTTATTGACTTGGACTTACTGACTCTGACAATGTTATCAAAATTTATATGACAAAATATCTGATGCCAAAGCTAACTATCATCGACTTTGGCAATTTAACAGTTGTTGACTTTAGGATTTAGGTGAAACAGGTTACCTTTTGTCTTCTTGTTGGTTACAATTAGTTCACCTTTGCTCCCATATATTTTGCACATTCCATTCTTAAATTCCAATGAATAACCTCTTTCATTGAGTTGAGCTACACTCAAAAGATTATGCTTTAATCCTTCAACCATGTAGACATCATCTGCTACTCTTTCCATTAAGAGAAATGTTTCCCTTTCCTTTTACCATGCAAGGTGAGTCATTTCCAAATCTCACAACCAAAGTAAAAAATTTACTCTGGTCACTGGTCATGTGGTGTGAACAACCACTATCTATGATCCAATCATCAGAACTATGCATGTGAGGAACTAATGCCTTATGATCAGATGTCTCCTCTTTAATGGAAACAAAGACAATGTCTTCATTAACATCTCCCTCGTATTCCTCATCGGTGATACCACCATCAATTACAATGAGACAATCTCTTTTGCCTTTTCCTTTGTACTTCTTGTACTTCTCATGCTTATTCTCATTGTCACCATTAGGACAGTTAGCTGCAATGTGTCCGATCTTGTTACATGTAAAACACTTCAAAGGTAATTTACCTTTGTACTTACCGGTACCTCTAGGCAACCACTTGGCCAACAATGCTTCAAGCTCAATCAGACTGTCTTCATCATCAACTTCTCTACTAGATCTAGACTCATAAATGTGACTAACATCTTTGATTTTCCTCATAGTTGGGTTAGAAACTAAAGCTCTAAATGTAGATTCAGATTTTTGAGCAGTACCATCATAACCATTTAATTCAAATGTAGTAAGTTTACCAATGATGGAGTCAAGAGTTACCTTAGTTTTATCAATAGACTTTAGCTCCTGAATGGCTATAACTCAGATAGCATAGACTGATAGAAGGGTTCTCAACACCTTACTGACCACTGTGGCATCCTCCACTTTACCACCAACACTCTTTATCTCATAAACTATCTCCTTGATCCTTTGACCATACTATTCAATATTATCACCTTTAGCCATCTGCATGTCATCAAATTTACCTCGTGAACTCTCTTCTTTGGCAATCTTCACATGCTCATCACCACTATAGATTTCCTCAATTTTCTTCCACACATCATAAGCAATCTCCAAACCATGGACATCAACATACTCTGAATAAGACAAAGAATTGATAATGGCCTCCAATGCTTGATTATTTTCTTGTTACTCTTTCTTTTGATCATCAGACATAGTCCCACAAGGTGTGACATATTGAGTAATAGCATGTTCCTAGTATTGACTTCCTAGACTCTTGATATATATTTTCATCCTATCACTCCATATTTTGTAGTTTTCCCTATTAAACTTCATTCCTTCTTTCTTCATCATGTTCTTCAAGATCTTTACCACAAGTTGTTAGGCTTAGACACTAGAGAACTTGAAATGCTCTAATATTAATTGATGGTATGATGAGTCAATAAGGATCCGGATAACTACTAAGAGGGGGGAGTGAATCAATAGATAGAAAACTAACTAAACTTTCACTAAACTCAAAAATAACCTCTCAAGTCAAACTCAACTATAAATTGCAATATCATTGTCAAGTATAGCAGTTGACTGTCATTACAGAATAATAGTATAACAACTCTAAAACTCTCAAAATGTTTTAACAAAAACATTCAAATACTTTACTAACAATAGTAAAAGAACATTTCAGATTGTTGTTGGTCATCTTATCATATCTAAGTGGATTTAGTAGTTAAGCAAACTAACCATAGCAAACATAGCCACAAAAACATTCATCAATTAACACAATGATTTTGACATGAAAATCAAATGGGAAAAACCACAGTGGGGATAAATACCCACAAGTATTCTAAACTCTTCTGAAGTTTGCCCTATTAGGAGCCAAGCCTGTTAAAGCTTTACAAAAAGTCCTATTAAGAACAAATCATGTTAGTGACCACCTAGTTAAGGGATTGACTATAATGCCCTATTATAAGCAATACCCTATTAGGAGTAACTTCGGTTGAGGATTTGAAATCCAAGCTAATGGATTACCTAGTTAGAGGATTTAGATATCACTAATCCTATTAAGCTTACCCTGTTAAGGGATTTGACTGTTGTAATTATTAGAGAACAATAGGGGTTTGTTGATCTTGTGAATAGAACTTCTCTGCTTGATTAGATCCTTTTAATGCTCCTATCTACCTTCACACATACTACAAATACACCTTCTGGTTTGGTAACCAATCACACTTACACTTAACCAAAATTTCCAACACTACAACAAAACAACTCATCGACCTTATAAACAAAATAATAGGTCGGTAAGACATCACAAACCTAAGATCTCATAGAGATTACAAACAAATCGGTTCAAGTATGACCATTAGATTACATAGAAATCATTGCACATGATTCAAGACAACCTCGATTACTCCTTAATCACCGCTTCATCAATCCCTATAGCTCATCACACAGTTTCCACTCCATGCAATGTACTCGCTCATTCCCAAGATAAACTATTATCTCTATGCACCAAAGACCATTTGAAACTCTTCACATACAATATGCATACATGGAATAATCATTACCACTCATCATTTGATCATAAACCAATACAACTGATTCACCAAGCCCCATTGGTTAGGGTTTGACACATTAACAAGTAGGGTTACCAGTTGATCTCACTACTTCTCAAGTAATATTGGTTTCCTTCACTAGCTCATGTACCGGTTGCAAAACAACATCATAACAACATCATTACTAGTTATAATTGATATCAATGACAACATAATAGTTCATCAATGCAATCTTCATGCAAATGCCAACAATCTCCCCTTTGACATTGATGGAAATACAAGTATCAATACCCTTGATTTTGATGATTGTGTATAGGAATCTTGGTTTACATTTTACCATGTACTCTCCTTCAACTGAGTCTCCATGTCTTCTGCTAGTAATTGGCTATAGATCTTTTCTCTAACAATTATACAATTCTTCTCCCCATAATCATATAGTTCTTCTCCCCTTTGACAACAATGCCAAATTTAAAGTAAAACATGCAGTGTCATACTTCATTGTTCTGCATCAACAATCTGCAACTTGATGCTCCCCCTTATGGAATAACTCCACTATACACCAATCCTGCTACAAGATTCTTCAATTAGCTCTAGGACTGATGTATTCCAGATCTGCTCAATTGATCTCATGTAGGGGCACAACCCCTAGCTGACCTCTAAGATACTCAAAAGTACTCTTAGGTAAAGTCTTAGTAAAGATATCTCCTAGCTGCTCCTTGGTAGATACATGCTCCAATAATATGTCTTTACTCTGCACTTTCTCTCTTAAGAAATGATATTTCAGCTCAATATGTTCGGTTATAGCATGCAACACCAGATTCTTTGGAATATTCAGCTTCAGCAGTGGACTGTGATATACAACTCTACTTCTTGCTGCTTCAAGATACAAATCTTCCTCCAAGAAATAATGCACCACCAGTTGTGCTCTTCCTATCATCAACATTACCTGCCCAGTTTGCATTTGTATAATCCTTCAAATCAAAGTTACCTACATATGGCTACCATAATCCATAGTCAATAATACCTTTCAAATATCTGAATATCCTTTTGGTTGCTATCAAGTGTGTCTTATTGGATTCTTCTGAAATCTGGCAACTAAACCAACTATATGAGCAATATCCAATCTACTCTGAACAACATAATCCATTTTCCCTATCATTGATCTGTACTCCTTTTCATTTTCACATGATGCATCCTCCTCCTTAGATAGTTTACAACTTGTAACCATTGGTGTCCCAATAGGTTTATAGTCACTCATTCCAAATGTCTTCAATACCTCTTTCACATACTTAGATTATGTGATAAAAATACCACTCTTCATCTGCTGAATTCCAAATTCCATTGATTTTTCTTGGCAAGTTCTGAACCTTCCTTCTTTGGATTCTACCAAAGCATTAAGTAGATGTTGTGCATAGGAATCCAAATTCCCTGCATCAACCTTATAGCCCATAGTAATTATCCATACCATTTGGGGTTGAACCGCCTCCATGAGACATTCATCTTTTATTTACCATAAAATAAATTATCCCCTCGTATTTCTTCATAATTTCCTTGGGGATTTTGACTCTATTTTTCATCTTGTCCTAAAAAGTTTTGAAGAATGCCCACAATGCAACATTCTGGTTGTCCATGTTACCAAGTTTGTGAAGACCTAGTTTTATGTATTGGGCCATTGGTCTATAAAAAACCCACTGTACTCTACCGGTTTTGGGAATCTTATTCATGAAGTAAAGTGTTAAACAAATAACCAATGAACCAAATTTGAAGACATGCTTTTGATAACTTAATGAGGAATGATAAGTACCAAACTGATACTGAGAGGGGGGGTGAATCAGTACAAGCAAAAATCACTTTCTTGAAACCGATTAGTCAGCATACACTATGCTTTGCAAGACAAACAGTAATACTAGTCTTAAACAGAGAACAACTGGCTAAACTCAGAATAGCTGAGATAAGCATAAACTAGTTAACACTTATCTTTTCATACAATCCTAGAGCTAAACTTCCATTTCACCCTTATGCATGAACAGGTAGTCAATCATCAGAAATACAATAACTAGTTCAACATGATTTACTATCAAACACAGATCACTTAAACCATCACATGAAAATTAGTACACATAACACACATATTTTTCACGTGGAAACCCAACTAGGAAAAACCACGGTGGGAATGAAATACCCACAAGTTGTTTTGAGCTCTTTAGAAGTCTGCTCTGTTAGGAGCCTAGTCCTATTAAAGACTTATTACAACAGGGTCTGTTAGGAATCGGTCCTGCCAGAGATCACCCAATTAAGGGATGGCTAAGATAACTGGTTAGGGGTTGAACCCTATTAAAGGTTACCTTGTTAGAGGATTTTAAAGAGCTCAATGAATTTAAGTCATCCTGTTAAAGGATTTTTAGTAAGATGGTTAGAGCTACCTTGTTAAGGGATTTTCCAACTATTGAGGTGGTTAAAGATCAATAGGTTTTACAATGATCTGGTAACAACACTCAATGCCAATGTAGATCCACTTTAGCTCCTCTTCACCTTCTGTACTTACACACTATAGATATCACTTCTCTCCTCTAGTCTAGTAAGAATCATGTATCACTTCACTTGGCTACACACATACATCTTTTGCCAACAACTTCAGAAAGAAACACAACAACGACCTTATAGGAAAGATAGGTCGATAGCATAAACCGTAAACCCTAAACCTGTTAGGTTAATAAATTCAAATAGTTCAATCCTATCCATTGAACATGTTGCATTAAATGCAACAGTCTTGAACTGATCTCAAGACATTCACCATTGTTCGTTTTCCACCACTTTCATGGCAGCTGATAACCCATCATGCGTTTGCACTGTTTCCAGACTTCACACATTCCTGAGGTAGAAGAGAAAAATCTCCTTCATGCAAGATCCTACAAGGCTGACATGGCAACATAGTCTGTTCTTTGTTGCAATGATAACTCATCACACAAAATCACCGGTTGAGTCACACAGGCTTGAAGCTCATCAACCGAAAACCCTAAGACTACCAACCAGAAACCCTGAGATTGCCAACCGGAAACCCTAAGATTGCCAACTGGTAGTCATACAGAGCGTCCATGTACCGGTTCTCATATCAACATGTCAGTTCACCTTGAACAGACACCGCTTCACTTTGGCACACATATCGGTTCACAATGTTATACCGGTTCACACATATACTCGTTTATGGTAACATACCGGTTCTCTCTTCTTCAACATATTGACATCGATGACAACATACAATGTCATCATGTCCTCATACTAGTTCACATAATGCTAACAATCTCCCCCTTTGGCATTGATGACAATATACAAAGATATCTCACTGCTTCACATCTTCTCCCCAAAATTCTACAGATATCTTCTCCGCTTCACTTCTTCTCCCCCTTTGACATCAATGCCAAAGTGGAGGCACAAGCTTTTCATGTTCCATTATGATGCTCCCCCTGAGAAGTAGCATCCTTCAACACATCAATCTTGAAGAGAATTTTGACTATGGAATACTTGACTGATGTGGAGTATATACCTTTAGTTTACTTCTTGAAGGGGCATCACCCCTAACTCACCTCTTAAGTACATAAATGTAGCCTTTAGGAGAGGCTTGGTGAATATATCTTCTAACTGCTCCTTACTGGAAACATGTTCCAGTGCAATCTCTTTGTTCTGAACCTTTTCCCTCAAGAAATGATACTTAAGCTCAAAGTGTTTGGTTCTAGAATGTAAAACCAGATTCTTGGAGATGTTAATTGCACTAGTATTGTCACAAAATATACTTATCGGTTCAGATACAGGAACTTTGAAGTCATTTAATACATGCTTCATCCAGATTGTCTGAGTGCAGTTCATGAAAGCTGCAACATACTCTGCTTCCGCTATAGATTGAAAGATACAACTCTGCTTCTTACTCATCCATGAGACCAGCCTACCATCGAGAAAGAATGCACCACCAGTTGTGCTCTTCCGGTTGTCCACATTACCTGCCCATTCAGCATCTGTGAATACTTTCAAATTGAAATCCTTGCCATATGGATACCATAAACCATAATCAATAGTTCCCTTCAGATACCTAAGAATCCGCTTGACTGCAACCAAGTGGGATTCTCTTGGACTTTTTTGGAACCTTGCAGTGATGCCAACTGCATGTGCAATATCTGGTCTACTATGCACTACATAATGCAACTTACCAACCATTGATCGATATTCCTTCTCATCAACCAATACTGAGTCATCCTCTTTGGATAGTTTACAACTAGTCACCATCGGTGTACCAACTAGTTTGCTATCTTCCATGCCAAAGGTCTTCAACACCTCTTTGACATATTTGGACTGAGTGATAAAGATTCCATCTCTCATCTGCTAAATCTGCAATCCAATGAAGAACTTAATTTCCCCTATGAGTGACATCTCAAACTCTTTCTTCATCTCATCTGCAAACTCATGACTCATCTTGTCATTTCTACCAGAGATAATGTCATCAGCAAATACCTCATAGATCAGGATCTGATCTCCTTCAAATTTCAAGTAGATATTGCTATCTTCACTTGTTCTTTCAAATCCAATCTTCAGTAGATGGGAGTGTAGGTGTTCATACCATGCTCTGGGTGCCTGCTTTAGACCATATAAGGCTTTATGTAGCCTACATACCATGTCACTATCTTCAGATAGGGCAAACCCATCTGGTTGCTCTATATACATCTCTTCTTCAAGTACTCCATTTAGAAATGCAGATTTTACATCCATTTGATATACTTTGAATCCTTTAAAAGTTGCATATGCAAGAAGCATAAGAACTCCTTTCAATTTGGCTACTGGAGCAAAGGTTTCTCCATAGTCTTCTCCTTCTTCTTGAGCATATCCTTTAGATACTAGTCTAGCTTTGTTCCTTACCATTGTACTATCCTCATTTAGCTTATTTCTGAAAACCCATTTGGTTCCAATGACATTTTTATGCTCCAGTTTGGGTACCAAAGACCATGTACCATTCTTCTATATCTGGTCAAGTTCCTCCTCCATTGCCTGATAGTTCCGATACTTAATGTTAAGTATAGATGCCAAGCTGACAAGATGAGAGGGGGGGTGAATCATACAAACTTAATCTTCCATAAAAACAACAGATTCAACCTCGGTAACATATACTTCAGTAATATAACCAAAACTGCGAAACATGCAAACTCAAAAGCATATAAACATCATAACACTCATAACACCAGATTTAACGTGGAAACCCAAATAGGGAAAAACCACTGTGGGATTTTGGACCCACCAAGAAATATACTCTTCTAGAGTATGCTCAGTTAAAAGAAAATCCTGTTAAAGATTACAAACACATTGCTAGATGTGACCCGGTTAAGGGATTTCTCTCATATCTGTTAGGATCTTCACCTTGTTAGAAGTGACCTTCTTAAAGGATTTCAAACACTCAATCAGAATGTCACCTTGCTAGAGGGTTTTACAAATAAGACTGTTAAGTCCACTTGGTTAAGAGATTTTCTGTTACTTTACAAAATAATAGTAATAAAAATCTATCTACAACTTTACATCTAAAATGCTAAAGAAGATTCTTATTTGCTCAATACAATTTAGTCATAGGACTTATCTTGTCCATCTGCTGGGCTCTATACACTATTATTCAAAACAGGTCTTCAAGCTTCTGTGCTTGGTAATCACTATGTAGCATCCCTGTGCATACACTTGCTTGCATACATTGTTTATCAAAAATTCCTTATTTATAAACAATTTGCCAACCACTTAATCTCCTTGATCACATTTCCCATGATCAATCATAGCCATCAGATCTTCAAACTTGACTAGGTTCAATGTATCCTTTGATCTGAAAACGTTTTACCCCGCCTTGGAACTTGCATACATTTCTTGGAACTTGTGCTAGGGTATTGAGGTTCAATTTGAGTTGTAGATCTTCCTACTGATTTTCCTTTGCCATAGATTCTTTAACAAACTTCATGCATGGCATACCAATCATTTAATCAATTCTAGCTCATCAGCTTCTTTCATTGAATAATGCTTTTATTCATTCAATGCATTCTATTATTACTTGGTTGCAACTCGGTAAATACTAAACTTCACTCGGTAGACATTCTGTCTTCATTAACCGATAGTGATAACCTTAGGGTTTACCGAATAGGTTCCTTAGGGTTTACGGACTAGGTTCTTTGCTCAGTAACATAGTATATTATCAATCTTACAATCAACAACATATGTAGGATATCAAAACAATCTAAACATCATGATCTCATCATTGTCTAACTCGGTAATAGTTTTCCATTGAATAACTTATTCCTCCCCTTATTCATCACATTCTTTTTGTGTCTTTTACCGACATCTTTATACTTACCAAATCATACTTCTTAAGATATGGCAACATCATACTAAATTAGAAAATCAATTTCTTGACATCAATGACAAAATAATAATATTAACACAGCAAACATCCATAATCAGTTATATCCATAATCATCAACAACCTTCTCAATATCCTTATTGAAATGCCAACAATCTCCCCCTTTGGCATTGATGGCAAAACCAATTGATTTGAATAATTGATTCAGATTCAGATTGCTGAAACGCTAAAATGCTCTCCCCCTATCATCAGTCTTCCCCCCCATACATTAGTCTTCTCCCCTTTTGACAACAATGCCAAAACTAAAGAATGAAAACATAATTTCTTCCTGTATGAAGTGATTTCCTACTGTTATGTGTCAACTTAGTCTCGGTCAGAGCATTTTGTCTACAATTCCTATTTCCTGTTATTGTTTCCTGCACACCTTTAGAAAAAAAACTCCTAAAGTGTGTAACTCAACATCAACTCCTAAAAGATATTTTGTAGAGTCGTTGAATTGATGCTTTCACTGAACTTAGTCAGTGAATAGAAGATAGGGGTAGGACCCCTAACTTACTTCTGAGATACTCAAAAGTGTCTCTTGGTAGTGTCTTGGTGAAGATATCTGCTATTTGTTCCTTTGTGCTAACATACTCCAACACCACTTTCTTCTCTTGAACTTCTTCTCTAAGATAATGATATTTGATAGAGATGTGCTTTGCCTTAGAGTGCATAATAGGATTCTTTGAAATGTTAATGGCACTAGTATTGCCACATAATATAGTTACTGGCTCGGTAACTTTCTCATTTATACCTTCCAACAGTTGTTTGATCCATGCTATATTGGTATAATTCAATGTTTCAGCAACGTATTCAACTTCTGTTGTTGACTGTGAAACACATCCTTGTTTCTTGCTAAGCCAACTCACTAGTCTTTCTCCTAAAAAGAAAGCTCCTCCACTTGTGCTTTTCCTATCATCAATGTTGCCTACCCAATCAGCATTAGTATAAACATTTAAATCAAAAACATTTCCTTTCTAATATACTAAGCCATAATCTTCAGCACCTTTCAAGTATCTGAAAATTCTCTTGATTGCTGTCATGTGTGTTTCCTTGGGATCTACAGAGAATCTTACAACTATACCTACTATATGTGCTACATCTAGCCTACTGTGAACAACATATTATAGTTTTCCAATCATGGATCGGTAAAGTGTCTCATCAACAAATGCAGATTCATCATTCTTTGATAATTTACAGTTGGTAGTCATAGGAGTACTTACTGGTTTTGAATCCTCCATTCCAAATTTCTTCAAGATTTCCTTTATGTACTTGGATTGAGTAATGAAAATCTCATTTTTCATTTGTAGTATCTGTAAACCTATAAAATACTTTATCTCACCGATTAATGACATCTCAAATTCTTTGCTCATTTCATTTCCAAAGTTCTTGCATAGAGAATCATTTCCACAAAAGATAATATCATCAACAAATATAGCTAAGAGCAGTATTCCATTTTCATCATTCTTCATGTACATATTGCTATTTTCGCTTGTTCTTATAAAACCAATCTTGTTCAGATAAGAGTGCAATCTTTCATACCATGCTCTAGGTGTTTGTTTCAAACCATATAAAGATTTGTTCAATTTACATACCTGATCATTATTCTTGTCTTCAACAAATCCTTCCGGTTGTTCAATAAAAACTTCTTCCTCTAATATACCATTCAAAAATGCAGATTTGACATCCATTTGATATACCTTGAAATTCTTGTAAGCAACATATGCCAACAATGTTCTTACGGCATACCAATCATTTAATCAATTCTGGCTCACCAACTTCTTTCATTAAATAATTCTTTTATTCATTCAATGCATTCTATTATTACTCAGTTGCAACTTGGTAAATACTAAACTTCACTCGGTAGACATTCTACCTTCATTAACCGATAGCGATAACCTTAGGGTTTACCGATTAGGTTCCTTAGGGTTTACCGACTAGGTTCTTTGCTTGGTAACATAGTATAGTATCAACCTTACAATCAACAACATATGTAGGATATCAAAACAATCTAAACATCATGATCTCATCATTGTCTAACTTGGTAATAGTTGTCCATTGAATAACTTATTCCTCCCCTTATTCATCACATTCTTTGTGTGTCTTTTACCGACATCTTTATACTCACCAAATCATACTTCTTAAGATATGGCAACATCATACTGAATTAGAAAATCAATTTCTTGACATCAATGACCAAATAATAATATTAAAATAGTAAACATCCATAATCACTTATATCCATAATCATCAACAACCTTCTCAATATCCTTATTGAAATGCCAAAAATCTCCCTTTGTCTATTATAATGCCAACATTGCCTTGATCCAGTCTTCATCTTTATGTGCCTCTTTGAATTATTTAGGCTCAAATTTAGAGATCATACAAGAATTCTCTTTGACCTTTCTTCTTGTAAGGATTCCTACATCCTTATCTCCTATGATCTTCTTAGGATCATGATTCAATTTGACATATCGAGGAATGCTCTTGACTAATTCCTCCTACTTTTCTTCTTCATTCTCATCTTCATCAGCATCATCATCTACCAGTGAAGGACCATTGTTATTGGTACTTGGCTGATTAGTAACCGGTTCCCAGAAGGTTACCACTGGTTCATCTCTTACTTGCATACTATCGGTTTCCTCAGATTTTCCAAAGTTTTCATCAACTCTAACATTGATGCTGTCAACAATTCTCTGAGTCCTATTGTTGAAGCATTTGAGAGCTTTTCTCTTGGTGGAATATCCTAGGAATATTCCTTCATCACATTTTGCATCGAACTTACTCTGATGTTCACTTCTCTTGATATAACATTTGTTACCAAACATTCTAAAGTAGCTTACTATTGGTGTCTTGCTGGTCCAATACTCATAAGGAGTCTTATCTTTTCCTTTCTTGATGAGTACCTGGTTCATTGTGTATACTACAGTGCTTACCACTTCTCTCCAAAAGGTGTGAGCAACTTTTCCTTGGATCAACATAGTTCTAGCTACTTCAACCACAGTCTGGTTGTTTCTCTCTTCTAAGCCATTTTGATGTGGAGTCTGAGGGGCAGACCGTTGCCTCTTAATGTCATTCTCTTCACAAAATTTGTTGAATTCATCGGAAGTGAACTCACCTCCTTGATCAGTTCTAAGGCATTTGATTCTTCTACCACTTTCCTTTTCTACCAATGCTTTGAAAGCTTTGAACTTTCCAAAAGCTTCAGACTTATCCTTTAATATTGTGACCCACATCATTCTTGAGTAGTCATCAGTTAGAATCATGAAATACCTATCTCCCTGCACACTCTTAGTTTTCATAGGGCCACACAAATCAGTATGCACAAGATCAAGTAAATTGTTAGCAGTGAAGGATTTACCTTTGAAAGTTGAGGAAGACATTTTCCCAAGTTGACACTCTCTACACAAAGGATTTTCTAGTTTTCTCAGCACCGACAATCCTCTGACTGCCTTGGTCTTGCTGGCCTTCACAATGTTGTCAAAGTTTTCATGGTAGAGTCTCCTATGCCATATCTAGCTATCATCAAATTTAGCCATAGGACATGTACTTACATTTGCATCTAGCTGAAATAAGATGCCTTTGGTCTGCATACCAGTTGCCATCAATTCACTATTCTTTCCTTTGATTTTGCACACTCCCTTTCTAAATTCCAGAATGAGCCCACTATCATTCAGCTGGGCAACACTTAATAGATTATGTCTGAGACCTTCCACCCAATACACATTGTCAGGACTGCTCTTTCCATTCAGAGAGATGGACCCTCTTCCTTTAACCATACATGGTGCATCATTACCAAAATGAACCACACCACCATTATATTCTTCCAAAGATAGAAACTTGCTTCGGTCACCAGTCATATAGTGAGAACAACCACTATCAATAATCCACTCATTGGAATTATCAATGTAGGAGACAAGAGCCTTCTTGTCTGACACATCTTCCTTTACTGCAACAAACACAATGTCTTCATTCTCTTCATCTTCTAATTCCTCATTTGTGACATCTTCATCAATTGTAACAAAGCAGTCTCACCAGTTTCCCCCTTTGAATTTCTTGAACCTCTTTGGTTTATCCTTGTTGTCACCATTAGGAAAGTTTATAGCAATATGTCCTATCCGGTTACAAGAAAAACATTTCAAAGGGAGCTTACCTCTGTATTTACCGGTTCCTTTTGGAAGTTTCCTAGCAAGAAGAGCTTCAAATTTCATCAGGATCTCCTCATCATCCATTTCTCTACTCTATCTCAGTTCACCACTGGTGCATGCTTCCTTTCCTTTTCTTGATGATACAGCAGAGGCGAGGCTTTAAAAGCTGATTCAGTCTTTTGAACACTACCATCAAAACTATTTAGCTCACAGGCTATCAACTTTGCAATGATGGAGTCAAGTGATACCTTGGTCTTGTCTATTGATCTCAACTCTTGAATAGCAACAACCCTTATTGCATAGACCGGTAACAAGGATCTTAGAACTTTGCTTACCATAGTGGAATCTTCCATTTTACCACCTACACTTTTGATATCCCCAACAATAGTTTTGATTCTTATTCCATACCGTTGAATGGTCTCACCTTCAACCATTTGCATGTCTTCAAATTTCCCTCTAAGACTTTCTTCGTTTGCTTGTTTTACATGTTCATCACCACCATAGATATTCTCAAGAGTATCCCATACTTCTTTGGGGTTGTCCTTATCTTGGACATCAATAAACTCAATGTTAGATAAGCTGCTGATTAGGGCTTCAATGACTTGCCCATTCTCTTGTATTTCTCTCTTTTGATCATCGGTGAGAGTACCGGTAGGAATAACAAAGGCATTCTCAACATAGCTCTAGTGTTGAGCACCCATGCTTCTAATGTAAATCTTCATTTTGTCCTTCCATATTTTGAAGTTATCTCTATTGAACTTTGGACCTTCCCTCTTCATCATTACAATAGGATCTTTTCCTCAAGTGGTTAAGCTTACAACACAGAGGACTTGGAGGTTGCTCTGATACCAATTGATAACTTAATGAGGAATGATGAGTACCAAACCGATACTGAGAGGGGGGGTTGAATCCGTACAAGCAAAAATCACTTTCCTAAAACCGGTTAGTCAGCAGACACTATGCTTTGGTAGACAAACAGTAATACTGGTCTTGAACAAAGAACAACCGACTAAACTTAGAATAGCTGAGATAAGCATAAACCGGTTAACACTTATCTTTTCATACAATCCTAGAGCTACACTTCCATTTCACCCTTATGCATGAATAGGTAGTCAATCATCAGAAATACAATAACTAGTTTAGCATGATTTACTATCAGACACAGATCACTTAAACCATCACATGAAAATTAGTACACATAACACACAAACTTTTCACGAGGAAACCCAACTGGGAAAAACTATGGTGGGGATGAAATACCCACAAGTTGTTTTGAACTCTTGAGAATTCCACTATGTTAGGAGCCTAGTCCTGTTAAAGACTTATTACAACAGGTTTTGTTAGGAACCGATCCTGCTAGGGATCACCCGGTTAAGGGATGGCTAAGATACCTAGTTAAGGGTTAAACCCTATTAAAGGTTACCTTGTTAGAGGATTTTAAAGAACTCAATGAATTTGAGTCACCCTGTTAAAGGATTTTCAGTAAGCTGGTTAGAGCTACCCTGTTAAGGGATTTTCCAATTGTTGAGGTGGTTAAAGATCAACAGGTTTTACAATGATCTGGTAACAACACTCAATGCCAATGTAGATCTACTTTAGCTCCTCTTCACCTTATGCACTTACACACTACAGATATCACTTCTCTCCTCTGGTCTGGCAAGAATCATGTATCACTTCACTTGGATACACACATACAAATTTTGCCAACAACTTCAGAAAGAAACACAACAACTACCTTATAGGAAAGATAGGTCGGTAGCATAAACCCTAAACCCTAAACCTGTTAGGTTAAGAAATTCAAATGGTTCAATCCTGACCATTGAACATGTTGCATTAAATACAATAGTCTTGAACTGATCTCAAGACATTCACCATCGTTTGTTTTCCACTGCTTTCATGGCGGCTGAAAAACCCATCACGCATTTGCATTGTTTCTAGACTTCGCACATTCCCAAGGTAGAAGAGAACAATCTCCTTCATGCAAGATCCTACAAGGTTGACATGGCAACACAGTCTATTCTTTGTTGCAATGCTAAATCATGACACAAAGTCATCGGTTGAGTCACATAGGCTTGAAGCTCATCAACCGGAAACCTTGAAACTTGCAACCGAAAACCCTAAGGCTGCCAACCAGAAACCCTAAGACTACCAACCGGTAGTCATACAAAGTGTCCATGTACCAGTTCTCATATCAACATGTTGGTTCACCTTGAACAGACACACTGGTTCACTTTGGCACATATACCGGTTCACAATGTTATACCAGTTCACACATATACTAGTTTACGGTAACATACCGGTTCTCTCTTCTTTAGCATATTGACATCAATGACAACATACAATGTCATCATGTCCTCATACTGGTTCACATAATGCCAACAACTTTTTATCTTGCTTGATTTTTTAAAATTTATCTTCAATTCCTCTAACAGAACACTGCATAGATCATAATGAGCATCTTCTTTGATCATTTGGTAGGCTACATGAATGGTAGTTCCAGATACAAAATTCCATTGGTTAGATTGATATATCTTATAACCAATTACCATCACTGCAAACATAACATCATCTTCCTTGATTGTGTTGATCTTCATTAAGCGTCCATCAAAATTTTCACCGGTTAGCTTGTTGGTGGTAGGGTTTGTGACTTTGTGTAGTCCTAAATTGTCACAAGTTTGATTTAAATAGGCTACCTCCCTAATTGCTTCTAGGGTAATCCTATAAGGTTGGTCAAGCCATATAAATTTTTCATGAATTATGCTCAATACATACCTCGCCCATTCATTTTTATTGAATGACAGAAAGTTCAGAAGCTGAGTGAAAACCTTTCTCTACAACTGCACAATTTCCGGCTTGGGGTTGCCGATTTCATCCATGATGCTATCAATATATAGGTCCAAGATATCCTCAGTGTCATTTTCCTAAATCTTATAGTGAATATAGGCTAGTACATCTTCTATATGCAATACTTTGTGCGAAATGGAAGATAAGGCTCCAACTAGGTCAACCTCCATGGATTTGTAAGGGTGCTTCTTGAACATGGGATGGGGTATATCCTTGACTTCAAAAACCAGTGGAGTGGTAATGGAAGACAAGGATGCCATTTGAAATTTTTAGAAGAATAAACTCAGAAAATGCTCTTCGAAAAAAATACTTTGATAGACTGTTGAATGCCCTAGATCACTCGTTGGATTGCCTTTTAGCTTTATGAATGCTTGGAAGCCTTAAACACCTTTTTTTGTAGCTCAAAAATAGTATTCACAAAGTGGATAATGACTCTTGTATTTTCCCTTTTAACTTTGCAAATCCGAATTTCACTTTGAAATAAATGTGCCTTAGATATTCAACTGAATATCCTATTTAAGTACCATATGCTAAAATCAGCCATCTAAATCTTAGATATCAACTAAAACTGAATTCCTACCATCTGTAATCCACTGACTAAAGATCTCATCAAGGGGTACTATAATATTTGAATGAATTCTCCCCCCCTAAGGCCAAAAGCCCTAGTTATTGGATGAAGGTTCTGCACCGGATTCAACTACATATTCACCATCTGCCTTAGATTAATCCTTCTTTACCCACATCTTCTTATGTTGATCTCTTATTTCATCTACCTATTCCTTTCCCTTTTCATCTGATTTTCTCTTGTCTACTAGAGCACTATTTTTACTTCTACAATACTTTGCAATGTTACCAGTTTTGTTGCATGTTTTGCAAACAACATTATTTTGCATGGGTCTAAAGTTCATCGTATTTGGTCTTGTTCTGCACTGATTAGAGATATGTCCAAACATTCCACAAGCATAGCATCTTTTGTTCTAAAAGTTATCTGTTACTGCTCTACACATATTTGACTTATGTCCAAAGTTATTGCATATGAAACACTGACCAGTAAAGGTAGGAATAATATTAATATTATTCATCATGTTGTTACTATTCATCATTCCATTATTCATCTTACTTCTCCACTGATTCTTTCTCTTCTTCTGATAAGGTTTTGCATTTCCTTGTCTATATTTGGAGGATTAACCTTTTTCAAATCCTAGGCCTCACATATCCTTTCCATGTCTCTAACTTTCTAGCATCTCATCAAGCCTTCTTGAACTAGCTTTGAATTTGTCTTTGTATTCATTGGCAATGGCCTGAAGCATTCATTAGCTCTTTCCTTTAGTGATTGTGGTAGATTCTCCTCATTCTTCTTCTGGTCCTCAATCTCCTTAGTTAGCCTCATCACAATGGATTGCATCTCATTCTTCAAAGTATCATTTTCTCTCTCAAGCTTGTTAACTTCATCAACTTTGTCTTGATGTTCCATGATCTGATCTTCTTTCTCCTTCAAATTGTCTATCAATTCCTTCCTCTTCTCTCTATAGACACTTTCTTGATCCTTCATCTCACTAATGAATTCATCAACAATATTCGGGTTCTTCTTCAGGGTAAAGATGTCATTTCTAGTTGCATCAAGATCCTCAAGTGCCAAATTGAGTTGTCTCTAAACTCCAGAATCCATAGAATCAATCTCCTAAATCTTCCTCAAGTGGTTAAGCTTCCTTAGAGGAACTAGGCTTTGATACCAATTGTTAGAATCAAGATCACTAAGAGGGGGGGGGCGGGGGGGTGGTGAATCGGTGATCTACCACAAATCAAATCTACAAACTTATTCTTTATCCACTAGTTAGTAATACATAATAGAAAAGAACATAAACTAGCAACATATAAATCACAGATCCACAAAACCAAAAAATTTACATGGAAACTCGGAAGGGGAAAAACCATGATGGGGATGGAACCCACAATACTCATATACTATGGCCGGGAGTACATAACTATTACATAGATGGGGAATGCACTTGCATTCAGGCTCATTGCCTAGATATCACTGCTCAATTACAATGACCCAGAAGGCTACAACCTTTAGGGAAGTCTCACTTACTTAAAATTTGATTACAATGAGAAAATACAGTAAGATGAACTCTGAGATAGCATCTGACAATGCAGGAGTCAGTTTCGGTTAAGCATTAGGTCTTTGACTGTCCTCGCTCTACAAATACTTTGTTCCTATCTTAGTCAGCTACCAGATTATCTATTAACCAAATGTGCACATGAAAATGCGCTCAATCACACCAAAATGGATCACCATACTAGTGTTACACCAAAAACCAATCACCAAATCGATCTTATATATTTGGCCTTAACATAAAAGTAATCTCCTTCAAGTTAGCTTCAAGAAGTGTAATGTGTAGTCACATGTTGACTTCAATCTTGAACAAAACATAGCACCAGACCAAAATATTATAATCACACGCTTCCTAAGGATCTTCCCATTCACCAAGATCACAAAATCAATCACCATAAACACCACAATCATCAGAATTAATTCTGGATCAAAACAATACTGAGATGCCCTATTTTACCAGTTAACTCTAGCTTCTGGATAAGATGAATCATGACTGTCGAATCGAATCACTAAGAAGAGTTGCCCTCGATGACTGTTCATAAATGCACACTCCAATGAGAAATTGTAGGTGATTTAAGATATTGTCATTGATGGCAACCTTACAATCATGTGATACCGGCAAGCAGATATAGGCACCGACACCGATAGACTCTACACCGGCATATAGATCACCGACACCATGGCTGAAAGGAATTTTGTTTGAATGTATTTTATAATTAATTATAAAATCTTTTGTAAGATGACTTGGTAGATTGTAATATGACTCATATATGTATGAGATCATTGTACATCATTTAGGAGATATACGAATAGAGAAATAAAAGGATAAATGCAGACCTAATATGCGAATTGTAAGGCAGATATTGGATAAGGGTTTATGTATGTAGCAGAGCTTAAACCATTACTGAATCTAGCATAGTAGATGCTGATCTGAAGCAGTACAAGATATTGGATTAGTATAATCCATTTTGTAAATCAGTGTGACTTCCTTTTGTAATTGAGCAGTGAGCTCTAGGCACTTGGCCTTCCTGCATGTACAGGCCCCTATTGTAAGTAGTAATATTCTCTTATTAGCCAATAAGTGAATATTATTGGTCACAAATCCCATCGAGGTTTTTCCCACACCAGGTTTCCTCGTTAAAATATTGTGTTATGGTGTGTCTCTTATGTTGTGGTTGCTATTCCTATTTACTGCATTATTTTTGGTTTACCGGTACATAGTTTTGATATGCTTTTCATGTTATAAGTTAAGAAAATTAATATACCGATCAGATACTGATTCACCCCCAATCTTAGTATCTTTGGGAATCCTAACAATGACAACCCTAGATCAATAAGAAACTATTGGAAGTCATCAGATGAGTGTCAATTGCTAACAATATGGTGAGTGTCTTGGGGGTAGATTCTTCCCTACCCTGGCACTATGATATCGCCATGTTTGGTTACTAACTTGGCTGAAAGCTTCTAATTATAAGGATTTTAGTAAAGGTTTTTTTCGGTGTGGAAAAGATAATCTCCCTCAAGAGGCTTCCCAATGTTTAGAACAAAGGCTTTCTGCATCACAAGGATACTAGGGGAAGGCTATCAATGCACACTATCATTGGAGGGGATTTTCATTAGCCTCCACATTTTATTATAGTGGGTTGGTAAACTTGGCTATAAATTTGTTACCCAATTAGTTCATTCCCCTCTCATCGACCTCAATGGCACCCTAAGGGAAACTCGGGAGGGCAGACCTTCTAAAGGTTTTAATGCATGAAATTTAAAGAAAAAATAAAAGAGATGGTTTTGGATTTTTGGTCACCCATTTAAGGGGAGAGCATATGCCTATCGCCTCACAAACACAAAAGATAAGAATTATTTTTAAACCTTCATTGCAAAATTTTCTAAGCTAGATGGAGATGTTGCTCCAAGAAGACAAGATGTTCTTTTTATCTGACATTGCAATGATGAGGAAAAATAAGAAAGCAGATTGTTTGTTTGTTCTTTTTACAAGCACCAAAAGGAAAGATTTGGTTAATCTAAGTCCAGCTTCCTACAAGAAAACATGAGAATGGTTATTACATGGTGGGATTTCCAGCCTAATCTTTTCTTTGATTACAATTTTGACTCCTCTATCTTGTGAATACAGAACATAATATGTATACAATTGCAAATTTCTAACTGAACAATTGCGCATTACTTAAACCTGCCCACTTTTAGAAATTATTTGAAAATAAAAGAAAAAGACAAAAGAAAGAAGTCAGTCAATTTTGACATGGATTGAATCCATTATGAGGTTTCCCATGATCTCAATGTCATTGGATATGTTGAATTTTTCAACGTACTTAGGCACAATGTGATAATACCGAGATAAGATAGTTGTTTCTTAGAGATTTTGAAGTCTTTTTTTCTACTTCTATCCACTATTGGTGTACTCTTCTTTGTCTCTTATGTTCCTTCCTTTTTCTGGAACCCGAAATCTTGAAAGTGACCCTTCCTGCCATGGGGTTAGGAACATTTTATGTATAAAAATCAGATTTTCTAGAATTGAAAGATTTTTTTGGGTTAGTAGTGCAAATGTCAGAAACACAAAAATGACAAACAAAAATAAATTTTTAACCCATTCCTACAATTACGAATCAGAATTAACAATTGTAAATTAATTAAATAACTACAATTACGAAGTAATGTAATAACAATTGCAAATTTCTGTCAACATAATTGCATATCATATTTTCATGTTTCGTACAAGACTTGCAAATCACAAGAAAAACAAATCAAAAAGTCAGTTTATGTCGGGTTCACCAAATGTTTCATGCTTGAAAATCATAAAACTAAATTTGATTAGGGGGTAAAGACGATCATGAATCTTTAACTAATCAAACATAATCAAACATAACGTAATAGAATATCAAATATGAAAGAATGAAATCTTTAAATTAAGTAAAAGTCCCTATTTCTGATTTGTGGTTCCATTGTTCTTCTCTGAAATTGTGTGGGTGTATCTATGGTATTGCACTGAAATTCTTGCATAGATTGGCAGTTTCTTTAAAGAGCATGATCTAGATCAATTTGTGAAAATGGTGTTGTTTATATAGATTTTCATGAGAGAGGGCGAGGGATTTTGAACTCAAGTCCTGATTGGGAGTGAACTGATTTAGATTGATCAGTTAATAGATTTGATTGATTTGTTAACTTAGATTTATTGACTTGTTAACTCATTTGATTAAGTAGTCAACTAGATAGATTGAATAGTGAACTGAATAGATTGCTTAGTTGACTAGATAGATTGGGGAGATGACTGAATTGATTGATTAGTCAGAAAAGGTGATTTGGAGTGAAAATGGGTGATTGAGGAGTTAACTGAGTTAACTAATTAGTTAATTGATTTGATCAATTAGTTATGATTTCAACATGTGTTGTAGGATTTTGAAATTAAATTTTATTTTCATTTTCAATTTGGATTTGAATTTGGACTTTTGAATGTTGAAATGCACATGAAATCTATTGAAATTTATTGAAATTTAGATATGGGATTAGATGAAATTAATTGAAATTCGAATTTGGGGAATTGTGAATTTGAGAGAAATGAAATTATTTGAAATTCAAATTTGGGGAATTGGAGGAATAAGTTAATTAATTTAAATAATTTAAACAAAATTATTTAAACATTAGAAATAGAATTAATTAAATGCACATGAAATTTACTGAAATTTATTGACATTCAGATATGGGATTAGATGAAATTAATTGAAATTCGAATTTGGGGAATTGTGAATTTGAGAGAAATGAAATTAGATGGAATTATTTGAAATTCGAATTTGGGGAATTGGAGGAATAAGTTAATTAATTTAAATTATTTAAACAAAATTATTTAAATATTAGAAATAGAATTAATTAAATAATAAAGATTATTTAATTAAGGAAATAGTTGTGATTAATTAAATAATTAATATTTAATTAATATTTAGGAGAGGGTTAATTGATTAATTAATTAAAAATAGAAATTTAATAATTAAAAATGTTGAATGAGATGATTGAGTTAGTTTAGAAGAATAATTAGCTTAATTAAATAATTAAAGAATTACTTAATTAATTAGGACGAATAATTAGTGATGATGAAAAAGACATTTTTAGGTCTCTACATTTACCATCAAGAGAAATAGAACCTCTACCATGAATTATACCAGCTTTGTCATCACCAAACCTAACAACGCCACCATCACACTTTTCCAAGCTCACAAACTTTTTCTTATCACCTATCATATGATGAGAGCATCCTCTATCAATCACCCATTCATTTTTCTCAACTTGCGCAACCAAATCTCTTTCCTCATTAATGTAGCTAGTAGAATTAGCAGGTACTGGATCATCTTCCTTGATAGCAATAAACACCCATTCATTATCACTTGAATTTCCATTATCAGATTTATCATTTGTCACACCTTCATCAACAACATAATAACATCTCTTCTGAAATTTAGGCTTATAGGTCTTCTTAGGAACTCTTTTTGGACACCTTGAAGAAAAATGTCCTATCTTATTGCATGAAAAACATTTAAGAGTAAAATTTCCTTCATACTTACCAGCTCCCTTAGGCAGTCTTCTGGCAATCAACACTTCAAACTCCTCAAGCTCTCATTCTTATTCTTCAATTTCCTTCATCTGTTTCTCATATTTAGATATCTTCCTTAAAGAAATTTCACCCAAATTAAATATTTGCTCTTCCTCTCCGAAAATAGTGGCTTTGAATGCAGATTCTACCTTAGGAAGAGAATCACCAAATTCACTCAGTTTAAAGGTTGATAGCTTACCAATCAATATGTCTCTCTTTAAATCACTTATGGTTTGGATCTCCTCAATAGAGGAAACTTTATGTTTGTAGGATGCAGGCAAGGATCTGAGTACTTTTGCAACAATATTCAATTCTTCCAACTTTCCACCAGCACATCCAATATTGCACACAAGTTCATTCACCTTCTACATAAATGAAGTAATGTTATCATCTTCGCCCATTCTCAACATCTCATACTTTCCTTTCAGGCTTTAAAATTTAGAAATCTTCACATAGTTGTCTCCTTCATATAGGGTTTCCAACTTCTTCCAGATCTCATGAGCATTCCGCAATTCCATCATATTTGTCATTTCAGAATTAGTCAAAGCACTCAACAATGCTTCCTTAGCCCTGATATTGTATTCCACCTCCTTAATCTCATCCGGAGTTGAAGGACCATTTGTAGGAACATTATATTTGTCTTTCATAGCTTTCCTGTAATCTTCACCAATGCATCTCAAGTGACATGAGCCATCCGGTTTTTCCAAAGAGAATAATTTGCTCCATCAAATCTCAGACTCTCCTTCTTGCAAGTCACCATTTTGGATCACCTCAAGCTGTTAAAATTTTTCAAAGGAACCTTCTCTGATACCGATTGGTGAAAATAGGGTAGACAATTGGGAGGGGTTGAATCAGTTGTCACCACATTTTATAGAAACTTACTTTAACCTTAGATCTGATAATTAATAGTGAAAGCAAAAATCAATAACACAACATCAACACACATAACACCAAGATTTTTGACATGGAAAACCCAGTCAAGCGGAAAAACATAGTGGGAACCTACCCACAATATGATGATACCCTGTTAGAAGTTGATGCTCTACAAAAAGGATGTTAGGAAGACACACAAATACAAGGAGCAATTCAAACATTAGTGTTAGTGTCAGAAATCATAAATGTAAGACTATCCTAAGCAAGCATATCAAGAGAGATACCAAACATAAAATGGAAAGCTTAACAAAATGATGGAATGCAATGAAACATCCCCAAATGCCCTCCAACATGCTTGTAGTTGCTCCTCCCTTGTTCCTCTCCTCTCCAAGTTCCAAATGAGTGTAGCTCTTACTATCTTTTTGCACTGATGTCTTATGGAGATTCAAGATTGAAAATGATTAATTATGCCAATGCAAGTGTAAAACAAGCTAAATATGAGATGTTATTTAATTAACTAATGTTAATTCTAGCCAAAAGACAAATGTAGATTATGCTAAAATTCTCTCCTAAATTCATATAACTTAGATCCATGCAAGATTTCTGAATCTAGATTATGAAGAAATGAGCTCTATTTATAGGAAAAATGGAGCAATGGATGGTTGAGATTGAGTAATCTCAACAAGGGTCAGGATTCATGGGTTTATGATCCATGTGAGTTTTTTCAATCCAATCCCAAGATGACAAATTTCAACATGAGATGGCTTCAGAGGAGATGGAAGAAGCATTAAATGCTTGAGATGACTTGAGGTTTACCTTAGGAGTTAAGGTTTGAGTTGGGTTGAATGAATAAAGCCTTTATCCAATGAATAATGCTTTATCCAATGTATAAACTCTTATGCAAGAGTTAGTGGGAATAACCATGGTCAAAGCAATGAATGCTTGAGGAGACACGTGGGTTACATGGAGGTTGAGTTGGAGGTTAAGCCTCTAACCATGTGGGCAAGTGGAATTAACCATAAATGGTTATGTAAGAGCCATTAGTGGTTTTGAAGACTTTAGAGGTTAACTTGTTGAATACATAAAGCATTAAATGCTTTTCAAAGACTTTGGAGGCTTTGAGAAGTGACTCCAAGTTGCTTAGGAATGTGACAATATTTAGGAGATGGTTTAGGCTAATTGGGAATGGTTAGAAGAACTTAGAAAGTGGTTAGAAGAGTCTAGAAGGGGATTTAGGATTGTAATTGGGTTTGGTGGGTGAGGGAAAATAGGATTTAATTAAAATAAAATTAATTTATTTCAATTGTGGTTGCAACTTGCATTTGTAGGAGAATGCAAGTGGGGGGGATTTGTTTATTGATTTCAATAAATATTTATTTATTTATTTAAAAGAGAAAAGGGGCTAAATTAAATAAATATGTTTTATTCATTTAATTGGTTTAGAGGTGTGGTTTAATGAATTAATTTAAATAAATTGAATAATTTATTTAATTAATAAAAGAAGAGTGTAAGGATGAATTAATTAAATATTAATTTAATTAACTGATTATTGATGTTTAAATAATCAAATAAATAGTAAATATTCATTTAATTAAGTGGACAAATTTATGTGATTACATTTGCCCCTCTTTGAGATGGTGTAGTTTATCACGTCGTTTCAAAGAAAGAAAAATAGGCGTAAAGAAATATGCCCCATAAATGTTAATTTAGTGGGTGGTATGCCCCCTTGAGAGATGGGCTAAAAATTTGTAAAAAATCGGGCGATCTCTCAAAAAAGAATGAGAAGTGGAAGGGAGGTGGAATAGAAGAAATTTGCAATGATGGTGAAAGAGTGGAAGAAATCAGTGTGAAATGGAGAAACAACAAGCCAGTGAGTACCATTAGGTCATGCAAGAGATATGGTGCAAATGTGGTGTTTGTAGTGTGTGCTTTTGATTGATACTATACAATTGATCAAAATTGGTTGGACAATTTGGTGCACTCGGTTGAATTGCCCTGGTCAAGTCAAAGCGTGACAGTTGATGTCAGTTGTTTGCTTGGATAGGATAAAGTCTGAGTAAGTGAACCAAAGTAACCTGTTGTGACTTAGACAATTGATGTAATTGCATGATGAAGTCAAGTTATCTAAAGCAAAATACTAGTTGAGACTGAGATAATTGATGTAATTATTTATTTTGATTGTGTTTGATTGGTTGATAAATTGATAGTGTTTGCGTTGTAGGTTTTTTGTGGTGAATCATAGCAGCCCCGTTGAGACTAGGTCATTGCGATAAATGCCTGTTGTAGTCTAGGTTTGCCATGATTGATTACCTATTGAGACCCAAAGATACTTGATCAAAGTATGTGTTGATAGTCTAGGTGTGTGTGAGTCGATGTTCCTATGTAGACAGAATAACTTGCATGGCTCATAGGATGACTTAGGATGGGAAGCGCAACTCCTCCTGAAAGAGATGGATGATGATGAACATGGCTTGATTGGTTTGATTACGATGATGACTTGGATAGGGAGGGTGAGGGGGGAATGATTCAATGTATGACAAAAGGTATGGAGGACCTAGGACTCAATCCTCTGGAAGAAGATCGAAAAAAATTGAGTATGCATTGTCATTACTATGTATGAATGATATGCAACTATATGGATGTATGGATGGATGGAATGCAATAGAATGCAGTATATACAGATGAGATGGAATGATGATCCATCATGCTTTATTTTTCATCATTGAGCATGGTAGTATCAATCTTGGACGAGGCAGTAGGAGCCAAGTTTTGAGCATTGTACCTATAAGCAAGCAGAATAGATAAAGAATATGGACCCTCCATTTGGGTTCATGTGTAGATGGTCGAGGTATATGCTATAGTCAGTAAGCCATAGTGATCCATGACTAGAGTTTTTCATATGATCACGTATCTTAGTGAACTTCCCACGTAGACACCATTAGTACATGCCCCAGAACTTCATTGGAACAAATCGCAGACAATAAAACAAAATTATACTTAGGAACCATCTCGGCTACTCTAATCAGTTGTGGATATCCCAGAGTAGCATAGGAACCTTATATAAATGAATAAATAACTAACAAATCGACCAAGTGTCATGCTTTGTGAAGTGTACCTGTACCTGCAACCACAATGCACTCAATAAATCATTATAAGCAATGGTTAGAAAATTGAAACAATGGAAGACAAAACCATAGCTAATCGACTTATTGCCTCCTAGTAAATGTGAGTATGAATTTTGCTCTCAGATCTTAGTATGCAAATTCCAATGACTTGACTACACTTAGATGGAGGATTTGAATGCTAAAAATGCATGATCTAGCAAGAATAGCATGATTGATCTAGAAAATGAACTAAAATGAAGATGCAATTAAACTAAAATGAGCATGATAACATTGCTAAGAAATGATAAACTAGAAGCTAGATGCCTATAATAACAATGCAAATGATGAAATCAAATTGGAACCCTTATTGCTCCAAAATGAGGTCTATTTATAGGATTTCCCAAGGCTAGGGGTGAGTTGGCATGAATCAACAGTTGAGATTGATCTGAAGATATCAACGGTTAAATTGGAGGAAGTTGGCAAAGGGAGTTGGATTAAAGGGAACACTTAGTGACAATTGTCACAAAGGTTCTAGAAGATGTTGGATGAAAGGGGAGAAGGTGGTAGGTAGAATGGGTTAGGTTTAGGAGTGGTTAGGTTTAGGAGAATTTGAATTTAGAAATTCAAATATTAGGAAAATGACTAATCAGTTTCAACAACTCATGAATTTGAATTGTTTTAATTAATTAGGAGTTGGAAGAAATGATTTTGGTGGAGGGAATTAATTAATTTGAATTAATTAATTAAAGGGGTGAAATGAAATGAACCTATTTAATAAATCCTTAGATTTATTAATAAGTAGATGAATAAGAGGTTTAATCAAATTGCTTAGTGAATTCAATTAAATTGGGGAGGAGAGATTAATTAAATAATTGCTTATTTAATTAATTATCTTCAGACCATTTTTAGGTGTATACATTTTGCCCCTCTTTGAAGCGAGGTGTGATGACACATTGATTCAAAGAATAATCTCATTTTGATGATGGTATTGATTTGATAGGAAGCCCCATCTCTTGATTGCTAAATTCCAGTATAATGATGCCCCCTCAGGAGATCAATTGAGATAATTAATCTTTGGAGTTTTTGCGAGATTGATATCCCGATAGATTTGATTTGATTTTTGCAACTGTTGTTTGATGAAAATGCGAGTTCTTTGATTAACTTGATTGCCGAGATTGGTAAGATTGAAAAATCTTGATTGATTTGTTTCAGTCTGGTTTCAGGAAGGATTCACCCTGTATAAGACATGGATGATCATAACGTCTGGTTTTAGGAAGGATTCATCCTATATAAGACATTGATGATCACGTCTGGTTTCAGGAAGGATACATCTTGTATAAGATGTGATAGAATTGATAAGGTTTGATTGATTGATTTGATTTGATAAGGTTGATTAGATAAAGAACTGACAGTTTGTTGATATCAGTTGCAGAAATTTTTGGATATGCTGATGTTGATGTATTTGAGGGAGATAGCATAAGATTTTTGCTGAGTTGACAATATCTAGAGAGATATGAGTTATTCTGATTATGTATACACCTGTGATGATACTTTGATGATTCCTGCAATAGAGTTAGCCTTGGATAAAAGGAGCGTTTGGGATCCATGCAAGCTAAAATGCAAATGAAATGCAAAACTATGACTGAACCAGTCACTAGATTATTTTGCATTTTTGTCATCATTGAGCTTTTGAAATGTTGGAAGTGAGTGCAAACATCAATGGTATAATTAAACCATGATGACCTGAGCATCGAGGTATGATTGAACCGAGATGACCTGAGTGTTGTTTGTGTTAAACAGGCAGTATTAATCATTTCAATACGCAAATTGGAAATGTCTTTAATGATACTTAGATGATCATGTCAAGAAACAAATTTGCACATATTAATGATTAATTTTCAGACAACAGACAAGAAAAATATCATGTTTCTTCCTTGTTCCTCTAGTCAATGACATCCCAGAGTCACTCAGAAATCATGATAGCGAAAAGCAATATAGAAAAGTTGAACAACCATGTTATAATTAATCATTCAAAAAGATATTATCCACTGAAAAGTGTGTGATGTGCTTAGATTGATTTTTGTGATAGCTTGATAGTTGATAGTTTGATCTTGTGTTCAATGTTGGATGTGTCTTAGTTTTCGCTTGATAAGATTTGTCTAACTGTTTGTTCTACTTGTTTGATTAAGCTCAAAATTGATCAAAAGTTTGCCCCTAGCTAGGTGTAAGATTTTGCCCCAAGCCTAGAAACAAAGTCGTTATGATATATCCAATGATCCAAACCATGGTAAGAAGCCACCTGGGATGCTTGCGTATGTATAAAGGCTTCATGATGATCAGCACTGATGGAAAATGAATGCAAGCGGAAAAATGCATGAACTAATAGATGGAAGAGCTAGCCGATAGATAGCGCCTATTTGCCAGGTTTTCACCATCTGTTTTTATTGCACTTTTTCTGATATTTGATTTTTTTGGATTTTCTGCTTTTTCACTTTTTAGGATTTTTCTGATTTTTCACTGTTTTTTGATTTTTCTGATTTTTCACTGTTTTTTTATTTTTCTGATTTTTCACTGTTTTTTTATTTTTCTGATTTTTCACTGTTTTTTTATTTTTCTGATTTTTTAGACATAGAACCTCTTCAGGTGCATGCTATTGATAGGTTCCTCGAGCGGATCTCCATCATGTGTTGATAGCTGATATGCTTTTGATCCATATACAAGAGAGAATGGTGTGGCACCTATCGGTGTGCGAATACTAGTGCGGTAGGCCCATAGAGTAGGATTCAGTTGAATATGCCAATCTTTCCCAGCATCATTCACTGTCTTTTTAAGAATTTTTAGGATAGTTTTGTTAGATTCTTCTGCCTGCCCATTTCCCTGTGGATAATACGGTGTGGAGAATCTGTGCTGGATTTTGAACTTCTCACATAGCTCTTGTACATCTTGATTCTTGAATGGTCGCCCATTATCAGTGATAATGGTCATTGGTATTCCATAGCGACAGATGATATAGTTCAAGATAAATGCAGCAATTTGTTTTCCTATGATATTGATGAGAGGTACAACTTCAATCCATTTTGTGAAATATTCAGTAGCTACTAGGATGAAATTATGTCCATTAGATGAGGAAGGATTTATCTTTCCTACTAGATCAAGTCCCCATTGACAAAAAGGCCAAGATGTTGCTAAAGCATGTAGTTCTTGTGCTAGTGCGTAGATCAAGTTCCCATGGATTTGACATTGTTTGCATGTTCTTGCTATTTTAAAAGAATCCCGTTCCATAGTCGGCCAATAGTAGCCCAAGCATATGAGTTTTTTCGAAAGGGTAAGACCACTTGAATGAGTGCCACAAATGTCGTTATGGACTTCATGTAAGGCCTTCTCAGATTCTTCTTGTTCAAGACATCTCAAGAGAGTATCGTCTAGACCTCGTTTATATAGGGTATCTACAATGAGAGTATAATGGGAGGATTGGCGAATAAAATTTCTCTTTTGATTTTTCAATAAGTCAGGAGGTAAGATGTTATCTTTCAGGTATGTGTAAGTTTGGCCGTAGCGAGAGGAATTGTGTCCAATGTGTTGACAGATGGTTTTAGAATCATGACAATTATAGGCAGGATTAAACAACTCTTCAACCAGGAATTCATAACGCTCTTGATTTTCCTATGTCTGCAATAGAGAAGCAAGTGTAGCCATGGCATCAGCTGCTTTGTTGTCATTTCTGGGGATCTGTTCAAAAGTTATTTCTATAAAGTGTTTCTTGAAATCATCCACCATCTTTTTGTAAGGCGTGAGTTTGTCATCTATGGTTTGATAGTCATCATTGATTTGATTGATGACAAGCCGAGAGTCTCCAAAGACTTGAAGTTGTGTTATATTCCATTCTACAACCATTTTGATGAATAGAATGCCTGATTCTAATTTATGTTGTGTTCCTTTATTGATGCTTGCTCTTGATCCATGATGTATTCCTTTAGTGATGCTTTCTCTCGATCCATGATGTATTCCTTTAGTGATGCTTTCTCTCAATCCATGATGTATTCCATTATTGATGTCTGCTCTTGGACTGATATTTGGGTGATGTATTGTAAGATATGGATTGAACCCTAGAATGTCTGTATATGACCAGGTAAAGTTGACTTGCCATCTTTCGAATGGTTCAAAATATTTCTGCCTTGCTGGTTTTGATAAAGAGATTGTTGCTGTTGGATGTAGATCAGTTGTGCCAATGATAGTTGCCTTTGCTAGTGCTACTATGATAGATAACTTCTCTTGATAAGATTTAGGCAAGGTGTCAAAGCTCCCATCTTCCAGCACCTCAAGGAGGTTTTCACCGTTACATACATCCTTTATTTTTACTTTTTCTTGGTCTAATGTTGCCAAGAAATGGTTTTCAGCATTAGACCTGATATTATTTTCTTGATTTTCACTTTTGCAACTAGGAGATTTGACATCCATTTGACTCAAAGATACGTTAGCGGAATCCCTGGTAAAAGTTGTTGCGGGTTTGATTTCATCAAGATATAAGGATATGGCATGGTCATTAAGTAAGTTATCAATGTTAGTATGTCCTTCATTTTCCCAGCCCATAGGTTCAGGATAGCTTAAGGATAAAGGATGTTCAGTTTCAATAGCTTCAAAGATATTAGGGGTCATGATAGAGAAGTCAGAGCTTTCAGTATGCATGTTGATGTCTAGAATGGTACTCTCGTCAGAATGACCTCGCATAAGAAAATCTTGATCGTCCTTAGTTAAGTCCATGTCAGTTGAATATGATTCTGATTCAAGTAGGCTAGTTCCTAACGTTTGTTCTGCATACGTGTGAACTACATCGACTACTATATCTTCTTCTTCTTCATCCCTCTCAATTTGAAGTTTCTCTTGTTTGTTTTTCCATGATAGCAAATATTCTCTGTTTCCTTGATCTTTCAGCTGCATTTGTTTTTCCATGTTTGACAAAATTGATTCAAATGATTGTTCCTTTGATTGTGTGCTTGAAGGTGCTGCCTCTTTGTTATGTAAAACTGATTTTTGATTATTACAACACTGCATTGGATTTGATTCTGTTGATATTGCGATTTCCTATCCATTGTATGGAAATTGGACACATTGATGATATGTTGATGTAATAGCTTGTATGTCCTGAATCCATGGTCTCCCCAAGAGTATATTGTATGGTAGGTTCACATCTAGAACTTGGCATGTTATGTGCTTCTGCAAAGGTCCCATTGTGATGGGTAATATCACCATTCCTTTAGATGAATGTTCTTCTTCATCATGTGATTTGATTTTGATCTTTTTCCTGGGATCAACTATATCTTTTGAATAGCCTAGAGCACGGACAAGATTCATAGAGCAAATGTTCAAGCTAGCTCACCCATCTATTAGGAGACATTTAACAAGCATTCTATGAATGAGGAATTCAATTTGCAAGGAAGTGTTATGGGGATTTTGCAATGAATTAATTCTTGGATATGAAGGAGATGAGCTTTGAATAGGATCCTCTGAAATAGGCTTGATGGCAATTTTGGATATCCCTTGGGGAACTTCAGCTTTGGATGCATTATTTGGCAAGGATGCTATGGAAGGTTCTTTCAAGCTTTCAAGAGGTGTAGGAATAGATGCCTTTGGAGAGTCATTTTGCTTATGGATGGATGGATCATTGTTAGATATTGGTGCATGATTTTGATCTTCTTTAGCCAAATCCTTTAGGGATCTCTTTAAGAGATGCATAAAAGAGCCACCTTTCTTTTGAGATGTGTTTGAATCCTTGTGAGGTTTTAACATAGTTGGATTATGATCTTGAACTTGTTTGATTTCTCTGATATGTTGGCTTGTCATGTTTTCTTCTTGTGTTTTGCTTTGGTATGTCATGTCGATATGATCTTCAGCTATTTCAAATGTTTTAGCGATCTTATGTCTCTGCTCTCTTGTTAATTGTGTTTGATATTGTGCTAAAATTTGATTGTTTAAAGGTTGTTTTGGTAAGTGATCAATAGTTAATTTCAAGGCCATAGAGTGATATGACACTAAAAGAGGATTCAAGTGTTTAAAGGTTTGCAAGTTTTTCGATCTTCAGTTTAGGAGTGCAATGGTGATGATTGATAAGAACCAAGTCCAGTAGGAACGATATATCCTACGATGTGGGACGAAGTTATCTTGACCAAATGTTTCAGTTTCGTGATAAAGGATGATTGATCCTGATGAGAAACTATGTTTGAGTGATCAATTTATCAAAGAGGGTGGTAATGCACTTTGAGATGTTTAGATCTTGAACTTGTTGGGGGTGAACACTTTGAAAATCTTGAGGTGTATATTTTCTAGAGTTTGATTTTGACGAGTGATAACTTGACCAAGCAAACCAAGAAGACAATTTAAGCACAGATTGATAGATAATAGGTGTTTATTCTTACTGCAAATTGATCAGGCAGAAATGATAAATCTAAAATAGGCATGTAAGACATAGTTCTGGACTAACAAATGCAGAGTTTCATATGACATAAGATTCAGCTTAGGATGACAAGAGATACAAAATAGAATGACAAGCTAGTGACTTCATGTGAACATCAGTTTTTCGTACGACATAGAACCTTGACTCGTACGACAGAAGATCCAGCAATACGACAGAGACTCCTGACTCGCACGATAAAGGATCAAAAAATATGACAGAGACTTCTGACTCGTATGACAGGTATTTGAGCAGTGATAAAAATTGTTTGCTTGTTTGAGTTTTGATCACTAAATTTTGATATTTTACTTTGGTTTTCCAGTTTTAAGTGTCTGATTTTGCAATTTAGGGATGAATACACAGCAAACACACAATGTGATAAATGACTCCAATCAAGCTAAACCCTAAGGAAGTTGGCTAAGAATGAAAACCTTTGCTTGCTGACTTAGGTACACACCCAATAGCTAATCAGAGTACGGCTGCTGAGTCTCACGCAATGGATTCTCAATGCCATATTATCCGACTCCAAATGCTAATGGGGGCACGATATGGCAAGTGTCTTGGGAGAGTTACTATCTCTCTTGCACAAAGATTATCACCCTTTCGAAGGTGAATCGGGTAGCTTCTATTTTAGCCGGCATTAATAAGGGATTCGTTCGGCGCGTCGAGGTATAAACTCAATTAAGAGGTCTCCTAGCCTTGAAAACCAAGGTTTGATATACTCGAAGGTACAGAGGAGAGCTATTCCCAAGCACTGTCATTGCTTTTATTTTCATCAAAAACACATTTATTTTATAGTGGGTTGGATTACTTGGCGTTAGCCATTCCCACTTAGGTCATTCCCCTCTCACTGACCTTAATGGCTAAGAGTTAATAACTCCTCGGGAGGGCAGGCTTGCTAAAGAGATGCACTAATGAAAGCAAAAAAGATGAGTCTAGCTTTCTGATCACCTAAGAAAGGTGAGAGCATACTCACCTATCATCAAAGACACACAAGACATGATAGTTCATTTCTTTAAGCCCAAATTGAAATGTGCCTAAAAATCTTAAAGAATACACAAAGTTTTTTTTTTTGGCTGAATCCTTAGGCAACCTGCAAAATAGATCCATTAGTAGTCATGATTGTGTTTTGAATTTGTCTTTGACAAGTGTATCTTTGACAAGCGTCCTGCATAACTCGTTAGGCTACCAAAAAACTCTCATAAACCAGTCAGGGTTAGTGTTATAAAATCTCAAATTAGAATCAGAAAAACCTAACTTGCAGTTTATCAAAAATCACAGATACAGAGACTCGTACGACATGATATGAAGCTTAGAACAAAAAAATTCACAAGACCATACGAAAAATCAGAAATTTCATTTAAAAAGCAGTATTTCGTACGACAGAAGATTCTGTGTAGTACTACAAAAGATGTTGTGTAGTGCGACAAACGATTCTGTGTAGTACTACAAAAGATTTTGTGTAGTACTAGAAAAGATTCTGTGTAGTACTACAAAAGATTAGGTGTAGTACTACAAAATATTCTATGTAGTACGACAAAAGATTAGGTGTAGTACTACAAAAGATTCTATGTAGTACGACATAGGAATGAGCTAGCACGAATCAGGAAATACTAAGGTAGAAATTCGTATGAAAAGGATTTATACCTCATACGACAAGGAAAATGGGCTCGTACGAGTCAAGATGAGGTGTCGTCCGAGACTAAAAGGAAGTTCGTATGAGCTAGAAATGCAACTCGTATGACAATCTGATTCTGATCTGGCAGAGATGAAGTTTGAGGAAGCTTGGGAGGCTGAAAATGATGATTTCAGCCCCACGGTGGGCGCCAAAATGTCGTGCTTTGTGAAGTGTACCTGTACCTGCAACCACAATGCACTCAATAAATCATTACAAGCAATGCTTAGAAAATTGAAACAATGGAAGACAAAACCATAGCTAATCGACGTATTGCCTCCTAGTAAATGCGAGTATGAATTTTGCTCTCAGATCTTAGTATGCAAATTCCAGTGACTTGACTACACTTAGATGGAGGATTTGAATGCTGAAAATGCATGATCTAGCAAGAATAGCATGATTAAGCTATATGAATTCATGATTGATCTAGAAAATGAACTAAAATGAAGATGCAATTAAACTAAAATGAGCATGATAACATTGCTAAGAAATGATAAACTAGAAGCTAGATGCCTATAATAACAATGCAAATGATGAAATCAAATTGGGACCCTTATTGCTCCAAAATGAGGTCTATTTATAGGATTTCCCAAGGCTAGGGGTGAGTTGGCATGAATCAACGGTTGAGATTGATCTGAAGATATCAATGGTTAAATTGGAGGAAGTTGGCAAAGGGAGTTGGATTAAAGGGAACACTTAGTGACAATTGTCACAAAGGTTCTAGAAGATGTTGGATGAAAGGGGAGAAGGTGGTAGGTAGAATGGGTTAGGTTTAGGAGTGGTTAGGTTTAGGAGAATTTGAATTTAGAAATTCAAATATTAGGAAAATGACTAATCAGTTTCAACAACTCATGAATTTGAATTGTTTTAATTAATCAGGAGTTGGAAGAAATGATTTTGGTGGAGGGAATTAATTAATTTGAATTAATTAATTAAAGGGGTGAAATGAAATGAACCTATTTAATAAATCCTTAGATTTATTAATAAGTAGATGAATAAGAGATTTAATCAAATTGCTTAGTGAATTCAATTAAATTGGGGAGGAGAGATTAATTAAATAATTGCTTATTTAATTAATTATCTTTAGACCATTTTTAGGTGTATACACCAAGTACTTGATAGCTTAAAAAAAAATTTCTTGTCAAAGAAAATGTTATCATGTCTTTGTGTTGGTAAGGAAGGGTGCATCCTTGTTAAGACACTTGTGTGTACCTGTGTTGATTGTTTGGTTGATTTGATAAGTGATCATCATTTGAGTAGCTCAAAATGATTGTTTTATGTCTATTGCAATGCATACGTGCAAAGGTTTATTATGCGTTGCCATGTTTTTTATTATTTTTGATGTTTTATGATATTTTTGAATTTTGTGAGTGTTTTTTAATGTTTTTGGATATTTGGTGAGTGTTTTTTAATGTTTTTGGTATTATTTCCAGACAGTTTTCAATGAAGAACTCAATGAATCACAAGTAATGTAGAATCCACTTCCATCAATAGGTTAAGAGCATTGCCCCCAGTTCTTAGACATTACTATGAAAAGCAAAATGCATGACGCATGAAGTACTAATCCTAATTCAGATCAATAACAAGCCATGGTTTGACTGATGGATGAATGGATGCAATGAATGTGATCACAACAAGTCTGAAAGATAATGGAGCCATTGCCTTTACGAATCGTGCCTGTTTGCCATGTTTTCACCATTGCACTTACCCAAGGTGCCACTAGAGTGGTTGTTCACCATTTGGATGAATGATTTTTCTTTACTATTTTTTGATTTTTTTTGTATTTTCTTCAAGACATTTTTCTGAATGTTTTTGGTGTTTTTATAGTATGTATTGGAGCCTGATGCTCTGTACAACTTATGTATGAAACCGTTTGAGGTGCATGTTTTTTGATCGGATCTACTAGCGATTCTCCTTCTAAAGTAGCCAACTGATATGCCCCAAATCCAAATACAACAGTGATAACATATGGACCCAGCTAGTTTGATTCAAACTTTCCCCGATGTTCTCTATTTGGTTGGTTATGAGGATTCTCTCTGAGAATGAGATCACCTACCTCAAATGTACGAGGTTTAACCTGATGATTATAGCTTCTGCTCATGCGTTGTTGATAGGATTTGAGGTGGTTGTATGCAACTTGTATCCTTTCATCAAGTAGTTCCAAGTCTTGAAGATGAGAGACTCAGTATGCTTCATCATCTATCGGATTGTGCAAGGAAACCCGTAGAGATGGTATCTCAATCTCAATAGGAAGGAAGGATTTTGCGCCATAGACTAATGAGTAGGGAGTTGCACCTATAGGGGTTCGAATGCTAGTTCAATATGCCCATAGTGTCAATCATGTCCAACATCATTGACTGTCAATTATCTCCAACATCATTGACTGTCTTCTTGAAGATTATCAATATATTTTTGTTCAATGCTTTGGCCTAACCATTGCCTTGTGGGTAATAGGGAGTGGAAAAGTGGTGTTGGATGTGAAACTTCTCACAGAACTTATAGACATCCTAATTTTTTAAAGGAAGCCCATTATCTGTGATGATGGACATGCGTACACCATACCAAAAGATGATGTAATTAAGGATGAATGAGGCGATCTTCTTTCCAGTGACTTGGGTAAGTGGAATGACTTTGATCCAGTTTGTGAAGTATTCGGTGGCGGTAATGATAAATTTGTGGCCATTGGATGAAGATGGATGAATTTTACCCACAAGGTCAAGTCCCCATTGAAAAAAGGGCCATGGTGTTCTGATTGGTTGCAATTATTGTGCTGGTGCATGTATCAAGTCTCTGTGAACTTGGCACTTCTTGCATTTTCTGACAAAATTGTAGGAGTCTTTTTCCATGGATGGCCAATAGTATCCAGCTCACATAATTTTCTTGGCTAGTGAAGGACCGCTTGAGTGAGTCCCACAAATTCCTTCATGTACCTCTTCCAAGACCTTTGTTGTCTCATCATATTCCAAACATTGAAGGAGAGTACCATCAAGAATGTGTCGGTATAGGGTTTCAACAATGATGGTGTATCGAGTGGTTTGTTGAATGAAGGTTTTGCATTGGTTATTCGATTGGTTGGGAGGAAGTGTGTGATCATGTAGGTAGGTGTATAACTCATCATACCATGGGGAATTAGAACTACTAAGGTGACATATCATCTTAGATTCAGGGATATCATATACAGGAATCCAAAGTTGTTCTACCAAGAACTCATAGCATGTTGAAATGTGGAAGATCTAGGAGAGATGCAATTGTGGCCATGGCGTCAACAACTTGATTCTGATCTCTAGGTATCTGCTCAAAGGTGATAGTTGTAAATGATGCTTTTAAAATATCCACCATTTGGTTGTATGACATAAGCTTATTATCCTTGATCTAATATTCATCTATGACTTGTCGGATGACTAGTTGGGAGTCACCATATACCTATATCTCTTTTAGTTTCCATTGTATGGCTAATCTGAGTCATGTGATCAACGCCTCATATTCTGATATGTTGTTTGCACATGGAAAAGTTAGCCTGTAAGACTTTGGGATGTTGTTACCTTGAGGTGTGATAAACAGAATGCCTACCCCCAAGCCATGTCTAGTATATGATCCATCAAAGTATAACTGCCAAGGTTGTGTTGTTGTGATCATAAAGATCTCTTCATCTAGGAAGTTAGAAACAAGAGGATGATCGTCTTTTGGTGGTGCATCAACCAACTGATCTGCAATAGCTTGGTCATTGATAGCCTTATGGTCCACATACTCAATGTCAAATTCACTCATAATCATCAGCCATTTGGCTAAGCGGCCTGTCAATGCTGCTTTGCTGAGTAGGTACTTTAGTGGATCGATCTTTGCAATGAGTTGTGCCTTATGTGTCAACATGTAGTGCCTTAATTTGGTGACTGCCAAGATTACTGCTAGGCAAGCTCGCTCAATAGGTGTATAATTGAGTTCATAGCCAACTAGTGTGTGAGAGATGTAGTAAACTGCACACTCTTTCCCTTTTGCATTGTGTTGTGCCAGCAGTACTCCTAATGTTGTGGTTGTAGCTGAGATATATAACAAGAGAGGTCTAACTAGATCTGGTGGGATCAACAATGGTGTATTCATGAGATAGTCCTTAAGCATCTGGAATGATTGCTAGTATCTGGCATCCCATTGAAAGCAGTTGTTTTTGTGTAATAGATGCATGAAGGGATGACACTCGTCTGCCAGTTGTGTAATGAATCTCTAAATTGATTGTATGTGCCCTTGTAATGTCCTTAACTAAATGTTTTCTTCAGAGGTGGCATGCCCATAATTGTTTTGACTTTTTCCAAATCGACCTCAATTCCTTTGCTTGAGACAATGTATCCTAGAATCTTCCCTGAGGTTACTCCAAAGACACATTTCTTGGGATTAAGTCATACATGATATTTCTCTAATCTGTCAAATATTTTATCTAATATGGCAAGATGACCTTCTCTTGTTAATGATTTTTCTAGTAAGTCATCAACATAATCCTCCATTATGGTATGCCTCATATCATGAAATATGGTGGTCATAGCTCTTTGATAGGTTGCCCCTGCATTTTTTAGACCAAATGGCATCACATTCCAAAAGTATGTTCCCCATTGGCATGTGAAGGAAGTTTTATGTTGATCTTCTGGAGCAATCTTTATCTCGTTGTACCCTGAAAAATCCATCCATTAGAGAAAGCATGGCATATCCTACAATTAGGTCCACGATCATGTCAATGTTTGGTAGGGGGAAGTCATCCTTAGGACATGCCTTGTTTAGATCTTTGATATCTATATAGATATGGATGCCCCCATTAGGCTTGCCGATAGGTACAATGTTGGAGATCCACTCTATGTAATCATTTAGTCTAATAAAACTAACATCTAGGAGTTTCTTAAGTTCTTCTTTGACTAGTACAACAATCTGGGGGTGCATCTTGTGAAGCTTTTGTTTGACAGGTTTAGCCCCTTTTGCCATAGTGAGGTGATGCATGACCAAATATGGATCAAGACCAGGTATGTCTGCATATCACCATATGAAGTTGATTTGACGCTTCTAGAAGAATTCTACAAATTTAGGTTATTCCTATGGAGTTAAAAGAGATGCCAAATGTATTTGGTGAGGAGTCTTAGGGGTCCCCACATTGAATTCTTTTGTTTCCTGGATTAGGATTATCGATCTCTCCTAATTTGTATTAGAGGGGAGGATGTCAAACCTTTCATCCATAGGTGCCTCAGAGAGGTTTTCACCATTGGATACACTCTTTCTTTTTACTTTTTTGGGATCAAACAATGCCACAGTGTGGTTTTCACTGGAAGATCCATGTTTTATTGTGATACTTTTATAGCTGAAAGGTTTGGCATCCACCCCAAAGTATGTTGCACTATTAAGTTCGATGGTGAATATAGCTTTGTGATCCTCGCTTGGTATTTTATCCTATAGTTCCAAAAAGTCAATGATCGCCTCATCATTTTGGAATTGGTCAAGGCATGGGGGATTAGGTTGGTTCCATTTGATGAATTTAGGATGGATAATGGGAATTACCTCATCAATTAGGTTAAGTTCATGAGATGCGTCAGTGAGGTTTAAGACATTATGGTTAAGGTCATTGATGGTACTCTCCCTATCATAATTAGGTGTAGGATGTGATGTATGTTAGGATTCCCAAAGATACTGAGAGGGTAGTGAATCAGTATCTATCTAGTTGACAGATTTTTTGACCTTATTAAATATTTTGCATTCCAAAACAATTTACCAGTAAACAAGAATTAATGTAGTAAATATGAACAATAAAGACAACATAGAAAGTACACCATAACACAATATTTATAGCGAGGAATCCCAGTGTGGGAAAAACCTCAGTGGGATTTGTGACCCACAATATTCACTCACTGGCCAATGAATGGATATTACTTACAATAGGGGCTTGGACATGCAAGAAGGCCAACTGCCTAAAGCTCACTGCTCAAATACAAAAGGAAGTCTCACTGACTTACAAAATGGATTATGAAAATCCAATATGATGTACTGCTATAAAAAGAATCTTCTATGCCAGGTTCAGTACCGGTTGAAGCTCATACAATAACCATAAACCCTTCTACAAGATCTACCTTAGTATTCACTCTACATATCCATCCTATCTATCCTCTATGTTGTGTCGCACAAAATGATCTACAAGATCTCATACTTATATATGAGTCTTATTACAATATGCCATGTCAGCTTACAAAAGGATATTACAATTAAATACAATATACAATATCAAAATCATGTCGGCTAGCATGTCGGTAAACATCCTTGTCACTACCAGTGAACTATCTGTCAATGTAGAGTCTATCGGTGCCGATGCCTGCCAGTGCTATAAGATTGCAAGGTTGCCATCAATGACAATACCTTCAATCACCTACAATTCTCATTGGAGTGTGTAATACCAATAGTCTCCCCCTTTGGCATTGATGGCAACACTCATGAGAAAAATTCAAAATTGTGTCCAAAAATTGAAGTCCAAAAATATTACCAGAACTGTGTGCTCCCCCTAAGCAAATGATCTCTAAGTTATTGGATTTTTCTCTTCTCTACTACTCCCACTTTGACATCAATGACAAAGGATGACAAAATGTCAATGAGGGCAGTGTTCAGCTAGAACCTTGTAACCAGTTGGTTACAATCTGGAATAGGTCTGCTAATACCAAATTCAAGCTTTGAGTGAACCTATTTCTATCCTTTAATGTTGGCTCTGTTCTTTGAATTGTACCAATGAGGTGATGCATTTTCTCTTCCAGTGTCTTCTGTCTCTAAATAAGTGCCTTTGAGATCTCTTTCCTCAAAGAGATGAGGTTATCCAATTTAGGACTGAGTCTGCATTTAAGTTCTTTTGCCTTTCCTTTTATTCTTTCCTTTTCTTTCTCCAATTTCTCAAGTTTCTCCTCAAATCTAGCTATCTCCTATTTGATAACTAATGTTGGTTCTGATGAACCAATGATATTGTCAGCTATATCATTTATTTCTTTTTGTACTTTTATGATCTCCTTATCGATATCCATTGTGAAAAGATTGGTCTTACATGTATCTCTATATAGTTTCTTAAACTCCATAATTTTTTTACTCAATGCCGGTAAGAGGGTGTCAATGTGTCCCATGCACTTCTTTATTGTCTCATCAAAGAAATTCTCCTTTTCTCTGTCCATCTTCTCGTTAAATGTCTCTTCATTTATTTGTTCCATAGTCAGTATATTGTTGGTGATATACTTAAACAATGTGTCTAATTGGCTCAAAGAATGTTTATTGTCTATATTACACTTGGGTGTAATCAATTTAAGAATAGGAATGGTATCATCTATAGCCTTATAAGCTAGTGCAATACAATCAGTAATCTTCTTAATAGAATCTAAAAGTACCTTAGTTACATTTGTTGGTCTGAATTCTATCATGGAAGTACTGGATGACTGACCATTTACCTTAACAATCTCTATGCTACTAGTGTGAATAACCACTTTGCTTGTTTTGACCTCTGGTAGGTTAGTTTGTGTTTGCATTTCAACTAGCAAAGGTTTAGGTTTCTCAGCAGTTGTCGGTGGCATTGTCTCTGTATGTACCTGAAGGTCAACTTGTTTCTCAACTTGTATCTCTATGCTCTCTTCTGCCAGTTTTTTTTATTGTTTCTCAATGGTATCCACTGTCAGTTTCTCTATCTATACCTCTACACTATCCACTACTGGTGACTTAGTAGGTTTCTCTGTATTTTTTGCATGTGTCTCTACCTCAATATTGTCACCCGGTTTCTCAGGAGCAACATCTTTCTTCTTTTCCTCAATACTTTCTTTGTAAACTACAATATTGACCTCCCGAGTGTCTATGTTCATGGTATACAAGATTTTAGACTCAGGATTCGTATCCTCATGTGGAAGTTCCACATCCTCGGTATCTGGTGTTGCATCTGTCTGAATCGGTGGAGTAATAGTAGGTGGTGGTAAATTGTCTGTCACTTTTATATTTGGTAGTCCACCTATTTTGCCTTTTCCTTTTTCCTTATCCTTTTGGTATACCTTAAAAGCTTTAGGTCTTTTGAGCTCTTCTTGTTTCTCCTTCTCCATAAAGAAGATGTCCCATTTATCTATTGTTTCTTCTGATATCTTATTAACTCTGTCGATCATTAGACTTACATGTTGGTGACCACTAGAAAATACTATTCTGTTAGCTTCATTGATCAACTCATCAATTTATTCCACTGATTTAACAGGGTGAACAACTAATAGTTTCTCAATCTTTATTTTCTTGTCTAGTTCCATAATTGCTAACCTTTTAGCATCAAGTCGCCTATATAGGTCACTAGGTAAATCATCTACAACCTCTATCAAAACTTTCTTATAGATGTCGAGGTGTAAAATGATAATATTTTCTATGCTTTCCTTTTCCTCATTGGTAAATGTATCATACAATTTACTAATATCAGACAAGATTCCATCATTAGTTATTTCATTCAGCAAGTTGTCAAGAGGAGGAATAACCTATTTTTCTTTCTCTTTCTTGGTGTCATATTTTTAGCTGGGGGCCTTACTACCTGTTGTTTTTGCCTTGTTGTCTTGGTTTTCTTGGGAGGAGGAGAGGGTACCAGTGAGGGTTTTCTCTTCCTATCAACTCTTTTGAATTTAGTTGGGATTTCACTTTCTAATGAAGTTCCAACCGGTGAGAGGTGAGCTTCTGGTTGTAATCCTTCCAAATCACTTTCCTTTATACCAGTGATATTCATTACATTTTCCTTTATTTCTTTAACCTACTTAGATGCACTTCTGATATATTTCTCTCTTCTCTTCCTTTGTTTCAAAGTTTGTACACCACTCTCTATAGTCTCAGCATTACCAAAAACTTTTTCTTCTGGTTCTCTAGGGGCTTCAAGTAGGGCTTTGGCATATGTTTCAATTATGTTTATATCTGCCTCATATCCCATCTCTATCACCCAAATAGTTCTAGGAAGAAATGCTTCCATCCAGATCTCATCCTTCTTAATCACAAAACAAATTTCTTTCTGATTTGTCAACAATACTCTGAGGTAACCTTTCTCTAGTCTTCATTTTTGTTTTAAAGGCTTGGAAATACTCAGTTATTTTGTTGTCCTTATTTGTTCCCATGTCGGTGAAGATATCCAATAGTTGTTTCCCTACTGGTATATCATAACCAAAGTCTTTTTTGCCTATACCGGGAACTTCTTTTGTAATATATAGCATTAGGCATACAAGAAGATTTCCAAATCTGAAAGTACCTTTCTTATCTCCTTTAATTTTCTTCAGATTATCAATTAATTCATTCTTCAACCATTCACATATATCTATCTTAGCATCATTGTTAACCATATCATATGCACTCTTGATACATAGATTGGAAACTAAGTTTAGTCGGTTAGCATGTGTTGCCTTATATCCTAATATCGTGCTAATGAATCTAACATTTTCATCTTTCACATCATTAACTCTCAAGGATCTACTATCATAGGTTGCACCAGTTAAAGTAATCACTGTGTTTTTTGAAACTTTCTTGGTCTTATCTGGTCTGCTACTTGTGGAAGGTAAGCTAGTCACAGCCTTAACTGCTTCTCTAGTGATCTTATGGATAGATTCTAACCAAAAGAATTCACCATGAACTTTGTTGAGTACAATCCTCACAACCTCCTTAGGAAATTCCAGAATGTCAAGGATTTCCACAAAACCTAGGGTTTCTATTACCTTATGTTTCAGTTTTACAGATCCATTCTCATCACAGATAACATTCTTATACATTTTCATGATTTATTTTGAACGTAGTTCCTCAATGTGGCAATGTATGTAAATTCTAGGGTCTTTTGCATATGCAACTCCTTTAGAGATTTTAGAAAATGCACCTAGGGTATCATCCCATTTTTCTACTTCAAGGATAATCTTGAATACGGGCCTAGGGCATTTAACCACTTCAATAACAGTAGGGTTTGCAATGAATTCAGGAACAAAGGAGGAAGCCATTAATAAATACCTTAATCTGCCTTTTAGGTTTGGATGCTTGAAAGATCTTGCTTCTCTTCTCGCTAAGGATTCCTTTTCTTGGGTTTTTCGCGCTCTTAGGAAATTTGAATGCTCGATGAGTGAAAAAGAGTGAAAACTACTAATTTATAATATCTTTTCCTTCAACAAAAACAATAAATGTCTTCCGATTAAGTGAAATTTAACACATCTACTGGTAAAGAAGAAGTTCATCTTCTCACCATCAACCGAGGGTAAACTTGCATGATTTTCAATTTGTTGCAATACCTCCAAGGATTACTTTTCAATTGGATGAAGAGTCTCATGTCGGTGGAGTGATACTTTGTTCTACCTGTGAAGGAATAGTCTCATCAACATTTTGATCCCTCTTTCTAATCCATTGTTTTGAAAATTCTTTCTTTACCTCTTCTACCTTCTCTTTGCCTTTCAAACTAGGTCCTTTGTTATTTGTCGGTGATACCTTCTACAAAATTTTGCAATATGTCCAATTTTGTTACAAGTATAACAAGTCACATTGTTTTTTTTGAATAGGTTTTCCATATCTTATGTCGGTTTGTGTTCTGCATTGATTAGATAAGTGTCCAAACCTTCCACAAACATAACATCTTACATTCATTCTGTAATTTTCTGAATTGTGAACAATTTTGTTGCATTTGGAACATTGACCGGTGGGTGTATTAGTGTTTTGATAGTTTCTAGATCTACATTGATTTTCTTTATGACCATGCTTGTTATAGTTAAAGCATTTCCCATTAAATTTGTAGGCATTAGGTTGTCTTACTGGTTTGTTGTGACCATGATTGTTTGCAATACCGGAGCTTTCACCAACTTCAAATCCAAGTCCATTAGTGTCTCCATTAGGTTTCTGACTTTTTAGCACATCATCAAGTTCTTCTGAAGTTTTCTTGAATTTCTCTTTGTGTTGATTTGCAGTAGCCAACTCATTTTCCAAAAATTCCTCCTATCTCATAAGTTCAGTTTTATCATGCTCCATGTGAATCAGATTTGTCTTCAACATATCATTTTCATGATTGAGTCTTAGATTTTCATTTCCAGCATCATTGAATCTCCTAGTCAAGTCATATTCATTTTTCATTCTACCTTCAATGTCTTTGCAAAATCTTATAGTCATGTCTTGCATCTCATTCCTCAAGGTCATGTTTTCTTGCCTCATCTTACTTACAAGATCATTAAGAGTTTCCTTTTCATCTTCATCATTTTGTATCTTCTCATGAAGTTATCTTCTTTTGTTTCTAGCAATAGTGAGATTCTCTTGAAGTCCTTGAATGAATTTTTGTGCAGTCCTCAAGTCATCTTCAAGTTTGATAGTCTTCAATTTTTCTGCATCAAAGTCTACAAGAGTTGTTTCCAATTGCTTTCTCAAGTTTTCCATCTGTACCGGTGTCAAAATCTTCCTCAAGCTGTTAGACTTTTGAAAATAGAGGACCAGGCTCTGATACCAATTGTTAGGATTCCCAAAGATACCGAGAGGTGGGGTGAATAAGTATCTAATCGATTGACAGATTTTCTGGCCTTATTAAATATTTTGCATTCCAAATCAATGTACCAGTAAACAAGAATTAATGCAGTAAATATGAACAATAAAGACAACATAGAAAGCACACCATAACACAAGATTGTTGGCGAGGAAACTCGGTGTGGGAAAAACCTCGGTGGGATTTGTGACCCACAATATTCACTCACTGGCCAATGAATGGATATTACTTACAATAGGGGCCTGCACATGCAGGAAGGCCAACTGCCTAAAGCTCACTACTCAAATACAAAAGGAAGTCCCACTGACTTACAAAATGGATTATGAAAATCCAATATGATGTACTACTACAAAAAGCAATTGCTATGTCAGGTTCAGTATCGGTTGAAGCGCATACAATAACCATAAACCCTTCTACAAGATCTACCTTAGTATTCTCTCTACATATCCATCCTATCTATCCGCTATGTTGTGTCACACAAAATGATCTACAAGATCTCATACTTATATATGAGTCTTATTACAACATCCCATGTTGGCTTACAAAAGGATATTACAATTAAATACAATATATAGTAGTTAAAATCCTATCGGCTAGGGTGCTGGTAAACATCCTTGTTACTATCGGTGAACTATCTATCGGTGTAGAGTTTGTTGGTGTTGGTGCTTGCCGGTGAACTATCTGCTGGTGTAGAATATGTTGGTGTTGATGCTTGTCAATGCCCTAAGATTGCAAGGTTTCCATCAATGACAATACCTTCAATCACCTACAATTCTCATTGGAGTGTGTAATCCCAACAACGTAGGGTCTATGGAAGGAGCTTCTAGTTCAGGAACCTAAAAGGTTTTAATTTGTGCCTCTACGTAAACAACAATTTCTTTGTGAGGTGGAGGTGGTGATGTGTCTTTCTCATATGATGTGTATAGATGTACAAAGTCAAATTCCCACTCATGTGAGTCTGTATCTGAGTCTCTTTCTAGTATCCGATTACTATACCGAACCAGGATATCTTTTGAGTTGAACACTGCAGTTATGATCGTCTGATGTACTGCTCGTGATAGAATTGTTCGTATTGTGGGTGCCACTGATGTTGCTGATGGGTTTACCACTTTTGTTGATGATGTTGGGGGTACAGGTACTGCTAATGGTGTTGTTGATGCAGTTGCTTTGATTGGTGGGATGATTGGTGCTGCAGGTAGGATTATTGGCGTTGTAGGTAATATTATCGGTGATGCTAATGGGATTATGGGTTTTGCAGGTATTTTTAGTAGTGTGAGTGGTGTTGTGGATGCTACTGATGGAATTATCAGCCTTGTTGGGGAAGTTGGTGTTGTTCTTGGTGTTGCCAAATAAATCAAGGGTGGCCTCTTTAGAGTATTAGGTTGATATAGAGGTTTGTTGGGTTTCCCTTTGAATTTGAGCTTAGGAAGAGACTCCTTTTGAAAACCTAATCTAGTGTTATCTTTGGGTTTTAACTCTGGTTGTAAGGGATCATTTCATCCTTTCTTACAAGGTCCCAAAGCACTCTGGCCATCATAGCCCATTCTTTGCATGATAGTAAGGCCTTTTTCCATATTTGTCTGTGGGTAGTTTAGCTCGTGGGATGTCTTTGATAGGGTCTTTGTAGATCCATTCTGCTAGGTCCTTATCTTTCGTCTCCTCTTCCTGACTTTTTCCAATGATGAATTGTGCCAAAGTGCATGCTTGCTTGACCAGTGGTGGTTGAAGCAACCTTTGAGGCTTGCCATAAGTTCTAGGAGAAGTGGGTAATTTCCCAACACAAAAGAGTTGGCTTAGATTATATTCCCTAGGACCTTACTCAACCATTTTTATTTTCAACTTCTCTTGGTTTGGTATAGGGGTGATTGAACTAGAAAGAGAGGCTGGAATAACATATGATGTGGATAGGATGGCTTCTCTATTGTTAGGAACAATGATCTCTGGTTGATGCTTAATATTGTTACAATATGCAAATGGATTTGCATCGCCTAGGATTGTGATTTCTACACCGTTATGGGGAAACTTGATACACTGATGATTATATGAAAGAGGAAGGTCCAATACTTGAAAGATGATGTGCCTCACCACTGGGTCCACTCTGATAGGTAACACAATAGCTCCTTTGGAAGAATGTTCCACATCATCATAGGATTTTATGGTTATATTTTTGCGGGGTTCCACTAATTCTATTGCATATCCCAATGTTGTCTTCAAAATCTGATTCCCTTTAACATCCTTAAAATAATATGATTAAATTCGGTGCAGAAGAGACATCAAAGATAAGGAAATTCTCAAGACAACATATGACAAGGTTTGATTGAACCTTCTACACTTCGGACTTACTCAGAGCCCAGGTGGGTATACCTTTGTGAATTGAATTCACACTTTCAAACATAAACCCACAACAAACCAGTCCAGAAAACTAGTGGATCTATTCACCTTGAAATCAACTAAAAACAAAGAATGGAAACTATACTTAAATTCAACATTTTGATCAACAAAACATGCAATAAACCACTTCAATCAATACCAGTGCCTTATCCAAGGTCACAGAGTCATCTAAACTCATATAATACTCCTCAAACAAAACATCTTTATGCGTCCCGATGGCTTGGTTTCTATTAGTCCTTGTATATGCCTGACACCTACAAGAATTTATGCATTCCAAATTAAGCTATGATAATCAAAATTCAAAGTCTCTTCCAAAGAGTTTACTGGTATGAGTGATCCCCGCATCTTTAATTTCCCTCCTAAAGAGAAAAGCTAACGAAGACTTCCACTAAAATTGCTTTGCAATTCCATTCAAAAAGAACAACCTTGGATTATTCAGAATGAAAATAGTAAACAAATTTGTAAACACACTTGAAGAAAACACAAAGCTTCACTCAAAACTGATGGTTTGTATATTGATATTTAGTTCAAGAAATATTACAAGAAATTTTGAGTATTCTCCATTAGACTTAGAAAAGCTCAGATAAATTTCTGCAGCATTTTCTTACAATTCTTTGTGATCCCTTTTCCTCTAGTCCTAGTATCCATTTATAACAACATGGATGCACAAAGCTTTGGACTTCTCGAGGAGAGTTTGTTACAATCATTTCTTTCAAAATAAAGAGGTTACAAGCTTTTCGCAAAAACAGTTACAAGCTCTTTTCGGCCTCTGCAGTTTCTTCAACAAGTTGTTCAGTTGCAACCTCTTCTACCTTTTCAAGGGTGCTCTCCAACTGTTCCGGATCATGGGTGGCATATTTAGTTGTCCACTCACCATACACCTCTTCTATCGGCCATGAGAAATTAATCACTTTATCCTTGGTCTTAGTCAACCTTTCCAAGAATTTCACATTTTGTTGACTTCTGAATTGAGAAAACCATAATGTGACTTAATTTTCTCTATCTCTTGTATTGTCAAAACAAAGAAAGAAGCATCATCTAGATCAATAATTCCTTTAACTCTTGCTAACAATTTAGCTTCTATCTCCTTAAGCCACATTTGTTTGTCCTTTAATTGATCCGGGCTAGCAAAAACTCCTAGGAGCAACTCAAAAACTTGATCAGTGTACTCCTTTTTGCACAAACTAACCTTCCTATCTAGATTATCCACCTCTGCTGCTAATTGTACTAAGACTTTAGCGACATCAAAAGTGGATTTGATGATGGGATTGGCCCTTGCTTCATTGTAGGATACACACATAGACTCTAAATCTTGCTCCCTAGGCCTCCATTTGTCAAAAATAGGTGTCAAAATGGACTTGTCTCTCCTGAGCTCATTCCATATATCCATAATTTTACCTACATTGTTGTAGAGCAATGAGGCATTTATTGTATCTGCAAAACTAGAAATTGTAGCCCTTACTCTCTCCTCATACTTCTTTGCATATAAGGCCTGAGCCTGTTTCAAGTTTTCTAATTCTTGAGGAGTAAATTTAACCATTTGAGAATTGGAGGGTGCTGCAGATGGTGGAAACTCAATGATAGGGCTAGTAGGTGGAGGTCTTGCAGGAGAAGAGGAGATCATCAGTGTTGAAGACTCACCTTGATGGTATTGTCCAGTCAACTAGCTCTGCAACTTGGCAATGATGCTATACTTACCTCTTAACTCCTCCTTGGCATTGTTATAGGCCTTCAAAACTATTTCCAACTTAACTTGGAGGGCCCCTTTCTCTTTAGCTTCCTTCTCTGCTACTGCAACACTAAATTTTGCAGTCTCTAACACAGTGCTAATAGCCTCCACTACCCCTGTACTCTGCACTCTCTTCACCATCATCCCACCAAGGTAAATTGACCCTGGGGTGTCTTTTCTTTTCTTACTCTCATTTCTCTTGAGAGACCTCATGATGAGTGTAGCATTATCCTTATTGAAAGTAATCCCCTCCATGGGTTTAGTCTCTTTTCTCACTGCATCTAGTACTAGGGCCTCTGCTATATCCCATTTGGGTAAAATAAGCACTCCAGCTTGTGCTACCATATCTCTTCCCTACTCAGGGGTGATGGTTTTGAATTCTTCCATCATCTCTTGCTTTATTTCCTCTTCTACCAAGGCTGGATCTTTATTGGGCTGCTCAACCTTTCTCTTTTCACATCTAGCATTATATTTATCTATGTGTTGTTTCCATATAAACTACATAAATGCTTCTGATGTAACAAAATTTTTATCAGCTAAGAAGGCACTTTATCTCAGGATCCCACTCCTGGCATTTGAGTTCAGTGGTAGTGATATCCATTTCAGCAGCAATGGGTTCTTCTAGAATTCCTTCCTCCACTTCATCATAAGTGTAGGCAATTTCTCCTAGGCTACCTAACTGTAGGAGTTGCTCAGCTGCTGCTTGCTCATTTCCTATATGGATAGGGGATTGGGATGGGGAATACAAAGGTGTATCTGATTGTACTTCTTTCCCCACCCTTTGCTTCCTTGGGTTTTCTTGGATGTCAATGACATCTTGTATCTTCCTCTTTCCTTTGGAGGTAGAGGGCTCCCATGTTGTAGGCATTAGCACACTATAACTAGATTTCTTATGCAGTGTATAATCACTAGGAGGGATTGCTTTGCTGAAAGATGACCTACTTAGGATCATTCTTGCCTTCTCAAGGTTGCTTTTAATTACAGCTTCCCACTTCTCCTTTAGGGTCTGCATCATATCTTCAAAACAAACAATCAAAAACTTTATTTTCTCCTCCAGAGGGAAAAAGCTAGACAATGGGTCATAGCTGGCATCAAACTGATGCACAAAATCCAAGGCTTTCTTATAAGCCACCCACTTCTCTTTCCTTAGCTCCTGCTCATCTAGATCAAACTCATTTTTTATGAGGTCTTCAAGAAACTGGAATTGATGAGGCCTACCTTTGCATGCTACCTTCTTTCTAAACATACCATTGAAGAAGTCTTTTGGATCAACACACCTGGACACTACAGTGGACAAATGATAAGGCTTGAGGAAATCCTCAAAGCAATTCTAGCCTCCTTTTGTTATTACAAATTGGTGAGCTATGGTAGTTATAGGGAAAATAGTCCCTTTACCCCTGCCTATGAACTCTGCCTCTTGTAAGCCACCAATTTGTCTAAGGATCTCTATGATTCCCACTTTGAGAGGGACCTGGTAAGGTAGAAAAAAAGGGGTGCCTCTGAAACCAAACACTTTGAAAACTATGGAAACTGGATACAAGTAAATGTCACCCCAGTTATGGACAATTTTTATGTTCTCTGCAAATTCTTTTGGTCTTGTGAATTCCAAAAGAACTTTGGGGATTCTTGGGTTCTCAGAGTAGAGGAGAGTCCTTATCTTGGATGCAAAATATTTATCAAACTTCAAAAAACTGGCATCCTCTCTATCCCATGACAACATAGTACTCCATAATTGTATCGGCATTTTTTCTCCTTCTTTCTCCTTAACAAGGTCCAGTCCACTGGCAAAATAATCACCACCTTTGAAGAGAAAAAGATGCATCAGGAGTGAGTACCATTTGAAAGGCCTATCCACCTTTCCATTCTTGATTCCTATTAACCCTCCATGAATAGCATCAGCAATGAAAGAGGCATAATCAAATGTAATTGCAAGAGAAGGATTCAAAATCTGAGCAATCATTAATAAGTAATGATTTGGCATATTTGCTTTAGCATCTTCTCCCAAAACTTGGCAAAGTGCCCAATACATTCCTTTAACCCTCAAGGTGAACATACTTAATGAAAAGGGCTCTTGTGTGTTGGGTCCTAAAAATGTTAACCCTTCTATCTTCACAAAAAACTCCTTGAGAGGCCCATTCTTGAGATGAATCCTCTGTGCACCATAAATTTGGGCTAACGATGTGAAATTTATAGGTTCTAGAAAATTGGTGAACTCATTAAGCCCAAAAGCTTTCCTAAATTCTTCACCATTAATCTCAACAAGGGTTTTCCCATTTATATCCCGAATGCTTCTTGTGACTAGATCATAGTTGAGCATAATTTGGGTCAATAGATCTATGTCCATAAATACCCCTGGGACTACTAATTTCCCGACATCTAATTCCCAGATACTATTTTGCGGGGTAGGAGAATTTCTCATTCCGAATCCAACTTTAAACAACCCCAACCTAGACAATCCAACCTATGGGTCTCTCAACCAGTTACCCTTGTCATATAGTCCTTCTCCTATCTTTAAACGGGGGGCCTTGGGCACTAATTCTTTTGCCTTTGATGCCTGATTAGTTGACAATGTCAATTGTTCTAAAAAATCATCACAGACACTCCTTTCTGAATAGTTAACTTTGCAAGAAAAATTCTCTTTTAGGAGCAATTTTGAAAATGTAAGAAATGAATACCACTCTTAAACAATTCTGTGACGAATCAATTATCTTATCTAAAACACTACATAGGAATTGCTACATAAGAATACGAGAGAACCTGTTCTTCACTTGAAGGAATTTGCTCTGCAACTGAACCAACTTGCTCTGTACCGAAAGAAAATAACTCTGCATCTACTCTTCTGCAAAATTCTTTAAAAGATATCTTCACCCGGTTGATAGGAAATCAAATATTGTACTCAGGGCCTTAACTACAACATTGATTCCACATGCTTCGGCCGTCCCTTCAAAATTGAATTCATACGAGAATTCGTATTTTTCGCTCCAATGGGTCACAACGTTCCTGCAAGTGTTTCATTTTGCTCTTTCGCAACTTCGCAAAGCATAACTATTAGGCAGCTTGGTCCTACGAAATAGCACCGACCGTTCGATCAAAAGAAACTTGATCGAGCGTTAGATTAACTAACAACTTTGGCTCCGTGCCGGGTCCTGCTTCTCTATTGGCTATATGATACCACGTGGTAGACAACCATTGGCCTTGAAATTTCCTTCACATTCGACTTAACGCTGACCGCATGTCTTTCCTTTATACCACCGGTTCCACCTTGGCGGGCCCACACTTTCTTCTTAGACCACATGTCGTCGGACACGTGGACTGCTCTCATTCACTCTCGCTATTTTGCGGGGTATAAAGAACGAGCATCTTACCCTTGCAAAATAGCGCGGGCCGTCGGATCATCTTTTAAGTTGATCGGCATTTAATCATCTGAAAAGGCTTTCAGGAGGGGTGGGCCTGCTGACTCACTATGAACACCTGGCGTCCAGTCACCTTCGGAGCTGACTTGTCACTTTTTCATTTGCCGAGAAAACCACGGGGCCCCAACAAACTCTTAACAGTTGTATCCTCTAGGGCCGCCATCATGACACATGGATGGCTCTCATTCACTCTTGCTATTTCGCGGGGTATAAAGAACGAGCATCTTACCCTTGCAAAATAGCATGGGCCATCAGATCATCTTTTAAGTTGATTGGCATTTAATCATCTGAAAAGGCTTTCAGGAGGGGTGGGCCCGCTGAATCACTGTGAACACCTGGCGTCCAATCACCTTCAGAGCTGACTTGTCACTTTTTCATTTGCCGAGAGAAAGCCACTGGGCTCTAGTAAATTATTGACAGCTGTACCTGCCAGGTCATCTCCTAACTGCAACCTGACTCACCTCTGGGGCTCGCCTTTTAGCCTTTAATCCTGACCCACTGACTGTTATAACTTACGCCGCATGCCACCATTTTACTCACTATCATCAACTAGCTGGACTGTCTATGTGGCATGCCATGTCATTTTCGCAACTTCACTGGTTTTAAATTACGTGCAACTTCACCTAGCAAAATAACGCGAGTCGTGGATCCACCCACGAGATGCGCACCAGTTACTGGGCCGGATAACTTTAGGAGAAAAACATATGAGGCATAAATTTTTCAATTAATTAACATGACTGCCTAGGCAAACAACAAGGGGAACACTTCCTACGACCCCATGACCTATTACTTAAGTGAATAAAGTAACGAAATATTAGAAACCAGAGGGTTTAAAACAAACACAAGAGGATCTAAAATCAAAAACCCTTAAACCCTTGAGGTATAGAACAAAGCTGAAGCATTTGAAACTGCACCCTATTCAAAATTTCAACAAACCATAGCCAATCATGGGAAAAGAAAAGCCCATTTTTAATCAGTGATAATAGGAAGGTCCAATACTTGAAAGATGATGTGCTTCACCACTGGGTTCACTTTGATAGGTAACACAATAGCTCCTTTGGAAGAATGTTCCACATCATCATAGGATTTTATGGTTATATTTTTGCGGAGGTCCACTGATTCTATTGCATATCCCAATGTTGTGACCAACTATAATGTACATATATTCAAACCGACACCATTGTCAATCAAGACTCACTTGATCCTGTGTTGGTTTACAAATCCTTCAATATGGAGTGAGGCATTATGAGGTTGTTGGAAGGATGTATTGTCGCTTTCAGAGAAAGTGAGACATGGTGATGACCTCAGACTACCAACCATAGCTTGAAATTGATTTGTATTAAGATTGGTAGGGACTGATGCTTCTTGGAGAGCCTGGTCCAAGATATTTTTGTGGGAGGGAAATAGGCATAAGAGCTCTAGCATGGAGATGAGTGCGGGCGTTTTGTCCAATTTTTCCACAAGGTTATACTTCTTGGGGATGGATGTTGTTCCTTGTGGAGCTACTTTAATAATGATCTTGCTACGACGCATAACAACATTGTAGGTAGGGTTTGGATCTTTAATGGTGAGGGTTGCAATTTGTTCATTGGCATCATAGAGGTGATTCAGGGTATAATTATAGTAAGCTTGCATATAATTAGTTGTATTTGTGTTTCACCCTGAGGTGGAAGGACCCCTTTGATCATGTGATGGAAGTGGATTCTTGAACATGAGATGATCATCATTTGAGGTTTTTGGGTCATGTCCTTCAATTTCAATTTCTTCTAGGTCAATAAGATCTTGAGCAAGATCCTCGTGCCCTTTCCCTTGGTGGAATTCACAATGTTCATTATCTCTCCACCATGAAGGTTTGACCTGAGGTTCATAGTTAGATGTCTTTGGTAAGGTCACCAGATTTGAAGAGACCAATTGATGCAATATTGTTTCAATGGGTTCCCCTAAGGGTGTTTATGTATGTTTTGGTTTATAGTTTTGTTGTTGTTGTCTTGGTTTCTCTTGCGATGCATTGCAACCTTCATTTTGTGGAGGAGCAATGGTGTTGTTTTTAGGAGGGGGATTTTTCCTCGCAAATCTGACCATAGGTTGTGCAATTTTTTATGGTCCTTGCATCTACAACCCCATCATTGATGATGTTCTTGTTCTTATTCCATAAGTTGGGTTTATCACTATTAAAACACGAGTGATGTCCATCTTTTGGTTCATTGTATATTTTGATAAGTCCCTTTTTGATAAGGGCCCATTCACATTTTAATCCCTAGGTGATCATGTCTTCAAAAGACTCTGTGCCATTCAAGTCTAGATGAAATTCCATTTCATCATTTAAGTTGGAAATAAATATTTCCACTAGCTCTCATTCAGGTAGATGAAGAAAATGCCTACTAGATAGTTGCCTCCACCATTGTAGGTAAGTTGAAAAACAACTCCCCTAGCTTTTGCTTGGTATTGCACGGATCTGCAATGGTAACATCGCGTTCTATGTTGTGTGAATATCTATTCCAGATCAGCACAACACATTATGGAGACGATTTATTATTACTGTTAATGCATTGAACCGACATCATGCATCAGATATCAATTTATTTGTAATTGATTTTATTGTAATATCTTTTAGTAAGCCGACGTACTCAATTGGTCTTAGGTTATGGTATAAATGTAAGATCTCATTTGTGAGATTGACAAGGAGATAAGAAAAAGAATTGTAATAAGGTATATGTGAAAATAAGTAGAGCTATACACACAGACATCATTTGAAGGTTGAAGGAAGGTTTTTTTCAAGACAATTAGAACTAAACCGGTACTGAATCCAGCATATGAAGATGCTATTTTATGCAGTACATTATCATTGGATTTAACCATCCAATTGTAGTCAGTGTGACTCTCCTTTTGTGATTGAGCAATGAGCTCTAGGCAGCTGGCCTTTTTGCATGTGCAGAATCCATATCGTACACACATACAATCTATAGTAGTATCATTTGATTATAGGTAAGGCTTCACACCGTGGTTTTTCCCCTTGCAGGGTTTCCACATACAAATATTTGTGTTATTTGTTGTGGATGTTATTATCTTTCTGTTTCATGCATTAATCTTTACCAGTACAACAATTAACTGATAAAATTGTCTACCGGCATAAAGTTTGGTTTACCAACATTAAGCATTAAGTTTTGGATAAGTTAATTTTGGTTGAATTTATTGGACAACTCATTCACCCGCCCCCCTCTCAGTTATCTCCGAGACCTAACAATTAATATCATAGCCTAGTCCTCTTTTTGCAGAAGTTTAATAGCTTGAGGAGATCCAATGTCTTCTAACTATTTCTGGAAGGACAGTCTGAAACTTGATGGAACTAACTATGGCATATGTAAGATCAGGATGGAGACACATTTGAATTGCATTGGAAAGGACATATGGGATGCTACAAAGAATGGCTATATTGCTCCTACTCAAGGTCAGCCTAATCCACCAAACTTGGCTAAAGATGAGGTAAATGATTGCAAAGCAAGAGAAGCACTTTTGAGCGCATTCTCAGATCAGAAAGTCATGGGATTATCAGACATGTCTACTGCTAAAGCTATTTGGGACAAACTAGAAACATTGAATGAAGGAGATTCCACAGTCAAAATTGCAGAACTTGAATGCTTCCGGGTTAGGTATGAAAGTCTAAAAAATGGAAGAAGATGAAAGAATTTTTGCTTTTATGGAAAGAGTAAATGAAATTGTTTTGGGTATACAATGTTGTGGAGGAACCTTAAGTGAAGATGAGGTTGTTTCTAAAGTTTTAAGAGTTTTTCCACTGGCATATAAAATGAAAGTTACTGCTATAAATGAATTGAGAACAATACCTAATGCATCAGTATCTAGAGACACCTTGGTTGGAAAAATTTAAACTTTTGAACTTGAGGAATTTGGTCCTATTACTACTATTAAGATAGATTTAGCTTTCAAGGCATCATCATCAACTGCAACATCATCATCATCTAAGAAATCTGATTGGAAAGCCTTTTATGCAAGAGAACTTGAAGAAAGAAGGAGAGAAAATGAAGAACTTGACTATTTTCAAGGAAAATGCCTAAAGGTCCAATTGGAAGTAAGTATGAAGGTAAAGCACCCTTTAAATATTTTAATTGTAATAAGATTAGTCATATGGCTTCTAGATGTCCTGATAGACATGCAAGATTAAGAGAAGAAGCTAAAAGAACATATAAGCCTAACCCTGATTATCAACAATACAAGTTTAAGAAGAATAGAGACAAATCTTGTTATTATGTCGATGAAGGAGTTACTGATGATTCTGATGAAGATCCGGCAGACAATGGATGAGATTTTGTTGCTATAACAGAAGATCAACCGACACCTACTCTTCAATCGGTAGAGCAAGCCCTGGCAGCTAAAGTTGAAGATAAGGATGAATGGATTATTGATTCAGGATGTTCACATCACATGACTAGTGATAAGAGTAAATTCTTAACCTTTCAGGAATACAATGGAGGTTTAGTAAGATTTGGAGATGATAAAACTTGTTTGATCAAAGGAAAAGGCACTATATCTTTTGATGGTAAGCACAATACTGATAATGTTTACTATGTTGAAGGTTTGAAGCATAATCTCTTGAGTGTTGGTCAATTAGTTGAGAAAGGATTTTAGTTACAATTCAAGAATGGTAAATGCAAAATCTTAAACAGAACTGGTTTGGAAATTTCCACCAGTAATCAGACTAGAGGTAATATCTTTCATTTGAACAACAATGAGAAAGCATGTTTGGTTGCACATATTGATGAAAGTTGGTTATGGCATAAGAGACTTTGTCATGTAAATTTTTATTGCATTGTGAAAATCAGTACAACTAAGGCAGTAAGAGAGTTACCTAAAATTGTTAAACCTCACAATCCGGTATGTAAGGAATGTCAATTTAGAAAGCAAGTTAGAGAAACTTTCAAGAGTATTCTAGAGAAGTCTAACAATGTTCTTGATTTAATTCATACTGATTTATGTGGTCCAGCAAGAACTAGAAGTATACAAGGAGATAGGTATTTTATGCTAATCATTGATGACTATTCTAGAATGTGTTGGGTTACCTTTCTCAGGGAAAAATCTGACGCATTTGGGAAATTCAAACTATTCAAGGTGATGGTAGAAAATGAAACCGACAATAAAATCAAATTCTTGAGATCAGATCAAGGAGGTGAATTCACATCTAAGGAATTTAATACATTCTGTGAAGTGAATGGGATCAAAAGATAGTTATTAGCACCTCAGACACCCCAGCAGAATGGAGTTGTTGAAAGGAAAAACAAAACTATCTTGGATGCAGTGAGAAGTATGATATCAGATGCAAATATACCTCATATATACTAGAGAGAAGTGGTCAAATAGTAGTTTATACATTTAACAGAGTTCACATCAGAGGTGAAACCGGTAAGACCCCTCATGAACTATGATTTGGTAATACTCCTACTCTTAAATATTTCAGAATATTTGGAAGTAAATGCTATATTAGAAGATATGAGTATATTGGAAAATTTGATCCTAGAAGTGATGAAGGAATATTTCTTGGTTATTCATCTAAGAGAAAGGCATATAGATGTTTTAACAAGAGATTACAGAAAATTATTGAGAGTGCAAATGTGAAGATTATTAAACAGTTTAGAGGAAATTCAAGGTACACAGACTCTGAACCAACAATAGAGATAATCACAAATGAACCTACTATGAATACACTAGTATAGAATGGTGATCTAGTTACACCTACATCATCTAAAGATTCAACAGTCACTGAAGAACAACAACAAGTAAAAACACCCTGGTATGTAAGACTAAATCATTTTGAAGATCAGATAATTGGAAACAAATTTCAAGGAGTAATGACTAGAGGAAGATTGACAAATGAAGATGTATGTCTTATTTCTCAAATTGAACCTACATCAATTAATGAGGCATGTGAAGATAAATATTGGATTAAAGCTATGGAAGATGAATTGGAACAAATTGAAAGGAATAACACTTGGTCATTAGTTCCGCAACCTAAAGACAAAAATGTAATTGGAACTAAATGGGTTTGCAGAAATAAACTTAATGAAGATGGTAAGGTAATAAAAAACAAAGCAAGATTAGTGTGTAAGGGATATTCACAGAAAGAAGGAATTGATTACAATGAAACCTTTGCACCGGTAGCTAGAATTGAGGTAGTTAGAGTTTTATTGGCTTTTGCAGCACACAAGAACTATAAAGTATATCAAATGAATGTTAAATGTGCATTTCTGAATGGACATCTTGAAGAACAAGTTTATATTGAACAACCTGATGGATTTTTTTTTACAGATAACAAAGACATGGTTTATAGGTTAAGAAAAGCTTTATATGGTCTAAAACAAGCTCCTAGAGCTTGGTATTCTAGATTGGACAAATATCTTTTAAAGCTTGGATACACTAAAGGTAATGCTGACAACAATCTATACTAAAAAGTGAATAATGATGACATGTTAGTTATTGAAGTTTTTGTTGATGATATAATCTTTGGAGGAGAAGATGGATTGTGTAAAGACTTTTCTAACAAAATGCAGCAAGAATTTGAAATGTCTAAGATTGGAGAGATAAAATTCTTTTTAGGATTGCAGATTTTACAGACTGATAAAGGTATATTTCTATGTCAATCTAAGTACTTGAAGGAATTACTAAAGAAATTTGTCATGGAAAACTGTAAACCGGTAAGCACACCTATGACTACAATTGATAAATTATCTTTGAAGGATGAATCAACACCTGTTAATCCGACTAGATACAAATCTATGATAGGAGGTTTACTATATTTGACACAAACAAGACCTGATATAATGAATGCAGTATCTATTGTTTCAAGATTTCAAAGTAATCTTAAAGAAAATCATGAATCAGCAGTGAAAAGGATTTTCTGGTACCTACAAGGTGTAATACCCTAAAATTGGTCATCTAAACCATGGGCCCTTAATCTTGACAACATCACCAAGGTCCTAACCAAAGGCAATTAAATTAATCTTGAGCACATTATTAATTCTTTAATTATCAAAAATCACATGGCAAATCAACCACTCAACATTAATTAAATATTGACTTAATTAATTGAATCATTTCCAAGAATATCATTTTGATCAATTATCTCATTTTAATTTATTAAATATCCTTGCATATTTAATTAATTAATAAATTTGCCATTCAATCATGCAAAAGGATTAATTTATTACAAAATATGAATTAATTTATTACAAAGAGTTGAATTGAAAATAAAACAAAAAAAGAATTGAATTGAGAGAGAAATCAAACTTGAGATATTATTTCTTTTTCTAAATTTAGAACTTGAAATCATAAAAGCAATTTAATTGAATTATGGAATTATTCTCTAAAATTGGAACTCCAAGCTTTTCAGAAAAAGAAGTTCAGTTGCATTGAAAAGACCTTTTTCTTGAATAAATTAAAGAATTATCTATTTTTATTAGATGTGCATGGAATTAATTTATTATTATTTTCCAATGCAACTTGGACTTCTAATTTGAATGCATTTCAATTAAACTATAATTGGAATCTATCTCAAGGTTAACTGAACATGATTTCTCAATTATTTTCAATTAATCCTAAATTGAGCTTTTTTGTGATCCTCTATAAATTCAGTCTTCAGCTCTCATTCCAATTCACCCCAGAGAGTTTTGAGAACACGCTTGGAGATTATTATCATGCTAATTTCACTCTGGAGTCATTGAAATCATTGTGCTTTTTTAGATTACTTGCATCCATTTCACATTCATTATTGTTTGCATCCATTGTTGCTTGAATTAGTTATTATTGCTTGAATTATTCATCCATCTTGCATCCATATAGCTTAATATCATATAGATTAAATCCTTCGTCTTGGTGTATTCTAGTCACTGGTATTGCTTATAAAAATCTGAGAGCAATCTTATACTCACATCTTTTAGAAAGCAATTAGTTGCTTTGCTATGGTTTATTTCCTATTGATTATTGATTACTAACCATGCATATAATGACTTAATTGAAGTGTTGTGCTTGCAGCTATAGGTTCACTTTTTCACACACACATCTCTGGCACCCACTGTGGGGCACGAAGACTACATTTTTTCGGCCTCCAAGACTGACTGCTTTATTTTTTGTTATTTTCCAGGTTTTAGATTTTTTTGTTTTTTGTCTGTACATCTCATACGACAATTCTTACTGGCTGAAATGACAAATTGCAGGTGTTGCACGAATTACAAACATATTATTGTACAAGTAGACCTTTTGTCATACGAGCAGATCCTCTGTCGTATGAGCCAACATCATCAGCAATCTAGTCTCGTCCTATACTGTATTCTATCTCGTACGAGTCAAGTATTTGTTGTTCAATTCTGTATTTTCTGGTAATGGAGGCAAATTTCATATTTTTTTTCATTTTTGATTGATTATTCTAATGACTGACCCTGACTGTTTATCTGTCTATCTCAGAATTTTTCACAGCCTAACTAGTTTTTGCATAACGCTTGTCAAAGAAGACGCTTGTCACACAAAGACAGTATGACTACTGATTCGTTGTCTTTGTAGGTTGCCTGAAGGAGAATCGACTAAACATCGTGTATTCTTTAAATTCACTTTTAGGAACCTAACTTGCTATCTGGTTAAAGAACAAATCTATCTTTTGTGCTTTTAGAAGATTCTGAGAGGTAGGAGAGTATGCTCTTGTCTTTTTCTAGACAATCAGAAATCTAGACCCTTGAAGCTTTTTCTTTGTTTGAGATTTGTATATCTTTAGCAGGCCTGCCCTCCTGAGGGGTTGAAAAACTCTTAAAGCCGTTACGACTAGTGTGAGGGGAATGACCTAAGTGGGAACGGCTATATGCCAAGTACTCCAACCCACTATAAAATAAACGTGATTTGATGAAAATCAAGTCAACGACAGTGCTCGGGAATAGCTCTCCTCCATACCTTTGGGTATATTAAACCTTGGTTTTCAAGGCTGGGAGACCTCTTAATTGAGTTTATACCTTGACACGCTAAACGGATCCCTGACTAAATCCAATTTAAAATTAGAAGCTACCCGATTCATCTCCGAAAGGGGGATAATCTTTGTGCAAGAGAGATAGTAACTCTCCCAAGATACTTGCCATTTTGTGCCCCCATGAGCATTTGGAGTCAAATAATACGGCATTGAGAATCCATTGCATGGGACTTAGCAGTTGTATTCTGATTAGCTATTGGGTGTGTACCTGAGTCTACAAGCAAAGGTTTTCTTTCCTCACCAAATTCCTTAGGGTTTGCATGTTGTGATTGGAGTCACTATACATACTACTTGTTTTCTGTGTTTTCATCCCTGAAACAAAAACTGAAATACCAAAAATTAGTGAAGACCAGAAACAACTCAGTTAGTCAAAACTCTGTCCATGTCAGAAACTAGTCCATCCTTAGTCAAAACTCTATCCGTGTCAGAAACTAGTCCATCCTCAGTCAAAACTCTATTCGTGTCAGAAACTAGTAAATCCTAAGTTGAAACTCTGTCCATGTTAGAAACTAGTACATCCTAAGTTGAAACTCTGTCTGTGTCAGAAAATAGTCTATCTTGGTCAAAAATCAGTCCATCTCAGAATTGGTCATACTCAGCAATCGAAAAAACTCAAAATTTCTAGGCTCTGTCCTATGAACAGTTGTACGAGTCTAATAATTCATCGTCCAATATAACATCTTGTGTCGTACGAGTCTTCTAGTTTGTCATCCTATACCCAATTCTATGTCATACGAGTCATTTCATTCTATTGCCTGACTCTATATCCTGTGTCCTATGAAACATTACTGCTCTGAGTCTTTTGTCGTCCTGCACATGCCCATTTGTCGTACGGTACGAGGCAGAAACTCATACGAAACAGAACTATTGTTGTCCTGTAGTTCCTAAATTTTCGTCCGGTCCAGAAAATCCTGTCGTACGAGTCTCTGGTTTTGTCAAAAGAAAATAGTCAAACTTGCCTAAAAATAGCTTACAGCAAACATAATACTGGTTATCATTTTCTTGAGTGTAAACAAATCAAGACAATGTACCTCTGCCATTTGCGTTGCATGATTTGGTTGATCACCTCTCAGCTAGTTCAATCAACTACCTATCAAATTTTAGTCACTTAAATAACATCTTATACAGGATAGATCATTCCTGAAACCAGACTGCATCTTACACTATGCTTAGAATCAACTTGGATAACGTCTTAGATAGGATAGATCGTTCCTGAAATCAGACAAAATCTCAGTTGTTTCTCCCAAACAATACTCTAAATAGAACAACTAGCTCTGAAATTGATTTTGACCTCTGTATCACAAAACAACTCTAGGTCACACTAATCCATAAAAATGCCTATTCAAACTAGGAGTTCTCGTAAGAAACAAACCAAAGGAAAAGAACAAACCTTCACTTATCAAGATAATCCATTCTACATGAAGGATCCCCTCACTGACATACCATCATCATCAGGCGGACCAATTTTTGATGAACCAAAATCTCCCACTATACATGAGACAGAATACAATGATGGAAACAAAAATGACCGTAATATTCCTTAAAATCATAATGACTCATCATCATCAAGTGAGATTGATGAAGCTGTTGAACCTCCAAAAAAAGAAATCCTTGACTGTCAGAAAGACAAAGACTTTAGAAAAATGATAAAAACTATCATGACCTGAGAAAAGGAAGACTATTTCTTAGAACTAGCAAATCAAGGTGCCAAACTTCCTATTGGATATGATGTTCAGACACATGTTACTAAAAGTGAAGACTCACCTATAATCATGGTACACAAACAGTTACTAGCCTTACGAACAGAGCTCACAGAGATGAAGAATAAGGACAAGTCCTCGAAACAATATTCTCTGGAAACAATATGTCCCTTCCCATTTGACAAGAATTTACACATGCCTCCATTCCCTTCACGAGTGGAAATCCCAAAATTTGACAAATATGATGGTACCTCAGATCCTCAAGATCATGTTTGGGAATTTAGTGTTGCTTGTATGGAATTCATGCACAATCAAACCTACCTCATGCATCTCTTCCCAAGGAGTTTAGGGGGTCAAGCAATGGAATGGTTCTCAAGTCTACCCAAAGGAATAAAAACATTCGAAGAACTAATCCAACTATTTTTACAACAATACTCATACAAAATTTGACATCCTGTGACTATGATCGATCTTTGTAATACTCAATAGAAAATAGGGGAACCTCTTCTTACTTTTGTTCAACACTGGAGAAGGATGTTCTCTAGGTACCCACGACCTATTCTAGACTCTGAGAAAATGGATATATTTGTCAATAACTTGGTCCCTGAACTGAAATATAGCGTACAAATGCAAGTACACCCATCATTTAACAAAATGGTAGATAATGCCATTCGAATGGAAGATGTGCTCATAAAGAAGGGAGATATCACACCTTGGAAAGAAACACAAACAGGATCTAGCTCTAAAGAGAAGAACAAGTATTGGAAATTTGCCAAAGACAACAACAAGAATGTTGTTAATGATGGAGTAGTAGACACTGTCAAAACCAACTCAAAATCCACAATATTCAACCTGGCTAGTGGTACACAAGCACTTAAAGCCACTGAGATTGCAGCAAAGAATCTGCCAAAGAAAACAAAGGAATGGTTCAAAGACAAGCCTTGGCTTTCCAAACCTAAGCGTGATTTTACTCCTCTTGAAGAATCATATGAGTTTGCTTTGAAAACTCTGTTGGTGAACAACTTGATAACACTACCAGATAACTCCAGACCATGTGATCCAGATGTCAAACCAAGATGGTGGAGAGAAAATGAATACTATGACTTCCATCAAAATAAGGGTCATAACATAAACAATTGCATGAAGCTAAAACATGAGATTCAGGATCTCATAGATGCTGGTAAAGTTGTTGTTGGGAATCATCCAACCAATGTTGATCATAAAACATTTAAAGACCCTTTGCCTGCTTATGAACAAGGTGATTCCTCAAAGACCAAAGGAGGTGCCAAGGTAAATTATGCTTATGCCAGCTAGGACAATGTTATCAACATGATTGAACCTTCACACTTAGAATATTGCAATGTGATTATAGTTCAAGATAAACCAAATGAATCATGATATGCAAAATCTCTGACCAAATCTCAAAAGAAAGTTAGCCTCCAAGGAGCTAGTTCTTCCAAACTGGCTCAAGAAACATCAAATCCAACAGCTGTGCCAAACAAACAAAAGGAATCAACCTTGGACAAATTTAAAAGATTAACCTCATCATCATCCTCTGGATACAGCGTGGTTGAACTGTTGAAAAGGACAAATGCTCAAATTTCAATTTTTGAATTGCTACAACTCTCATGTGCTCACAAGGAAATCCTAGACAAAGCATTGCTCACTATCACCGTTCCAAAAGATTTAGACATTGATCAGTTTTAGTCTATGGTGGGTCATATGACTTCACCTCACTATTTGACCTTATCTAAGGAAGATGACAATTCATTAAATCATCCACATAACCAGCCATTGCATATTGAAGCCATGATCCACAAACACAGAGTTAAACGTGTTTTGATAGATGGAGGCGTGGGGTTGAATATCTGTACTTATCATTTGCTTACACAACTAGGATTCTCTGAAAATGTCATTAATTCGGGCAAGAAAATAACAATTAAAGCCTATGATGAAGAAGAGAGGACCTCCAAAGGTTTGGTATCATTACCAATCAGAGTGGGACTGGTAGAGAGAGATGTCCTTTTCTAGGTTCTTGATATTCCATTGTCATACAATATATTACTGGGCAGGCCATGGATTCATGAAATGAAGGTAGTACCGTCAACATATCACCAATGCTTAAAGTTTCCTTATTATGGAGCTAAAGTCAATATTCCTGCTGATACAAATGTCATCTGTAATGCATTGACAAAGGGTGCAGATACTTTTGTGCCTCATAATAGGGCAGCCTCTCCAAATGAAGATTCAAAAACATTGATGAAAGACTTAGAAAAGAGATTGAAGATTACAAATACCGACATGGATGGCTACAAGATAGAACTGGTACTATCATTAGTTTCTCTCCCTCCATCACCAAAACAGCTAGGAAAGCCATCAAAGGCTATGAGAACACAAACTTCAGCTCCAAATACTATATATGATGGTCTCTTCATACAGTCTTCTACCTCCTTGGCGGATGAAATAGAAGAGGATGTTGTGCTTAACTGGCTCTTTAAGGAAGATAGTCCAAATGAGGAGGTACGACATTGTGAGATTTCCTCAAACCAATATGGTCATGGTTACAAAATGATTCAGCGCATGGGGTACTTAGGTACTGGTCCTTTGGGCAAACAAAAAGAAGGTATTACTAAACCAATTCAGCTACAAACCAAATCCACACATGATAAAGCTAGACTGGGATACAATCCTAAAAAGATATCACCTTTAACATTACATGAAGCAAACACTAAACAAACAAAAGAAGAGTGTAGAAAAGAGAAAGAGGAATCAACAGTCAAGAAAGAAGAAATAGTCAGTGCTCAAGCTTTGACGGTATCAGCTACGATAATACAAGAAGTTGAGGTTCCTGAGGATATAAGAGATGAAATGGTAGGAATCAGAGAATTGTTTGCACCATTAAAAGTTCCAATCACATATACTAGCACGCAACAAGTAGATGATTTAGAGACTGATTCAAACGAGTATGAATGGGGTCCTGACTATCTTTCAGACACATCCGCTACAGAAACTCTAGAAGAATCTAGTGGTGTCATAGATGATACTCAAGAGCTGATGTGCATAAAACTAGAGAGGGAAATAGAAGAAATTAGACAAAAGAGGCAAGCAAATTATGAACAAGCATTGAAAGAAGGAACAATACTAGAAAGATTCTCATCTATGTGTCCTTATACTAAAATAGAACAAATCAGTTATAGCACTACACAGGAAGAGTTAGAAGCTACAGAACAAGAACCAGTTATCAGTCTAGAAGAAGCTAAATGGAGTAGACAAAAAAAAATCACAGAAACAATGAGACCATGTCAACAGGTGTGTCAGATACAAATGACAAATGAACTAAAATATGAAGGAATTTGTAGCATTAAAGATGTTAGTATTGATAAAATACATATGCTTACTAAATCACCTGAAAGAGACTTGGAAACTTCATTTGATAACTCTGATGATTCTGATGACTCTGATGATAGTCTTGTTCATGATGATACCCACTCATCCTCAAATTTTGAATCATCTGATACAAACAATGAAAAATTGCCTACTAGTCTTATTGCTATTAAACCATGACATGACGTCCAATCCAGCGTAGTAAACAACGTTACAAGTATGTCTATTGGATTAGATCGATTAAATATTAACGTGAACTTTAATAATCATGATCGGACTCTTCCTGGTCTCGAGACACTTACACAAGGTATCATTCTGGAACTTGATTTTTTGATCCGCAGTTGTGATAACAATGCTATGAACACTCTTGAACCTATCCAAAATTTGTCCTTAATGCATCCCGAATTGATTGACTGTACTTTATAGAATCAACCCATGGATATGCCTACTTTTGCCAATGACTATACATTATCCTATTATCTCAATGCAGTCGAATCTATGAACTCTTCCACCAGTGAATGGAGTGAAAATATGACTGAAGAGGATATCAAGTATCTTAGTCACAAAAACAAGAAAAATAAAAATAAAAGATCTGATGGTGAAAACCATATTGTGGTGGTATCAGAATCTAAAAAAGAGAAAATAAAGGACGTACCTAAAGGTTAAAACCTCTTTGAGGTGCCTGAAGGTGAGATACTTGGTATACTGCCCAGTCATTTTTAGGAGCGATCTTCCATATTGATTGAGCCAACTCAGCCAGTGAATATCAGGAATCAAGAGACACCAAAAATTATTCACGTAGCTCAATCACTATCAGCAGAGGAATTGAAGGATTTCACTTAGCTATTCTTAGAGAAGAAAATAAAATTTGCATGGACGTACTTTGATATGCCAGGCTTGGATCCTGATCTCATTATGCACCATCTCTCAATCACACCAGGAGTAAAACCAATTAAACAAAAACTCCATAAAATGCACCCACATGTCGCACTATTGGTCAAAGCTAAACTAGAGAAACTACTCAAAGTTGGATTTATCAAAGCAATAGATTATGCTGAATGGATTTCCAACATAGTACCTATGTTGAAGGTAGATAAATCTATCAGAGTTTGTACAGATTTTAGAGATCTCAATAAAGCATGTCCAAAAGATGAATTTCCATTGCCAAATATTGATATGATAGTTGACATGACAGCTAGGTATGAGATGTACTCACTAATGGATGGATTTTCTGGCTACAATCAAATTAAAATCGCTCCTAGAGATCAAGAAAAGATAGCTTTCACCTGTGCATGGGGAACCTTTTGCTAGAACATTATGCCATTTGGGTTAAAGAACGCAAGAGTGACCTATCAAAGAGCAGTTACAACTATCTTTCATGACATGATGCATAAGAATATGGAAGATTATGTTGATGACACCTTAGTGAAGACTATGAAAAGATCAACGCATATTCAAGAGTTAGGTCCTATACTTGACAGAATGGAAAAGTTCAAGCTCCGATTAAATCCAAAGAAGTCTGCATTCGGAGTGACATCTGGTAAACTACTTGGCTACATCATTTCAAAGAAGGGCATCGAGGTTGATCCTGAGAAGGTCCAAGCTATAATGGAAATGCCACCTCCAAAGAACATCAGTCAAATGAGAAGTCTACAAGGACATCTCCAATCCATTAGAAGATTAATTTCTCAACTAGCAGACAAAGCTCAACCTTTTACAAAAGTATTGAGAAAAGGAATAATATACAACTGGGATCAGTAGTGTGAACAACATCTTTAGCAAATAAAAGAGTACCTGTCTAATCCACCGATATTGATGCCACCTATTCAGGGTGAGCCACTAATCTTATATATATCAGCAACTGATTCATCATTGGGGGCACTTCTGGTGCAACAGGATGACAACAAAAAGGAAAGAGCTATTTATTAGATCAGTAGGACATTGGTGTCTTATGAAATGAGCTACAGTATAATAGAAAAAACATTCTTGGCATTAGTCTTTGCATCACAGAAATTGAGGCACTATATGCTCGCACATTCAGTCAAGTTGGTGGCCAAAATTGATCCACTCAAGTATCTTCTTAATAAATAAACACTCAACGGATGATTGGCAAAGTGGGTAATGATCCTTATAGAGTTTGACATTGAATATGTGGAACGCAAAGCCATAAAAGGATAGGTAGTTGCTGATCAACTTGTTGAAGCTCCACTTGAGGATACTCAACCACTACATATTGAGTTCCTAGATGAATCAATAATGCATCTTACTCAACAACCCTGGAAGATGTTCTTTGATGGTTCCTTTACTCAAAATGGTTCAAGTGTTGGCATACTATTCATTACTCCTCAGAAGTACTCAATTCCAAAGTCTTATAAGATTCTATTCCCTTGCCCAAACAACATTGCATAATATGAAGCTTTGGTGAATGGAATAAAACTAGCCATTGAATGGAAGGTTGTTGAATTACATATTTATGGAGATTCTCAGCTGGTCATCAATCAAATAAATGATACATATCATACTCAAGATGAGAAATTGATGCCTTGCAAGAGGATGGTAGATGGTTTCAAGAAGTATTTTTCTTTTGTATCATTCCAACAAATTCCTAGATTAGCAAATAGAGCAATAGATGCTATGGCTACCTTGGCATCTATACCTGAGCCACAAGAGTCCAATTTTTGCTTTGATTTCCTAGTGGAAGAGTTATATTACCCTGCTTATGATTCTCTTGAGACCCAAATAGTCTATTCTATTATTGGACACGACTCATCCCAATACAGCCACATCTATTCCTATCTATGTGATCAAATTATCCCTGAAAACCTTACTTGTAACGAGAAAAGAAACCTAACTCGAAACACTTCACAGTATGTTATCATAGCTAACGATTTATTTAGACGAGGTTCAGACGGTACTTTGCTTAGATGTCTAGAAACTGAAGAATCTAAATGTGCATTATTGGAAGTCCATGAAGGTATTTGTCGATCTCATTAGAATGGTTTTACTTTAGCTCGAAAACTATTACGGGCTGGCTACTACTGGCCAGATATGGAAAAAGATGCCATAAAATTTGCTAAGACTTGTGAGAAATGTCAGCTTCGTGGAAATCTCATACATGCCCCAGCATGGGACCTCATACCATTTATAACACACTAGCCTTTTCAGCAATGGGCCTTTGATCTCATTGGTCAGATATATCCAACTTCATCCAATAGACACAAATTCATCATAACTGCCACTGAGTATTTCACCAAGTGGGTAGAGGCAGTTCCGCTCACCAAGGTAATTGGTAAACAAGTCGCCTTATTCATCCTAAACTATATAATTTGCAGGTATGGGATACCTTCATCCATCGTGATTGATATACGAGGACAATTCAAAAATAAATATTTGGACGAGCTATGTGAGAAATTCAAAATAAAGCAACACTAGTCATCAGTATATTACCCTCAAGGTAATGGACAAGCTGAGGCGTCTAACAAAAACCTACTGACTATCTTGCATAGAACAGTGAACAAGTCTGGGAAGGATTAGCATCTATAGCTCAATCCTGCACTATGGGCTTACAGAACCAGTATCCGAACACCTACTAAGGCTACATCTTTTTCTTTGGTGTACGGGTCCGAAGTAGTATTACCCATTGAAGTAGAAATACCATCTCTAAGAGTTTCATTGCAAGGTCTTGTTACTGATGAAGATCGTAGAATATCTAGATTGCAAGAACTTGAATTGCTGGATGAGCATCGGCAAGTGGCATTTGATCATCTCAGTGTATCATAAGAGAATGTCCAGAGGGTATAACAAGAAAGTTCGACAAAGAGAATTTCAAGTTGGTGACCTAGTTCTAAGAGAAAATCCAAAAAATCAACAGTTTCGCGACAACAAAGGGAAGTTTGAACCCAACTGGGTGGGTCCCTACATTTTTACTATAGTATTCGGCTCTGGTGCCTATCAACTCTCAAACTCAAAAGGAGAATAGCTCCATGAACCAATTAACACCATCCACTTGAAGAAATTCTTCACTTAGCACTCTGTGCTCCAGCAAACTTGTACAGTTGGAAAAGGTCCTGGAAAAAATCCTAAAAGTCAGAAAAAGTCCTGAAGAAACCAAAAAAAAATAGAAAAGGAAAATAAAAAGAAAAAAATAAAAATAAAAAGAGAAAAATTGCCCTGGTGAAAACCTGGCAAACAGGTGCCTCTTGTACTCAAGTGCTCCATCTATCAACGCAGCGTTGGCATTTCTCACTTTCAAGTATCTTTTTCTTTCGCTTGTATATATTTTCAGTCACTTTTGTGACATCCTGGTTCTTTAGAACCCTCATGACTTGAAACAGATCAACGTCCTAGTCTTAGGTTACTCAAGAGAGGACATTACATATCCTAAGCAGTGTCAACCAAGTCATTATTCCGTCAGTGAAACCTGGTCATTCACTCCAAGTCAGTTACTTGTCTCCTGACTACTATAGAGTTTTTATCACTGAGTTCACAAGCAAAACAACATAACAAAAAACAATTACTAAACAGTTTGAGCTATGAACGAAAATTTTCTTTGTATGCTATCTTTTATATTGATTTTCAATTAATGTCCCTTTGAGTAACTCGAGGAAGTCTATTGTGACTAAGAGAAGCAAAGATTGGGGGCATAATATTTTCTTTATTTTCTACTTGTAGGAATGATCTCGATGATCTAGAAACATATAAATTAGCTAGGTGTCTATGATAAGAGCCTTCACATTAAGGTGAAATCGCCTCACATACCTCGACTCTACTTATTTGTATGCTATAGGGAGGTCCATGTCATTTCTTTGTCTATTTTGAGGGAATTTCTTTATGATACAATTCAGGCCCTGTGAAATCTTTCCAAGGATATGAACAAAAAAAGGGTCATTGCGGACAAGATAACTAATATTGCACATTGAAAAAGAAAGGAACTCTAACCTGCCTGTTGTGTTCGTTATGCTCAGTGATGAATCTTAAGTATTTTAAATCCAGTGACTAGGTTTAGGTTGCATTTTGCACATCATTTTGCATTTCATTCTACATTTTTGTGAATCTAGAGTGATTTTGGTGTGATAATAATGATCTCTTCATTTGCTAAATGAGAGGTGAGAACGTCATCATTTCTTACACTAGGTGGTCTTCTTTTTTATCATTATTTCTTTGTTTGAGTACTTGTGTTTTGAGATGTTTACCTGCATACATAACATTTCATATAGATTCATTCATTCATTTTATTATTAAATCATTTGCATTCATTTTATTACATAGAAAGAAAACAAAAAAAAAATTGCACTACTCATTTGTATTCATTTATTTGCATATGAAAAGACACAAAAACATAGACATTCATTATCATTTGCAATATATATATTCATGCTGAAAGAAATACATACATGTAGAATAAAGCATATAGAAACATCTCATAATCAAATTGACACAAGTATGATGAAGTCAAATCGGATCTCCTATATATATATATATCATCTCAAGTCTAAGAGTACAAAATGATGTCTAATGACATGTACAAACTCCCATCAGAGCAAGAATCGTATCGGCTACAAAAAAAATGGGTGTGTCTACAAAAAAAATATCCTAGCTACAAAAAGAATCATCTAGCTGGCACCCTCTCCCTCATCGCCTGGTGGAGGAGGAGGAGCCTGATGCCCGGGATCCTAGCATGGTGCTCATGCTCCCTCTGATCTAGCCATATACTGTGAATAGGGTTACACCTGCTGTGCAATAGGAATTGCAACACTATATGCCGCCACATAATATGCAGCCCTACTACTCTAGAGCAGCACCTCCTATCAAAGAGACTCTATCTCTGCTCTCGACTCAGCTCTCAATGCTATGATCTGGCGATCACGCTCTGTCCTAACCTCGACTAGCTGTTGGTCTCACTCTGCCAGTTGAGTCTGAGCCACTGTCAACTGTGACTATAGCTCTGCAAGGCGTGCTCTCATCGACCGACCCGTGTCAGCCCCCTACTCTCTCGCAGGCTCTCCACCACCATCTCCACCACCATCTCCACCTGTGGCTTCACCCTGCTCCTCCCGCCACTGCCGGACCTACCTTGGAGCTATTCACTCCTCCTCTCTCCCACCCAGTCTCATGCCTACTCTCCTAAGGGATCCACCCTCACCCCTCTGTTGTCCAATGTTAGCTCGCACTGCGCTACTGCTAGCACCAGGATCAACACCAGTCCATCATGGAGCATCTAGTCTTTGGCCCTGGCCCTGCCTATGGCCCTATCTCTATGCCTATCGCTATGCCAGTGCAGGGGAATCATCCTCCACATCCTCAATATGATGATCATGCTCTCTAAGATACATAAACTACATGAATGGATGCTGCTGAAAGTAATCCCTGTACTGGGGCAATACCCCAACATCTGCTATATCCTCTAGGTAATCCCACCCCAGCCAGTGTAAAACTGTCAACTCCTACATCGCTAAAGCATAGGATAGCCTAGGTGACCATCCCTGTCTCTCCTCATCAGCATATCGAGCATATGCTATATACTCCTGAGAGATCCCCTACGGTTGGCCGTACTGCCTCATCACTCATGAAACGATGAATCACTCCACAACAGTCTGCGATCTCCCAATCAGTGGTCGTGTAACAAAAAGATCTCTTCGTGCTGCCCGCAAGTCATCCCATGACTCCAATCCCCTATACGGTCTCCATATAATAGCTATTAGATCAATGAGCTGTCATCGCCAGAAGTCTGTCTTGCCTAGATGGGGCTGCGTAATATAATCGACATACTTGTAGATAATAGGCTACCCAGGATCTCTGCTATCATCGACTATCAACCGATAAACGGGAAGGTGCTCCCAAGCCCATGCCTATAAAATGTAAACCCCTGTAGCCATGCTCCGCCCATCTCTATAGATAATCTCATGCATCTCCCAATACATGTGGGCCAATAAGCAAGAGCCCCAACCAAGTCTTTGAGGGGTCTCTATCAACCTCTCCATCATACGGCCCCATCCACTCTGAAAACCCTATTGCCCCCTGTCTGGCATCAAGAAGCAACCAATGAAACCTGCTAGGACACATGCCAGCGGATACTCCTCACTGTACCTGCCCATCAATATATCCCAACTCATAGAACGAGTCAAGATATCAGGATCCCTGAATACGTTCCTAAGAGCCTGTAGTCCAGGTAACAATGTAGTATCATAATTCACCTTGTCCCCAGCAAAAGGGATACGAATGATCCTGTACACATCTGCGAGAGTGATAGTCAACTCCCCAACTGGCAAATGAAAGGTATTATGCTCTTAATGAAATCACTCAACCAACACTGTCAGCATCTTGTGGTTCACATGGATATCAGGTAACCTCATCAAGTGAGTAAAACCACACATATCAATATGAGCCTGCTCGACCTCAGACAAATCATGAACCAAAGCCATAGTGGGAGGATATACACATCTGAAGAGCATAGGAGGTAAGCACACTTGCACAAAAACCCAAGAACGATCATCAAAAAACATTCCATATGAGCCTACAAGAGAAGTTAAACATCACGCAAATCCAAATAAGTCAAATGCAAAACCAAAATTTCATGTTTACACTTTCAAATATGGTCACTATTTTTCGAATGACAAAATATAGTTAAACAGAATCTCGTACGAGTCAGGAATGGCTCTCGTACAAGAAAACAACCTCAAATGACACTTTATTGGACCCCACACGACAAAATGGTCTCCTAATTGGCCTATCGTACAACACAAGGGTTACTCCTATATGACAAATCTAATGGTCTTAAACGATAAAAGAAAAATTGCCAGTTTCTCGTACGAGACAGGATCCTGTCTCACATGATAAACTGAGACACCCGACCCAAAACCCATCAAAAACGTGAAAAATAAACAAAAAAATTCAAAATTGGAAACATAAAGAGGCTAAAGATCGATCACTTACTGTTGGCTTGTAGTTTTGGGGTCGATTGTGACGTCTCTGGTGCTCAAATCAATGCTGACGAGTAGGGACCACCATTTTTCTTCACAGAAGGCTTTTTGAATTTTCAAACTTGGAGGGTTCAAATGAATTGAAAATGACACTTTCGTCCTATATATAGCCTAAAACCTAATTTTTCAACTTGCTCCAATGGTCACAAAAATTGTACCCTTAGCTAATATGCCTACTTTGATTCCATTTTCAGGATCGAAATCAAAATTCGAGATCATCTTGCTAGTCAATTTCAAAAGTTTGACCACTTAGCGCTTTTTTTTTCTTTCATCAAATGCTCATTTTTTCTTCAAATTGCGCTCACTTTCAAACACTAAATCTTAATTCAATTTCATTCTACGCTCAACATTACAATCAACTCTATGCTCAAATTCTTATCAATCATCACCGAAATTTTCAAAAAAATCCTCATGACAAATTTGTGCTCGAATAAGTTATTTTTTGTCACACAATTGCCTATAATCAATCCCTCGCTATCTTTTGATTTCACTCCCAAGGGGGCATACTCACGACCTTATGACTTCACATCTCACAAGTTGAGAATTTTTTTTTCAAAAGTCGAGCAAAATCTTTTCAATTAAAGAAAATCAATCCTTATTGCTAAGGGGCATCTCAGCTTCATCGCTTCACATCAAGTTGAGATCTCTCGATCATCTGAATCAATCAATCGCTAGGGGCATATCAGTTTCATCACTTCAAATCAAGCTAATATTTGTCTTTCATCTGAATTAATCTCTTAACATTAATTAGTTTCATTGCTTCAAATCAAACTGATTATTCATTTAAACTCAATCAAAAGTTTAAAGAGTTTCTTTGATCACTCTAAATCTAAGCAGGGGTTCAGTATTCGTTTCTTGATCAAGATGGACAGTTTATTCTTTGCTCATCATGTCTTGATCAATCAAGTTTAAGATCACTTTTTATCATCACTCACTACATCTAAGATCAATCAAGTTCTAGATTAGTAAGATCCGCTTCTTGATCAATCAAGTTCAAGTTTGGTATCTTTGTTTTCTATCGTTCCTCAGTTCAATCAAGTTTGGGATCGGTATCACTTTAATCAGACTTCATTCAGCTTTGTCGCTTTGAGTCAAGCTAAACACCTTTCTTTTCATCTAGTTCATGATCAATCAAGTTCAGAACTAGCATCTCCTAGACATCACACATTCTTTGAATCAAAGTGCTGCTCGCACATTAATTCAAAGAGGGGCAAGTGTAATACCCTAAAATTGGTCATCTAAACCATGGGCCTCTAATCTCGACAACATCACCAAGGTCCTAACCAAAGGCAATTAAATTAATCTTGAGCACATTATTAATTCTTTAATTATCAAAAATCACATGGCAAATCAACCAGTCAACATTAATTAAATATTGATTTAATTAATTGAATCATTTCCAAGAATATCATTTTGATCAATTATCCCATTCTAATTTATTAAATATCCTTGCATATTTAATTAATTAATAAATTTGTCATTCAATCATGCAAAAAGGATTAATTTATTACAAAAGATGAATTAATTTATTACAAAGAGTTGAATTGAAAATAAAATAAAAAAAGAATTGAATTGAGAGAGAAATCAAACTTGAGATATTATTTCTTTTTCTAAATTTAGAACTTGAAATCATAAATGCAATTTAATTGAATTATGGAATTATTCTCTAAAATTGGAACTCCAAGCTTTTCAGAAAAAGAAGTTCAGTTGCATTGAAAAGACCTTTTTCTTGAATAAATTAAAGAATTATCTATTTTTATCAGATGTGCATGGAATTAATTTATTATTATTTTCCAATGCAACTTGGACTTCTAATTTGAATGCATTTCAATTAAACTATAATTGGAATCTATCTCAAGGTTAACTGAACATGATTTCTCAATTATTTTTAATTAATCCTAAATTGAGCTTTTTTGTGATCCTCTATAAATTCAGTTTTCAGCTCTCATTCCAATTCACCACAGAGATTTTTGAGAACACGCTTGGAGATTATTATCACGCTAACTTCACTCTGGAGTCATTGAAATCATTGTGCTTTTTTAGATTACTTGCATCCATTTTACATTCATTATTGCTTGCATCCATTGTTGCTTGAATTAGTTATTATTGCTTGAATTATTCATCCATCTTGCATCCATATAGCTTAATATCATATAGATTAAATCCTTCATCTTGGTGTAGTCTAGTCACAGGTATTGCTTATAAAAATCTGAGAGCAATCTTATACTCGCATCTTTTAGAAGGAAATTAGTCACTTTGCTATGGTTTATTTCTTATTGATTATTGATTACTAACCATGCATATAATGACTTAATTGAAGTGTTGTGCTTGCAGCTACAGGTTCACTTTTTCACACACACACAAGGCACTACAAATCTTGGTTTATGGTATCCTAGAGATGAAAATTTTGACTTATGTGCATACATAGATGCTAATTGGGTAGGAGATGTGGATGACAGAAAAAGAACCACATGTGGAGCATTTTTTCTTAGTAGTAGACTAATTTCATGGTTGAGAAAGAAACAAAGTTGTACAAGTCTATCAACAGTAGAATCAGAATATGTTGCAGCAACAACCAACTGTACATAGGTATTATGGATCAAACAAATGTTGAAGGACATAAAGGTAAAATGCAAGGAACCTATAGTATTTAATGTGATAATATGGCAGCAATTGATATATCAAAGAACTCGATATTTCACTCTAAGACTAAACATGTTTCTATCAAATTCAATTTTCTAAAAGAGAATGTTGAAGAAAAAGAAGTGAAATTGGTTTATGTGAACACTAAAGAGCAGATTGCAGATATTTTTACAAATCTTTTACCTAAGGAAACTTTTGAATATCTCAAAGAGCAACTTGGAGTCCTACCCCCACCGGTAGAGACTTAGACAATTGATGTTTGTCATCAACCAACATAATTAACATAGAAATCTTTTTTTGGCTTTCATGAGGAGAGATACTTCTCAGGGGGAGTAGTTGGTATTTTCTATTTGAAACTAGTTTTTGTAATGCTTTGGCATTTGATGTCAAAGGGGGAGAGATATTGTGGAAAAAAAAATTTAAAACATTTTGGGGAGAGATATCTTTTGGAGATTTTAGGGAGAGATATCTTTTGGAGAAATTATGTATTTTGATTTCTGGTTAATGATCTCTTTGGGAGATTGTTGGTTTTTGGCTTTTTGGCATTTTTGTTTTGACACTTTGATGGTTTTTCCATCTTGTGTTGCCATCAATGCCAAAGGGGGAGATTGTTGGTATTTTAGATATGTTGATATGGTTTTGTCATTGATGTCAACACCTGTCATCACTTGTCAACACTTATCAACACTTGGAGATCTTTGATTATGTTCATCGGCAAGTCAAAGACTTATGCATAGTCACCAGTATTTGGTTCATCGACAGATTATAATGTTCACCGACACTTGGAATGACTTGGAGACTACTTGGTTATGTCAAAGACATTATTTGATCACTTGGTTTTCGCAATCTGGTTATTGGTTTATTTGGGTTTGCATATTTGTTGTTACTGGCAAATAGGTCCAGAATATACACTGGTAGGAATATCTATTCCAGATCAACACGACATGTTATGGCGATGATTTATTATTATTGTTAATGCAATGAGCCAACATCATGCATCATATATCAATTTATTTGTAATTGATTTTATTGTAATATCTTTTAGTAAGCCGACCTACTCAATTGGTCTTAGGTTATGGTATAAATGCAAGATCTCATTTGTGAGATTGACAAGGAGATAAGAAAAAGAATTGTAATAAGGCATATGTGAAAATAAACAGAGTTATACATGCAAACATCATTTGAAGGTTGAAGGTTTTTGTGAAGGCAATCAAAACTAAACCGGTACTGAATCCAGCATATGAAGATGCTATTTTATGTAGTACATTATCATTGGATTTAACCATCCAATTGTAGTCAGTGTGACTCTCCTTTTGTGATTGAGTAGTGAGCTCTAGGTAGCTGACCTTTCTACATGTGCAGAATCCATATTGTACACACATACTATCTGTAGTAGTATCATTTGATTATGGGTAAGGCTTCCCACCATGGTTTTTCCCCTTATAGGGTTTCCACATACAAATATTTGTGTTATGTGTTGTGGATGTTATTATCTTTTTGTTTCATGCATTAATCTTTACTGGTATTGCAATTAACAGATAAAACTGTCTATCGACATAAAGTTCGGTTTACCGACATTAAGCATTAAGTTTTGGATAAGTTAATTTTGGTTGAATTTATTGGACAACTGATTCACCCCCTCCCCCCTCTCAGTTGTCTTTGGGACCTAACATTGCATTTGTAAGAGAATGAAAGTGGGGGGGATTTGTTTAGTGATTTAAATAAATATGTATTTATTTATTTAAAAGAGAAAAGGGGGCTAAATTAAATAAATATTTTTTATTCACTTAATTGGTTTAGAGGTGTGGTTTAATGAATTAATTTAAATAAATTGAATAATTTATTTAATTAACATCAAAAGAGTGTAAGGATGAATTAATTAAATATTAATTTAATTAACTGATTATTGATGGTTATATAATCAAATAAATAGTAAATATTCATTTAATTAAGTTGACAGATTTATGTGACTATAGAAGTATATGAAATATTACAATGGGGAATGCACATGCATTCAGACACACTACTCAAAAACAACAAAGGGAAACAACCCTGGGAAGACTCACTATCTTACAAACACATTCAAATTACATTTAAAAGATCATGAAATGAAAAAACAACATCTTCTCATGCCTGGTTATAGTTTCGGTTAAGCATATACAACTTCTTCTTCTCACACTTCTACTTTGCCTCCAAAAGATCAATACACTATTCACACATACACTCATCCATGACACACACTCAATTACAAAGATATTACATTTATTTATACATGACATCAACCTTGGATCAATATTGTCAAGGTCGACTAAAAACATATCTCGTAATTACATAAAATTAACCATACATGCTACAAAATCAAATGCGGACCAAAACAATGTCGGCTAAGGCATAACATGGACCTAAATCACCACCTTGAACATAAAAAACCTCCAAGAATTATATCTCAAACAACCGCAATATGCTACAATAATCATGTTGGCCAAGAACATGAAGAACAACACCAAATCAAAGAAAACCATCAATAACATGCTCATCGATCAATGTAGACTACCAACATAAATAACACATGATCTTGAAACATCCACAAGCATCATGAATTACCATAACAACATCCACACTACCTCAAATTACTAGAATCATTGTTATCATGACATTTAACTTTAAGAACATTAACTGAACTAACTTTCAAGCTGAAAAAATCACTTGTGGAGCTCCAAACAATGAACCACTTGAATTCAGGACACACATCAATGTCCCAAACATAATCCCAAGATCTGTAAAACAAGATATTACAAAGCAGAGCAATGCATCAAAATACTGAACACTGGCAATACTGAATAACAAAAAAATTGGCCACAACACCGATACTCATAACTCACTCAAATCATCATGCAAACATCTGACACTTGTGTTGAAACAACTAGAGATATCACTCTATAGACCCTTTAATCCACAAACACTGATCATAAATATACAACATGAACTAGCTAACTGAACTCCACAACATCACTGCACTAGACAAAAAAAAAATATATAGATCAATGACAACACATTTCTCGAATATTCAAAGATATCTCATAAGAACATATTTGTAGCACTCACTCAAAAATCTCCAACATGATGCTTGTGACTAATTCTTGCTTAGAGAAAAATAATTTATGAATGAGGTGAATCTTCAATGCTATTTTTTTGTTTTACACCTCACCCTCATGTGACTCATGTTGATCAAGATGAAAGTATAGGAATACTGAGAGGGGGGTGTGAATCAGTATTCCCACAAATTAAAGAAAAACAAATTTTCACCAATTATAACTATCCATGAAAATATCAAACAAACTTTATTGATATAAAGTAGCGAATGCAAAGTAAACATAAAGAACACAACCACAAGATAAACACTAGATTTAATATATGGAAAAACCAAAGTGGGAAAAACCACGGAGAATGTTAACTCTCAAGAGAATATAACTAGTTATATTTGAGTTTACAAGGAGGTGGCTCACTACCAGATTATAAGAATGACCCATTTCCAGACATCTCACTACAGATATACAAAGAGATGGCTAACTGCCAGGATTCTCATTGAAACTGAAAAGGGTGAATTGAAAAGGTTTGCATCTCCAAATGCATGAGACCAGTTCTAAATTTAATCTTAGGTTACAAATCTCAAACTCTCCGGCAAATCTGATTAGAGATCTCTACACAACTATCTTGCAACAAGTTCGATAAAGGATTACAACATTACTACAACACTATTTGTCTTTTCTATCTGCAACTCACACTTCACACACACACACACACACTGCTATCTTCGCTACCAACTTTCTTTTGCATATCACACACCTTCACACAAGAAATATCTTGTTTAATTCTACTTATGCTACTACATATGAATATGTATATTTGTACTAGAGGGCATGAATATAAAATTGTGTCTTGGCCAATCCCAACACATTATCAATAAGCTCATGTCAACCTCTATAGGACTTCTACATGCTTCCTTTGCATACTCTAATTTCCAATGCATATATCAAGATTACCAAAAAAGGATAGGGTCATCCAGACCCAATAATACCAACCCAATATCACAAAGATCAAGCCCAAAATATCCAAGACTTAGACTCCACCTGTACCAAGAAAGCTGCAACACAAAACTCAAAGAGATACTTCTGACAATTACTAAGGCTGCTAAAACCGGGACACATAACAAATATTGGGATCAATGAGAACTCCTAACACCAGAATACTAGGATCAATGAGAACTCCATGAAACCTCTTAAGTCATCAGCCAGGACTATCTATGCTGCATAATACCTTTCGACCAAAACCACAACATATGAACTGCACATACATACTGACTGCATACAATATTCATAATAACCATAACATCTATAACATCTGGACTAATATCCTAACCTCATATACTCTCTGATTCAAAACTAGAGGATTGGTTTGACATCAATGACAATATTATTCAAAAATATTCACATAAGTCTAATAATCTCCCCCTTTGTCATTGATGGAAAAATATATTCAAAACATAACTACACAACTCCCCCTTACTCATGCAATTAATCAAATCAACATTCCTTGAGATCATATTCCTTTCTCCCACTTTTGACATCAAGGACAAAGGATGCCTCTAATGAAAAAGGAAATAATAGATATATACAACCAAAAATATAAAAAACTAAATCTCGCACAAGAACTTTCAGCTGCTCTTCTTCGGAAATATAAGCTTGTATTTTTCTTGCAGATATAGAAGAAAAACTTCCAAAGAATGTGTATCCAGTTTGATACTTATTGAAATACTTTTGCACTCAACCATCAAGTCAATTGAATTTGAAAAATTATTCAGAGCAGTTGGATTCTACTCATACTCAACTGCATTCTGAAGCAACACCAAAAAGTGCTCTAGCTTCACTTCAACAATTTCCTTAAGTTTCCAAAACATGCTCATGGTCTTCTTTCTACCTTTGTAGTAGAAGGAGCTTAGCTTGAATGGAATTAACTCTTTTCCTTTTCTCACCATCCATATCCTTTATAAAATTAAAAGAATTTCCTAGAATTGTTAGTTCATCTTCAATAGCATCAATCTTACCTTTGTGCTTCACTGCAGCTATCGACCAAGAGATACAATATCTATAAACTCTGCTAGAACTACAAATATAGTCTCTCGATTCCTCAATACATGTTGGCAAGTTCTTTTTGCAATGATACACTCATTCAATAGTTTTTACATATCTAGCCCTTTTACTTCAACTGACTGTTCATACATTCTTTCTTTTAGAACCTCATTCTAAGATTTCAGGTGCTGATTATTGATGTCCTCGGGGATCATGTTGTTTTAGATTAAATGCTTCATTAGAATGCTCTCAATTTTGTCTAACTTGACTGAAGTCAGTCATTTCACACCAATCTTCTTAATTCCATCTATGTTGTCAACCAATTTTAGCAAATTAGACTGATCATCTGAATCTCCATCTTCTTGTGCTCCAACTTCCAAAATTTCTCTATCTTTAGGGGATTTCAGATCATCAATCACCACAAAATTTTCCACCTTGCTTATCTTTGGCTTTGAAACACTAACAAGAACAAACTGTCTCCTTCTCTTCTTTCTATAGGATGAATCTCCAAAATCGGAAGAGAAAGACACAAAAACTGGGCCAACACTCTACATATCCACAAATGATTTGAAATAGACATTGCAAATTTCTTCTTTGTTAGCCAAATTGTTCAAGTACCTAAATATCTATTTTGCAATAGGAACACCAAACTCCCATATGACATCATCTTTTGCTTGAAGGGACTCCAAATAGTACATAACCAAACTTACAAGCAATGAACCAAACTAGAAAGCATAGTTCTTCTCTTTTGTCATCTTAATTTTCTCTAACAACTATTATTTTAGTAATTAAAATAAGTCAAATGATTTTTTCTCCGTCACAAGCATATGTGCCATATATACTGCAATTGTTGAGGTGGCAGCTTCCCTATTTTTGAAATATATTTTATAAGAGATGTCATAGGCAACATACCTCACCATAGGGTTGATGATTGTATTAATGATTAGAGCTCACTGATCACCCTTCGTGTCGGTTAGGGATTCCACTTCTTCATTGAAGATCAACTTCTTTACTAGAACCTCTCCATTGTTGCACAAGCTAGTGACCATAGAAATGATTTCCTTCATGATTGGATAGGGTTTATCTGATATGATGTAGTTATCTTGCACACGGCTAAGAATTACCTTGATAGCCCCTACATTGTCGAACCAAGAGAATTTTGTCCATAGGTTCAGACATTTACCCTACAATTATTTGACCCTTTGCAATCCATCATTATTCAAACACACTTCAACAACTCTGATCTTCTTCGGGCTAAACTCATCCAAGAGAGCCTTGTCCACAATCTAAAATTCCTCGCTGATAGGTTCTCTAATGATCAATTTTCCTTCCATGATTGCTATCATTGCTCACTTTGCTACTACTCTACTATTCACAATATTCTCAAACACAAATGACTGATATGAAAGAAATGAACTAAAAAATTGATACTTATCTTGCTTAAAGATACTTCATTAGGGTTTTTTTGCCATGAATTATCTTATCAATGATGCTAGTAGGATTCCTCTGATTACCAGATACCACTCAAGCATTGTCATGTCAGATTAGTGACATGATCCACTTAGATGAGGAGGATATAATATTTTTATTTCAAATAAAAACTCTCCCTACCCCAAAATTCTAAACTTAATTACCAGAGGAAGAGGTACCTGCACTAGATTCCGATACATCGGGTTCACTTCCTTTGTTCTCACTCTTCTTTCTCCAGACCAAATTTTCTTTCTTCTTTGATTCACCATTCTTCATCTCATTCTTCTCAAAAAAATTCTCTACCTTTCCATTCTTACATTGGTTAGCATAATGTCTAGTCTATTTTCATTTGAAACAACTAACAATCTAGTGCAGGAGCACCTAGTTTTGAGTGCATTTTCTATATTTTGGTGTGTTAGTCTTTAGTTTGGTTTATTTTTGTGAATAATAGACTTATAATAGGTCCACGTGTGTGTTGGATATGAATTTGGAGGATGAATGTCAACTAGATCATGTATTTACTCAAATTTGGCTTATGAGCCCTTGTAAGCCTAAAATGGCATAAACTTGCATTTTGGTGTAAAATATTTTTTAAAACCTTATTTTGAATTTAGAAATGTCATTTTAGTGTTTTTAATTCATTATAGGAGGTTTAGGATGAGTAGCAATGCATGGAATGTAAAAATGCACATTTTGGCAGAAGTTGTCATTGTTGCTCGACAACATTTTGCAACTTTTGAGCAATGTTTTGCATCTTTGAGCACATAGGTGGTTAGGAAACTGATGAAGAGTTGGTTAGGATTTAGATGACATATAAATCCCCTGAGAAGGAATATAAATAGGTCAGAAAAAACCTTGAGCATGTTTGAATACATTATGAAGAGATTTACCATATTTTACCATGCAATTTTCTTAAATTTTGAGCAGCAATATGTACTCAATGGATTGATTTCACTACTGTTATTTGATGATTTATTTGTATATGTCATTGTAGTTATCAGAAGGTATTTGCAATAGTTTCTAGTGCAGGTTTGAACTGTGTTTGTGATTTTACATTGCTCTCAGCCTAAGCAAGGGTTTAAGAGCCCAATTATGCTTCCAGCTTGAAATCCCTTAAGTTTTGTTCAATAACCCTTGGGACTCAATCCATGGAGCCTTTTTCCAGTGTAAATAAGCTTTATTTTGGCCTAGAAGTCATGGGAAGGCTATATGACATCATTTCATAGGCGATCTCAGCCATATATTGGTTAGGAAAATGATTGAAAAGTTACATATGCTTGTAGGGATGATCAACTATGTAGATGCCAAGTGTTTGGAATGAGTGAGAAAGGTGTGGTAGATCCTATGTGGAAGTTTGGAGGTGTGATACACTAGAGAAGATAATGAACCTGTACGTTAGGAAATAGGTAATCATCACAAGCAAATATAAATACTAATCTAGTCCAATCACAAAAGCTTAAATGCAATGATCTATCCTAAACACACTCAATAAAGACATAAAAACAAAACATTCAAAAGTAAATACTATGCAAACCAAACGTAGATCTGAATGCTTCCTTCATGCGGCTCCATTGTTCTTCTTTCCTCTCCAAATAGCCTTTGATTGTGGATCTCACCTTCAAGTGCATACACCTAATGTGAAAGCAAGATTGACATTGGCACAAGAGTACTCAAAATGTGATTGTTTTGACAAAGTGATTATTTTGACAATGTAATTACCAATTAGCTTTGATTGATGAAGATCATCCAATTTATAGATAAATTGGAGATAGGATCAAATTAGCATGAAATGGATATTAGAAGCAATTAATTTCAAAAATGGCACAATTGAGTGGAAAGAAGAAGGTTATGACACCTTCTATGTCATGAATTATGACATATTGCCAATGCAAAGACTAGAGAACTAGAACCTTATGACATCTTGCTATGCCAAGAGTATGACGCATGAAAAATTCATGCTTCCACCGAAGCACAAAAATAGGGAGAACTAGAGAGAAACTAATTAGGTGGAAATTAAATTTGACAAATTAGAAAATAGGTGGAAATTAGGAATTAGGAAATGATGAAAATTAGGAAATTGATGCAAATTAGGTAAATTAATTAATAATTTGTCATTTATTAATTAATTTACAAGAATAGGAGGAATTAATTAGCCAATTAAATAAACATTTAATTGTGACAAGAAGACTTAGGATAAATAAATAAATTATTTAACCTAGAGGAAAAATGCCAAACAAGATTAAATGAATAAATCATAAAACCTTAGAAGATGAATTAGAAATGCAAGGACGACAATTAGGTCTTGACAAAAGACAATTAATGTCGATTTGATTTGATCATGATTTTGAATTGATAAACAATTTGATTGATAAACAATTGAAATTGGTTGACAAATTGACCAATATTGATAAAGAGACCAAATTGATATGCGCCAATTGACATGATTGAAGAGGACAAGGATCAATGACGAATCGATCGTAAAACGACGAGATTGACAAGATTGACCAAAATCATGATCAAAGATTGTTATCGACAAGACCTAATTCGAAAGCAAGACAACTGAAGAATGCAGAAGAAGGACTCAATGCTCACAAATGATAAAGACCAAGTGCGTGACATAGGAGAAATGTTAATGTGATGCAAAAACCTAAGATGAGGCAATGCACAAATGTTAAAGTATGACTCCGCAAGCGTTGACCATTTCTAGGTGTCTACATTTTGCCCCTCTTTGAGACAATGCGATTTTAAGCGTTGTTTCAAAGAACAGTAATGAAAATGCCCCAGACAATGACAATGACATATGCATGCCCCCTCAAGGAATTGGCCGGAAACATGCAGAAAATAGGCCAATTGATCGATAAGAATGATAGGAGACGATAGGATCGAACGGACTGCCAAGACTGATGGAAGAAATGTTAGTAAGAAGAAATTAGACAGAGGATAGTTAGAGATGAAGAAAAACTTGCTTTCACTAATGCACTTTGTAGGTGAGAACCTTTATTTAATGTAGCAAAATGGATGCGTAGCATCATGGCATTGAAGGCCAGAGCTGAAATGCAACCCTTTTTGCAAAAGACAGACACATCACAGACAAACAACAATCACAACAAAAACAAGAAAAGGACCATGAACCATCCCGGTCACTCTAAATCACTTAGTGACATCATCGAGCAACATAGGAACATGACCGAAGCCAAAGATAAATCAATAAAAAGATAAGATGCACAAATTCCAACAAATCAAACAAACATCTTGATCTTCATTGTCAAAAGTTGAAAGTACTGATAGGATGATCATGCTGTCTGGTTTTAGGGAATGTGGTACCCCATCTAAGATAGGAGACAGTCTGGTTTCAAGTATACCACACCTTGTATAAGACCCATGATAATGTGCCAAGGACGAATGATTTTGAGGTTGATTGATAAGACAATTCTGATCAATTTGAATGTCTAGTTTGAGTGAAAAAGTTCATCTATTTACACATGATATCATTAAAAGCATAGTGTGTGATTGTGTGTCATTGGATGTATACTCGGTGAGCTATCTATGCATAGAGGGGTTATTTATTGCAAAAAAAAAAAAATTTGTGTTCATTTTTTTCAGGACTTTATATGACTTTTTTTGGATTATTTCAGGACATTTTTCAATTTTTAAGAGATTTTTTCAAGACATTTTTCAATTTTTTAAGAGATTTTTTCAGGACATTTTTCAATTTTTAGGATTTTGCCCCCAGTGTCTAGCAAGGCAAGGAATATGATAGGTGAATAAATAGGCTTGCTGAAATGATGGTGGATAGAGGGAAGACAAAGGCCTTTTATTATGGAGACAATACAGATGCAATTTTCAAGGGCTATGGCATGATGGGACAAGCGACTGGATATGACAATGTAAAGCAGGAACATGGCATGATGGACATGTTAAGAGGTTTTTGAAACCATGTTTAAATTTTGCGTCCTTATGTCAGATCAAGATCAAGGAATGAAAAAGAGTGTATGGATAGTGATAAGATATGGATAGGATAAGCAAGACCAAGAATGAATAAGGGACATGGACTGAAGGTCGGGATAGGATAAGGGATAGTGGTAGAAATTTGCAATAAGACAGGGAATATGGATGAAAGGATGTAATAAGAAAATGGATAAATGACCAAAAGCTATGATAGACTGAAAGCTGCAAACAAGATGCATGATGCTCATGAAGATCGTCAGCCTTGTCAAGATCAAATGTGGAAAGGGAAACTGGGCAGGAGGGACAATAGGATAATGGAGGAGTATGAAATGAGTTCGATAGGATAATGAAGGGAAATAGGATATGAAGGAGGAAACCTACCCCCAAGTGTGGTGTGCAAGAAGTTCATAGACTACACATGATGCCTGTTTGCCAGGTTTTCATCACGGTACTTGCCCAAGGTGCCTGTTTGCCAGGTTTTCACCAGTGGACGAATTATTTTTCTTTATTATTTTTTTTTTTTGATTTTGACTTTTTCAATAGAAGATGGACACATGATAGGGGATGGAAGAAGGACTCAAGCATCTTTTTGTTTAGATAGTAGCCTTGAAAAAATTGGACCATGACCTTTAAAAGTATGTTGAAAGACATTGGTAGGATAAGGATATGGAAAAATGAGATGAAACTAAAGGCGAGGATTTATGCAAAGGATTGGACCAGAGGGATGGAAGAATGATGGAAAATATGCATTGGATAATGGATAGGGTATTGGAAGAATTGGGCTTCACTAGACGAAAATGTAGGCAAGATCGACATTGGCACACACCTTGAGGGGTGATGGACTGATGGAGGAAAGATGTATTTTGGATATTGAGATTTGGATGGAGGAAAGGCTATGGATTTTGGGACATAAGAGCCCAAAATGGATAAAGAAGGTGATGGAGGAATAGATTTGAGAGGTTTGGATGGAGGAATAGCAATTTTGGATGCCAAGTTAGATGTTTCTTTAGGCTTTTGTGCTGCAAGGAGCTGCTTAGGGATCCACATGGTTTTTGATTTTTCATGCTTTTGTGGTTCCTTGGAGTGCATTGCTTGCACAAGGGATTTAGGAACCCATATATATTTTGACTTTTCTTTATTTTTCTCAATGGGCCTTTGTGGCCTTTTGGATATTTCTTTCTCTTTTTGGATCATATTTTTCTTTGCTTTGACATGTTGATTAGATTGGACATGTTGATCCTTGAATACATGTGGATTTTTAGACTTATGACTTTTATACTTGGCATCCAAATTGCTTGGAGGGGGAAAGGAATGCATGGATGGATATGAATGAAGTGGAGTTCTTTTGGATGGATGAAATTTACTCAAGGATGTGTGCCTTTGCTGACCTTGCATAGAGGATGAAGGAATATAAGGACCTAAGATGGATGGAAGGTATGATGGGGAAGGAATATGTTTGGATTTTGAAGGGATGTCGGATTTAGTAGGGGTACCAACGTCTTGAGGAATTTCATTGAGGCCATGACCCTTAATATTTTCTTTAACATGAAGGGATGCTTGCTTATGGAGATCTACTCATTCGCCTTTATGAATATCTTGACTTGTAGGATACTCTTTTCTTTGGGAAGAAGACGCGAGTCCATTATGAGGTGGATATGATATAAGAGAAATAATGAGATCTTGAAGTGGATCGGATTGGACCAAAGTGGAAGAACCCATTATGCATGTTGAGGGTTCATGAACATCTTGCACTGACACGTTAGAATCATGAGAGGGATTAGGATCATGAGAGGGACTAGGATTGTGTAGTGGACATGGTTCAATGACAGGCTCTTCAAGAGATGGAATGGGAGAAATAATGGGATCATCAAAAGAAATGCGATCTTGGAGTGTATATGGAGGATTAAGACAAGGAGATGGAGGAACAAAAGGATCTTGTGGAGGATTTAAAGGAATAATTTGATCTTGACAAGGAGGAAGATCATTGGAATCCTCTTTAAAGGTGCTTTGCTCTTGACTTTTAATGGGATCATCGGAAAGGATGGAAGGAATATCTTGATCTTTCTCAGGAAGTGGAATGTCAATGGGATTTGAAAGGACATTGTGTTCATGAAATGGAAGGGGATCGTTTGGGATTGGATGAACTGGGATATCTTGATCTTGCTTAGGAAGTGGAATGTCAATGGGATTTGAAAGGACATTTTGTTCATGAAATGGAAGGGGATCATTTGGGATTTGATGGACTGGGATATCTTGATCTTGCTCGGGGAATGGAGTGTCAATAGGACTTTGGATAGGATGGACAAGAATAGGGGAATCATCGTGAGTGTCTGGGAACATGGGATCTTGGTCAACAATTGGATGGGATGATAAGGTTTCAGGATCTTGATCTTGATTTTCTTTAGGACTCATTTCTTCATGCTCTAAATTATCCTCTTGACATGGGGTTGGACTTTCGATATGCATGGGGGATTTTGACAAGGGATCAATGGTTTGGCATGAAGGAAATGCACTTTGAACATTTGTGATGGATTTTGGCAAGGAATCAATGCTTGAACATGAGGAAGAGGGACTTCGAATGGGGTCCTCTAAAATAGGTAATGGAAATAAAGTGCATGGTGGCATTGGAACTTGTATTTCTGAAACATGACAAGGATGTGCATCATGAATTGGATTATCGTGGCAATCAATTATGGATAGATCTTGGATAATTGCATCCTTGGGTGTATTGTTTGATGAGGATAATATGGAAGGTTCTTGTGAAACTTCTAAAGGTGTAGGGATAGATGCCACTGGAGAGTCAATTTGCTTGTGGGGGGATGAGGCATTGCTAGACATAATTGTATTATCTTGATCTTCCTCAAAGAACTCACTTGGCAATTTCCTTAAGAGCATTGCAATAAAGCCACCTTTCTTTCGAGGTTTTGACATGGTTGTATCTGGAATTTGAACTTGTTTTTGATTTGATGTCATGTTTTGATATTGGACTTGGTTCAATTGTTCTGACATGTTTGAAACTTGGTTTGGTGTGTGCTGCAAGTTTTGTTTTTGAATGTTTGGTTGCAATTCTTGACATTGATATGTTGATTGAACTTGTTGATATTCCACCATTGGTTGAACCATTTGTGGACATTGTATAGTTGGTTGGACATATTGTTGAAATTGGACCATTGGTTGTGTTGGTTGTATATGTTGGACCATTGGTTGTGTCTATTGGAAATGTTCGAGCTGTTGAACAATTGGTTGTGATGGTTGAAAATCTGATTGATAGTAAACACCTTCTTGTTCTTGATGTGAAGGCACATAATGTTGTTGGCTCTTTTCTTGAAATTGTTTCATCATCTCTATTTGTGAGAGGAGAGCTGGTATGTCTGATCATTCAAGAAGAGATCTTACATCAATTGGCTCAATCTTAGGATTTTGACCTTGAAATTTTTGAAACATTTTGGACATTTGTGATATGTTCTTCTCAATGTTTTTCACTCTTTGTTCCAAAATCTCATTTTCTTGAGCTAGTTTCTCCTCTAGTTTTTGTATTTGGAGATTTGTTTCATCATAAAAAGTTTGATCAATGTTGCTTTGTTGTTGGGTTGGATATAATTGTGATTGCATTGTCGGTTGATATGTCAAACTTTGTTGCATCATTGGTGCTTGGAACCTTGTTTCAATAGACATGTCACTATGCAAATGCAATATTTTTGGATTTTTCAAGGATAATGTATGATATGCAACTAAATGCAACCTAAATAAATCAAAATGCAATCTATGGCAAGGATGCAACCTATGTTTTTATTGTTTTTCGAGATTTTGACAAACTTTTTGGAATGCAAATCTAAAAAGAGACCCTTAGGAAATTGAAATGATGTCTAGACCTCAAAGGACAAAAGGACCAAGTGACAATAGGACAAATTGACAATGTCTCCCCTATATGCTTGGATACTAAGCTAGGTTTGACCAAATGACAATAATGACATAAAAAGAAAAGGTTTGACAAGGTCTAGACTTCTTAACAATGACTTAGGGTTTATCAAAGATTTGGATTACTCAAGTATGACAAAACCTAGTTTTGACACTATATGCAAAGGGACAATTACTATGCAAATGACCTTAATATGATATGATAATAACCTAAAACTTAATGAAGAAACTTAGGGTATGCAAAGTATGAATGTATGACAATGGTATTACTCTAATGCAAGAGGACACATGCAAATGGATGACCCTTATTGATATGCAAAGGAGTATGACCTAGGTGGAACCTAACCTTGGTACTTGACAATGACTTTGCAAAATGCAAACCTAGGATGAACCTAAATCTAAGTGACATGAATGTTGAGACAAGACTTTGAACAAGGTTTGACAACCATGTTTGAAGGTGTTTTTGAATTTTGTTGGATGAAATGTTCTTGTGTTTAGCCCTGTTTTGAATCAATTTGTCTTGCTTTTGAAATGAGATACAATTCAACTTTTGACAAGTAAAGAAGACAAGATATTTTTAACATAGACTCAAGACAATCATGCTCATTCACACATTTCTTATGGTAGGCAAGGACATTAGGTACTTGAGAGGTAGACTCATTATGGGATTCAAGGAGAATACATAGATGTTTGACCCCACGGGCTCCCCTCCATGGCACTCACTTCTCAGGGCAGCCAAGCATCAGTCCCCATGGAAATCTCCCCATGGAAAACTTAGTATCTCTTCCAAGTATCCGAACTTGTCCTTCTCAAGCAACTAGAAGGGTTTTTGGCCTCTAAAACAAGGTGTGTAGTAAGGATTTCTGTTAAGCGTTACTCCTTGATGTCATGCAAGCATGATTGAGACATTAAGCCCATCAAGATACCAAACAAATGTAGTTGCACAAGCACGATTTAGACCAAGAGGCCCTACTTAGATGTTGATATGAGAAAGAGTTCAAGGGTCATCACTTCCCAAGTAACTGCAATTCCCACGTAACCCTTCCTTCAAAGCTTTCGCTCATCAGGTATTTGTTTATAGTGAGTTAGAATGCAAAGTAATTCTAGCCATACTCACTTTGGGTCGTTCCCTTCTCACGATTATCACTTGCTTGCAAAAACAAAGTGGTCGGGAAGGCAAGCCCTCTAAAGGAGACACACAATCAAAGACACGAGCATGGTATCGAAGATCTGGATTTTTGATCACCCTAAGAAGGATGAGAGCATACTCTCCTACTCCAATGTCACACTCAACAATCAAATCAGAAACATACATTCATTCCATCCTATTTAGAAATCACTAGGTGCCTAAACATTAATTGCAAACACAAAGTTTAGTTGTATGTCCAAGGCAACCTGTAAAACCCAAGTTAGAAGTTTGAGGTATTTATTCTTTGACTATCGATTCTGCATAACACATGTTAGTAGTTTCATTTGTTGTCTTTGCCATGCGTATGCCAAGATGCTGCATAGATAATTAGTACCAAAAACCAAAACACAGAAAACAAAATGCAAAAACAAGACAATTTTCAAGTAAAACACTACATTTTTACCTCTGTTCTGGACTTTACACAGGCGCAGAACTCATGACACAGGCGCATAACACATGACACAAGCACAAAATGTCTTTAACACAAGCACAGAATGCTCAACATAGGTGCAAGTTGTCTTACACAGGTGCAGAAGTCCCTAGAAAACCCTGCACTGCCCTGTTTTTGGTTTTTTTTGGCCTGCAAATCAACTCAAAAGCACTCAAAGACACAGTAAAGGGGTTAGATGGTTAGTGTTCACGTCGAGTTCACCAATTAATGTATGTTAGGAAATAGGAAATCATCACAAGCAAATATAAATACTAATCTATCCCAATCACAAAAGCTTAAATGCAATGATCTATCCTAAACACACTCAATAAAGACATAAAGACAAAACATTCAAAAGTAAATACTATGCAAACCAAACGTAGATCTGAATGCTTCCTTCATGCGGCTCCATTGTTCTTCTTTCCTCTCCAAATAGCCTTTGATTGTGGATCTCACCTTCAAGTGCATACACCTAATGTGAAAGCAAGATTGACATTGGCACAAGAGTACTCAAAATGTGATTGTTTTGACAAAGTGATTATTTCGACAATGTAATTACCAATTAGCTTTGATTGATGAAGATCATCCAATTTATAGATAAATTGGAGATAGGATCAAATTAGCATGAAATGGATATTAGAAGCAATTAATTTCAAAAATGGCACAATTGAGTGGAAAGAAGAAGGTTATGAAACCTTCTATGTCATGAATTATGACATATTGCCAATGCAAAGACTAGAGAACTAGAACCTTCTGACATCTTGCTATGCCAAGAGTATGACGCATGAAAAATTCATGCTTCCACCGAAGCACAAAAATAGGGAGAACTAGAGAGAAACTAATTAGGTGGAAATTAAATTTGACAAATTAGAAAATAGGTGGAAATTAGGAATTAGGAAATGATGAAAATTAGGAAATTGATGCAAATTAGGTAAATTAATTAATAATTTGTCATTTATTAATTAATTTACAAGAATAGGAGAAATTAATTAGCCAATTAAATAAACATTTAATTGTGACAAGAAGACTTAGGATAAATAAATAAATTATTTAACCTAGAGGAAAAATGCCAAACAAGATTAAATGAATAAATCATAAAACCTTAGAAGATGAATTAGAAATGCAAGGACGACAATTAGGTCTTGACAAAAGACAATTAATGTCGATTTGATTTGATCATGATTTTGAATTGATAAACAATTTGATTGATAAACAATTGAAATTGGTTGACAAATTGACCAATATTGATAAAGAGACCAAATTGATATGCGCCAATTGACATGATTGAAGAGGACAAGGATCAATGACGAATCGATCGTAAAACGACGAGATTGACAAGTTGATAAGAGATTGACAAGATTGACCAAAATCATGATCAAATATTGTTATCGACAAGACCTAATTCGAAAGCGAGACAACTGAAGAATGCAAAAGAAGGACTCGATGCTCGCAAATGATAAAGACCAAGTGCGTGACATAGGAGAAATGTTAATGTGATGCAAAAACCTAAGATGAGGCAATGCACAAATGTTAAAGTATGACTCCGCAAGCGTTGACCATTTCTAGGTGTCTACAGAACCCTTTGAAGAATACCACAAAGTCCCAAAACCCTTCTTAAATGCCATTTTTGGGTTCCGTACCTGTACGGATAGACCTGCCTTTCTCACCTGATGGATCTAAATGTTCATCCAAAGGGTATTCGGATCATAAAAGAGTTTTCTAGGGTCTTTGAGTTAATTTTGAGAAATTCCCCACAAACCGGTTAGGTAGGGCTAATTGGGGCTCTAGGGATACTAGGCCTACAAAATAGGAGAAAGAGGGAGCGATGAAGAAATGAAGGAAAGCCAATTGTAAAACCAATTTATTGGCATGGAAATACCTTAAGAACACCTATTAAAACCCCTAGAAGTATATGTTAGAAGATTGCATAGCTTTGAAGTTGGATTTACCCTTGTGAATCTCAACCATGCTTGAGAAACTATTGAGCATAATTTTATAGGGAGCACTCCTAGAGAGTTTGAGAGTTTTGGTTTGTTGAAAAGTTAGTGTAGAGTGAAAGGATCCCACTAACATATCACTCAACTTCATATTGAGAAGGGTGCAACTATCTTTGAGAACCTCTCCCCATCAAAGTGGTATCAGAGCAACTAGGATTTGGGAAGAAGCCAGCTCATGCTAAACACTAAGTTAGAAGGAGAAAATAGTCCAAGGATGGTGACCAATGCAGAGTTAGCCAAGAAGGTATAAGATCAAGAGGAAGAGAATAGACTCCTCAAGGTAAGACTACAACAGTTGGAGAGCAAAGTAGATGTAGTTGAAGACAAGATTGAGAAAGTGACAATCAAGGTCAATGGAGGGAAGGGTAAGGAAGAGATAGAAGAGGATAGTACACCTAAATCAGATCCTATTATACCTAAAGAACCTTTCCTTAGAGCCATCAAATCCTTAGAAGGAGTACCACTTTTTTGTGGAAAAATGGAACCAAAAGTAGTCATGGAATGGATTGAAGGATTGGAGAATCACTTTGAATGTGATGGAATCAGTGAGGCACAAAAGGTCAAGGTAGCCAAATCTAGATTAAGGGGAGAAGCCTTGAATTGGTGGAAATTCATCCAAGAGGAGAGGAAAAAAGAGCGTAAGAACCCAATAGCCAATTGGAAAGGAATTCTAGCCAAGGTGAAAGAAGCATATATCCCTGAAGATTATGAAATCCAATTACACAAGAAGAGACAAAACTTGAGACAAAGAGATTTAGATGTGAGCAGCTAAACTGAGGAATTTCAGAAGTTGTATCTGAGATCCAAGGTGGTGGAAGATGAAAGCATCAAAGTAGCCAGATACTTGAATGGCTTGAGATGGAATATTCAAGAAGAATTGAGTTTGTTATGTCCTAGTACTATTCATAAGTGCTACCAATTGGCACTCAAGGCGGAAGAGAAGAGCAAAAAGAAACAAGAGAAAAGAAACAGAGGTAGAGGTAGGGGAAGAGATGGCAAAGGTCAAAGAGGTAGCTTCAGTGGAAGAAGTGTAGACCAAAGATCCCAAGGGGAATCCAAGTTGGTAGACCAAAGTGGGGATTCCAATAGCAGGAGTAGCTATAGAGGAAGGGGGTCTAGAAAATCTAGTAGAGGAAGGTCTAGTGGATCAGGAAGAGGGTTGTATTTCACCACAATGAAGTGCTACAATTGCCATAAACTTGGACACCTAACCTATAGATGTCCTGAGAAGTCTTCTTCATCCCAAGGAGGTGAGAGGAGAGTAAATTATGCTCAAGAAGGTGCAGCAAACATGAAGGCATCAAAAATAAATTTAGATTCAGAGGTTGGAGAGAATCTTATGGTAAGAAGAGTCTTGATTAAGGAGCCAGTTAAGGAAGAACCTAGCCAAAGGAGATCCTTATTTAGGATAAAATGCAAGATTATGGGAAAGGTATGTAGAGTGGTGGTGGATTCAGGGTCCACATATAACATAGTGTCAGAGGAAGCAGTGAGTAAGCTCAACCTACAAACAATACAACATAGTGGTCCTTATAGGGTTACTTGGCTCAACAAGGGGCAACATGTTCTTGTGAATGAACAAAATTGGGTGGATTTCACTATAGGAGGCTACAAGGACAAAATCTTGTGTGATATCTTGCCAATGGATGCTTGCCACCTACTCCTAGGCAGGCCATGGTAGTTTGACAAAAAATAAATACACCATGGGGAGAAGAATGCCTATACTTTTCAAAAGGATGGAATAGTCCATAGGACCAAGAAGAGGGCAGATCAAAGGGTCCCAATATGCTGCTAGTTGGTGAGAAAGATTTCATTAACACACTCAAAGAAGGAGGAGGAGTGGGGTTTGAAATTATTGTAAAACCAAAAGAAGAAAGCAATGAGAAGAAAGTATGCATTCCCAATGAAGTGTAGTAGGTCCTAGATCAGTTTAAGGACATTATCAGTGATGGAACACCAGCAACCTTTCCTCCTCAATGTTCCATAAGTCACCAAATGGACTTCATACCTAGAGCTTCATTGCCCAATAAGGAAACCTATTAAATGACATTGGATCAGAATAAGGAGGTAGCTAAGAAAATACAAGAACTCTTAGACAATGATTTGATAAGGAAGAGCATCAACCCATGTGCAGTCCCCACCATTTTGGCCCCAAAGAAGTGAGGTACTTGGAGATTTTGTATTGATTCTAGAGCCATAAACCGGATTACAATATAGATTTCCCATTCCAAGGATTGAATATTTGATGGATTGTTTAGGAGGAGCTGAATACTTCACCAAGATAGACCTCAAGAGTGGTTACCACCAAATCAAAATCAAGGAGGGTGATGAATGGAAGACAACCTTCAAGGCCACAAAAGGACTTTATGAATGGCTTGTTATGCCATTTGGACTCACAAATGCTCCTAGCACATTCATGAGACTGATGAATGAAGTACTCAAAGACTATATAGGTAAATTTGTTGTTGTTTATTTAGATGACATCTTGATTTTTAACAAGTTTAAAGATGAACTTCTTAAGCATATAGAGATTGTATTGAGGAAACTACGTGATGAGAAACTAACCATCAATTTGGAGAAATGTGAGTTTATGAAACATGAATTGATATATCTTGGGTTTGTAATCTCAAGAGGTGCTTTGAAGATAGATACCTCTAAAGTGGAAGCCATAATCAATTGGCCTACACCTAAGACAACAAGTGAAGTAAGAAGTTTTCATGGCTTGGCACAATTCTATAGGAAGTTCATCAAAGGATCCAGTGAGATATGTGTACCCATGCTTGATACAATCAAAAGAGGTATGAAAACCAAGTTTTAATGGACAAAAGAAGCACAAAGAGGATTTGATCTCTTGAAGAAAAAGGTGGCTACTCAACCGGTACTAATTCTTCCAATCTTTGACAAGCTCTTCACCATTGAATGTGATGCAAGCAATATAGCAGTTGGAGCAGTTTTAAGCCAAGACAATAGACCGATTACATTTTTCAGTGACAAGATCAATGATACAAAGAAAATGTACTCCTGTTAGGATTTGGAGTTGTATGTACTTGTTCAATCTCTTAGGAAGTGGAGGCATTATTTGCTGCCTAAATAATTTGTGGTTTATACTGATAACCAAGCTCTTAGCTTTCTCAATTCACAAGAAAAGTTGAATCATAGGCATATTAAATGGGTAGAGTATTTGTAGTCATATACTTTTACAATTAAACAAAAGAAGGGGAAATGTAATAAAGTAGAAGGATGCTAATAGTGCAAGAAGTGTAGCTCAAGAGCATTGGAGTGGATAGTTTCAAAGGTTTATATCAAGATGATGAAGACTTTGTTGTTTCCTACAAGGTTTGTCAAGAGTTTAGAAACCTTTTTCATAGTGAATATGCAGATTACACCTTAAAAGATGATCTTTTGTTTAAGGGAGGATAGCTATGTGTACCTAAAGGATCTATGAGAGAAAATTTGATGCAAGAGAAGCATAACTGATTCCTAAGTGGACATTTTGGCTTGAACAAGACTTTGGAACTTGTCCAAAGATTCTAATATTGGCATAAGATGCAAAGAGATATTAGGAAATATGTGGAACAATGTGTGGTTTGCCAAAGAGCTAAAGGTATCTCTTCTAATTCTAGTCTTTATCAGTCTTTACCTATTCCAAACTGGCCATGGGAGTGTGTATGGATTTTGTTGTTGGTTTGCCTAAAACCAAATCAGATTTTGATAGCATACATGTGGCGGTAGATAGGTTTAGCAAGATGACCCATTTTATTCCATGTAAGGTCACTCATGATGCTAGTCATATTGCTCATTTGTTTTTCAAAGAAGTTATCATAATTCATAGTTTACCTATCAACATTGTATCAGATAAAGATGCAAAGTTTATTGGTCAATTTTGGAAGACTTGATGGCAAATATTGGGTACTAACTTGTCTTTCAGTTCATCCTATCATCTCCAAATGGATGTCCAAATAGAGGTGGTCAATAGAACACTTGGAAACCTTCTTAGATGTTTGACAAAGGAGTATGGACAAGCTTGGGATCTAGTCATCCATCAAGCTGAGTTTTCCTATAATGACAGTGTAAATAGGTCAACCGGTAAAAGCCCTTTTGAGATTGTGTATGGCCTTCATCCTAGAGGTGTTTTAGATCTCAGAGATTTTGGAAAGATGGGAAAACAGAGTGGACATTCTATGGACATGGCTCAATCCATGCAATAGATTCATGTGCAGGTTAGGACAACACTACTAGACACCTCTCAAAGAATCAAAGAAAAAGTAGACGAGAAAAGAAAATATATACAATTTTTTGTTGGGGACTTGGTCATGGTCCACTTGAACAAAGAAAGACTTCAGATGATGAGGATTAGTCCTTGCAAAATCTTGGCAAAGTATGGCAACAATGCTTACAAACTGGACCTACCCAAAGATATGGCTTTATCTCCCATCTTCAATGTTTCCGATTTGGTGCAATATAAGGAAACACTTATAGAGGAAGGAAGTAGAGTCTTAGAGGTCTCTCATGCACTTCCAAACCTTCCCTTACCACATGTGCTGAGAAGGTGTTAGACTCTAGAGTTCTCAAGAAAACAAGGCATATTGTCTATATGGAACACTTGATCAAATTGCAGCACCTTCCAGCATCTAAGGCTACTTGGATACCTGAGGAAGAATTTTATAAGTTTGGACTTCCCATTTCTTTTATTCCTAAATGAGTCACTTGATGTCTTTCTCACTGGGGGAGTATGGTGCGAGAGAACCTAGTTTTGAGTGCATTTTCTAGATTTTGGTGTTTTAGTCTTTAGTTTGGTTTAGCTTTGTTAATAATGGAATTCTCATAGTTCCACATGTGTTTTGGATATGAATTTGGAGGATGAATGTCAACTAGATCATGTATTTACTCAAATTTGGCTTATGAGCCCTTGTAAGCCTAAAATGGCATAAACTTGCATTTTGGTGTAAAATGTTTTGTAACACCTTATTTGCCACTAGAAATGTAATTTTAGTGTTTTTAAGTCATTCTAGAAGGTTTAGGATGAGTAGCAATGTATGGAATGTAAAAATGTACATTTTGGCAAAAGTTATCATTGTTGCTCGACAACATTTTACAACTTTTGAGCAACTTTTTGCATCTTTGAGCACATCAGTGGTTATTCAACCAATGACGAGTTGGTTAGGATTAAGATAGAATATAAAATTCTCTGAGAAGAAATGTAAATAGGTTGGCAAAATAATTGAGCACGTTTGAATACATTGTGAAGAGATTTACTAGATTTTACCTTGCAATTTTCTTAAATTTTGAGCAGCAGTTCGTACTCAATGGATTGATTTCACTACTGTTATTTCATGATTGATTTGTATATGTCATTTTAGTGCTCAAAAGGTATTTGTAATAGTTTCTAGTGCAAGTTTGAAGTGTGTTTGTTATTTTACATTGCTCTCGGCTTGAGCAAGGGTTTAAGAGCCCAATTATGGTTCCAGCTTGAAATCCCTTGATTTTTGCTCAATAAGCCTTGGGACTCAAGCCATGGAACCTTTTTATAGTGTAAATAAGTTTTTTTTTGTCCTGGAAGTCATGGGAAGGCTATATGACATCATTTCCTAGGTGAGCTCAGTCATAGACCGATTAGGAAAATGATTGAAAAGTTACATATGCTTGCAGGGATGATCAATTATGTAGATGCCAAGTGTTTGGCATGAGTGATCAAGGTGTGGCAGAGTCTATATGGAAGGTTGGAGGTGTGACAGACTAGAGAAGATAGTGAACCCTCTGAAGAAGACCACAAAATCTCAAAACCCTTCTTAAATGTCATTTTTGGGTTCCCTACTTGTACAGACAGACCTGAATTTCTCACCCGATGGATCTAAATGTTCATCCAAAAGGGCATTCAGATCATAAAATATTTTTCTAGGGTATTTGAGTGAATTTTGAGAAATTCCCCACAAACCGGTTAGGTGGGGCTAATTGGGGCTCTAGGGCTACTAGGCCTAGAAAATAGGAGAAAGAGGGAGTGATGAAGAAATGAAGGAAAGACAATTGTAAAACTAGTTGATTGGCATGTAAATACCTTAAGAACACCTACTACAACCCCTACAAGTATATTCTAGAAGATTGCATAGATTTTAAGTTGGATTTACCCTTGTGAACCTCAACCATGCCTGAGCAAATAATGAGCACAATTTGATAGGGGGCACTCCTAGAGAGTTTGAGAGTTTTAGTTTGTTGAAAAGCCAATGCAGAGTGAAAGGAGCCCACTAACATATCACTCAAGTTCCTATTGAGAAAGGTGAGACTCTCTTTGAGAACCCCTCCCCATCACAATCTTCCTCTCAGATCTTACCAAATATGATAGGTATTTGCATTGACTAGCCTTATGTCCATAGTTATTGCAAATGTAACAACATTTGTGAAAGTTGTAGCTCTTCTTGTTTAAAAAAATTGGATTATAATTTTGATTCACAACATTATTTCTATAGATACTTTCTTTATGTCCAAACATCTTGTAACAATAACATTGAATGATTCTATAGTTTATTGCCTTGTGTCCAAAGTTTTTGCATTTAAAACAATATCCATTAAAAGATGGGTACATTTGTGCATTAGGTCGTCAGACTGGTGGTCTTCTTGCATTTGATTTCTGATTATAGGTCTTCTTCTCATCTTTTGAGTTATTCTCTACTTCATCTTTAATTTCTTTATTTTCTTTATCATTCTAATCCGAGCATATACTAGGTTGCAAAACCAAGTCCAATTTTGTCTGAATTAACTTACTACATGCTAATAAAATCTTCCAGGACCTTACTACTATCAATGATCTTATTATCTTCCTTTAGATTCTTCACCTCTTGTTCAATATTTTTGCAATCTTCAGACTTTGTGAGGCCTCACCTCAACTCAGTCTGACATTCAGTGGATTTTATTTTTAGACTATTATGAATACTTTATTTTGATGCTTTTTGAGACTTAGAACTTATATGATTTCAGGATTTCGATAACATTGCTATGATTTGGTGAATTACTTACATGCTTTATGAGATAGAACACTACATGATTTTTAGATAGGATGATATTGCAATGATAGATGTCGTTATTGGATTTGCAGGACTATACTATGAATATAGAACTATGATGTATGGTTAGTTATGTGAATTGGGATGAAATTGCTTATGTGAATTTGCTTGATAAAAGATGTATATAATCTGTGCAGATGAAAATTGTATGCAAGTGATGATGTGTATTGTTATTCCTTTGAATTATATTATATGTGGATATTTGAAAGTACTAATGTGTTAAATGAGATGTGCAGGAAATTTACCATGTGACCATGGAAATTACGGAGAACCAAACCTAGACTTATGTATGTTCGTAAGCCAGGGGTTGTCTATTTGGAGAGACAACACCCCGTTTGTGTTGTATTTTATTCATAACAGTATATGTTGCATGAGTGTTAAGTGTTATTTAAATTTAATGTGTAAAACCACAAGAGACAAATTCATGTTTTATTTTGTAAAAGTGTTTTATTTGTGTCACTTGACACATGTGTGGATTTAAATTTAACATGTTTTATTTGGTCTCTTGGTGGGAAAGTGTTTAATTATAGTTCTTCTTAAATAAAATAATGTGTTGTCATAAATAATTTGGGAATATAATATTTGGGGTGGTCAACATATGTTTGACCCGAAAATAAACTTCAGAGGGGTTTAAAATGGGTTAAATGAACACCTAGGGGTAGTTTAATAGGGTTTCCTAAAGCCCATAAGGTATACCTAGGGGTTAGGGGTAATTTTAGGCAAGTTTCTACGTTTAAATGACCTTTTTGATGCTTTAAAAATTGGCTTTTTTGAGTTGTGCGAAAATTGAAAATTAGAAGTTTAAATCTAATTAAGATTTTTCCTTTTGGAATGAGAGTCTTTTTGCATTCTGCTTTTTTTTCCTTTTTGGTTTTTAGAAACTTGTGAGAACTCAGAGAATGAGCTTCTTAAGGAAGATTTTTGAGAATTGGAGGGTAATCACCCACTCTCCATTTTTGGAGACGAGAAATTTTGAAAAGAAAATAATAGGATGGAATAGAAAAATTGACTAAGGGTAGAAGGAAAAAGATTCGTGGATTGGGCAGCTCTTCCTCAAATATCATAATACCTTTGGGCAGATTAAGGTTGGTTTCAATTATTCATTGTAATGTCTTCTTCTTGCTTATGTCTGGAAGTATGTTGGTGTAAGAAATCTGTGTTCTTGAATGTTTCTTTTTGAAATTCATTTGGTATTTTGCATTATGATTTGTTTGTGTTTTGGGAGTTTTCTCAAGACCTCTTACTCTTGGGAGAGAAGAGGATCTTGTGGGTGGTAGCAGTGACAACCCTCAAGTGAGAGACTCTCTTTTGAGAGCGATCACAAGGGATCTTTGTGTGACCCTTGCTGCATCACCTATTTGTGCAATTGGGGTCATAAGGAGGGAAATAATGCTAGAATGCCTTTGGGGGGCATAAGGAATAAGGGGTTGAGATTCTTGATATAATTATTGTGCCATGAGGTGGCTTCTTGTTTATTTCTTACTTGCAGTTCTCCTCAGGGTATTGGTCCACTACCACCCTTTGAAAAGATCATCACCAAAGTGTGGTGCTGTAAAGCCAAGTTGGGATTGTGTCTGAAAATCTGTATGTATTTGCCTTCTATGTGTTTGCCTGTTTGTTACCCATCTAGGAATTGGTTCTCCGAGCTCGGGGGTGGCTACCAGTTAGCCTAGGCTGGGAGGTGAGCACTCCGTGGTCATATTTGTGTTCTATTATGCAGGAAAGTCAAGAGAAGAGAATAGGAACCATGAAAAGATACAGAAGATTATTGTTGAAGATACTTAAATCCATTTGCAAATATTTGTTTTAATTTGATTCAGAAGTATGCCCTCATTCATAGAAATGAGAGGCAACTTGTAATTCTTGAAAATAGACTTGAGGTTTATTGTTGTAGCTAAACAAAGAAACATCCTGTAAAATTTGCAGAATATCTTGGAGTTGTAAAAAAGCTTGTTTTATTTCTACTTCTGTTTTTGTTTCAGAAAAAGAAAAGCTTCCTTGAGTTGCATGCAAAAGCTTCTTTTGTATTATGGAAAAATTAGTTTTCAAATAAATTTTATCTATATTCTACTTGTTGAAAAGTATGAGTTATTTTGCTAAAAGATCCTAAGTATTTAAAAAGAATAAGGGTGTTTTAAGTAATTGTTTTATTAGTGGAAAAATCAATGAATGTGTTTTATTCAGAATAGTATGATGTATTTTAAGAAAAAAATGTGTTAGAATAAAAGTTTAGCAAAAGATCTACTTCAATTTCTTTTATCAGCAATTAAAATAAATAAATAAAAGAGCCTAAGTTTATATACCAATTATATATATATATATATATATATATATATATATATATATATATATATATATATATATATACATTTATTTGTGCACATGAAATTTTGATTTACATAATGCTTTCCCTTTGTTATCTTGTTTAAAATTTTGTATGTAAATCTTATAAAAAAAAAACTAAATTAAAAAAAAAAGGGGAATTTTGGGATCCACGCAGACCCCACTGTGTGTACACACAGTGTGGGCCGCGCAGCATCCACTGTGTGAACACACAGTGCGAGACGCTTCGGCTCCCACTGTGTGGACACACAGTGGTCGGCCGCGGCCGCCACTATGTGGACACACAGTGGTGCGAGCCGCAAGCGGCGCCCACTGTGTGGACACACAGTGGTGCCACGCCGCCACTGTGCGTTCACACAGTGGCGCCTTCGGCCCTTCGCCTTCTTCAAACCCTGCATAAAAATGGCTGCCACCATTTTTCGGCCCTGTGGAATTTTAGAGGTAATAAAAAATTAAAGAGATTAAACCCTAGCCCGGGTAGGGCTAGGGTAAATGAAATAAAATTTACATGATAATTTAGAGTTGTTAATATATATATATAAAAAAAATAGAACCCTAGTTAGTGTTGGAAAAATATTGATTATTATTTTGGAAAGTTATGTTTTTTTTTTTTAAAGAATTAAAATATATAAATATATGTAAATATATATATATATATATAATATTCTGGTTATAATTTGGAGTAAGTAATTAATAGAGATTTAAATATTTAAATACCTCTGTATTGGTTTCTAATAGGTAGTAAAAGAAAAATAAAAGAAATATACATATTTATGAATAAAGCCTGGTCTTATAAATTTCAATTATATTTAGCGTGTTAAATGCTTAATATTGCCCTAGTTAATTTAATTAGAGCATTAAAATTTTAAAATGGTTGTTTAGACTATATAGTCATATTGGAGATTGAATTAATTTTCCTCTCCTATTTCTTTAGCGTGATTGATTTAATAAACTTAATGACTAGGTATCTCGTGGAGATAAAATTATTCTAGTTAGTTTTCCGCAATTAGAATTAAACGAATTATCGATGCTTGATTCGATTCAGAATTAGCTCGAATATCATTATGGAAATTTCATTAACGCTTGTCGTGTGAGCGAACTTGTTAATTAATTAGTATTTTAAAAAAAAATCATTCCGTTTTTGCCCTAAATTTTGGGCATGACATTTTGGTATCAGAGCAAGGTTTCCACACTAGGATCCTTACTCACTTACGTTTTGCCTTAGAATATTTAAAATTATTATGTTAAATCAATTTTTGAATTTAATTGAATTTATTCTAAAAGAAATAAATTAATTGTTTTGCCTTATTTTCCTCTTAGGATGCCACCGACGACGCGACAAGCTCACAAGCGCAGACGGGGTCCTAGACGTGTGTGCATAGCACGTGAGGAGGTAGAGAGGGAGGCATCGGTTCCAGAGGAGAACCCAGGAGCACCTCCCGAACAACCAAATGAACCTAACCGAGACCTCTTCGCAGCCATTTAGAATCTTATTGGCATTGTTCAAGAAAGGATCCCAGCAGAGAACCCTCAGGTTAGGAGTCATGACTCTAGGAGTCATAGATCTGTTGATAGAGAACGAAGCAAGAGCCCAGCTCTGATTCCTGTAGAGAGTCAGGGTGGTAATGAGCCAGAGTCTGTGCATATGCCAGGACCACCTCCAGCGGTGGAACCAGTTTATTTTGAGAGAGCTCGTCGAGATCCAGGGGATCTCATCAGGGAGGTCATGCACCTCCAACCACCATCTTTCAGAGGTTCTACAGATGGAGTAGAGGCCGAGGCATGGCTTCTGAGTCTTGAGAGGTGCTTTGCGTTGCGTTCTTATGAGAGCAACTTGAAAGCACGTGTTGCAGTTCATCTTTTGAGAGGGACAGCCTCCACTTGGTGGAGACAGGAAGAGTACAAATGCGGATTAGTTCCTGATACACTCACTTGGGAGATATTCACAGAGAGGTTCTATGAGAGGTACCTATCAGAACACTTCAGGCAGCGTCGTATAGACGAATTTCATAATCTCCAACAAAAAGGCTTGTCAGTAACCCAGTATGAGAGTAAATTCTTTGAGTTGTTGCCTTATGTAGATTATCTAAAGGATGAGAAACTTCTTGTAAACTGCTTCATCAGGGGATTAAATGCTGGTATAGCCGGACCTGTTAGGATGTCCACCCCAGAGAGCCTTTGGGTTGCTGTAGAGAAGGCACTGATTGCTGAGGAAATTCAGGTTAGACCACAGGACAATAGGGATCGGTTTCAGAACCGAAATCCCACACCTCAGACTTATGGATTCCAGAAATCACATTGGAAAGGGAACAACCGAAATTCTCAGGGGTTCTCCAAACCCCCTCCTCCACAATAGACACCACAGAACCAGAGGCAGAAGCCTCCACAGTATCAGCAGGGCTCCAAGTCCAAGCAGTGGCAAACTCAGGGATAGAAACGTGATCAGAGAGCACAGGGGCAGTACACATAGCTGACGGGGACTCAACAATCCTCCAGGGGTGGGTACAGCGGATCCAGTAGGACAGGAGGTCAGGCATTCTCTAGGCCTTAGGGTGCCCAGTTCCAGGCATGGGGTGTTTGCTTTACGTGTAGAGCCATGGGGCATATGGCGAGGGATTGCCCTTAGGGACAGGTAGTAGGGAGTCAGCGGATGGCCGCTTAAGAGCCGACAATTGGTGATATGGGCAGGTCCCATAGAGTATTCGCAGCGGTTGACAACCGCCAGGCTGAGCATCAGGTCACAGTTATCAAATCTACAGGTATAATCAAAGGTAACAATGTATCTATTTTGTTTGATTCAGGAGCTACTGACTCCTTTATATCTCCATCGGTTGTGGAGCGTTGCGGGCTAGTGGCAACTAGACAGGGTGTCAGTTGGGAAGTGGAATTAGCTTCAGGAGCTAGAGTGTTAGTGGAATCAGAGGTTAGGGCATGTCAGCTGCAGATTGGCCAGACCACCACTTTAGTAGACCTTAGAGTGACTCCACTTGGATCTTACGGAATCGTACTTGGCATGGATTGGCTTTATGCCAACAGAGCTAAGATGGATTGTCGTCTAAAAAAGATCGAGTGTGAGGATGATCATGGTTCGCCCATAGTTATCGCCGGGATTCAGAGGCCCGTGTCTCTTCGTATGATCTCCGCAATGCAGCTTAAGCGGAGCATGCGGAAGGGATGTCAGCTTTTTGTTATCACTATCAGTGACAGAGGAGAAGAGGAGGAAAAAGAAACATCACTCGATGACCATCCTATCCTTAAGGGATATTCAAATGTATTTCCTTCAGAGTTACCAGGAATGCCTCCCCGTAGAGAGATTGATTTTCATATAGACCTAGTACCAAGAGCCGAGCCAGTTTCCAGAGCGCCTTATAGGATGACCACAAATGAGCTTAATGAACTTAAAATTCAGCTTGAGGAACTTCTTGAGAAGGGTCATATTCGTCCTAGCATATCCCCTTGGGGTGCACCAGTCATCTTTGTTAAGAAGAAGGATGGATCTCTCCGATTATGTATGGATTATCGACAGCTGAATAAAGTAACCATCAAGAACCGATATCCTTTGCCCAGAATTGATGATTTATTTGACCAGCTTCAGGGTGCCAAGGTCTTCTCCAAAATAGATCTAAAGTCAGGATACCATCACTTGAGAATAGTGGAAAGTGATATCCACAAGACCGCATTTCGCACTAGATATGGTCACTATGAGTTTACCGTAGTCCCGTTCGGACTTACGAATGCACCAGCAGTTTTTATGAGCCTCATGAATGGGGTGTTCCGTACCTTTCTGGACCATTTTGTTGTTGTGTTCCTTGATGATATACTGATATATTCTCGGAATGAGAAGGAGCATGAGGAGCACCTGAAACAGGTATTGCAGTGTTTGCGGGATAATCAGTTGTTTGGCAGCCTATCAAAGTGTGCTTTCTTTCGGTCTGAGGTTAAGTACCTTGGGCACGTTATTTCCGGTGATGGGATCTCAGTTGACCCATCAAAGATTAGGGCTATTATGGATTGGCCAGTGCCTACCAGTGTGACAGAGGTCAGGAGTTTCATGGGCTTAGCAGGGTATTACCGACGTTTCGTCGAGGGATTTTCTAGAGTCGCACACCCTATTACTTCTCTTCAGCATAAAGGGAAGAAATTTGAGTGGATAGAGAAGTGCGAGAAGGCCTTTCAGGAACTCAAGAAGGCACTTACTAGTGCTCCTATCCTTGTTGTACCAGATCCTTTAGCTGACTTCATGGTTTGTATAGATGCTTCTCTAGAGGGTTTAGGGGTAGTTCTTATGCAGGATGGTAGGGCCATAGCTTTTGAGTCTAGGAAACTTAAGACTCATGAACTTAATTATCCCACTCACAACCTTGAGCTTGCAGCAGTAGTGCATGCACTTGTGAGGTGGAGACACTTCCTTTTAGGACATCACTTCGAGTTGCATTCAGATCATCAGAGTCTTCAGTACATCTTCACTCAGCCGAACCTTAATGCCCGTCAGAGGAGATGGATGGAGTTCTTGTGCGAATATGATTTTGATGTTCACTACATCAAAGGTAGGGAAAATGTAGTTGCAGATACCTTGAGTAGGAGACATCACGAGGTTTACACCATATCCATGGGCACAGACTTGAGAGACCGTATACTTCGGCACTTGTCAGAGGATGGATGGTATGCAGAGGTTTGTCAGGTATTACGTTCTCAGGGTACTCTAGAAGGGAAATATGTGGATTATTCTTTGGAATCCGATGGACTGTTACGCCATAGAGGGCGCATTTATGTACCTTCCTCCGAAGGGTTGCGAGAGTTCATTGTCATGGAAGCTCATAGATATCCTTATGCAGTGCATCTCGGGGTTAAGAAGTTGCATGCTGACTTGAGGCAGTTGTATCATTGGCCAGGAATGCGGCAGCTCATTGCTGAGATAGTAGCTCGATGCCTCGAGTGTCAGAGGGTAAAGGCGGAGCACCGCCATCCAGGAGGGTTGCTTCAGTCTCATGCTATACCAGAGTGGAAGTGGGATACTATATCCATGGATTTCATCATTGGTCTTCCTATGTCTTCTCGTCGCCATGATGCTATCTTGGTGACAGTTGACAAGTTGACCAAAGTAGCTCACTTTTCACCAGTCTGTACTACATTCAAAGCTCCAGCAGTAGCACAGGTGTTCTTGCGAGACATTGTTAGACTTCATGGCGTGCCCCGCAAGATTATATCTGACAGGGATTCTCTTTTCACTTCTTCCTTTTGGAAGTCATTACAGGCAGCTATGGGCACTAAGCTCAATTTCAGTACAGCCTATCACCCAGAGACAGATGGTCAGACAGAGAGGGTCAATCAGGTGTTAGAGGATATGTTTCGCATGTACATCATGGATCATCAGACCTGGTGGGAGGAGTATCTTCCCTTAGTGGAGTTTGCCTATAACAATGGGCATCACACTTCTTTGGGGATGCCACCCTATCAGGCACTATACGGCAGGCCTTGCAGGACGCCCTTGAGCTGGGATCGCATAGAGGATAGAGTTGCTATTGGTCCTGAGTTAGTTCGGGATATGGAACAGCAGGTGGATTTGATTAGGCAGCGTCTCAAAGAGGCTTAGGATAGACAGAAGAAATATGCCAATGCAAAGAGGATAGATCGTAGCTACTTGGTTGGAGAGAGAGTTTTCTTGAGAGTGCGACCGCATAAGAGTCCAATCCGTTACGGAAAGGGTTCTAAGCTCGCACCTCACTTTGCAGGACCTTTTGAGATTCTGGAGAGGATAGGCCCAGTTGCCTACCGTTTAGCTTTGCCACCTAGCCTGTCACGCATCCACGATGTGTTTCATGTTTCAATTTTGAGAAAGTATATCTATGATGAGTCTCACATTTTAGATTGGGATGCCTTACAGGTGGAGTCAGACGGGCAGCTAGCTTTGGAGCCCATTCGCATTTTGGCACGCCAGACATTGGCCCTTCGAGGTCGAGAGCTGGACCAGGTTAGGGTCCAGTGGGATTGTTATGATGAGGTTACGACTTCATGGGAGGACGCAGCACGTATGAGATCAGAGTACCCCCACCTCTTTAATGAGCTCCAAGAGGAAGTTCATGCCTAGAGGGGGAGGATGTGAGGCCTCACCTCGACTCAGTCTGACATTCAGTGGATTTTATTTTTAGACTATTATGAATACTTTATTTTGATGCTTTTTGAGACTTAGAACTTATATGATTTCAGGATTTGGATAACATTGCTATGATTTGGTGAATTACTTACATGCTTTATGAGATAGAACACTACATGATTTTTAGATAGGATGATATTGCAATGATAGATGTCGTTATTGGATTTGCAGGACTATACGATGAATATAGAACTATGATGTATGGTTAGTTATGTGAATTGGGATGAAATTGCTTATGTGAATTTGCTTGATAAAAGACGTATATAATCTGTGGAGATGAAAATTGTATGCAAGTGATGATGTGTATTGTTATTCCTTTGAATTATATTATATGTGGATATTTGAAAGTACTAATGTGTTAAATGAGATGCGCAGGAAATTTACCATGTGACCATGGAAATTACGGAGAACCAAACCTAGACTTATGTATGTTCGTAAGCCAGGGGTTGTCTATTTGGAGAGACAACACCCCATTTGTGTTGTATTTTATTCGTAACAGTATATGCTGCATGAGTGTTAAGTGTTATTTAAATTTAATGTGTAAAACCACAAGAGACAAATTCATGTTTTATTTTGTAAAAGTGTTTTATTTGTGTCACTTGACACATGTGTGGATTTAAATTTAACATGTTTTATTTGGTCTCTTGGTGGGAAAGTGTTTAATTATAGCTCTTCGTAAATAAAATAATGTGTTGTCATAAATACTTTGGGAATATAATATTTGGGGTGGTCAACATATGTTTGACCCGAAAATAAACTTCAGAGGGGTTTAAAATGGGTTAAATGAACACCTAGGGGTAGTTTAATAGGGTTTCCTAAATCCCATAAGGTATACCTAGGGGTTAGGGGTAATTTTAGGCAAGTTTCTACTTTTAAATGATCTTTTTGACGCTTTAAAAATTGGCTTTTTTGAGTTGTGCGAAAATTGAAAATTAGAAGTTTAAATCTAATTAAGATTTTTCCTTTTGGAATGAGAGTCTTTTTGCATTCTGCTTTTTTTTCCTTTTTGGTTTTTAGAAACTTGTGAGAACTCAGAGAATGAGCTTCTTAAGGAAGATTTTTGAGAATTGGAGGGTAATCACCCACTCTCCATTTTTGGAGACGAGAAATTTTGAAAAGAAAATAATAGGATGGAATAGAAAAATTGACTAAGGGTAGAAGGAAAAAGATTCGTGGATTGGGCAGCTCTTCCTCAACTATCATAATACCTTTGGGCAGATTAAGGTTGGTTTCAATTATTCATTGTAATGTCTTCTTCTTGCTTATGTCTGGAAGTATGTTGGTGTAAGAAATCTGTGTTCTTGAATGTTTCTTTTTGAAATTCATTTGGTATTTTGCATTATGATTTGTTTGTGTTTTGGGAGTTTTCTCAAGACCTCTTACTCTTGGGAGAGAAGAGGATCTTGTGGGTGGTAGCAGTGACAACCGTCGAGTGAGAGACTCTCTTTTGAGAGCGATCACAAGGGATCTTTGTGTGACCTTTGCCGCATGGCCTGTTTGTGCAATGGGGGTCATAATGAGGGAAATAAGGCTAGAATGCCTTTGGGGGGCATAAGGAATAAGGGGTTGAGATTCTTGATATAATTATTGTGCCATGAGGTGGCTTCTTGTTTATTTCTTACTTGCAGTTCTCCTCAGGGTATTGGTCCACTACCACCCTTTGAAAAGATCATCACCAAAGTGTGGTGCTGTGAAGCCAAGTTGGGATTGTGTCTGAAAATCTGTATGTATTTGCCTTCTATGTGTTTGCCTCTTTGTTACCCGTCTAGGAATTGGTTCTCCGAGCTCGAGGGTGGCTACCAGTTAGCCTAGGCTGGGAGGTGAGCACTTTGTGGTCATATTTGTGTTCTATTATGCAGGAAAGTCAGGAGAAGAGAATAGGAACCATGAAAAGATACAGAAGATTATTGTTGAAGATACTTAAATCCATTTGCAAATATTTGTTTTAATTTGATTCAGAAGTATGCCCTCATTCATAGAAATGAGAGGCAAGTTGTAATTCTTGAAAATAGACTTGAGGTTTATTGTTGTAGCTAAACAAAGAAACATCCTGTAAAATTTGCAGAATATCTTGGAGTTGTAAAAAAGCTTGTTTTATTTCTACTTCTATTTTTGTTTCAGAAAAAGAAAAGCCTGCTTGAGTTGCATGCAAAAGCTTCTTTTGTATTATGGAAAAATTAGTTTTCAAATAAATTTTATCTATATTCTACTTGTTGAAAAGTATGAGTTATTTTGCTGAAAGATCCTAAGTATTTAAAAAGAATAAGGGTGTTTTAAGTAATTGTTTTATTAGTGGAAAAATCAATGAATGTGTTTTATTCAGAATAGTATGATGTATTTTAAGAAAAAAATGTGTTAGAATAAAAGTTTAGCAAAAGATCTACTTCAATTTCTTTTATCAGCAATTAAAATAAATAAATAAAAGAGCCTAAGTTTATATACCAATTATTTATATATATATATATATACATATACATTTATTTGTGCACATGAAATTTTGATTTACATAATGCTTTCCCTTTGTTATCTTGTTTAAAATTTTGTATGTAAATCTTATAAAAAATATATATATTTTTATATATATTCACCCTTAAAACTTTTATATATATAAATTTATATAAATATAAATATATATATATATATTTATATATAATATATTTAAAAAAAAAAACTAAATTAAAAAAAAGTGGAATTTTGGGATCCACGCGGACCCCACTGTGTGTACACACAGTGTGGCCCGCACGGCGCCCACTGTGTGAACACACAGTGCAAGCCGCTTCGGCTCCCACTGTGTGGACACACAGTGGTGCGAGCCGCAAGCAGCGCCCACTGTGTGGACACACAGTGGTGCGAGCCGCAAGCAGCGCCCACTGTGTGGACACAGAGTGGTGCCGCGCTGCCATTGTGCGTTCACACAGTGGCGCCCTCGGCCCTTCACCTTCTTCAAACCTTGAATAAAAATGGTCGCCGTCGTTTTTCAGCCCTGTGGAATTTTAGAGGTAATAAAAGATTAAAGAGATTAAACCCTAGCCCGGGTAGGGCTAGGGTAAATGAAATAAAATTTACATGATAATTTAGAGTTGTTGTAGAATCGTAAATTGTACGCACTTGCTAGGGTTGTACAATTTCACACCTAGTTTAGCACCCGCCTTGGCGCATTTTGCATTTTGAATTGCATTTCCCCTTAGCGCTTAATTAATTAAATTAATTAGGTCTAAGGTCCTATTTTATCATCTCCCACATCATAAAGTTGGGCCCTTTCATCAAAGTGTGCCCTTTTCATTTTATTCCTCCTATACATCATTTAATCAAAAACCCTAATTAGGTCCTATTTTGAACTTGGGGGCTTGATTTCAGGGGTCAAAACATCTCAAAATCAGCTGTAACTTCAGGATTCTCTCTAAAATCATCATATCCGATGGCCCTGAAAATTTGGTGAAAAGTTGTCGGGACCATGGCGCCCGGAGTGCACATGGTCCCGGACATTTTTCCTAAAATTTTAGGAGCGCGATCGAATCATATAATAAAGCTTAACCCCAAGAAATTGGCGGGATATTCAATCTCTAGGTCGGCCAAAAGTTGAAATTAAGACCTAGGGTTTCATATATAAGAGCTCTCTTTCTTCATTTGAAAGGATCCAAATTTTGGCTTTGGAGGACCTTCTATGCAGCGAAAGAGCAGATTTTTGAAGACTTCAATAACATTCAACATCCATCCATCAAGCATTCATCAATTTCATTCATTTAGGGCTTGGGAGACATTGAAGAACAATAGGAGATTACCGACTGAAGATTGGCTTGTACTCCTCCCTTAAGGGTTGGGTATGATTTCATGTTGTTTTCATGTCTTTGCATAAGCTTCAATATATCCTTTATTCATGCTTTAGATCACTTTGCATCTTGATTTAGAGCATTTACATTATCATTTACAAGCAATTAGGGTTTACTTTCTAGGTTGCTCTAGTTTGCTTTCTTGCATTTAAGGACCTTGCACACACACTAGGTCTGCACACACAATACATTTTACAATACAACTTGGCTATTCGTGGAGGTGGAAATCACCGAAGCGGGGGTTTGACTAAGGCAAAACCCTATATAGCCGCCCATACCCTTTTCAGATATAAGTGTAGGTTTCGAGACTCGGACGATGCCGCAAGTGACAGATCCGGGAAAAGCAGGTCAAGATAGCACTCCACACCAAATTTCAGAGCAAAAGACCAGGACAGGGGCGTGGGGTGCCCTGGTCCTACCAGGACAGGGGCGCTAGGCGCCCTGGTCCCTGGGACAGGGGTGCTGGGCGCCCTGATCCTCCTGACAGACAGCATTTTCAGCATTTTTGACAGCTTTTCTAGAGTGCAAAAACAACAGTTTTTGGAGCAGTTTCAGGGGCAGAATCAGGACAGTGGCGCCCACGCCCCCGTCCCGAACATTTTCACTCAGATTTTAACACCGGGTATGCATTTACATTCTTGTCTTGTCCTTGTGTTTACAGCTTTCTGCTTTCCATTGTTTAAGTTCAATTCTGCAATCTTGTCATTAGTTCATACTTGCATTTTGGGGTTAGGAATTGAACTTGCATCATTTTATCTTTCAAATTACAACAAAGGAATAGAAATCCTAATAGGTAGCCCGTGGCTCTCTCTTTCACAAGAAGAAGTAGCCAATTGTGTGATACCTCTGGGCTCTTTCGTATTCCACAAGTGTGTGGTTAAAAGTGAGATTAGGGCATGTTTGCTTAGTGTCACTTTTTCTCCTACACATTTTGGTGAACCCGACGTGAATCTATCATTGCTTCCTCTTGCATTGCATTTGTTAGATCTAGATCTAGATTTACTGTGTTTTCATTTCATTTTCATTAAAAAGAAAAAAAAAAGTGTGTTTCTTTGCATTGTGTGTTTAAAATTTTATGCAATTTCAAAATGTCAGATTTTGATTTGCAAGATGTTCGTATTTGTGATGATTATGAGTTAGATGAAGCTTTAGATGAATTTTTGAAACCTAAATATACCAAACCTTCATTTTACCAAAAACTCATAAACATTGTTACTATGCCATTTTGTTGTGATGAGAAAGATAAGTCGAATGATTCCTCTCAAGGGTACATTCCTATCAGCTCTTCCACTAAATCTAGTAACATGGTTGTTTTCAATGATCCCCTCTATGAAGAGATATCTCCTTTTGAATCAAAAGATAAACCTTTTAATAGATATGTTCATGCTTTGTTGGATGATGCCCTTGATGCCTTTGTGTCTCCTAAAAAACACTCCCTTCATGAGGATCCTTTTGTGCAAGAAGATGACATTATCCCTACATTTCCTAGTGATGGCCTTTCCTTTTCCAACAAAATTCCCACTAGAGATGATGAATTAATGGTAAATGCTTACCCTTCTCCTAAAGTTGGTCTTACCCATAAGCATCCCTTAGAGAAAGAAGATGAAATAATAAGCAATTTCCTTAATTCTCTCTCCCCTATTGCACATATTTTGAGGAAAGAGGATGAGTTTAACACATCTATTGATGCTCTCCCTCCTAAGGATGCAGAATTAATAAACAATTTTATCTCCTCTCCCGAAATTGACAACACTTCAAACTTTCCTTTCAACAACCTCACTATTTGGGATGAACCATTAGAAGAAGGTATAGATTATTCTTTACCCCTAGCCAAAGGGGATGAAATCAAGATTGAAAACTCCCTTGATAGTTTCTCACCTTCCTTGAATCTCAATTATTCTCCCTCTAAAAATAAAGCATCTCCCTCTCCTCAATTTGGTTCTACTCATATGGATACCCTAGTTCAAAGCAAGATGGTTAACATCTCTTTCAAAGATCTCCCTCTCAAAAGTGAGACTTTAGAGAGTAATGTTAATCCTTCTCCTAGAGAGTTTATTCCCCATGTAGATCCTTTGATGATAGAGGATGATATGACCTTTCCTAGTATTACTCTTCCTACTAGAACATCAATGCCTATCCCTTGTCTCTCTCCTAAAATTGATCTAATCTGTGATAAGATTTTAGTGCAAGAGAAGACTATCAATAATTCTTCCAACATTTTTGTTCATTCTTCTAAACCATCCTCAATCAATTTGATACATGTGAATGAAACACCTAACAAACCTCTCTTCACTGTCCAAGGTGCTTGTCCTTCTCAAAATTCTCAACCTTTAAATAAGCCTATCTTAGTGGTTCAAGGTGGTTATGCTAATGATTCTTTTTGCACTCCTAAGAAACCTGTTATTACTGTGCAAGGAGGTTATTCCTCTAAGAGCCCTTATGAGTATGCTAAGCAATTGACTAGAGAGAGTTATCATGCGGTTGCCCATACTTATAATACTAGAAACAATAGGCAACCTAATCCTCCTCCAGTTATCCCAACTTCACTTCCTCCTTCCCAACCTATTCTTCCTCAAGCTCCACGGATTTCACAAGTTCTTGGTAAGGAATATGATCTCATAGAACAACTTAAAACTACTCCTGCCAAGATATCCCTTTGGGATTTGATCCAAGCTTCTTCCGCTCATCATGGAATGTTACAAGATGCCTTGAAAGATTTGAATGTTCCTCCACCTAATACATCTAGTAATATAGTGTCTTTGGTTAACTCTATGATGAATCCTAAAGCTCAAATTGTGTTTACTCAAGATGAGTTGCCTACTAGTGAAATTCAACATCAATATGATCCCTTGATGATTGTGGTTATCATAAATGACATTTCTATAAGATGAACACTGGTAGATAATGGCTCTGGCCTTAATGTGTGTAGCATTAATCTATTGCATAAGATGAATGTGGATACATCCCTTATTGAGCCTGACTCTCGTCCCATTCGAGGCTTTGATAATGTGGCTAAGCCTTCATTAGGTATTATCACCTTACCCATCACAGTGGGACCCGTTACTTTGCCTACTCCTATCCATGTTATGTCGGGAAATCTAACATACAACTTGTTATTAGGGAGACCTTGGATTCACAGTATGCAAGTTGTCCCCTCTACATTGCATAGACAAGTTAAATTCATTTATAACAATAAGACATATACCTTGATAGGTGATACTAATTTTCAAGCTTGTTTGCAAACATCTACTTCCAAAGGGAGTTCTTCTAAGCCTTCCTCTTCTAGTGATGACTCGTTGAACAAGATACCTATGGATGAATCCTTACGCTCTGATAATCAAAATTCTTTGGATGAGTCTGAAACTCTTGAAGAAGATCCTTCTCGACTTGAATATACGCATAAAAAGGCTTTTGATCCTGAGAAGGTTCTCACAGATGACGATTGGGGATCTCTTGACTTTAATCCCACCTTTGTAGGTGAGTATAGGGTTCCTCCTAGAGAGTTTAAAGTTAAAAAGAAGGAAGAAACTAAAAATCAATCAATCTTACCTGAACCTATGAGCAATAATTTTGTGGCCGCTTCTCAAACTTCTTCTCCTCACACTTCTAATTCTGAAGAGTTTGATTCTTTGTCTTATGAAAAACTGCCTTCTCTTTCTGAAATGGCTGATCATTATGGTCGTGGTTTTCGCATTTTTGCTAAGCATGGGTATCATGGAAATGGTTGTGGCGCTCATGAACAAGGGATAAAAGTTCCTCTAGAGACTAATTTTCACAATTATGCCTTTGGACTCGGCTATAATCCCTGCAAATGTACCAAAGCATCTAAAAGACCATCTCTCAATGTGAATGCTATATTTAGTAGTGATGATGATCTCACTTCAACTAAATCATCTTCTACTTCTATCAACTCTCATTCCCCTCATAAGGAAATCTTGGCAATGAACAAATCTCTTTATGAATCCCCTCAAATTTCTAAATCCACTTATGAATCTTTATCTCCTATTCATCATAAAGTCCTTTCCTCTAGGGATAAGGCTCTAATAAATTACACTCATCCCTCTTCTAAGATTTCATGTGACTTTTCTTCTTCAATCTTTATCATTTTATACATGTTCTTGATCTCACTTATAGTTGAGCATTTAACATGTCATATTCAAATACCTCATTTAGTCTATCATGTCTTTAAATAACATTAATGGCTATTATGTTGCTCATCATTATGTGACATTGGTAGCTCATTTACTGGGGGCTCATTGTCATTCATGATGGTACAATTTCAAGTGCAATCATATTTTTTGAAGCAACATAATAGCCTAATTTTCTTGTTCCTATGGGGACAAGAATGATTTCATACATCTCTTCTTTTGCTTATGTCCAAATCTCTCCCTAGAAGATTGTGTAAGTCCTTCTCATTGTCCTTATCCTTGGGAGGCAATGATCTTTCCTTATTTTTATCTAAGGATCCACTTTTTCCTATTTTGTGGATGGTGTGGACTTTATTACTTGATGTTATGCCTTGTACGCATTTGTTGTTGTTTGTTCAAGGGTTCTCTCTTACAAGAGGTGTAAGTCCTTGACTACAACCTCTTTTGCACTTGGTAAAATACATCCATAGCAAATTCACTCTCCTAATTGGGTTAAAAGGAGCGTCATCCTTCATTAAGAATCACTTTCAGCTCACAAAAGAAGGAAGTATTGCATTCTTATTCTCTCCTTTGTCTTATTCTAGAAAATGTTATATTTGTCTAAAACAATTCCTCTCTAGGATAGGTGTCTTTTGTACAAAGATCTCTTCTCCTCTAAGGATCTCCTTTACACATACTACAAGATATCCCTTTTCAACTATCTTATCCTTGCTTAAAGAGTGCAAAACTCTCTTGCTTGGATCTATGACATTGTTGCATTTTTGGGGTATCTTCTTTTGTGATGAAGGTAGGTATCCTTGTTCTACTTTGCTTATGACATAAACATTATACTTCTTGAGCAATGGGTCATTCTCAGAACCAGAGCACAGACTCTTAGAGCGAGATGTCTCCATTTTTTTCTTTTATACAAGGTGATCATTCTTGGAACGAGAGCACAGACTCTTAGAGCGAGATGTCATGCTTTTGTACTATACATATACAGGTTGTAGCATACTTTGGCATAGACTCCTATGAGGTGCTTCTAACCTCCCTTACACACACATGCACGAGGTTGAGTGGAACTAGCGGCATAAGGCTAGACTTTCTCACTCTCCTCCCTTACATGGATCACCTAGACAGACTCTAGGGGCTAGTTTTCCATGTCCTTTGTCCCATGGATCACCTAGACAAGATCTAGGGGTGAGAAGTCCATGTTTTCTCTCTCACTATTCTTCTCATGGATCACCAATGTGTGTATTCATGCTTTTTTTTCCTTTCTTTTCTTCTCTTTGCATTTTGTTTCCATTTACATCCTTCATCTTGTGTTAGAGAACTCTCAAAACCTCACACTCTTTGTTGTGTTGGAATTGAGATTTATTCCTCTTTCTTACCAAATGATTCTCCATTAGTTTTTGATCTCATATCAAATCTTCTTGTGAGCATTTGTCATCAATATTCTTTAACAATTCGAAGTGGTAAACATGATACCCTGTTTCAACTCACTAAAATTAGCAAGCCGAAACAAGGGGGGGCATATAGCTACCCTCGAATTTTCATCACCTTCCTTAGTAAGCATTAGGTGATTTTGTGATCTAACGTGTGTTTTGTAGGGTGCGGTTCCTAACTGTGTACTGCAGATACCGCTGGGGGCTTCGTTCGACAGACTTATGGATATATCCTTTTTCAAATAATGTTTACTTTTCTGTACTTTAGCTTGCATATGCACGTAGTGTTCATATGACCGCTAAAGTGGGGGCTAAATGTAGCGTCGTAAATTGTACGCACTTGCTAGGGTTGTACAATTTCACACCTAGTTTAGCACCCGCCTTGGCGCATTTTGCATTTTGAAGTGCATTTCCCCTTAGCGCTTAATTAATTAAATTAATTAGCTCTAAGGTCCTATTTTATCATCTCCCACATCATAAAGTTGGGCCCTTTCATCAAAGTGTGCCCTTTTCATTTTATTCCTCCTATACATCATTTAATCAAAAACCCTAATTAGGTCCTATTTTGAACTTGGGGGCTTGATTTTAGGGGTCAAAACATCTTGAAATCAGCTGTAACTTCGGGATTCTCTCTAAAATCATCATATCCGACGGCCCTGAAAATTTGGTGAAAAGTTGTCGGGACCATGGCGCCCGGAGAGGACCATGGCGCCCGAAGTGCACATGGTCCCGGACATTTTTCCTGAAATTTTAGGAGTGCGATCCAATCATAAATTAAATCTTAACCCCAAGAAATTGGCAGGATATTCAATCTCTAGGTCGGCCAAAAGTTGAAATTAAGACCTAGGGTTTCATATATAAGAGCTCTCTTTCTTCATTTGAAAGGATCCGAATTTTGGCTTTGGAGGACCTTCTATGCAGCGAAAGAGCAGATTTTTGAAGACTTCAATAACATTCAACATCCATCCATCAAGCATTCATCAATTTCATTCATTTAGGGCTTGGGAGACATTGAAGAACAATAGGAGATTACCGACTGAAGATTGGCTTGTACTCCTCCCTTAAGGGTTGGGTATGATTTCATGTTGTTTTCATGTCTTTGCATAAGCTTCAATATATCCTTTATTCATGCTTTAGATCACTTTGCATCTTGATTTAGAGCATTTACATTATCATTTACAAGCAATTAGGGTTTACTTTCTAGGTTGCTCTAGTTTGCTTTCTTGCATTTAAGGACCTTGCACACACACTAGGTCTGCACACACAATACATTTTACAATACAAATTGGCTATTCGTGGAGGTGGAAATCACCGAAGTGGGGGTTTGACTAAGGCAAAACCCTATATAGCCGCCCATACCCTTTTCAGATATAAGTGCAGGTTTCGGGACTCGGACGATGCCGCAGGTGACAGATCCGGGAAAAGTAGGTCAAGATAGCACTCCACACCAAATTTCAGAGCAAAAGACCAGGACAAGGGCATGGGGTGCCCTGGTCCTGCCAGGACAGGGGCGCTGGGCGACCTGGTCCCTGTGACAGGGGTGCTGGGCGCCTTGGTCCTCCTGACAAACAACATTTTCAGCATTTTTGACAGCTTTTCCAGAGTGCAAAAACAACAGTTTTTGGAGCAGTTTCAGGGGCAGAATTAGGACAGTGGCGCCCACGCCCCCGTCCTGAACATTTTCACTCAGATTTTAACACCAGGTACGCATTTACATTCTTGTCTTGTCCTTGTGTTTACATCTTTCCACTTTCCATTGTTTAAGTTCAATTCTGCAATCTTGTCATTAGTTCATACTTGCATTTTGGGGTTAGGAATTGAACTTGCATCATTTTATCTTTCAATTACAACAAAGGAATAGAAATCCTAATAGGTAGCCCGTGGCTCTCTCTTTCACAAGAAGAAGTAGCCAATTGTGTGATACCTCTGGGCTCTTTTGTATTCCACAAGTGTGTGGTTGAAAGTGAGATTAGGGCATGTTTGCTTAGTGTCACTTTTTCTCCTACACAGTTGTTAATATATATATATATATAAAAATAGAACCCTAGTTAGGGTTGGAAAAATATTGATTATTATTTTGGAAAGTTATGTTTTTTTTTAAAAAGAATTAAAATATATAAATATATGTAAATATATATATCTATATATATATATATGAATATATATATATATATATATATATATATATATATATATATATAATATTCTGGTTATAATTTGGAGTAAGTAATTAATAGAGATTTAAATATTTAAATACCTCTGTATTGGTTTCTAATAGGTAGTAAAAGAAAAAAAAAAGAAATATACATATTTATGAATAAACCCTGGTCTTATAAATTTCAATTATATTTAGCGTGTTAAATGCTTAATATTGCCCTAGTTAATTTAATTAGAGCATTAAAATTTTAAAATGGTTGTTTAGACTATATAGTCATATTGGAGATTGAATTAATTTTCCTCTCCTATTTCTTTAGCGTGATTGATTTAATAAACTTAATGACTAGGTATCTCGTGGAGATAAAATTAATCCAGTTAGTTTTCCACAATTAGAATTAAACAAATTATTGATGCTTGATTCGATTCAGAATTAGCTCGAATATCATTATGGAAATTTCATTAACGCTTGTCGTGTGAGCGAACATGTTAATTAATTAGTATTTTAAAAAAAAATTGTTCCGTTTTTGCCCTAAATTTTGGGTATGACAAACTTCTACTTTATTGTCCCTTTCAGGAGTAGTTCCATCTTGTCCTTTTTCTCAATCTTCTACATCAAATCTTTGATAGTCTCATTCACTTGTTTCAACTAATTGTTAACCTCCTTATGTCTCAACTTGAACTTTCATATTTTTTCTCTCAGCTTCTACACACATTCATTTTCTACCTTCACATTCTCCTTCAATTCTTCATTCTCTTAGTCAATGCTTTTCAAATCTTCAAGAGTTGTCTTCAACTCTTCATCCATCTAAAAAAAATTTGCCAAGCATATATGTTCCATTACATCAACCAACACGGATCTCCCTCAAGTGGTTAAGCTCTCCAAGCAAGGGACCAAAGATCTGATACAAATTGTTGATCAAGTTAAAAGCAATGAAATGTTGAGAGGGGGGGGGGGTGGTGAATCAATATTCCCACAAATTAAAGAAAAAGAACTTTTCACCAATTATAACTATCCACATAAATATCAAACAAACTTGAGTGATATAAAGAAGCTAATGCATAGTAAGTATGAAGAACACAGCCACAAGATAAAAACCGGATTTTATATGTGGAAAATCCAAATTGGGAAAACACACAGAGAGTGTTAACTCTCATGAGAATATAATTAGTTATATTTGAGTTTACAAAGAGGTGGCTCACTACTGGGTCGTTCACTTCCAGATTAAACAAATAACTCACTACCAGACTGCTCACTACAGATATACAAAGAGATGGCTAATTGTCAAGATGCTCACTGCAAGTAAAAATGGTGAATTGAAAAGGTTTGCATCTCTAAATGCATGGGATCAATTCCAAGTTTAAGCTCAGGTTACAAATCTCAAAATCTATAGTAGATTTGATTAGAGATCTTTGCACAACTATCTTACAGCAGGTTTTGTAAAGGACTACTACATTCTGCAACACTGCCTGCCTTTTTTGTCCGCAACTCACACTTCACACACACACTGCTATCTTCGCTACTAACTTTCTTTCGCATATCACACACCTTCACATAGTCAATCCCTTGTTCAAGTCTACTTATGCTAATACATTTGAATATATATCTATATTCCAGAGGGCGCATATACAAAATATTATGTCGACCAAGCACAACACATTATCAATAAGCTCATGTTGGCCTTCATAGGACTTCTACACACTTCCTTTGCATACTCCAACTGTTAGTGCATATATAGAGAATACCAAAAAGGGATAGGGTCATCCAAAAACAAGAATAATGACCCAATATCACAAAGATCAAGCCCAAAATTTCCAAAACACAGACTCTATGTGTACTAGGAAAATCGCAACAGAAAACTAGAAGACATACTTCTGACAATTACCAAGACTGCTAGCACTGGGACACATAATAGATACCAGGATGAATGAGAACTCCATGAAACCTCTAAAGTCATCATCTAGGACTATCCATGATGCATAATACCTTTTGACCGAATCTGCAACATCTGAACTACATATACATATTGGCTGCAAACAATATTCACAACAACCATAACATCCATAACATTTGGACTACTATTCTGACCTCATATACTGTCTGGTTAAAAATCGGAGGACTATTTTGACATCAATGACAAAATTATTCAACATTATTCACACAAGTCTAACAACTCATTAGTTCCATATTAGCATCACCTTTGTCTTCTATTCTGACTCGACAAAAGCATAACAACCAGAGAAAGTGGTTCCGTTGGAATCATAATCAATTGTGGATGGAGTGGTTTCTTGTTTTCTATGTTTTTTGTTTTGTCTGATGTCCTTGGCATATTATTCTATGTTGAAATCAAATTTTTACAAGTGGTAGGTCAACCTAAAGCTTTGTTGCTCCCTTGTTTCTATAAAAGGAAATTCAAGTTTGTCTACAAATGGTTGTTATTGAAATGTATTGTTCATATACTTAGTGATAATGCATAATGTTCTTTATGTATTGAGTTCAGATAGAGTACTTTCTGGTAAGTTGTACTATTGCAGATAGAGAACTAATGAAGATATTACCACAAATTGTCTCACATTTTGTTTTCTTTTAGCTACATGATTTCATTTATTGAGGATAAATAGGATTGTTGTTATGAACATCTCATAAATATGTGATATATTAGTTGGGTTTTCTTCAAGGAAGAAATCAAACACTGATTATGTTCTATAGTGGCTTAGGCACAATCTAGTGATTTCATAAGTATGATTTATGTTAATGGAAAATAGGGTGCATTTGTTAGGCATATGTGCTCAAGGACATATACATAACATGTGTCAAGTTTATCAGATATGTGACTTTGTTTTAATGGAATATGCACTAGTCTTGTTAATGAATTTGCAGTAACCAATTCAAAAAACAAAACATATTGTTTTTGATGAATAATAAGAGGGGGGGTGAATTAGTATATCAAAAAACACTATATTTAAACACTTAAACAGTCTAATAATAAATTGGTAAAACAGTTTAATAAACAAACTGGTTAATACACATGCAAACCAAATAGCAAATAAGGCATTCACTCAAAGAAGCAATAACACCATAACACAAGATATTTGATGTGGAAACCCAAATGGGAAAAACCATGGTGAGATGAAACTCACAAGTAACTATCTACAGAATAGGAACTAGACCAGTTAAGGTTAGACCAGTTAAGGTCATACAATGTTCGTTACCAAAACAGATCCTGTTAGGAATCTCAACCTCTGTTAGGAGATAAGTCTGATCAAAGACTACCTTGCTAGAGGATTTTAGATCCACAAATGTGAACCACCTTGTTAGAGGATTTTACAAGGCTTCTTTGAGCCTACCATATTAACGGCCTCAAACTTGTCAAAGATGTGAGTAATGAACAAGTGAATGATCTAGCAAATGGAATAGGTTGCTTGATTAGATCCATTATGGCTCATAGCTAATGCACTTTAGCATTACTTCAGTCTTCAGTAACTCTCACTCTATTACACCTCACAAACTTGATCTTCTCAGTTAAGATCATGCTTATAGAAAAAACTCATAAACCACCTTAAACCCTAGCAACAACCTAAAACCCTAGACATACTGTCCTTATAAAGGAATCTGATTTCATGTCGCTCCAATAGGTTTACAATCCAATTTCCTAGGTTCAATGAATATAGACATACTTGGTAACATGACACAAAAAGCACCGCTAGAGTGTCGGCACCATCAAACAATTGTTGGATGGTAACTTATCACAAAATGCCGGTTGGTAACTCATCACAGAGTATTACCGGTTCATACAAAATATCGATTTACACAAAATATTGGTTGCCGATTTGAGAAAAAATGAAGACTGGGAAATATGTATTCTGCCACTTTGATCCCTCATACCGCTTGAGATCTTCGAACCGCTTGGGGTCTTCATACCGCTTCAAATAGGTAAACACTTTCTGCAAAACATCGATAGTTCAAAGACTATAATGCATCATACCGGTTGGAACAAATTTCGGTTGAGCTTTAACTCATACATATAAAAAGTGATCTCAATGTAAGTGTGTGTCCATCAATGACAATCACAACATAATCATAAAAAATGCCAACAATCTCCCCCTTTGGCATTAATGGCAACACTTAGGAAAAAAAAAATTGACTTCTAATTGTTTTACAACAAAATCATGCCATAAGCAAAATTTCTCCCCCTAAGCATATACACTATCCCTTTTGCAAACAATACAATGTATAACTATTTGCTTACAGAGATAGACATGAAGATATACAGAGCATACATCAAAATTTTTAAATACCAGAATACTTCTCTCCCTTTGCCAACAATGACAAAGTACAACTGAGCAACCCCTATTTTCATTTGGTATTAAAATAATAAGAGTTTATGACAATAAATAATAAAACTTGTCAAAAACTGATTTAAAGTCCTATAAAAATTGCTTCATGGATAAGGACCATGACTTAAGTAGGGAGATAGCCACTTCTTTCTCTGTCTGCATCTGGGAGACCTATTCTTCCATGGTGTCTATTATGCTCATCTCTTGAGTCACCATTAAGGCATCCAGATTAAGATAGCATTTCTGAAGTATTTGCAGGCATAGGAGTAGAACCAGTTGTAGTTCTTGCAAATCTCATGTCTGGTTGTTGATCTCTAGCTCTATTCTTGCAGACTGGATATGAAACCAGTGAACGGTTTGCCCATAAGCTGTAAAAGAGTCATATGGTAGCTTGAAGGTGCTCATGTATAACTACAAGTCAGATTGTAGCTTTTTCTTTTGTACAAGCACATCATCACAGAAGAGATGGGGTTGGCAAATCTCACTAAGTAGTAGATTCCCCTCATCCAGAGCATCCCTTATATCTTTTTGAGCTTTTTGTAGATCAGACCAGAGCTCATTTAGCTTCTTCACCAGGGCATTATTCAAAGACTTTTGATACTCTTTCTTGTCTTTTGCCTCTTCTACCTCTTCTAGACTCTGCACCTGATCATCCACTATGGTGCATAGGAGCTTCAATTGTGCTAGTGATGAATCAGTATTGGGGAGGTTAGTGTCGGGTATCAAACTAGTAAGAGAATCCACCGAAGCTTGGATCACATCTTGCTCCTTAATACTCTGTAGCAGCTCCATTTCATTTGTAGACTATAGGTCAATAGGACTGATGAGGTCAGCTAGTTTGTCTTGACTATCAGTTGCCTTTGGAGTCTCCATCTGAGTGCTTTTTGCCACTTTTACTTTCTCTTCTTCCTTCTTTTTCTTCTCCACTTCTTTTCACTTTTCCTCTTCCTTTTCCTCCTCTGCTTTCTTCTTCTCCACTTCTTTCTACTTCTCCTATTCCTTTTCCTCCTCTCCTTTCTTCTTCTCTGCTTCTTTCCGCTTCTCCTCTTCCTTTTCTTCCTCTGCTTTCTTCTTCTCTGCTTATTTCACTTCTCATATTCCTTTTCTTCCTCTACTTTCTTCTTCTCTACTTCCTTTCTCTTCTCCTCTTCCTTATCCTCTTCTTCTTTCTTCTTCTTCTCATCTTCTTGTTTCTTTTTCTCTTCTTCCTCTTTTCTCTTTTCCTCCTCTTTCCTATTCTCCTCATCCTCTGCTTCCTTTTGCCTCTCCTCTGGTTCTTCCTACTTCTCCTGTCCTATTTCTTCTAATGGAATACCCTAAGCAACATCCTCTACATCCAGAGCATCGACATAAATAGTGTCTATAGGTTCAATAACCGAGTTTCCTTCATTATCAAACACTTCATCCAATTTTGTTATTGTCAGTTCTTGCTCATCCTTCTTGTTGACTTGAAGCACTTTGTGAGTATGTATAGCAATTGTCATATGTAGATGAGTGTCCTTTTCAACATCATCAATTCTCCCTTCTAATAACCAGAGTCTTCTCCTTCCAGTGAAGAAGAGTCCTTTATTTTGATTGATGACTTCAAATAGCTTAGAATTGGACAGGTCAGGAAAGTGTTGGGTAAAAACTTTCTCCCTTATTTCCTGTTCCTTTTCTATGGCAATGCGCCATTTATTGTCTAAAGACTTATATAAAGAATCTAGTGTCTCAGATCTAATTTCTGAAGGCGGCCACTCATTAGTACACAAATACTTAATAATTTCTTGTTCAACTTCTTCCTTTTCTTCATCATTGAAATCATCAAAATGATCTAATAAATCATTCAATAACTTTCTCCTAATATTTTTAATAGTTCTTTGACAATGTGTCAAAGGTTTGTAGGAAGAAATGTTAATATTTACCAGTGCAGATGATGTCAGTTCATTCTTTGTCTTTTTCCTTGTTTGCCTTGTCTTCTTGGGTTTTTCTTCAGACATAGTTTCTTCTGAGTCTGGTGAATTGTTCTTTGTCTTCCTCTTTTTCTTGAAGACTTTGGCAGGTGCTGCTTCCGGTTTCTTCTTTGTAGGTGACCACTTGGTCACTTTGGGACTTGATGGAGTAACTAGTGCAGATGCTGAAGGCACTGCCTTCCCTTTCTTTGCTGAGGGTTATTTAACTAGTGTCACCCTTTCCAGATAGGTGCTGATTCTCTTTGGCTTCAGATCAAGAGGCAAGGCAAGTAGGGTAGAGGCATACCCGACCAACATATCATACATCACCTCATAGCCCATAGGCTCCACTTCATCCTATCTGGGCTCAACAACATCCATTATGCATTCATCCACTTTGATGATAAAGAAGATGTCATCTTCATATTTCTTGACAATGTCACTGGATATCCTCATCCTTAGGCTCATCTTGCTTCTGAACTCATCAAAGTACTTGTTCAGAACTTCAGGGTAACCAGTTCCAACTGCTTGCAGGCTTTCTTTGATCTACTTGGTAACCGGTTGGTCAGTAGACCACTGAATATCTCCAACTCCTGGGAAATAACCTTGGAAGTAGAAGAATAACCCTACTAGTAGTTGTCCAAACTTAATTTTCAATGCATTATCCTATTTGATTGATTTGAGATTTAACAGAAGTTGTCTTTGCATGCAGGTGGATAGATCAAATGATGCATCTTCCTTGATCATCCTGTAAGCAGCATTTACCGCTGCAGCAGATACAGAGTTAATTTTGCTGGCATGAAACATCTGATATCCTATCACCATACACACATATTTCACCAGGTCATCCTTGATGGAATTGACAGTCATTCCTCGTGAGTCACTCACTGAACTGGTGAGCTTGGTCATTTCGGTCTTGATGACCTTCCTCAGGGCTGGCAATTCACTAGCGTTGCAGAAACTGGTGATGACATGAATAACTTGTGGTGTGATATCATGTGCTCTCTCAAGATACATCTTGTCACCATGAACTCTACTCGGAATGATTCAAATATGGTCATCTGTGAAATCCTCTAGGAAGTAAACCGCATTGTGAAGCTTCTTCTTCTCCCAGATGCTATACTCTAGTTTGATCTTTTTATCTTTCCCATAGAATAGACCTAGCTGAGAATGGATTGCAAGAGACCCTAGGTCTTCAATTTTACAATCTATGTAATCAGAAATGCCTTCTTCCACTATTACACTAGCAGGTACTTGAGACAGGGCATTGTATTTGGACTTGCATTGAATGAAGTTCATAGAATCGACAGGTGTACTAGAGCTAGAATGAGATACAAAAGCCATGGTAAAACATAAAACTTGAGAAATACCTTTCAAAAATTTAGAATTTAGGGTTTGTAAATTCCACCTCGCCTCACACTTCGTCAGTTGCTGAATCACCGCTTTGAATTCTTCTCTTGACCATTTGATATTTGCTTCTGAATCTTCTTCAGGGTTTTGAAATTTCTTTGAATCGCAACACAAATCACTTTTTCTTCGCTCTGCACTTGAAAAGCTTCTTTTCTTGAAAAATGATAGTGAGAAATGATTTGAAAATCCGTTTTAAGCATATTCCTCACCTACTATAATTAATGCTCCACAATTAGAGCATAAACCCTAATTTGCCTTTTACCGTTTCTAGTCTTCTACCAAATGACAGGTATCACATACTGGTTAAGGTCTTTTACTAGTGTAAACCGGGGGTTCGAAACATTTCACTGTTTGCTCCCCCTAAGCTTTTCTGATGATTAGTTTGCCAGTTCCATGATTTCCATACTAGGTGCAGAAACCAGTTCTTCTTGCAACATTGCTAGTTTCTTCTTCCAGGTTTTGTTCATATTCGCTTGAATGGTTTCAACATTAATTTTTCCTTCCAGAGTGACCAATATATCATTCGATACTCTTTCTACTTCTACAGAATCTTGCTGAGTGACCCGGTTTGTTACAATGATAGCAAACCATTCCAGATGCTCTTCAAGGTCCATTATTCATGTTTCCATTCTTCCTTATGCATGTTGCAGTAGGGTGACCATGACCATGGCAAATTCAATAGTTTTCTCTCCATCTAGTTACCACTTGATACCCACCACTACTTGACTGATGATTATAGGTATTAAACCAGTTGGGGTACTGGTTCACAAAAGATTCTGGACCAACTCCTTGAGTCCTCTAAGAATATCTTCCAGTGTTGTTCATAATAGCCCTGCATTTAGATGCTTTATGCCCAAACTTGTTGCATGCATAACAATTACCATTGAACTTATTAGATCTAGGTACATTGTTTATAAAGTAAGGAAAATTATTATAGGGTTTTCTCCTACATACATTGGCAGTATGTCCTTCTTTAAGCCAGTTAAAGCAAATAGGTTTGAATTTTTTCTTACCTTTACCTTTGAATGTTGGCTGCTTCTTTGATGCTTCAGCATTTGCACCTGAGGTCTCACCTTCCTCATGACCAGAGAAACCAAGTCCATTGGTATTCTTTACCAGTTTGGCTGATTCAAGCTTTTGCTCTAGCTTAACAACACTCTTGTTGAATTTAGCAAGTATTTCCTTTGACTCAGAGAGTTCTTTGGAAATAGCAGCATTTGTCTCCATCAAGTTTGCATTCTTAGAGATGGCTATGTTTAGTTCACCTTGTACTTCTTATTTTTCCATTCTTCTCTCATGAAGGTGAGTAGTAAGTGCACTGATCTCTTGCTTCAACTTGGAGATCTCATGATCTTTGTCCTTCACCAGATCTTTAGCTTTCCTCTGATTCTCAAGCTCTTGACACATTTGAATAGTCAGTCCTTCCAACTCCTTTCTTATGTTGGAGTTTGATTCATTTAGCTTTTTTACTTCTTGAATTAGGGCTTCCATACCCACTTTATCAGAAGAACTATTTTCAAATATCTCCATCAGTTTTTTAGCATGTTCTCTCCTTTTTGCCTGAGAGGCCTTATATTTTACCATGAGTTCATCATAGGCTTGCTCAGACTGAGTGAGCTAGTGAGTAAGTTCCCTCATAGTGTATTCCCCCATATCTCTTTCCAAGAGATTAGACTTATGGAAAGATTGGCTCTGATACCAATTGATGAATACTAAGAGGGGGGGTGAATTAGTTTACTGAAAAACACTATATTTAAACACTTAAACAGTCTAATAATAAACCAATAAAATAGTTTAATAAATAAACCAGTTAATACACATGCAAACCAAATAGCAAATAAAACATTCACCCACAGAAGCAATAACACCATAACACAAGATATTTGATGTGGAAACCCAAATGGGAAAAACCATGGTGAGATGAAACTCATAAGTAACTATCTGCAGAATAGGAACCAGACTGGTTAAGGTCAGACCAGTTAAGGTCATACAATGTTCGTTACCAAAACAGATCCTATTAGGAATCTCAACCTCTCGTAGGAGATAAGTCCGATCAAAGACTACCTTGCTAGAGGATTTTAGATCCACAGATGTGAACCACCTTGTTAGAGGATTTTACAAAGGCTTCTCTGAGCCTACCTGGTTAAGAGCTTCAAACTTGTCAAAGATGTGAGTAATCAACAAGTGAATGATCTAGCAAATGGCACAGGTTGCTTTATTAGATCCACTATGGCTCATAGCTAATGCATTTCAGCATTACTTCAGTCTTCAGTAACTCTCACTCTGTTACAACTCACAAACTTGATCTTCTTAGTTAAGATTATGCTTACAAAAAAAACTCATCAACCACCTTAAACCCTAGCAACAACCTAAAACCCTAGACATGATGTCCTTATAAAGGAATTTGATTTCATGTTGGTCCAATAGGTTTACAATCCATTTTCCTAGGTTTAATGAATATAGACATACTTGGTAACATGACACAAGAAGCACCGCCAGAGTGTCGGCATCGTCAAACAATCGGTGGATGGTAACTTATCACAAAATGCCGGTTGGTAACTCATCACAGAGTATTACCAGCTCATACAAAATATTGATTTACACAAAATACTGGTTGCCGGTTAGACAAAAAATGAAGACTGGGAAATATGTGTTCTTCCGCTTTGATCCCTTGTACCGCTTGAGATCCTCAAACCGCTTGGGGTCTTCATACAACTTCAGACAGGTAAACACTTTCTGTAAAACATCGATAGTCTAAAGTCTATAATGCATCATACCAGTTGGAACAAATTCCGGTTGAGCTTTAACTCATACATATAAAAAGTGATCTCAATGTAAGTGTGTGTCCATCAATGACAATAACAACATAATCATAAAAAATGCCAACAATTTTTCCTTTATTTGTTAAGTAGATAAGTGTTTTAGTGTAAATATTTTCTCTCAGGAGTGAATATCATGATACAAACTTAGAATAGAGCCTCTGATGAATATAGTGTGGCTATATTTTAAGCAATTTCACAAAGAATGATCTATTATAAAGCAATACCTATTATTAGCAGTTGTCAATCTAACGGTATTGTTAAATGTTACCCACCTAGGTTTTGCACAGCTCGAAGAGTAGGAGAATTGCCTATCTCATTGGTAATTGTTGTCAATTGGCTGATGATCTTATATTTTTGATGATAGAAGAAGGTTAATTCTTGGGTAAATATGAGATTTCAATTGGAGGAACTAACATCATGTCCGTGTGCTCACATATCCATATGGCCTTTAATTTATAAGAAGACTCATCTTCTTTGTATGGTTAATCCAGTTGATCATATTTTGCATCTTGATGAGAATACAGTTTTGTTCTTGTCAATCTCTTGTCTTTTATTTGTGTTATTCATTGTGCTCTAGATCTTGGTTATATTTGACAAATTCTTACACAGATCAAATGGAATAGTCTTCTCCTCTTCCTTTAAATAAGGACACATGGGAGAATGTATTTTAGGTTGAAAGATAGGAGATGTCGGGGGCTTCCTTTTGTAAAATGTAGGAGGCAGAAATGGAGCACATAAAGGAGGAAAAGAGGGTGTAGGAAGGAGACTGGGTCCATCATAAGGAGGAGGAATAGGTCTAGTATCTCTAGGCTTACTCAAAGATAAGATCATCTCATTCTTTCACTTTTTATAATATTGAAAAATAGCATCACTTCTTTTAGTCTCAAATTTTGATTTCCCTTCTATCCTTCCTGTAAGAAATAAAATAACTATGTTTGAATATAAAGAGATCGGGGAAATAGAACTCAAGAGTAACATATAACAAGGTTTTGAGACCTTCTACACTTTAAACTTATCCAAAGTTCAGGTGGGTATACCTTCTATGAATATTTTCACACTTTAAGATTGAGATCCACAGTAAACCAATGCTAAAAAACCCGTGGATTTCATCACCTCAATGAAACTGAAACACTAAAAGAAAAAACTTGTATTCATTTTCAATATTGATCTTCAAGAAAGATAGAAAGAATCCCACAATTAGATACCAGTGCCTTATCTCGGGCTACAAAGTCACCCAAATCAAATTAAAGCTCCAAAACTGAATAACCTCATACATTTCATCACCTCGACCTTATGTTAACCCCATACATGCCCCACATATACATGAGTTTTATCTTCTTAAAACTAAAACTGTTATCAAATTCAAAATGAGCAAACAATTGATTTACTGATAGAGATATTTCATGCATTTTTAATTCCTCTTCCTTGAAGAGAAAAGCTAGAAACATATCCATATGACTGCCTTACAATCCATGTTCAATCAAATAACCCGAGACTATTCAAATGAAACCAACAAATTAACGAATGCACACCAGAAGACAACACAGATTTAGGCCCGAAAAGTATTGATTTGTATCTTTATATTCTTTTTGAAAACATTTTTTACATGACTCACAGTGTTCTCTATAAAAGCTAGAAAAACCTAGATATATTTCTGCAGAGTTTCTTTACAAAAATTCTTGTGATGCTTTTTACTAGTCTTGGTATCCATTTATAATATCATAGATGCATACAAGCTTCAGACATTCCTAAGAAAAGTTTGTCACAAACCGCAATATCCTTCAAGAAACAGTTACAAGTCCTTTTTAGTATCATCGGCCTCTTCAGTTTGTGTTTTCACTGCAACATCTTCTAACTGTTCTATAATATCTTCTCTTTGTCTAGCATACTTGTCCTTCCACTCCTGAAACATGTCATCACTCAGCCAAGAGAAGCTAACAATCTTCTTCTTCATCCCTTTTAGCCTTTTCCAAGTGACCCTTAACTGCCCAATTTTTGTTTCTTTGAAACCATAATGTGACTTTACCTTTTCAATCTCCTCAATTGTCTTGACAAAGAAGGATGTGACATCAGTGTTGATGATTTCATTAACCCTTTGGGACAATTTGTGGTCTAGATCTTCCAGCCATGCCTTCTCCTCTTTTGGCTGAGTTGGACCAACAAAACCTCCGAGGAACAAGTCATATTTTTTATTAGAATATTCCTTCCTATACAATTGGGCTTTTCTCTTCACACCTGCCCTTTCTTTTGAGAGTATATTCATTTCTTTTATGAATTCACAAGTGGATCTGAGATTGTCATTTGCCTCTACATCTACATGGGATGAACACATAAGCTCTAACTCCTTTCCCCTAGGCATCCACTTATTCAGAATAGGTTCCAAAGTGGTCTCATCTTCTGTTAATTCAGTCAAAATGTTTAGAATCCTCTTCATAGAAATATGTACGATAGAGGCCCTAACTGAATCAGAAAAATTTAAAATTGTGGCCTTTACCTTCTCCTCATACTTACTTGCAAATAGGGCTTGAGCCTATTTCAACTTTTCCAACTCATGTTGAATAGTTTCAGTTGATTAGAAACCAGAAGGCATAAGAGAAGGGGGATATTCTATGATAGGACTTGTAGGTGGAGGTCTTGCTGGAGAAGAAGCTATCATTAGAGTAGAGGACTCACCTTGATGGTGATGTCCTAGCAACTGACTCTGAAGTCTAGAAATGATACTATCTTGGTTTGCTATTCCTTCTTTGGCCTCATTATAAGCCTTCAAGATTGTTTCCATTTTCAACTGGAGATTAGCTTTTTCCTTTGCCTCCTTTTCTGCCACTGCTACACTAAATTTTGCAGTTTCTAAAATGGTACTAGCAGCTTCTACCACCCCTGTATCTTGGACTCTTTTCACAATCATGCCTCCTAGGAAACTAGAATCTGAGGCATATTTTCTTCTTCTATTTTCATCCTTTTTCAAAGACTACATGACTAAAGCAACATTATCTTTGCTGAATGCCACTCCTTCCATAGGCTTGGTTTCTTTCTTGACCGCTTCAAGTACTAGAGTATCAACTATATCCCACTCAGGGAGGATTAAAACACTAGCCTTTGATACCATCTCTCTTCCCTTTTCAGGAGTAATGGCCTTGAATTCTTCAATCATTTCTTGTTTTACTTCTTCCTCCACCAGAGTTGCATCTTTGTGAGGCTACTCACTCTTCCTTTTTTCACATATGGCCTTAAATTGTTCCATGTTTTGTTTACATACAAATTGCATGAAGGCCCCTATTGTAACAAAGTTACTATCAGCTAAGAACTCCTCACTAGATTGCTTGACAGTTAGGTCTAGCTCTTTACCTTTGAACTCACCTTCAGTCATGTTCATCTCAGCACTAGGTGGCTCTTCTAGCATCCCCTCTTGTGTTTCCTCATAAGTACCAGAGCATCAACTATATCCCACTCAGGGAGGATTAAAACACTAGCCTTTGATACCATCTCTCTTCCCTTTTCAGGAGTAATGGCCTTGAATTCTTCAATCATTTCTTGTTTTACCTCTTCCTCCACCAAAGTTGCATCTTTGTGAGGCTGCTCACTCTTCCTTTTTTCACATCTGGCATTAAATTGTTCCATGTTTTGTTTCCATACAAATTGTATGAAGGCCCCTATTGTAACAAAGTTACTATCAGCTAAGAACTCCTCACTAGCTTGCTTGATAGTTAGGTCTAGCTCTTTACCTTTGAACTCACCTTCAGTCATGTTCATCTCAGCACTAGGTGGCTCTTCTAGCATCCCCTCTTGTGTTTCCTCATATGTGTAGGCAATCTCCCCGAGACTCCCTAACTATAACAACCGTTCGACCACCACCTACTCATCTCCTATGTGGATAGGGGATTGAGATGGACTATACAGAGGCTCATTGGTTTGCACTTCCTTCTCTACTCTTTGACTTTTAGGGGATTCTTGGATGTCAATGACATCTTCAATTTCTCTTTTCCCCTTTCAAGTAGAAGGCTCACCAGTCATTGGTATCATCACACTGTATTTTGATTTCTTGTGCATTACATAATCACTTGGTGGGATAGCCTTAGAAAAGGCAGGCTTAGCTAGAACCAATCTAACCCTATTAGGATCATCTCTCATTATATCCTCCCTCTTTTCTTTCAAAGTTTGCATGAGGTCTTCAAAATAAAGAATTAAGAATTTGATTTTTTCCTCGAAGGGATTAAAACTAGAAAGAGGGTCATAACTACTATCAAATTGATGAATGAAGTCAAGAGCCCTTTTGTATGCCACCCACTTCTCTTTCCTCAATTCTTACTCATCCAATTTGAATTCATTCCTAATCAAATCTTCAAGGAAATGAAATTGGTGTGGCCTACCTTTACATACTGCTCTCTTTCTAAACCTACCATTGAAAAAATATTCAGGGTCTGCAAATCTTGAAACTATAGTAGACAACCTATATGGTTTAAAGAATTCTTCAAAACACTTCCAACCACCTTTGGTGATCATAAAATGATGAGCCATGGTAATAGTTGGGAAAATAGTCCCTTTACCTCTATTTGTCAACTCTTCCTCTTGCGCACCTCCAATCTACCTTAAGATTTCTGCAATCCCTATCTTCAATGGGATTTGATAAGGCAATAAATATGGAGTGCCTTTGAAACCATAAACTCTGAAAACTGTAGAAACAGGGTACAAATACATATCACCCCAATTATGAACAATCTTAATACCTTCAGCAAACTCCTTGGGCCTGAGGAATTCTAAGAGAGCCTTAGGGATCCTAGGGTTTTCTGCACACAAGAGAATCCTAATTTTAGATGCAAAGCACCTATAAAACTTTAGGTAACTAGCGTCTTCTCTATCCTAGGACAGAATGGTGCTCTATAATTGCATTGACATCTCTTCACCATCTTTTTTCTTTACTAGTTCCATTTCACTAGCAAAATAATCAGCACCTTTGAATAAAAACATGTGCATGAGAAGGGAGTACCATCCAAAAGGCCTATCCACCTTACCATTTTTTATGCCTACTAGCCCTTCATGAATTGCATCAGTGAGGTAAGGGGCATAGTCAAATGTTACTGCCAAAGAGTGATTCAGAATCTGTACTATCATCAGCATATAATGGGTTGGCATGTTTTTCTCAACATATTCTCCAAAAATCTGACAAAGTGACCAGTACATGCCCTTATCCCTTAGAGTAAACAAGTTCAGGGAGAAAGGTTCCATGGTACTGGGGCCTACAATAGTTAACCCTCCTATCTTGACAAAATACTCTTTCAGTGGGCCACTCTTAAGGTGATCCCTTTGCACATTGTAGACTTGTGCAAGTGTCTCAAAGTTGATAGGCTCTAGATAATTGGACACTTCACTGAGCTTGAAAACCTTCTTGAACTCATCATCATTGATCTCAATTAAGGCTGCTCCTTTTATATTTCTAATACATTTGGCTATAGGGTCATAATTTTGTGCAATCAGGGTCAACAAATCTACATACATGAAGACGTCGGGGACTACGATCTTTACCACATTCAATTCCTATACACTATTTAATGGGGCAAGGAATGTCTCTGACCAAAACTTACCTTGAAAATTCCTAGACCTGATATCCCTATCTATGGATCCCTTAACCAATTGCCTTTATCATATAGACTATCTCCAATTCTTAAATGAGGGTTTTTTGGTACCAATTCTTTAGCTTTGGCCCTGACATTGGTAGACATAGTTAGTTGTTCCAGGAAGTCATCACATATATTCCTATCTTGGTAATTTACCTTCCCTATGAAATCCCTTCTTGGTGCCATCCCGTTAATGCAATTATCAATTGAGATTTACATAAAACTTTAATGAGGCAATTCACACAGTAACACTGATTTTCAGACTTCAACTAGCAAGAAAAACATAAAAACCTATTACCCGCTTGAAGAAACTTGCTCTGCACCAACTCCTCTGCAAAAAACTTGTCAAAATGATGCTAACATTCAATTGATGTGGACCTTAATACGACAACTTAGCATTGAATTGAGAAGTTAATCCCACATGCTCCAACCGTCACCTCAGAATTGAATTTGCAAATTGAATTAAAAAATGAGCTCCAACAGATCACAAGCCTTCCGAGTTTTTCTTTGTTTCATTGTTTCACCATTTCACAAAGTTTAAAAACCTTGCACCTTTCCTTCACGAAGCAATGATGATCATTGGATCCTTGGAAACTTACACTGCCTTTACTCCTTCCGGTCCCTTTGTATTAGTGACGGGCCCTACCTTCTTTTTGCTACTTTGTGGACCTTAAACCTTGTGCACTTTTACCACACGAAACAATGTCGGCCATCAGATCATCATCTACTTGCTCGATCTTTACTTCCTACAACAACCACTAGTCTTCTTAACTAACCACGCACAACCATGACAGCTAATGGTTTTTGCCATTTCGTGAAGGCTAAACTGCAGGCATCTTCAGCCTGCAAAACAATGACAACCATAGGATCCACCTTGAGATGAACACCATTTAACATGCTCAGACCTTTAAAGAGGGCCCTCATCTTGGAGACCACTTTCTTTGTTTCATCATTGGCTAATAAATGTCATGTGGCAGTTGACTATTCACTCTTATAATTCCATCGGGTTCCATTCTAAGGCTGCCACATGTTTTACTTTACCTTTTTCAACATAACCGCTAGTTAAATCAATGCGGGCCCTCAACTACCCTTTGGAGCCACGTGCATCTGACAAGTCACTAATTCTTTCCATGGAGCAACCCATCTATCTTGCCAAGTCATCCTCCATGTGACCACCACATCATTTCTCTATTTCGTGATCATTAATCTCCGTTTGATTTGAGGCTACGAATCCACATGAGCTATCTGATTAACTTCTATTTAATCGGTCTTTAAAAACTATGACCTGCTTGTCCTTTGGGCCCACTGACCTTTTCGCTACTTCACAGACCTTAAATCTTAGGCAACTCTTCTTCATGAAGCAACGACCACTGTTAGATCTTAGAAACCTGCTCGTCTGTTATCCTTGTTTTGATGACCTTGCCCGGGCCCTCCACCTTTTCGCTACTTCGCAAAAGGTAAAACACATGCATCTTTTGGCTACGAATCAATTCCCATCATTGATCTTCTCTGAACTAATCATCCTTTAACCAAAGGAAACGCTCACCTCTGGGACCCACCAACTCTTTCACTATTTCGCAAAAGGTAAATCACGTGCATCTTGGGCTAGCGAAGCAACGCGAGCTGTTGGATCCAATACAAGATGGAGTCTTTTAATCTGATGGACAATCCTCTGGTCAAGGCTACTTACCCTTTTCGCAATTTCACGAACACTAACCTGCAAGCATCTTTACCCAGTGAAACAATGGCAACTGTAGGATCAACATTGAGTTGCACAATTATTAAAGAGCCCAACAAAGATTAAAACCGAACATAGGTAAAGGCGTAAAGATTGAAAATATTTAAAAGACCGCCTAGGGAAAATCTAATGGGAGGGACACTTTTCATGATAGACAGATCCTTCCTTAAGTGGAAAAAGTAATGCAGGAATAGAACATGGGGGTTTAAAAAAACATAGGCAAAAGGGTTAAAATTCAAAAATCTTAAGCCCTCTTTTGACCCAAGAAAAACAGGGGCAACAAGGCCATGCCAAACACACTTTTGCATATTTTTTGCCGACTATGGGACAAGAGTACCCAATTTTCTAAACAGTGATAATAACTTCTAGGTTTACGAGGTTCAAATTGTTTAGACCAAAAATAATCAAGATTAACATCTCCACACCTCACCGTGGGTTGGTACATGCTATGATTAATTATTATTTTTCATTAAGAGAGAATTTTAAATACTTATGAATAGTAGAAGGGATTGCTTTCATGGAATAGAGCCAAGGATGTCCCAACTTCACATGAAATTGATCCAATGTAAGAATGTTAGAAGAAATGACATTTGAGCACTTAGTACCAACCTCAACGGGAAGAGTAACAGAACCAATAGTGGGACAATATAAACCATCAAAGATCTTAATAATGACATCAAATTTTCATATGTCGCATCATCCAATTGTAAGTAATAAAGATATTCTTTAGTTGTCACATTCACCATACATGCTAGATCAATGAGCACATATCGTGAGAGTATGTATTTGATCTTTGCAGTGATATACAATGGGCCATCAGGTGCTTCAATAGTCTCACTAGGATCAAAGGTAATGCATAGGTCCTTAGGAGGTGCACGTTTATTAATAAGATTCGCCATATTATTAGAATCAAGGCCAAGATCATTAGGAGATAAGGCAACATTCTTAGACTCAATCATATTAGTAGAATGAGAAGGCAAAGGATTAGTAAAGATTTGGAGGTTTTGGTTTGGAGGCACTACAGACTTGTTTCCTTTGGCATTCATGCCAGCTACATATATGGTATTGCTATCAATTAAATCTTGAATTCTACTCCTTAGGGAATAATACTTTTATGTTTCATGGCTGATTTAACGATGATATTTGGAAAAAGCTTTGGAATCATGATAAGGTGGAAAGGGTTTGGATGTATCAATGGGTTTAATGGGAGGAAGTTTCAACACTTTTTTGTTCAACAATTGTGTCATCATTCTATGCAAATATTAAAAAAGGAGTAATTTTTTTTCTAAAATATTTGGATAAAGGAGGCACACCTATTGTTTCAGTTGCTACTTGGGTATTGTTTATTTCATTGAACTTGATGAATCCCTTGTTTTGCTTAAACTTCACAAAAGGTTGTTGAGAACTTTCATTCTTATCAATTAGAGTCATTGAAGGATATTGTTCAAATTGACTCGAAGCTAATGGCTATGAAGTACTATGCACAACTGGATAAAGGAAGTAAAATTAGAAAAGAAAATCTTATCTATAATGTATTTTTGCAAATTAGAAATAAAAATTCTTTTAATATCATGATTAGGCATATGATAAGAAATTTAAGAATACAAATGCTTATATCTAACAATAAAATCAGTCACTTTTTCTTTAACACCTTTCTTATAATGAATTAAATTAGTCAAAGTAATCTTAGGACCAATATTATTGTGAAATTGTTGAATGAAAGCATTATCAAATTGTTGAACTGATGTAGTAGAATAAGGAGGCAAAGAACAACACCATTGTAAATATTTATCCCTAAATGTTCTAGTAAACAATTTAGCCAAAAGTCTTTGATCATGAGAAAAATCAGTACACAAAGATTGAAATGTTTTCACATGAGTCAAGGGGTCATCTTTTCCATTATAAAGCTCCAATTGAGGGACTTATACATGTTTAGGAGGGACAACACAAACAATGTCATTAGATAATGGGCTCGCTACATCAAATGTGGGCACATTAAACTTGGATTGGTTCATGGAGGTTATTTTTTATTGTAAGGATGACATGGTGTGAGCTAGGATATTAATGGTTACTTTAGTGGATGGATTAAAATTAGACATGTTGGATTGGGATGGAGGAGTAATATTATTGTATGAAGGAGGAGGTTGAGAATAAGGAGGTGAAACACTATGATAGGTAGGTATAGGAGATGATTGGGCCACAAATGGAAGAGTCATAAAAGGAGGTATGAAAGAGTTTTGATTAGCAATATTGCCCCATTGACTAACATGAATAGGATTAACATTTTGTGTGGAAGTAGCCATGATGGTAGATGTGAAAGTAGGTACAACTTTTCATTGGCATGATATTAGTGTCAACAATATGACAAAATCCATGTATCAAATCAATGCCAACCTTATCACTTTGAACCATTCTTTTTAATCCTTCAATCAATGAGATAGCCTTAATTTTTGGGTATTGTTGACTCATCCATTGTTGAATATTTTTAAATTCATTCTCAATCTTCTCCAATTGGTCAATAGAAACCTTGGTTAATGATTTACCCTGATTATGAGAATTATGTAAAGAATGGGGATAAATAACATCAATTTTTGGAATAGAAGAACCACCCACATTCTCATGAAACGAGTTATCCAAATTAGGCTCCATATCCTTAGTTATTAAACCTTAATTCTACAACTTCTTCTCACAGAAATATTATAGGTAGGACTAATGGTAGTAAAACTCATGCACAAAGGAGGAAATTTTGAATTTAAAAATTGTGATTAAACAATACAATTTTTTTTTAAAATGATTGATTAACCAATTAATTGAACAATTTGATTTGTGAATTTGAAGATCATAGCATATCATATAGATCTAAAAATTGTTTTGAAAAATTATGAAACCCACAAGTAAACTTTAGAATTATAAATTAGGCTTTTTGTAAATTCAACCTCTAAATTTATGTAATTCATTTTGAAAATTAGATCTATGAGTGCACAATTTAATTTGAATTTATTTAAAAATATTTAGATCTAAAATAATTAATCCAAATTAGACAACCCACAAGCTGAATTTTAGATTTAAAAATTAAGGTTTTTGTAAAATTAACCTTTAAATTTTTAAAATTCAATTGAAAATTAAACTTGTAAATGTAAATTTATATTTAAAATGCATAAATAATCAAATCTGAGAACATAAATCAGAAACTAAGGTGTAAGATGTCGGATTCACCAAAATACAATGTGGTGAAAAATCAGGCTTTTCACCATAGAAGGAAGAAACCACTAATTTTTACATGGGGACCAATTACATTAAAGAGGAGTGCAAACCCAATAGATCTAGCCACAAATCAGCAAAGATAAGGCTGAGAATTCTTATTGGATTTTCTTTTGGGTAAAATTGGTTTAATCCTTTTAAATTGAATTACTAAAATTAGGGTAAATGGGCTGGAATTGATGTAAAAATGGATAAATAGTGAGCAATTATCGTCAGATCAAGCCAAAAAACTGGATCTAAGGAATGTAAATGTATTCAGATCTATTTCAAAAAGGAGCTCCTAATTTCTCAAGACTAGGATGGTGGTTGCAGATGGTCCTCCACAATTTTGCACTCTGGTGGGGGATCACTTTTATTAGGGTTTTAGTAGATTCAAAGAAAATATAAATTAACAATTATATGCAAATTCAAATACACAAAGATGAAAAATACACAACACAAATAGCACAAATATTTATCATGGTTCACCCGATATAAGCTAAATCCATAGAACATAGCCATCCAATCTTTTCTTATTATCTAGTAAAACAATACAACACCATTACAATGCCCTTTACATTCCAACCACTTATAACATGCAATTTTTAGGGAAACTTCACCTTTTTTAGGGTTTTTTCAATGTCGGTGTTTTTTTTTCCCTTGAGGGCTACTATCCTTGAACCCCTTCTTAGGGCTCGGTCCAACCCCAAACCCCAATAAGGATACATTATGAGTGTACAATTTTTGCATGATCAATTTCCACATACCAATAACCTCCCACTTGGAGACTGATTAGGATCCACACCAAACAATCTCCCACCTGCAAACTGATCCTGGATGACACCGATGTACCTTCAGCTCCCACTGGATAAAACAACTGGACTTGACTATTCCTTAATTCCATGATTTTTAGTCAAGAAGGCCAATAGAAACTGATGAGTAAATCATCTTCTCCTATGTGATTTTCTTCTTGAACATATCTGCAAGATTGTCACTTTTGTGAAGCTTTTCAAGTCATAACTCACCATCCTCCAAAATGAACCGTACGAAGTGGTACTTGAGATGAATGTGTTTTGTCCTTGAATGAAGAGAAGAATTATTTGCATAATGAATGACATTGTGGATATCAATGTACAATGGACTATCCTCCTGCATCTTGCTCAACTCCTCCAGAAAATGTTGTAACCAAAGCATCTCCTTGCTAGCTTAAAGAGAAACCACATACTTAGCTTCAATTGTTGAAAGTGCAGCCACCTTTTGTAGTCTCAAAATCCAACTAACTACAGTTCCTCCTATAGTAAGACATACCATGTAGTACTCCTCTTGGTATCAATATCACCTACTCGATCAAAGTCAAAATATCCTTGTAGAGAAAAGTTTATTCCTCTGAAACATAATGCCTTGGTAGTAGTACCTCTCAAATACCTAAGAATCCATTTAACAACATTCCATTGTTCCATTGAACCCATATTGCTCATATACTTGCTACCAACTCCCACTACTTGTGCAATATTTGTCCATGTGCATACCATCACATACATCAGACCACCAACAACTTATGGATATAGAACGATAGACATTTTATTTACCTCTTCCTATGTCTTTGGACACATCTCCTTATTCAATTTAAAATGACTAGCCAATGGTGTACCAACTAATTTTACATTTTGCATGTTAGATCATTTCAGCACCTAATTTATATACTCACTTTGGGACAAAGTTAATGTTCCATTTTTCCTATTGTGTGAAATCCTTGTTGGCCTGTTGCCATTGATGTCATTGATGTGGTTTGGTCCCACATGTATGTTTTGGTTCGGTCTAGAAATTTTCTTCAATATATGTTATTGGTCTATTTCTCTTGCTCTTTTATTATGCAATGTATGTATGCTTACTTCATGCTCCAATATCTACTTCATTGGAACAATTTTTGGATCCAGTCCCATTCGGATATGATGAAGGTGAAATCTACAAGGGAAATTTGGATATGATCCTATTCAGATATATTGGAGATATTTTATACAAAGTATTTTGCAATCAATATTGAATCCAACATCTTATGAAGATATTTAGTTGTAGCATGTGTGTGCATTTTAATCTCATCTCTTTTTTGATTGAGTTGACTTATCTGAATATTTAGTGTGGATATATATAACCATCAATTTTTGTAAGTTAGAGATATGGTTTCTGAAAAACAACTACTGTGTACACATTGTATATGAGAAAAAAATTATGGATATGAATATTGTTATGTGGTGTATATATAGTAGATATAAAAGTAGCTTGTGTACTTCAATGAAACTGTAATTCATGCATATGTTAGATGCAACTCTAACAGTTCAATTTTTTTATTCCGGCTATAAGCCTATCATTCGACATTAAGCCCTTTTTTATTTGGGCAGTGAGCCCCCACCAGCAATGAGAAACTCCTTTGTACTATGTAACTGATTACATATTATACTATACCTAAGAGATCACACTCTCCGTAGTTTTTCCCATGTTGGGTTTTCCACATATAAATCTAGTGTTATGTGTTAATTTCCTTTACTATACTTAAATTATGTTACATGATTGGTTAGTTATAAGTTTTACTAAGTTCAAGGGAATATTTATTTACCCCTCCCCTCTCAATATTTTGAATATTCAACAATTGGTATCAGAGCCAAGTCCTTTGGAGGATTTTAACCACTCGAAAGAGATCTGAAAAATTTGAACTTATGGATTCAAGCAAAGACATAAGGAATTCTCTTGAGGCTCTTGAGACGGTAGAAAATGAAAACTAAGATCTGAAAGAAAATTTCTAGTTGGCAAATGAATGCATTGAGAAACTAACAGAGAAAATCTGGAAGTTTAAAATAAGGCATAAATAGGTTAGTGAAGAGATTAAGCAAGAACATGGCACTATTGTAGATCTGAAAGTCAAAATTGAAGATAATGAGAGACCAAGGAGTATTTGAACAAAGTAGTGAAATGCAAATCAGAAGAGTGTGAAAAGATAAAACAAGAAGTGACATCTCTAAAGGCAAATCTAGAGAAAATAAGAAAGAAAACCCGATTTACGTAAGTTTGATAAGATGATGGATATAAAGAATCCTTTGAAAAAAAAAGGATGCAAGTCTTGAATTTGGTAAATGTTCACAATCCAAAATGAATCACAAAGAAGATCTATCTTCAAGAAAAGTAGTAGAGTCCAATAAATCCACCAAGGAAGATAAAGGTAAGTCATCGATTGAGAAACAAGTAAGTAATAAGAACACCTTATTTAATGGTTCTTGTTATAAATACAATAAAATAGGTCATAAGGAAATAGAATGTAGGAATAGTCTAAATCAAAATTCTAGCTTCTTCTTTGGTAGATGTTATACATGTAATAAATATGGTAACAAAGATAATCAATGTAGGAATCTAGTCATAAACCTAAATAGATATAATCATTTTAAAGGTAAATGTTATACATGCAATATTTTTGGACATAAAGCTAACTAGTATAGGTCAAGACAAGATCTGGAAAATATCAGATGCTATAAACGCAACAAATCTAGACACATGGCAAGGCAATGAAAAAGAAATGAAGTTCAAGCTCCAAATAAATCGACAAAGAAGATCAATGTAGAAGATGTGAAGGAAGAAATGAAGAAAATTTGGAGGAAGAAAGAATGTATGGATGCACCTAGATCTAGTGCAAGCACTTCATCCAGAAACTTATAAACTTGTGGCTTTGGTCTAGGGGGGAGTAATCAAAGAAATATCCTTTTCCCTTTCCAAAGAAAGAGAGGTCATAGTAATGGCGTAGCAGAGTATGTGGAGGTTTGGCTAAGTATATTGAAGTCATAACTCAACACAAAATTCCAACATATCATTACATAATTTGAGGTAGTGGATGAGAAGACATAAGAATTTAATATGACATGATGGAAGAGAGGTTAAAAGGACTTTTTGGACAAATCTTACTTCACCATGAATTGAAGAGGCATTGTAAGGGTTGAAGGAGATCCAAGAATTTAGGGTTTTCCTATCAAATCAGTCTAAGTTGAAATTTGTTGAATCTACAACCATGGTCACTCATGTTGTTGTTGATATTGCCACTAAGCCCCATCTATAATTTGAGAAACTCTTGATATAAGGCAATGGATGTTGATTTGGCTGGCGTGTTCTCAAACATACACATTGGGGTCATATTGATTGAAGACATCTAGTCTTACATTCATGTTAAGTTTGATAAATTCAGTCACCATGGGAAGATATTGGATTTGTGGATAAAAAAATGTTTGAAAAGGACGGTCAGGTAAAACCCAAATTTAAAACCCTTGTTGAAAAGAGATTGAACACCTTGCATAATTTTTCAAATTTTTGCTATGGTGAAACGTGGGCTAGATTAGCAATGAGTAGATTTCACAATGAGTTCCTATGGTTAGATCAGACCCATCTCATCACCAAGGATGTAATAAGGGCTATTACTAGTTTAAGAAAATTTGAAGATATTTCTACTTTGAAATCAGAAAGGAATAAGGATGTTAAGGATCTGATGAAAGCAACCCCTGATGGGAATTCTATGTATATATTTGTATCATTAAGAATGTGGTAGTAAAGTACCTAGCAATGATGATAGGGAATAAAATATACTTCACCAACTGAGGAAATTCCATTTCAACCATGGTAGTGAACATGGCATATGAGATATCTGAGTTGAACAAAGATTTTGATCTCTGTGAAATCCCGAGACAATAATTCCTAGAAAACCCTATGCAGTGCAAAAAGAAGAAGCACCCCTTCAAGTATGGAACCCTACATCTATGTATCCTATTTTATTTTATACAAGAGGCTCCTAGTCACGGAAAAGTACTTTGGTCGCCGACTAGACCAGTAGGCCATCATATTGCAGACAGGTTGAGGAGTTTTATCAATGATATGGAAAGAGAAGATGCATTCACCACTTATTTCTCCCTTTTCCAACTGAATATGTAGATGAGGCAAATAATTCCTAAAGAAATGGTTGAATGATAAAAAGATGATATTACTTTTGTGTTCACAACCAACAAATTCTACATGGAAGCAGTTGTGCCAAGGAAAATCTAGATTCCACCATTCGGCTATGAAGTCACTAAGGAAATGATAGAGGGCATAACTCAGGTATTACTGAAGATCCCTTTGGATGAAAATAAAGAATCATTTGGTACTTTGGCAAAAAAATTTTTAAAGGTTCACATGGAATATTCAAAGAAGACCCATTAAAAAAATGTAAAGAAAGTTGTTTAGGAGTATATGGCTAAAGTGAATTTAACTGAAGAGGAAGTTACTGAGTATAGGTATTTTGAAAGACTTGCTAGCTCATCTGGAGCCCCTGCAAAACAAAAGTCACTAAAGGAACTTCCCTCATCCGGTTCCCCAAAAGGAAAGAAGCCAAAAAAAGAAAAGAGGAAAATAATAGTAATTGAGTCCAAGGAAGAAGAAGAACCAGAGAAATACTGGATACATGTTTAGAAGCCAAAGGTAAAGAAATTAAAGATACCACTTGATGAGAAGAGCCTGTTTGAATGGATTGCATAAGGAGAAAATCCAAAGGAGGTGGGTGATATTTACATTGAGGCCAATGATGAAGATAAAAGTAGTATTGTAAAATATTCTCTACTATATTGTGTTAAATTAGATGTTGTTATAGAACAATTTAGAAAAGATATTCCGGTTGAATTGTATAAAGAATTAATTAGAACTAGGCGGATTGTAAGAGAAGAAGAATACATTATTAAGGATAAGGTTTTTGATTTTTTTGGATCTTTCATTTCTAAAGAAGATAAAGCTAGTCTTATAGAAACCTGTAAGACTGAACTGAGGACAAATAAATGTTTAGTTAATATTATGTTAGGTGAATTTGATACGAAGGAAAAAATCAAGGATGAAATCACTGAAAAATTAATGTCTATTGCAAATAATCATGGTATGTTACCCACTGTTGATTCTGGTATCCCTATCGATGAATCTGAGGATGTGAATGTTAATCTTGTTGATAATGTGCCTATTATGGATGATGTAATGGATGCACTTGGAACATCTACTCATCCTCTAGTAAATCATGATTTCGGAAAGGATAAATAAATTGGAGACTCTAGTGATAAAGGTTAGGAGGAGTAGATGACAAAAAAGAAAAAAACAAATGAATCTAAGCCCAAGGCTACATTAGAGGAAAAGATAAAAAATCTAGACAAGGAATCAAATGTAAAAGTGTCTAAGACAATAATTGTGATTGGTACCAGTTCTGGTAAAATTGATGACTCTTTCAAAAGTTAGTTTGCCTCTGCATTAACCATTCAACCCATAACTTCTTCCAAGATAACAATTGACTTCTCTAAAGTTGACTTGGTATAGAAGTATCAAATTGGAGAAGATTTCTTATCTTCTGCTAGACAATATTTTGTAGGTGAAACTCAAAAGAAAGATAAAATTGTTGAGGAACTTCTTACTGCACTTCATACTACAATTTCTAAGTGTCAGTTAGATTTGGATGCCCCTTGTGCTAAAAAATGTAAATTCTTAATTAGTTCATTAAAAAATCACTCAAAGAAATTAAAGGAAAAATATGAGAAAGATAGAGAAGAAGACACAGAGAAGTTGTTACAAGAACTCAAAGGCAAATGTGAAACTATACATCATCAGCTCACTCAACTTGTCTCTCAAGGTCAGTCATACTTGTAAAATGGTGATATACTTTTCTCATATAGTCTCTTGTGGCTACATGCCACAAAGAGAATCAAAGATGAAATGAATATCATTGAAGAGAAAATCTACCAAACCTATTCCAATTATCGGTTATCTCAAGATCTATCTAGCTCTAAAAAATTGGCTATTGAAGAGCTGCACAAAAGATACTTTGAGTTAAAACAACAAAGGGATAATATCATACTACCTTTAGGTCAATTGTGGGACATGAGAAGTGAAAGTATATCAACTATGAATCATTCTCTTTCAAAAGCAGTAAAGTTCACATATTCTGAACCCTAATCAATACAAGAGCCATAGTAGATACATGTGTACTTATAGGTATAGATCAAGTTCCTGACAAAGGCTATCTCATATTGGGATGTACATAAAGAATCTTGGACCGCACATGTTCAGAAGATTAAGAATTTTTTCGGTTGACATCATTTGTTGTCTCCCTTAGGGGGAGTTATGTCTATGACCATTTCTTAGTTGTTTTTTTTCCTTTGTCATTGTTGTCAAAGGGGGAGAAGTTTTATGTTTATTTTGCAAAAACTTTTAGACAATTTCAATTGTTAGAGTTTTTAATTTCATTTAAGAAAACTTATATTGTATTACTTTATGTTTCCATCAATGAAAAAGGGGGAGATTGTTGGCCTTTTGTCATGGATGTAATTGATGTGGTTTGGTAAGGCATGTATGTTTTGGTTTGGATCAATAGTTTGCTTCAGTATATGTTATTGGTCTATTTATTTTGCTCTTTTATTATGCAATTTGTGTATTCTTACTTCATGCTCTAGTATCTACTTCACCAGAAGGCTTTTTGGGTCCAATCCCATGTGGATATGATGAAGGAAAAATATACAAGGCAAATTTGGATTGGTCCTATCTAAATATATTAGAGGCATGTTCTACAAAGTATTTTGGAATCAAGATTGAAGTTGACATCTTATGAATACATTTAGTTGTGGCATGTGTGTGCATTTTGGTCTCATCTATTTTCTAGTTGATTCAATTTATCAAAATATTTGGTGTGAATATATATAACCATAAGTTTTTGCAAGATAGAGATATGAATGTTGAAAAAAAACTATTGTATTCGTATTGTATATATGAAAAACTTTGTGGATATGAATGCTATTATACGATGTATATATAGTGGATATAAAAGTAGTTTGTGTACTTCAATGAAACCATAATTCATACATATGTCAGATGCAACTCTAATAGTTCAATTTTAATATTCTGGGTATAAGCCTATCATCTGGAAGTGGGCCCCCACTAGCAATGAGCCACCACTTTATACTGTGTAACCAGATGCATATTATGTTGGATATTGCTGCTAGGATATGTTGTTGTCATTGATGTCAACATATTCCTATATTCCGGTATTGCAGAGGGTTTGTTTGGTTGTTTCAGTTGATATGTTGTAGATGCGCTAGTGTGGATTTTTTATTTCAATAATGGAGTATTTATAGTTGATTAAGTATTGGTTTCATGATGATATGTGGTGATTTGATCGGGTTATGGATTCTTGTATGAGGATTGGTTTTTTCATGTTCAGTGTTGCAGTGTTCTGGTATTTGATCTGTTGTGCTGCAGAATGATTATATCTTGAGTTGTGGATTTGGGAGAGTGTTTGGGATGTTCGTGTGTATCTTCAACTCAGATGGTTCTTGATTTGGTACTCTGCAAGTTATCTTTCTAGTCCCAATTTCCATTGTCGAGTGTTCTTGAGTATTAGTGTATTGCTCAATGGAGATTTGATTAAGTGGTGTTGGTGTAGCTATTGTAGATGGTTCTAACATGCTTGTTGGTGTTTCCTAATCACGTCCTATTTGTTTTGCTAGTCTGCATTGATCATTGTGTGCATTATTGAATATCTTATGGGTTTGATGATGTTCTTCATGTTATGCAACATTTTTGGTGGTGTGGGGTGTTGCAGATGATTTTGGCAAGATTTCTGGTGGTGTTGCATGCTCGTGGATTTGATTTGGGTCCATTCTATGTCATCATGGCATCGTATTGGTCTGGTAGTTGATTTATGTATCGTGTGATGTAATTTTTTAATTAGGTCTTAAGGGTTGAGCTGAACTTGTAGTCAAGGTTGATGATTTGTATAAATAGGTGTCATATTAATGTAATTTGGATATAGGTGTTGTGTTTGCATTATAAGAGAGTGTTGTATGTGAGAACAAGAGAATTCATCTTTCAGTGGGAAGTGTAGAGAAGAGAGTGTTGCAGGACATGCAAATGTGCTTAACCAAAACTTTCATCAGCCATTAGAAGATGTTATTCTTTCAGTTCATCTAATCTGGATTGTTGTTTGATCTTTGTAAGGTAGTGAGCCTTCCTCAGGGTTGTAGCCCTTCTTGTTTTTGAGAAGTGAGCTCTAGGCAATGTGCCTGAATGCATGTGCATTCCCTATTGTATTATTTTCACATACTACAACAGAGTATCATCTTATTGTGGGTAGGTTCCCACTGTGGTTTTTCCCTTAATTGGATTTTCCATGTCAAAATCTTGGTGTTGTGTATGTTGTTGTTATTGTGTTTATGTTTGTTCTTGCTACAATTGATCAAATAAGAAGTTGTGCTTAAATTATTTAATCTAGTGAAAATTGATTAAGCCCCCCTCTCATTTTTCCTTCATTGTTGTTGCCAACAATTAGTATTAGAGCTAGATCCTCCGAAAGAAGCTTGACCGCTTGAGGAAATCCAGGATGACAACCTATGTTTTCAAGAAAGAGAGTCTGAGATTTGATCGAAGAACATGAAAGAGAGTTGGAAGAGCTTGAAGCACTAATTGCTCAGAGATTGCCTAAGGGAGCTAGTAAGTATGATGGGAAGTTACCTTTGAAATGTTTCTCTTGTAATAAGATAGGATATTTTTCTTCTAGGTGTCCTGAAAGAAAGTCAAAGTATGATAAGCATGATAAATTTGATAAGCATGATAGATATGAGATGCATGACAAGTATGATAAGCCCTATAAGCCTAACTAGAAGTATAAATATCAAAATAAATGTTATTATATTGTTGATGAAGGTGTTACAGATGAAGAGTTTGAGAATGAAGATGAATTTGTATTTCTTGCTATCAAGGAAGATGATTGAGTACTAGTAAATTCTACAAGATGGATTGTTGAGGAGAAAGATTTAGCTGCTAAGATTGAAGAGAAATATGAATTGGTAATTGACAGTGGTTGTTCATGTCATATAACAGCTAGTAAAAATAAATTTGTGAATATGTAGAATTATGATGGTGGTATAGTAAGATTTGGTGATGATAAATCTTGTATAATTTGTGGTAGAGGTTCTATTTCCTTTTATGTTAAGCATAATACTAATGATGTCTTATATGTTGAAGGTTTGAAGTATAATATTTTGAGTGTTGGACAGATGGTTCATAAGGGATATGATTTGCAATTCAAGAATGGTAAATCCAAGATTTTGAATACCTCTGGTATAGAGAATGCATCAGGAACTAAGACTAAAGGTAATATCTTTCATTTGAATGCTGGTGAGAAAATTTGTTTAATTGCTCAGATAGATGAAATCTAGTTGTGGCATAGAAGGATGTGTCATGTTAATTTTGACTGCATGATTAAGATAAGTTCTACTCAAGTTGTTAGAGATTTGCCTAAGATTGTGAAAGCTTCTAATCCGGTATGTAAAGAATGTCAGTTGGGAAAGCAAACAAGAATTTCATTCAAGAGTAAGTGGTATACATCTAATGGATTATTAAATCTTGTGCACACTTATTTGTGTGATCCTACAAGAGTGAGAAGTGTGTAGGGTGATAGATATTTCATGGTGTTGATTGATGACTATTCTAGAATGATGTGGGTTACTTTTCTAAGGGAGAAATCAGAAGCACTGGAGAAATTCAAGATATTTAAAGCTAAGGTGGAGATAGAGACATGATTGAAGTTGAAATGTATGAGATCTAATAGAGGAGGTGAATTCACATCTGGTGAGTTTGATACATTTTGTGAAAAGTGTGGAATTAGAATGCAATTATTTGCTCCTAGAATGCCTTAGTAGAATGGAGTTATTGAAAGGAAGAACATAACTATCTTGGATACTGCTAGGACTATGTTGATTGAAGGGGATGTTCCAAAGAACTTTTGGAGAGAATTTGTTAGCACTATTGTATACACATTCAACCGGGTGCATATAAAAGGTGATTCTGATAAGACTCCTTATGAGTTATGGTTTGGTCATGTTCCTACAATTAGATGCTTCAAATTTCTTGGAAGCAAATGTTATATCAAAATAAATGAGGATATAGGAAAGTTTTATGCAAGATGTGATGAAGGAATCTTCTTGGGTTATTCTACTAAGAGAAAGGCCTACCGATGTTACAATAAGAGGTTGGAAAAGATAGTGGAAAGTGAAAATGTGAAGGTAATTGAATGTCATGGAAATTAGGTCAAAGAATGCAGACTTGAGGCGGATATGAGTTTGATGATCAAGATATTATTTTAGAGCAAGTGCATATTGAGAAGTAGAATGATCCACTAGAGAGACAATCTAGATATTGTTGTCACCGATGAAGAAGTTCAAGAACCTAAGAATCAGAATAGTCAGAAGACTCCGAGGTACATGAGATTAAATCATTCAAAAAAATAGATTATTGGTGATAAAAATAAAGGTGTGATGACTAGGAGAAGGATTGTTGCTGAATAAATATATTTGATTTCCAAGATTGAACCTAAAGATGTTGTTCAAGCTTGTAAAGATGATAATTGGATAAAAGCTATGAAAGAAGTGTTGAGTCAGATTGAGAAGAACAATACATGAGAACTTGTTTCTAAGACAAAAGATAAGAATGCGATTGGTACAAAATGGGTATTTAGAAATAAATTGAATGAAGCCAGTGAAGTGGCTAGAAACAAAGCAAGATTGGTGTGTAAGGGATTCTCACAGATGGAAGGAATTGATTATGAGATTTTTTCTTTGGTAGCTATAATTGAAGTTGTTAGATTACTTCTTGCATATGCTTCTTATAAGAATTTCAAGGTATATCAGATGTTTGTGAAGTCAACATTTTTTAATGGTGATTTGGAAGAAGTCTGCATTGAGAAACCAAATGGGTTTTCATTATCAGATGAAGGAGACATGGTATGCAGATTGAAGAAAGTATTGTATGGACTTAAACAAGCCCCTAGAGCTTGGTATGATAGATTGGACAGGTATTTGATGAAGTTGGGATTTTGTAAAGGTACTGCTAATAGTAATTTATACTTTAAAGTTGATAATTATAACCTTTTGATTGTTGAAGTTTTTGTTGATATTATTTTTTGAGGAGATGATGAGTTGAGTATGAGGTTTGCTGATGATATGTAAAAAGAGTTTGAGATCTCTATGATAGGTGAGATGAAATTCTTCTTAGAATTGCAGATTACATGGACTAATAAAGGTATTTTCATTTCTCAATCTAAGTGTGTGAAGGAACTATTGAAGAAGTTTGGGTTAGATGACTCTTAACCTATTGGAACTCCTATGGTGACTAGATGCAAGTTGTCTAAGCAAGATGAATCTCTAAAATTTAATCATACCTTGTATAGATCTATGGTTGTTGGACTACTATACTTGACTCATACTAGACCAGATATTATGCATGTTGTTTGTCTTTGTGTAAGATTTCAAGTTGATCCTAAAGAAATTCATGTTAGTGTTGTGAAGGGGATTTTCAGATACTTGAAGGGAAAAATTGACTATAGTTTGTGGTGTCCAAAGAATGATGGTTTCATGTTATGTTCTTATATTGATATTGTTTGGGTAGGTAATGTTGATGACTAGAAGAGTACCTCCAGTGAGGCATTCATTTTGGGAAAGAAGTTGGTTTCTTGAGTGAGTAAGAAGCAAGATGCTATGTCTCTATCTACTACAAAAGTTGAATACATTGCTACTGCTAGCAACTGTACTCAGGTAGTTTGAATGAAGCAGATGCTGAAGGATATTAGAGTTGTTTATGATGAGCCTATTGTTATATATTGTGATAATTAAAGTGTTATTAATATTTCCAAGAATCTATTACTTCATTCTAAAACAAAGCATATATCAATTAAGTATCACTTCTTGAGGGAGAAGTTCAGTGAGGAAGAAGTCAAATTGGAGTATGTGTCTACAAAGGATGAGATTACAGATATTTTTACTAAGCCTTTGCCTACAGATACATTTATATATCTGAGAGATAAGCTAGGGGTCTTTGCCCCTCCTAATGAGAAGTAGATGCATTGATATTCATCAATCCAGTGGACTTCATAGTCTTATCTTCTTATCTAGATTGATGAGAAGGTGTTGCTACTCAGCTGGAGTAGTCAGTATGTGGTTCAGTGGTTTGTGCTTAGGAGAGAGATTATCTGTAAGGGAGAGAATAATGACTTGTATGTGTCTTTGGCATTTCTTTCAAAGGGGGAGAGAAGCATGTGAAAAACAACCTTATCATGGAAGCTTTGTGTGCATGATCTCAGGGGGAGATTGTTGGTGTTGATTCCTTTCTTTTCATTGATTGTTTTTCACATTCATATGTTACCATCAATGCCAAAGGGGGAGATTGTTGGATATTAATGCTAGGGTATGTTGTTGTCATTGATGTCAACATATTCCTATGTTTTGATATTATAGAGAGTTGGTATGTTGCAGATGTGCTAGTGTAAATTTGTGATTTTAGTAATGAGGTATCTCTAGTTGATTCAATGTTGGTTTCATGATGATATGTGTTGATTTGATCAAGTTATGGATTCTAGTATGAGGATTGGTTTTTAGTGTTCAATGTTGCAGTGCTCTAGTATTTGATCTGATGCGCTCCAGAAATATTATATCTTGAGTTGCAGATTTGGGAGAGTGTTTGGGATGCTCATGTATATCTTCAACTTATATGGTTTGTGATTTGGTGCTCCACAAGTTATCTTTCTAGTCCCAGTTGCTACTATTGAGTGTTCTTGAGTATCAGCGTGTTGATTGATGGAGATTTGATTAAGTCATGTTGGTGTAGCTATTACAAATGGTTCTAACATGCTTGTTAGTGTTTCCTAAGCATGTCCAATTTGCTTTATTGGTTTGCATTGATCATTGTGCGTGTTATTGAAGATCTTATGGGTTCGGTGATGTTCTTTGTGTTATGTGATATTTTTGGTGGTGTGGTGTGTTGCAGATGATCTTTGCAAGATTTATGGTGGTGTTGCATGTTCATGGATTTGATTTGGGTGCATTATATGTTGTCATGGCATCATATTGGTCTAGTGGTTGATTTATGTATCATGTGATGTAATTTTGTAATTAGGTCTTAAGGATTAAGCTGACCTTGTAGTCAAGGTTGATGATTTGTATAAATAGGTATCATATTCATGTAATTGGGATATAGGTGTTGGGTTTGCATTATTAGAGAGTGGTGTATGTGTGAACAAGTGAATTTATCTTTCGGTGAGAAATGTAGAACAGAGCGTGTTGCAGGGCAGACAAATGTGCTTAACTGGAACCGTCATCAGGCATTAAAAGATGTTATTCTTTTAGTTCATCTCATCTAAATTGTTGTCCAATCTTTGTAAGGTGGTGAGACTTCCTTAGAGTTGTAGCCCTTCTTATTTTTGAATAGTGAGCTCTAGGCAGTGTGCCTAAATGCATGTGCATTCCCCATTGTAATATTTTCACATACTAGTGTAGAGTATCATCTTATTGTGGGTAGGTTCCCACTGTGGTTTTTTCCTTAACCAGGTTTTCCACATCAAAATCTTCGTGTTGTGTGTGTTTCTATTATTGTGTTTATCTTTGTTCTTGCTGCAATTGATCAGATAAGAAGTTGTGCTTAAATTTTTTAATCTGGTGAAAACTGATTCACCCCCCATCTCAATTTTCCTTCATTGTTGTTGCCAACATATTACATTATACTTAAGAGATCACTCTCTCTGTGGTTTTTCCCATGTTGCATTTGTTAGAATTCTATGAATATTATTATCATTGATGTCAAACTAGCTATTCGATTTGGACTAGACAATGTATTTGTGGATATTCTATGTAAGGTTGTATGCAGTCAATATGTGTAGTTCTCTTCGTATGTATATATGTTGCTATTCTGGTTAGAAGTTATTATGCAGTATGATAGAGGTAATACATTGTGGACATCTCTGGACGATGATTTTTTGAGTGCACTTTTCAATCTCTTTGATCTCGGTATCAATTATGAGTCCAGATATTAGTTGTTTTTGTCAATAGCAGTAGTATCTCTTTGAGCTTTGTGTTGCGGTCCTCTTGGTATGTGTGGAGTCTACATTTTGGAGATATTGAACTTGATCTTATGGGTCAGTATTCTTGGGTCTGGATGACCTTGCCCCATTTTGGTAATCTTGGTATATGCACTAGCAATTGAAGTATGTAAAGGAAGCGTGTATAATTCTTGTGAAGGTTGACACGAGCATACTGATAACATGTTGGGGATAGTCGACACACTATTTTTTTTTTTTGTTCTCTGGTACACACACACATATATATATGTAGTAGGATGATGAAAAGGGATAACTGTATGAAGGTGTGTGATGTGTGAAAGAGATTTAGCAATGAACATAGCAGTGCATGAAGTGTGAGTTGCAGACAACAAAGGCAAACAGTGTTGTGGCGGTGCTATAGTCCTTTACCAGACTTGATGCAGGATAGTTGTACAGAGATCTCTAACTAGATCTACTATAGAGTTTGAGATTTTTAATCTAAGCTTAATTTTAGAACTGATCCCATGCATTTGGAGATGCAATCCCTTTCAGTTTAATCTTTTCATTTTTAGTGAGCATTCCGATAGTTATCCTTTTTTCTTATATATCTAGTGAGCAGTCTGATAGTGAGCTTCTTTTGTAATCTGGAAATGAGCCACCCCTTTTGTAAACACAAACATAACTAGATATATTCTCCTGAGAGTTAACACTCTTTGTGGTTTTTCCCATTTGGGTTTACCATGTATAAAATCCGGTAATTATCTTAGGGTTGTGTTCATCATATTTATTCTACATTAACTATTTTAGATTGGTCAAGTTAGTTTTATATTTTCTATGGAGGGCTTTAGTTGTGAGGAAAGTTTTGAAATCTATGGGAATACTGATCCACCCCCCCACTCAGTATTCTAGTGCTTTTAACCTGATCAATAATTGGTATCAAAGCTTTGGTTCCTTGCTTGGAAAGCTTAAATGTGTTGAACACAAGATGCCACTGAGAGGGGCGGTGAATCAGTGGTATCCAAACTTTTCCCTTTTCTATCTTATGTGTGTATACCGGTTAATAGATCTAACATAAGAAAAACATACCGGTTAGATGGGAGGATGACACAAATGCAACCACACATAAAAGGGACATCACATAACACCAGATGTACAAGGCAAAACCAAGATGGGAAAAACCTCAGTGAGAAATGTTGTTGGAGACTACTACTCTAATCTAGCCTCACAATGAAACACTTCGGTTACAACATTTAGGGTGCCAAACCAAGGAGAACCACTCCTACTCTAGGAAACCAACCCAAGGAGAACCAACCTCTGCACTGAGCTCCAACTCAATGATTACAAAATCATATTTCAAATACAAAAGTAATATCCTTATTACAAAAGAACTTTATAACTCTCACATATGTCTCTCCACCGGTTCACCTCTATCCAATTCTTTTTTGGTCTCTGCTCACGTTTCTACTACAACCTTATCTCCTACTACAACTCACTCTTTGTTGCAACCTTACTAGTTCAACCTCTACTTCTTCTTTGCCAGTACTCTTCTACTTGCTCACTATTCTCCAATCACCACCGGTTCTCAGCTTGCTGGTTACTTCACATGCCAGTTTAACCCCTGCACTAATCTTCTCTATTTCTTCTCTGTAGGATCACTCTTCTTTGATTCCTTTGTCAGTTCACTACTTAGAAGTTCACACCACTATTCGGCACAATGATAGTATGCCGGTTGTTTCACCCTCATTGGTTAGACTCTTCTAACTAGTTCTCTCTCAAGCACTCAATCATGATGATATTCAATAAATTCTTAGACTGGTTGGCTCTCTACTTCTCTTTCACCCTCTATACTTCATCACCTAGCCTGTAGCATCATCAATCATCTTTAGTCATGAGTCGACATACTTATACTTGAGTTTTCCTGCCATGACTGACTTTCAAACTTTTGGCTCGCTAGGGTTTCTTCATTAACCCTAAGGCAAACCAAATCCAATCAAATCTCCTTACAGAGATCAACTCCTTCCAAAGATTGACCTACTGCGCTCAGAACACATTTACCCTATTTGGCAAACACGACACCACTTTCAGTCTGCACTTGTCAAACATCTATGAAGCAATCACACAGATAGCTTCACCTACCCTGATCAACACTTGGACACTCAACCTCGATCATGAAGTCACCAAATTAGATCTTTGTCCTTTGATCAGTCTTGAGCCACACCCTTCTTCTCTTGACCCATGAAACATGATATCGACATTAATGTTGACTAGTTGCCACCTACCTCACCAATAATGCACAATCCATTTGTTTGACACTTGGACTCCACATGGCATCTCTGTCGGCATCTATCTCTGCTAAGCCATCTAAGTTGGTCCAGACAATATCATCAACCAACCACATAACTATGTTCATCTGCCGGTTCACTAACCCTGCTGGTTATACCCTAACCGGTTTGCCTTCAAACTTGCACTTTGTTGATCTATCGATGAAACACCTTCACTGGTCACTTCACATGCCAAAACATAGCATTCTCTTCTTTATCAGATAAGAGCCTTACACACCTTCTCTTTTTCTCACTCACTGATTGACCTACATACCGGTAATAACCTTGATGACACCTTGTCATCAATATTCAACTGTTCCCATCTACATTTTCATTCTGATTGTATTCTTTATCTACAGCTGCTTAATATTGCCAATATCTTTATCATCCTAGACATCATCTCAACTATTTTTTCAACATGACAAACCCATCACTCATTTACTTTTCTTTCTTTATCCTAGTAGCTCAACATGCCTACCTAGCTTATCTGGTGCATATCTTTGATTTCATGCACCTGAGGCAACTTAGTGAATTCACTAGTTCATTTGGTGTGATCCTTCAATCGCCTGCCTTCTACTCTTTTGTCTTATCTCAGAGGACTATGATGAATTCCATAAATAATAGGAGATAAGCTCCATTTCCTAGTGAGGGTGGATTCTAGTCATCTGCATCTGACATTGCACCAATATGGCATCCCTATTTGAACATACATATCTTTAAATAGACACATATGATCATGTTTGGCACACTCTCTATGAATCTTCTCATCATCTGGTGACTGCATCTTTATCCATCAGGAATCCTCTTGTTTCACAACCAAACATCCAACAACATACCAGTTGGCACATCTACATAAGCTCACTCTTCTTGCACACTCGCTGGTTGGCAACAATGCACTACCAACATACCATTTATCGGTTGTTATACCATACCAGTCTCTTATCCATGCCTTCAATACAAGTCAAAACTAACTTGTGTACTGATTACTCCAATGATCATTATGCTGAATGACACTCTCTTCCTTATCGGTGACCTGCTATACTGGTTGACATCAATAACACCATTTCCGATATGAATCAATGACAACACTGCTCATCAATCTCCAATATTGGTTGCCATCCTATACCGATTGACATCAATGACAACACAATGCTAACAAAATGCTTGAGGGAGATCCACGTTGGTTGAATCATGGTACCTATATGTATGACCAAAGACTTTCAAATGGATGAATATTTAAAGATATCTCTTGAATATTTGGAATGTGTTGAATCAGAGAATGAAGAATTGAAAGAGAATGTGAAGATAGCAAATGAATGTGTGCAAAAATTGAGAGTGAAAATCCATAAGTTCAAACTAAGGCATAAGGAGGTTACAATCAATTGAAATAGGTGAACGACACTATCAAAGATCTAATACAAAAGATTGAAGAAAAGGACAAGACAAAGCAGCTCCTAAAAGAAACAATAAAGCAAAATTCTAGAGAATATGAAAAGCTTGAACAAGAGTTTAAGAATCTCAAGGAAAAAAACAAGATCTTGGACAGTAGTAAACCTTTGGAAGATGTGATCAGCATGCGCCAAGTTAATTCAGACAAAAATGGACTTGGTTTCGAACCTAGTATATGTTCAGATTAGAATGATAAAGAAGAAAACAAAGAAATCAAAGTTGAAGTAGAGAAGAAGTCAGAAGATGAGAAGATGTCTTGGAATCAGAAATCTAATGTAAGAAGACCATCGGTTTGATAGCCTAATAGACAAAGGCATCCGTATTTCAATGGCTATTATTTTAAACACAATAAATTTGAACACAAGGAAACAAACTATATAGACATTCAGTGTTATATTTGCAAGATGTTTGGACATAAAGAAAGTCTTTGCAGACATCATATTGTGAATTAGAGTTATAATCTGGTTGATACAAACAAGAAGAGTTATAACTTTCATAGATATTGTTACATTTTCAATAACTATGGACATAAAGCTAATCAGTGTAGATACAAATCACAACCACTAAGTTCTGAAGGGAAGACTATTAGCTGAATAAAATGTAGATAGTTTGGATATTATTCTAATCAATGCAAGAATGGAAATATGGAGAAATATATTGATAAGATTGTGATGAAGTATAGTGAATGAAAGAAGAAATAAAATTTGGTTTGGAGAAAGAATTGTGAGAATGAAGGAAGTGAGACTGATGTACTAGAACCCAGTGTAGGCACCCCTTCCTTTGGTAACTAAGTTTAGAGCTTTGAGTCAAGGGGAGTGTTATTCTGAAAGAAATTTTCTATCCTCCTCATCTGAGTGGATCATGTTGCTAATATGGCATGACAATACTTTCAGTGACATCTAGTAATTAGAAGAATCTTGCTGACATCAGTGATAAGATAGATCTTGGTGGGAAAACCCTAATGAAGTATCTTTTTAGAAAGATAAGTATCAGTTTTCAAAGTTATTTCCTTCATATCGGTTATTTGTGATTGATAATATTGCAAAAAGTAAAGCAAAAGAAAATTGAGTAGTGCAAGAAATCATGGAAGGAAAATTGATCATTGGAGAACCTATCAATGAAGAATTTCAGACATTGGATAGAGTGCTTTTGAATGAATTTAACTCAAAGAAAATTATAGCTGTTGAAGTTGGTTTGAATGATGATCAATTGCAAAGGGTCAAAGGTTTGGAAGGCAAGGGTCTGAATCTTTGGACCAAATTCCCTTGCTTTGATAATGTAAAAGTTATAAGGATAATTCTTAGCCGTTTGCAAGATAACAATATTGTGTTGGATAAACACTATCCAATCAGGAAGGAAATAATTTTTGTGATCATTGGCTTGAGTGAAAATGGAGTATTTCTGACAAAGAAGTCAATCTTGAACAGAGAAGTGGAAGCCCTAATCGTTGTGAGGGGTGATTAGTGAGCCTTAATCATTAACACAATCATCAACCCTATGGTGAGGTATGTTGCCTATGGAATCTCTAATAAAATCTATTTCAAAAATAGAGAAGGTGCCACCTCAACAATTGTAATGTATATGAAACATATGCTTGTAATGGAGAACAAATCATTTAGCTTGTGTGAATTTCTGAAAGAATTTATGTTAGATAATATTAAGATGACAAAAGAGAGGAACTATGCTTTCCAGTTCAGATCATTACTTGTAAGTTTGGTGATGTACTATTTGGAGTCTTTTCTAGAAAAAGATAATGTTATATGGATGTTTGGTGTTCCAAATGCAAGGAAAATATTTAGATATTTGAATAATATGGTTAACAAAGAGGAAGCTTGTAACACCTATTTCAAATCATTTCTAGATATGTGGAGTGTTGGCTTAGTTTTTGTATCTTTCAATTCTGGAGATTGTTACTCTGGAAAGAAGAAAAGGAGACAATTTGTTCCTGTTAGTGTTTCAAAGTTTAAAGGAAGCAAGATGGAAGATGTTGTAGTTATCAATGATCCCAAATCCCTTGTAGCTGGTGGAATTTTGGAAGTTTCAAAGCAGGTAGTTGGAGATTCAGATGATGAGTCCAATTTGCTAAAATTAGTTGATAGTATGGATGGAATCAAGAAGATTGGTGTGATGTGGCTAACTTCAATTGAGTCAGATAAAATTGAGAGCATTTTGATGAAGTATCTGATCCAGAACAACATGAGACCTAAAGATATCAGTAATCAACTTCCTAAATCTTTGAATGAGGTTCTAAAAGAAAGAATGTTTCACCGGTCTATTAAGGAAAAAGGTCTAGATATGTAGAATTTGTTGAATGAATGTATTGAGGAATTAAGAGACTATATCTACAGTGCTAGAAGAATCTACATGTAATGTATCTCTTGGTTGATAGTTGTAGTGAAGCACAAAAGTAAGATTGATGTTATTAAGGATGATTTGACAAGTCTAGGTAAGTCTTTTGACTTTTTGAATGATAAGGATGGTGTGCAAAGGAAAATAATTAACACTCTTCAAGCTGAGCTCTTATTGCTACAAAGGCAAAAAGAAGACTTTGTAAACATATTTTGGAAGGTTAAGGAGATTGTTGAAGCTAAGTTAGAGAATTTTTCAGCATTGTTTGAGAATGTAGTTGAGTATGAACATAATCCATTTGCTCCAGATAGTTTTTTGCATTCAGTTGATCTATTGGTAGAGTGAAAAAGTCTTTTAGTTAGTATTATACTAGCCACACATTCTTGGGAAGTTCTTTCAGATCTGAAGGAAAAATAAAAGCTTTTATTTCCGAAGAAGAGCAATTCAAGGTCATTATGTAATACTCAAGTTTTGACATTTTTCTGGTTGTATATATTTTTTCCTTGTCTTTTCCTTTTTCATCAAAGGCATCCTTTGTCCTCGATGTCAAAAGGGGGGGAAAATCTAGTAATAGAATATAGTTTCTTGGATTTGAGGAGTTGCATAAGTAAGGAGGAGTTGTGTGAAATTATGCTTTAGATATATTTTGCCATCAATGATAAAGGGGGAGATTGTTATATTTGTGTGAATATTATTGTCATTGATGTCAAACCAGCTATCCAGTTTAGACCGGATAGTGTGTGTGATCTAGATATTAATCTGGATGTTGTATGTGAGGTTGTATGCAGTCACTATGTGCAGTTATCTTGGTATGTATAGATGTTGTTATTTTGGTTAGAAGTTATTATGCATCATGATAGAGGTAATATGTTGTTAGCACCTCTGGATGATGATTTTTTTAGTGCACTTTGTGTTCTCTTTGATCTTGGTATCAATTAAGAGTCTTGATTTTAGCTGTTTTGGTCAATATAAATAGCATCTCTTCAATCTTTGTGTTGTGGTCCTCTTGGTACATGTAGAGTATACATTCTGGAGATATTGAGCTTTATCTTATGGGTTAGTATTCTTGTGTCCAGATGAGCCTGCCCCATTCTAGTAATTTTAGTATATGCATTGGCAATTGGAGTATGTAAAGGAAGCGTGTAGAAGTCTTGCAAAGGCTGACATGAACATATTGATAAGGTGTTGGGGATAGACGATACACTATTTTATATTTGTGTCCTCTGGTATATATATGTATACGGTGAAAAATGATGATAATAAATGATTGCAAAACCACAAAGATCCAACCACAACAAACCCTAGTCTTACAATAAAACATCCACAAAACATCAATGAAGATACGTAAGAACATGCAAATCAACAAATGAAGCAATATTACCATTCACATGTCAAGTAGGGTTTCAATCTCCATTGTCTCCTATCTCCATTGATCTTGTTTGATATATTTTCTCTCAAATTATGTATGTGCATAAGAGCTCATCAAAGAATAGATTATGGTTGTGAAGTTGCTTGATCGCAAGAAGGCTTGATAGTCGCATTAGGTGTTAGAAAGAGAGAAATAATCGTCTTATACAAAAGACACTTTGGAAAATGGAGGGATAAGACTAAGAGGTGAAAGAAATAAATGGTCACTATGATTAAAGGGTAGGTAGAAGAAATAATAAAATAATGAAGGGGGTAGGTAGAGGAGAATTAAGAGATAAATGAGATGTGACATAGAATAAAAAGCTAATGAATTTATTAAATAAATAAATACTTATTTAATTAATAGAGGAAGTGGGACCAATTAAATAAACAAAATATTTATTTAATTTAAGAAGAAAGATAATTTAAATAAATAAAAATATTTAGTTAATTAAACAGGACAATTTTAGGTGTCTAAAATATATATATGCATATGCAGTAGGATGACGAAAAAGGATAAGTGTATGAAGGTGTGTGATGTGTGAAAGAGAGTTAGCATCGAAGATAGTAGTGCATGAAGTGTGAGTTGTAGATAGTGTTGTAGTAGTCCTTTAGTGGACTCGATGTAGGATAGTTGTACATAGATCTCTAACTGGATCTATTGTGGGGTTTGAGATTTGTAATATGAACTTAACTTTAGAACTTATCCCATGCATTTGGAGATGTAATCCCTTTCAGTTCAACCTTTTCAGTTGTAGTGAGTGTTTCGATAGTTAGCCATTTTTCTTATGTATCTGTAGTGAGCAGTCCAGCAGTGAGCCACTTTTGGAATCTAGCACTGAGCCACCCCTTTTGTAAACACAAATATAACTAGTTATATTATCCTAAGAGTTAACACTCTCTGTGGTTTTTCCCATTTGGCATTTTCACATATAAAATCTGGTGTTTATCTTGTGCTTGTGTTCTTCATGTTTATTCTTCATTAACTATTTTAGATCAAACAAGTTTGTTTGATATTTTCTGTAGAGGGCTTTAGTTGTGAAGAAAGTTTTGAAATTTATGGGAATACTGATTCACCTTTCTCTCAGTATTCTAGTTCTTGCAACTTGATCAACAAGGTTTTCCACATATAAATCTAGTGTTATGTGTTTTGTGTTAATTTCCTTTACTGCAATTAAGTTATGTTATGTGATTGGTTAGTTATAAATTTTAATAAGTTCAAGGGAATATTGATTCACTCCTCACCTCTCAGTATTTTGGATATTCAACAATCCTCATACCAAGGATTTGCTCAGCTGCACCCAAATCCTTCCTAGCAAATGGCTTTGCTAATTTTTATTTAAGTTCATTGTATGCTACATGTTAGATCCAACAACAAGTATGCCATCAACATAAAGTAAAAGGATAATATAATTGTCATTATCTAATCTCTTAAAATAAACACAATAATAAGAATGGCATCTGTTCTAACCTTATTCAACCATGAAACTATCAAATTTTAAATACCATTGTCAGGGTTCTTGCTTTAGGCCATATAGACTATTATTCATCCTATACACTAACTCCTCCTTACCTTTAAACCTCTAATCCATGTGGTTGTTGCATTGAGATTTCATCCTCCAAAACAAAATGGAGAAAAGCGATTTTAACATCTAGTTGTTCAAGATGCAAGTCTTTTGTAGCCACAAGACCTAGAACGGTTCTAATTGAAGTCATTTTTATAACTAGAGAAAATGTTTCATCAAAATCTATTCTAATAGAGAGGGAGAGAGGGAAAGAGAGAGAGATGGATCTAGGGAGTAATTACCTAATTATGGAGAGGGAGAGAGGGGAGGACATGGAAATATAGTGAGAGAGAGATAGAGAGAGAGGGGGGGTTGGAAAGGGATAAGGTAAAAGTGATCTAGATAGGGAGAGAAGGGGAAGGGGAGAGAAGGGTAAAGTGATCTAGAGATAGTAATTAGGGGGAGGGGAAGAAGGAAGGAGATTGAAGTATCTAGAGAGAGAGATGGATAGAGAGAGATATAAGGGGAAAGGGATATAGGGAGTAATTAGGGGGAGGGGGAGAGGGATATATATATAGAGAGAGAGAGAGTAATTAGGGGGAGGGAGAAAGGGGAGAAGATTTAAGTATTGGGAGAGAGAGAGACGGGGGGTTGGCAAGGGATATGGGAAAAGTGATCTAGATAGGGAGAGTAGGGGAAAGAGAGAGGGAGAGATAGGGAGAGAAGGGTAAAGAGATAGTGAGAGTAGGAGTGAGAGTGAGAGTGAGAGTGAGAGTGAGAGTGAGAGTGAGAGTGAGAGTGAGAGTGAGAGTGAGAGTGGGAGTGCGAGTGAGAGTGAGAGTGAGAGTGAGAGTGAGAGTGAGAGTGAGAGTGAGAGTGAGAGTGAGAGTGAGAGTGAGAGATGGATACATTGTTATGGAGTGGACTTGTCATTCTCCCCAAACTTATACATTGAAGACCATAGTATAGACTCTTTCCCTAAAACTTATCCTCTAGAGAATTCTATGTGGAATCTTATTCCAAGCTTAAAAGAAAGAATGTATGCTCACCAACAAGATGCATTTGAATTTTTTGTGGAGAAATATTTGAGGAGGTTTGATTCTAGAAAACATGAAACTTCTTACATCATATGACATGGGAGGATGTGTTGTTTCTCATGCTCAAGGAACATGCAAAACATTTCTCATTAAAATTTTTCTAAAGACCTACCTAGAATTATTTCCTAGAAGTAGGGATTTGATCATTGCTCCTAAAAACATACTTTTCCCTTAGGAAAGAGAGTTCAAGAAGTGGAGTATTGACATTCTAGGTTTTCTGCTAAATAGATCAAAGACCTTTTGGAATGAAGTTCATTCAATATGTGAATATAAAGAGATTCTTTAAAACTAGCTAAGAGCAACCAAACTAGGGGAAAAAATTATTAAAAGTGTTTGGCAATTCTATGTGAGTGGCATAGAACAAAAAGTGTGCTTGTTATTAGCTACAATCTTTTTGTATGCCTAACTTGTGAGAAAAATATTAACCTACCTAAAGAGGCTAAGAATATTTGAAAATTTATTTTAGAGAGCCTAGGATTGCTTGTTTTTGATGAAGGTAATCAAGCTCGAAATAGTAAATCAAATATTTGGAATTCATTGAAAAAGGTTAATTCAAAACTATGCATTATAATATCAGGAATGCTTTTCTAAAATAACTTCAAAGAGCTTTTAAAGACATTGTATCTAGTAAGGCTAGATTTTGTCAATTTCTACTTGGGTAATTTACTTGAAGCTTTCCTCAACACCTGGTCAAGTGATGGCTAACAACAGGATGTACAAGTTGAGGAAGTTCTACATGGATGAAATTGGGAATAAAATTTAGAATTTAAAAGAGAGTGGAAAAGAAGAATTTGATGAAACTCTTGCAAAATTCAGGTTAGTGATAGATGATTTTTTCATTGTTATGATGAGAAGATTCTTAGTTGCCTTCCTAGATTAAAGGATTTTACTTTGATTTTGAGAGTATCTTCCACCCAACAAGCTATCTTAGATTAAATAAATGAAGCAAATAATTATGACGGAGAAAACATTTTTCAATTTGAAACTATGGTGTCATGTGTGTCCAACCCTTTACCCCTTCTTTCTTCCTCCCTCTCCCTCTCCCCCTTGCTTTCCCCTTCTCTTTCTCTCACTCTCACTTTCACTCTCCCTCTCCCTTTCCCCTTCTCTCTCTCTTACTCTTCCTTTCCCTCTCCTTTCCCTCTCCATTTCCCCTTCCTTCTATCACTCTCCCTCTCCCTCTCCCTCTCCCCTTCTCTCCCTATCTCCCCCTTATCTCTCTCACTCTCCCTCCCCATTTCCCTCTCCCTTTCCCATTCTCTCTCTATCTCCCCCTTATCTCTCTCACTCTCCCTCCCTCTTTCCCTCCCCCTCCCCCTTTCCCTTTAACCTTATCTCTCTTTCACTCTCCCTCTCCCTCTCCCTCCTCCTTTCCCTCTCCCTTTTTGCTTCTCTCACTCTCACTCTCCCTATCTCTTTCCCCTTCTATATCTCTCTCACTATCACTCTCCCTCCTCCTCTTCCTCTCCCTTTCCTTTTCTCTCCATATATTCTCCTTTATCTCTCTCACTCTCCCTCTTCCTCTCCCTATCCCTTTCCCCTTCTCTCTCCCTCTCTCTCCCTCTCCCTCTTCATTTCCCTCTCCCATTTACCCCCTCTCTCTCTCACTATCCCTCTTCCTCTCCCTCTCCTTCTCCCTCTCCTTTTCCCTTTCCATTTCCCTTTCCCCCTCTCTCTCTCTCTCTCTCTCTCTCTCTCTCTCTCTCTCTCTCTCTCTCTCTCTATCTCTCTATCTCTCCATCTTTATTTTCCATTCTCTCTCTCACTCTCACTATCCCTCTCCCTCTTCCTTTCCCCTTCTCTCCCTATCTCTCCCCTTCTCTCTCTCAATCTCAGTCTCAGTTTCCCTCTCCCTCTCCCTTCTCACTCTCACTTTCACTCTCACTCTCACTCTCACTCTCACTCTTCCTATCCCTCTCACTCTTCCTATATGTGAAGATATCAGATTTATCCAATATTCGATCCCTTTATATTTGGGTTCCAAGGTTCAAATATTGGGCGCCAACCAAATTTTTGGTGCCCATATAAAAAAATATGTTTAGATATTGAATATTCAATACATGGACCACACACAATAGGTCTATGGGTCTTTTTGTGCATTCCAATAGTACCTACATTCTTTTTGCAAGGGAGAAACACAAGTTTTCAGACATACAATGATAAAATTATTCTTTTTGAGATTCTTCTAGACAAATTTGTCATTGGCCATAATTTTTTAGCATCTTTGTGGAGGTATAATGGGGAGCAGCAGTCATTGAAAACAAAAACATAAAAGAAATCTTTCAAATGAGCAGATTGAAACATATAGACATAGATAGAGAAAGTCATAAGAAGAGAGCACAAGGTATGTCAAATATTGGTGAAGCCTCTACAAAGGTTATTTCAAGTGAAGAGGAAATTTAATTTGCAAATGTTGAGAAAGACATTGAAAATGAAAATGAAAATGTAGATATTGATATTGGAAATGTTGAACATGATATTCAAATTATGAATGAAAATATTGAAATAGCTATTCAAAATGTTCAACATGATATTGAATTTAGAAATGAAAATGTGGGAATTGAAAGTGAAAATGTGGAAATTGACATTGAAGGTGAAAATGTTATAATTGACATTGAAGGTGAAAATTTGGTAATTGAGATTGAAGGTGGAATTGTTCAACCTATTGAATATTATGTAACCCCAAATTACATGAGAAATGAAGGCCTTCTCATGGAAGAAAGATAAATTCCAAATTCAATACCTTCAATAACCCCAAAATGGTTACTCGAAATTGATGAGAATACTATTGACAATATTGAAGGCAAGAGGTCAATATAAACCATTTGATTGTGGGCTATGCAACTTTTCAACCAATATTTTAGCAATAAGACATTGACTGAGCAATGCCAACTTTTTGTTCAATTGCTAAGGACACAAAAGATGAGACCTTTGCTAGCCAAATTTAAGATTTGTATGAATAAGAAGATGGAGAAAAATTCTATTATTGGCAAAAATATTTTTAATTCTCTCAATTCTATTAGAAATAATAGCAAGGAAAAGGATAAGAGAGCTACTTGAAGAGTGATTACAACCTCCTTAGTAAGCCATCATTTGAGAAAGGCTCACTTTATGTGAAAAACTTGTGCTGATTTGAACATAATCGTAAAACTTTTGATATAGAACTTACAAGAAGGGAAAGACTCAACAATCCTCTTCAAAATGATACATGAGATTTTGGTGGGAGGATTCCACATGTCGATAAGAAGTTGACTGACAATGTGAAAGAGGAAATAAAACAATTTAAGCACTCTAACTCTAGAGTATCACCCAATATAAAGTATTTTTTAAGGTTAAGAATTGGCAATCCAGACCTTACACCGCATCCTAAACATTTATTGGAATCAAGCCAAACAATGTTGGACAAAAAATTTGGTGAAACACATCCAGCTTTGCAAATATCACAAAGGGCCTTTGAATCTTTGAAGCCATTTTATTATATACCTCTTAAGATTTGTAATATTTGTTGTTGCAAATACAATGTGGAGTTTTCAATGTACCATAAAATTTGATGCTAAATTTATTCTACTTTGCATACTAATGAAATGTTGTAGTAGTGCGGTTTAATGCAATTTTCTAGATCATCAAGAGACTCGCTAGATGTATTTTTATGTCCTAGAGATGATGAATGCTTTTTCTATAGAAATGATTGTTTAAATGACAAGTGCTCACAATGTGGTGGCATGCCAAATTTTTTTTATGTTTTCATGAGGGTAATGAACATGATTTTGGATTGAATATTGTTGAGAAAAAGAGATATGAAATAGTCAAATAGAATTTGAAGAGTGGAGGTGAAGGTTCTAGATGCGAGTTGATCTCTAGAGAAGTCAGTGTTGCTAATTTTATTTTAGATTATAAGGAAAATATTTTCTACAAGTTTGCAAGGCATATCCACAGGTCTCAATGGTTGGATTAGCAGTTCAAGATGTGTAAGAACTATTTCTCAATTGGCACTATTATATCAGTGGTCAATTTTTTAGAAAACTATACATTGCAACCACAAAATGAGGTACAAGTTTAGTATTACAATTCAATTCAGATTGCTATTTTTGTTCACATAACATATATACATGCCCCTAATAGTACAGAAGAGGACAGGAAGATAATTAGGGAGTATCATTTTTATATGAGTGATAATAGATCTCACTCCTTCTATTATGTACAACATTGTTTCTAGAATTTTTTTGAGTTCTTGTAGGAGAAAGGTATTGCAGTAGATCAACATCTCATATGGTCAAATAGCTGAATGGGTCAATTCAAGAATGATCGTATGTTTTATTTGATAGTTCTGATACTTAATATAAGTACAGATCCAATAGCCAACAAGACAAGAGGGGGGGGGGTGAATCATACAAACTTAATCATCCATAAAAACATCAGATTCAACCTCGGTAACATATATATCAGTCATATAATCAAAATTGTCAAACATATAAACTCAAAAGCATATGAACAATATAAACCTCATAACACCAGATTTAACATGGAAACCCAAATAGGGAAAAACCACTGTGGGATTTCGGACCCACTAAGAAATATACTCTTCTAGAGTATGCTCAGTTAAAAGCAAATCTTGTTAAAGATTATAAACACATTGCTAGATGTGACCCGGTTAAGGGATTTCCCTCAGATCTGTTAGGATCTTCACTTTGTTAGAAGTGACCTTGTCAAAGGATTTCAAAACACTCAATCAGAATGTCACCTTGCTAGAGGATTTACATATAAGACTATTAAGTCCACTCGGTTAAGAGATTTTCTGTCACTTTCACAAAATAATAGTAATAAAATTCTATCTGCAGCTTCACATCTAAAATGCTAAAGCAGATTCTTATTTGTTCAATACAATCTAGACATAGAACTAATCTTGTCTATCTGCTAAGCTTCTATAGTCTGTTATTCTAATAGGTCTTCAAGCTTCTGTGCTTGGTAATCACTATGTAGCATCCCTATGCATACACTTGCCCTCATACATTGTTTATCAACAGTTTCCTATTTATAAACAATTATGTAACCACATAATCTCCTTGATCACATTTCCCATGATCAATCATAGCCATCAGATCTTCAATCTTGTCCAGGTTCAATGCATCTTTCAATCTAAAAATGTTTTACCCCACCTTGGAACTTGTATAATAGTCTTGGAACTTGTGCCAGGGTATTGCGGTTCAATATGAGCTGTAGATCTTCATACTGACTTTTCATTGCCTTAGATTCATTAACAAACTTCTTCCACGGCTTACCAATCATTTATCCGCTCTAGCTCATCAGCTTCCTTCATTAAATACCACATGAAAACATTTAATGCTTTCTTTTATAGCTCGGTTACAACTTGGTAACAACTCAGTGAATACTAAACTTCACTCAATAGACATTCCGCCTTCATTAACCGATAGCGATAACCTTAGGGTTTATCGACTAGGTTCCTTAGGGTTTACCGACTAGGTTCTTTGTTTTATAACATAGTACAATATTAACCTTTACAATTTACAACATATGTATGATGTTAAAACAATATAAAACATCATGATCTCATCATTGTCTGACTCGGTAGTAGTTGCCCATTGAATACCTTATTTATCATATTTTTTCCTGTGTCTTTTACTGACATCTTTGTAATCTTCATATCATACTTCTCAAGATATGGCAACATCATACTGAATTAGAAATCAATTTCTTGACATCAATGACAAATTAATAATATCAAGATAGTAAAACATCTTTAATCAGTTATATCCATAATCATCAACAACCTTCTCAATATCCTTATGAAATGCCAACAATCTTTCATTGTTTGTTATAATGCGATATTGCCAACAATCTCCCCCTTTGGCATTGATGGCAAAACCAATTGATTTGACCTTAATAGATTCGGTTTGTTGTGATTCTAAAATGCTGAAATGCTCTCCCCCATACATTAGACTTCTCCTCATTTCTTCAGTCTTCTTTCCAATCTGTAGTCTACTCAGTTTTCTCTTAGTCTTCTCTTTTGATAGGTCTTCTCCCCTATATTGGTCTTCTCCCCCTTCATAGGTATTCTCCCCCTTAGACAACAATGCCAAAAAGAAAAGAACTAAAACATAATTTCTTTCTGTAAGAAGTGATTTCCTGTGGTTGTGTATCAACTGAGTCTCGGTCAAGCATTTGTCTTTAATTCTTGTTCCCTCTAATATTTCTATATTATTTCCAGTATTGATTCCAGTACACTTTTAGAAAACATCCTAAAGTGTATAACTCAGCATCAACTCCCAAAAGATATTCATTAGAGTCATCGGATTGATGCTTTCACCAAAATCGGTCAGTGAGTAGAAGATAGGGGTAGGACCCCTAACTTACTTCTGAGATATACAGAAGTGTCCTTTGGTAGTGGCTTGGTGAAGATATCTGCTATTTGCTCCTTTGTGCTAACATATTCCAACACCACTTTCTTCTCTTGAGCTTCTTCTCTAAGATAATGATATTTGATAGATATGTGCTTTGTCTTAGAGTGCATAATAGGATTCTTTGAAATATTAATGGCACTAGTATTGTCACAGAATATAGTTACTGGCTCGGTAACTTTCTCATTTATACCTTCCAATAGTTGTTTGATCCATGCAATGTTGGTACAATTCAATGCTGCAGCAACGTATTCAGCTTCTGCTGTTGACTGTGAGACACATCATTGTTTCTTGCTAAGCCAACTCACTAGTCTTTCTCCTAAAAAGAAAGCTCCACCACTTTTTCTTTTTCTGTCATCAATGTTACCTGCCCAATCAGCATCAGTATAAACTTTTAAATCAAAATCATTTCCTTTCTGATATACTAAGCCATAATCCTCTGTGCCTTTCAAGTATCTAAAAATTCTTTTGATTGATGTCATGTGTGTTTCCTTAGGATTTGTAGAGAATCTTGCAACTATACCTACTGCATGTGCTATGTCTGGTCTGCTGTGAACAACATATTGTAGTTTTCCAATCATGGATCGGTAGAGTGTCTCATCAACAAATGCAGATTCATCATTCTTTGATAATTTACAGCTGGTAGTCATAGGGATACTTACTGGTTTTGAATCATCCATTCCAAATTTCTTCAAGATTTCCTTTATGTACTTGGACTGAGTAATGAAAATCTCATTTTTCATTTGCAGTATCTGTAAACCTATCAAATACTTTATCCCACCGATTAATGACATCTCAAATTCTTTGCTCATTTCATTTCCAAAGTTCTTACATAAAGAGTCATTTCCACAAAATATAATATCATCAACAAATATGGCTGAGATCAGTATTCCATTTTCATCATTCTTCATGTACATGTTGTTGTTCTCACTTGTCCTTATAAAACCAATCTTAATCAAATAAGAGTGCAATCTTTCATACCATGCTCTTGGTGCTTGTTTCAAACCATATAAAGCTTTGTTCAATTTACATACCTGATCTTTATTATTGTCTTCAACAAATCCTTCAGGTTGTTCAATGAAAACTTCTTCTTCTAATATTCCATTTAGAAATGCAGATTTGACATCCATTTGATATACCTTGAAGTTCTTGAAAGCAGCATAGGCCAACAATGTTCTTACTCTTTCAAGTCTAGCAACAGGTGCAAAAGTTTCACCATAATCAATTCCTTCTTCTTGAGCATAACCTTTGCAAACTAATCTTGCTTTGTTTCGAATGACTTCCCCTTTTCATTTAGCTTGTTTCTGAAAATCCACTTTGTACTGATTACATTTTTGTCCTTCGGTCTTGGGATTAGTGTCCATGTGTCATTCTTCTTGATTTGATCAATCTCTTTTGTCATAGTATTTACCCAATCTTCACTGTTAAATGCCTCTTTCACTATTCTCGGTTCAAATTCAGATATCAAGCATGTGTTCTGTCTCAGTTTGTTCCTTGTCATCACTGGATCATCCTTATCTCCTATAATTTGACTTGGTGCATGATGTCTTCTGACATACTTGGCTAATACAGGCGTGGTAGGCTCTGTATGATCTTCTTCATCACTCGGTAACTGGATATTTTCTTCATTTTCTTCAATAGTTTTCTTGGTAGGACTTCTTGATTGCACATAGACAAATTCATCATAGTCTTCGAGTTTCTTGGAATTTTCTTCATCATTTCTTTTTGCAAATTCATCATTTTTCACATTTGCACTTTCTACTATTTTGTTAGATGATTTGATTAGACATTTAAATGCTTTGCTTCTAGAAGAATAACCTAGAAACGTTCCTTCTTCACTTTTCTGATCAAACTTGCCATTTCTATCATCTTTATGAACATAGCATCTACTTCCAAAGATTTTAAAATAACTAACATTAGGTTTGTTATCATACCAGATCTCATATGGTGTCTTCAAAGTACCTTTCTTCAATTGAACTCAGTTCAAGGTGTAAACAGTTGTGCTTATTGCTTCTCTCCAAAATGTTTGTGACACCTTCTTCTAAATCATCAATGTTCTAGCAAAATCCATAATAGATCTGTTTCTTCTTTCAGCTATTCCATTCTACTATGGAGTTCTTGGTGCAGAGACTTGTCTTTTAATACCATGATCATTGCAGAATAAGTTGAATTCATCAGATGTGAATTCTCCTCCTCTATCTGATCTAAGACATTTCAGTTGTCTTCCTATTTCATTTTCAACTCTTGCCTTGTACCATTTAAACATTTGAAAAGCTTTTGATTTTTCCTTTAAAAACATTACTGACATCATCCTTGAATAGTCATCCACAAATAATATGAAATATTTATCACCATAATAACTTTGAACTTTCATAGGACCACAAAGACCAGCGTGCATTAGATCTAAAATTCCTTTCGAAGTGTAAGACTTACTTGTAAAGCTTGATCTTGTCATCTTACCCATCTGGCATCCTCAGCACATAGCATTCTCAGGTTTTTCAAGACTTGGTAGACCTCTTACTCTGTGCTTCTTACTTATTTTGATTAGATTATCAAAATTTACATGACAAAACCTTTTATGCCATAGCTAGGTATCATCAATTTTTGCATGTAAACACTTATTTCAAGTTGATTCAAGGTGAAATGTATTACTATTTGTTTGTGTCCCGATAGCAGCTAACTTTCCATTCTTGTCATGAACTTTGACAATTCCTTTCTAAAATTCTATTTGATAACCTATGTTGTTTAGCTATGCTACACTCAACAAATTGTATTTCAAATCTTCAACCCAATAAACATCATTGCATCTTGCATTATCAAGAAGTGTTATAGATCCTTTACCTCTTACCGGACATGGTGCATCATTGCCAAATCTAACATAGCCTCCATCATAATCTTCTAACATAAGAAACTTGTACTTATCTCCTGTCATATGATATGAGCATCCACTATCTATAATCCAAGAATCATTAGTGTTTATGTGAGATATTAGGGCTTTTTCTTCATACCTTTCTTCATCCGATCCATCCTTGATAGACACATTAACAACTTCCTCTGTATCAGTCTCATCTGATTTATCATCGTTAGATTCCTCATCAGCTATTAAGCATGTCTTTCTATCTCTTCTTCTGAAGTCTCCGTGTCCTTTGTAATGGTTATCTTTCTGTCTGTCATCTTGGTAATCTCTCTTTTTAGTAAAATCTTTGTTAGGACAATTAGAATCCATATGTCCTATCTTATCACAATTGAAACATTTCAAAGGTAGTTTTCCTTTATATTTACCTTTGCCTCTTGGTAACCTTTTGGCTAATAGTGCTTCAAACTCTTCTTACTTTTTGATTTCTTCATATAGTTTGTGTACTTCTTCCATGTTCTTCCAAAATCTTTCACTTGCTCCACTGTGATCTCCTTCAGAGTACTTATAGTCTCTTTCATTGTAATCATTAGATTCATCAAGATGAAAAGAACTAAATGCAGATTCAACTTTATTTACTGAAGATCCACTGTTATCAAAATTACTTAACTCAAATGCATGTAGCTTACCAATAGTAGCATCCAAGGAAACTGGCATATTAGGTATAGACCTCAATTCATTTATTGTTGAGACTCAGATTGCATAAGCTGGTAGAAGGGTTCTCAACAACTTACTTGTTATATCCTTTTCTTCAATAGTTCCACCTGCTCCTTTGATTTGATTGACAAACTCCTTTAGTCGTGTACTATACTGAGTCATGTTCTCACCTTCATTCATCCTCATAGATTCAAGTTGTCCTCTTAGACTGTCTACTTTTCCTCTTTGAACATGTTCATCTCCTCCATATACTGATATGAGCTTATCCCACATTGCCTTTGCATCATTGCAGCCTTCTAGATCATTAAACTTTGAATCAGTTAATGCAGATGTTATTTCAATCATTGCTTGAATATGTTCTTGCTTTGCCTTTATCTCTTCCATAGTCAATGGATAGGTCCTCGGTGTGACAAAATCATTCTCCAAATAGTATACAACATATTCTCCAACTCCTAATAGATGTAGCTTCATCCTTTTCTGCCATGTAGAGAAACTTGACTTTTTCAGCTTCAGTGCATCCCTCTTATACATCTTTAGATCTTTAACTCAAGTGCCTTTAAACTTTCCTTCCAGAGTCCAAAGCTCTAATATCTTGATATTTTCGATACTTAATATAAGTACAGATCCAATAGCCAACAAGATGAGGAGGGGGTGAATCATACAAACTTAATCATCCATAAAAACATCAGATTCAACCTCGGTAACATATATATTAGTCATATAATCAAAACTGTCAAACATATAAACTCAAAAGCATATGAACAATATAAACCTCATAACACCAGATTTAACGTGGAAACCCAAATAGGGAAAAACCACTGTGGGATTTCAGACCCACTAAGAAATATACTCTTCTAGAGTATGCTCGGTTAAAAGCAAACCCTGTTAAAGATTACAAACACATTGCTAGATGTGACCCAGTTAAGGGATTTCCCTCAGATCTATTAGGATCTTCACTTTGTTAGAAGTGACCTTGTCAAAGGATTTCAAAACACTCAATCAGAATGTCACCTTGCAAGAGGATTTACATATAAGACTATTAAGTCCACTTGGTTAAGATATTTTCTGTCACTTTCACAAAATAACAGTAATAAAAATCTATCTACAACTTCACATCTAAAATGCTAAAGCAGATTCTTATTTGTTCAATACAATCTAGACATAGAACTAATCTTGTCTATCTGCTGGGCTTCTATACTCTATTATTGTAACAAGTCTTCAAGCTTCTATGCTCGGTAATCACTATGTAGCATCCCTGTGTATACACTTGCCTACATACATTGTTTATCAATAGTTTCCTATTTATAAACAATTAGGTAACCGCATAATCTCCTTGATCACATTTCCCATGATCAATCATAGCCATCAGATCTTCAATCTTGTCCAGGTTCAATGCATCTTTTGATCTGAAAATTTTTTACCCCACCTTGGAACTTGTATAATAGTCTTGGAACTTGTGCCAGGGTATTGTGGTTCAATATGAGTTGTAGATCTTCATGCCAACTTTTCATTGCCTTAGATTCATTAACAAACTTCTTCCACGGCTTACCAATCATTGATCCGCTCCAACTCATCAACTTCCTTCATTAAATACCGCATGAAAATATTTAATGCTTTTTGTTATAGCTCGGTTACAACTCGGTAACAACTCAGTGAATACTAAACTTCACTTGGTAGACATTCCGCCTTCATTAACCGATAGAGATAACCTTAGGGTTTACCGACTAGGTTCTTTGTTTGATAACATAGTATAGTATTAACCTTTACAATTTACAACATATGTATGATGTTAAAACAATCTAAAACATCTTGATCTCATCATTGTCTGACTCGGTAGTAGTTGCCCATTGAATACCTTATTTATCATATTCTTTCCTGTATCTTTTACTGACATCTTTATAATCTTCATATCATACTTCTCAAGATATGGCAACATCATACTGAATTAGAAAATCAATTTCTTGACATCAATGACAAATTAATAATATCAAGATAGTAAAACATCTTTAATCAGTTATATCCATAATCATCAACAACCTTCTCAATATCCTTATGAAATGCCAACAATCTTTCATTGTCTGTTACAATGTGATATTTCCAACATTATTAGTTGAGTAGAATGCATGCAGAGAAGGGTGTACCTCAAATTTGGAGTTTTTTTAAAGATAGGCATGGGAAGGGGAAGCATGATGGAGGAAGTGCATGTTTGAAGAGAGCTCTAGTTAAAAGGAAATTGATGATTTCTAGAGCTAAATTATCTAATGAACATTCTATTGTTGATTGGTGTAGTTCAACAATGTCATAGGGAGGGATACTTGATATAGTAGTGCACAGATTGTTTTGGTTGGTTGAGGAGGGAATAGTGGGAGACAGATTGGATTGTCAAACAATTAAAGATTATTCAAAGATGCATTCATTTTGTAGATCAGATGCAAGCACATAGACAATTTCGACATGAGATTTGGATTGTTTTTGTTAGTTATATTCAGTGTAACTGGGTTCAATGTGATTCAAGTGAGTGGATGGATACATGGGTTCCATAATATGTAACTCTTTTATCTCAAACAATATCCATGTGAAATGATGACATGGAAAGTTCAATTGAATATGGCCATCTTTCAGATCTTCTACAACCAGGACATGTTTTTGTAGTTGTTAGATCACAGGGGAATGAAGAGAGATTAGACTAATAGTTGGCATGATGTGTATATGGAATTTAGAAGCTAACACAACCAATGAAATATGATGATCGGTTCATGTATCCTACAGGTTCAATAGTTGTTGCAAGAACTTGGTTAAGAACATACATGATTAGAAAGAATGACATACCTGCATTTGAAGACTTTGAGAGACATAAAACCATTCTCATATATTCACACCTTGTTATAGCCACAAATGTCAAGTTGTTGAAGCATCATGCAAGACCAAAGACAAAATAACTATGGAAAGTTAGTAGTGTTGATTTTGAAGCAATACTGGATACTCTTGAGCAAAGAGATGACCCTTTTGGTACACTTGAGTAGTAGGTCTTTATTATCTCCTAATTTTTCATCATTTATTATCTTATCTCTTAATTTTTTATCATTTATTATCATGGATTTAATTTTAAATAATGATCATAAAACTTTTATGTTCATGTTTTTTATGTTTAGATTAATAATTCTTAAAGAATGTAGGTATCTTTTGATAAACAATACTATTGCATCATCATTTTGCTTCAACATTGTGGGCACATTCGATGTCATTCGTAAGGAGGTATCTTTATGATATATAATCCTATCTATTAATTTATTATCATGGATTTAATTTCAAATAATGATCATAAAATTTTTATGTTCACGTTTTTTATGTTTAGATTAACAATTCTTATAGAATGTGAGTATTTTTTATGAACAATACTATTGCATCACCATTTTTCTTCAAGATTATGGGTACATTCGATGTAATTCATACAGAAGTATCTTCATGGTATATAATCTAACCTCTTCATTTATTACCATGCATTTCATTTCAAATAATGATCATATTATCATAGTACTATGTTGTTCACATTGGTTATGTTGATCTTCATTTATAGGTAAGCATTTCTCTACCCAAGCTTGGAGTAGGACATGAGGATATCAAATTCACATAGACTATGATGTCATATTTGTATATGAGTACATTGATGTAACTTTGTATTGATGATATGGGATATTTGTAGATGAGTACAAATATATATAATGTATATGCTCATGAGTACATTGGTGTGGTTGTATTTATGATATACAATGTATTTGTACATGAGTTCATTGGTGTAGTTGTATTTATGATATTCATTGTATTTATACATGAGTACATTGGTGTAGTTGTATTAATCATATTCAATGCATTTATACATGAGTAAATTGGTGTAGTTGTATTGATGATATACAATATATTTGTAAATGAGTACATGGGTAATCAAAAGGACATGTAGTTGTAATGGTGATTATGTGTCACAATGTATGCAAATCATGATGATTATGATGAAAAAGATGCATAGACTAACAAATCTTATGTGTATGACCCACTTATGTATGTTCATGAATGTCACGGGTAAGTGTAATGGTAATTATGTGTCTAGAGTATATGCAAATAATGATGACCATGATCATTAGTGCTTCCCTAAATTCATTAGGGTTCTCCTAGGTTCATTATGGCTTAATATAGGCTTGTTAGTCTATATTTATCCTTTTCATCCTTATTATAATTTTTTTACTTGGCTGCCCTACATTCATTAGGGGTTTCCAAGGTTCATTAAGGCATTGGTAGGGTATGATTCTCAACATTCAACCTAACAGGAGCATGGCTAGGATAAAAATGCCTAATTAAACATGTTGAAATTGATGGTTTGCACATGTAGACATCTAAAATTTTCTTATCTAATCAAATAAATATTTTATTTCATCTGTGAGCAAACTTATGGAATTGATTGTGTGCGGGTTTTTCATTCAACGTTTCGGATCACACTCCATGATCCATCATCAGGATGAAAGAGAGCACTAGAAGCAAAAGATTGAGTGTGATCCGAAATGTTGATTCAAAAACTCGCACACAATCAATTCTAGAAGTTTTCTCACAAATGAATCCTATGGATTGTGTAAATCTCAGATCATCAAATATTCTATTTTAATTAAATAATTTATTTATTTATTTATTTAACTCATTTATCCTTTTCTAGTTTTTCTCCATTAAAATAAATATTTTTTATTTATTTAAATTATCTTTTCCCTAAATTAAATAAATATTTTATTTATTTAATTGGCCCCACTTCCTCTATTAATTAATTAAATGTTTATTTATTTAATTAATTCATTAGCTTTTTCACTCTATGACACATTTTATTTATCTCTTAATTTTCTTCTACCTAACCCCTTCACTATTTTAATATTTTCCTACCTACCCTTTAATTCTAGCTGACCATTTAATCTTTCACCACTTAATCCTATCCCTCCATTTTCTAAGGTGTTATCTATATAATAGAATTCTCTCATCCTTATCAACCCTAATAAGCAATCTAGCAGTCTATAAATATGGGAATCTAGTATTGAATCTTACTTTTTGCATTTTAGCATTCTTATCTTGCATTCATCATATTTGAAATCTTCATCTCCTCATAGACTTTGTGCATACTTCTGAGAAAAATATTATCACAAAACACAAATCTTGAGGAATAGGAGTGCAACGGAGTAGTTTCTAGAGAATGCATATGTGTTTCTAGTCTAGATTTTGGTTTGCATTGTGTGCATTTTGCAAGTACTCTACTGAGGCTGTTGAAATAAATCTAGAACTTGTCCCATAAGATTTCAGATTTATTCTTTCTCCATCCAAATGTGGACAGAGAAAGAATATATCTGAAATCTTATGCGACAAGATAATTTCCTAAGACAAGTCATCATATTACTAAGGAATAATCTATTGGATACCATTGGCATATGATGAACCAACATGTTGATATGATGATAATGTATGTTGTCATTGATGTCAATAAGTTCAAGTGAACTGGTATGAAGAGGTAGGAAGAGATGCAGTGAACCGGTGTTAGGGTTTCACTAAGTGTGACTACCAATTGGTAGTCTCAGCTCTAGGGTTATTGGTTTGGCAATCTTGCTTGTGCAATGCAACTAATGATACTCTGTGATGAGTTATCTAAGATATGTGAATGAGATTGAGGTGCCATGTCAGCTTTGTGCATGTGAAGGATTTCCTTGAGGATCTTGCATGAGAAGATTGATTGTGTTTGGAGTCTACCTTGGGAATGATCGTTCTTCTTGGTGGTATGAGAAGAAAGTGTGATGAGTTACTGATTTCTATGTACGGTGATGAATGAATGATGTAGATTGTCTTGTGATCTATTTGAAATTATAATACTCTATGCAATGTGTTTGGACGGTCAAGATTGGACCGCCTGTGTTGTAAAACTAAGATGCTTAGGGTTTAGGGTTTATGCTGCCGACTTAACTATTGTCTATAAGTTTGATGATGTTTTCTATTGTAAATTTGTTGGCAAAAGTTGTGTGTGTATCCGAGTGATGAGATACCTGCCAGACTAGTAAGAGGAAAACTGCAGAGTGTGATTGTAGAGTAGAGGAAATGAAAAGGATTTGCCTTGGCATGTAGTGTTGTTATCAGATCAAAAGTTTTACCTATTGTCTTCTAATCATTTCAACAGATGGAAAATCCCTTTACCGGGTAGCTTTAATAGGCTTAATATAAAACCTTTACCAGGTGACTCAATATCATTGAGTTCTTCAAATCCCCTAGTGAGGTAACCTCTAATAGGTTTTCAAGCTTTAACAGGGTATATAGCCATCCCTTAACTAGGTGATCTCTAACAAGATCGGTTCCTAACATAACCTTATTGTAAAGTCTTTAACTAGACTAGGCTCCTAATAGAGTGAGCTTCAAAAGAGTTCAAAAACAAGCTTGTGGGTATTCATCCCCACCATGGTTTTTCCCATTTGGGTTTCCACGTGAAAAATTTGTGTGCTATGTGTTATGCATTTTTCATGTGATGTTTATTAATTATTTGGTTGAAAGATTATGCATGCAGAGTTAATAGGTTATGGTATTACTAATATACCACATGCATATGTTTATGGATGAAGTTGATATCAAGTATTGATCATATTTGAAGTGTTCAGACTTATCAGTTTATGGTTTCTGATGTCTTACTATGTTTAACCGACATTGTCGTGGTTAAGTTCAGTAATGGTGTCAACTAGTTGGTATTGCTTTAACTAGATAAGTTGTTGATAAAGTTTTTTTTGCCTGTACTGATTCACCCCCCCCTCTCAGTACCAGTTGGGGTATCTATTGTTCATCATTATTCATCAATTGGTATCAGAGTGACTCTAGGTCCTTGGTGATATAAGCTTAACTACTTGAGCTAAAAGATCCTGCTATAATGATGAAGAGGGAAGGTCCTAAGTTCAATAGAGATAACTTTAAGATATGGAAGGACAAAATGAAGATTTACATCAAGAGTATGGGTGCTTAACATTGGATCTATGTTGAGAATGCCTATGTGACTCCCACTAGCACTCTAACTAATGATCAGAAGAGAGAGATCCAAGAAAATGGGCAAGTCATGGAAACCCTTATCAACAGCCTGCCAGATATTGAGTTTATTGATGTACAAGATGAGGAAACACCTAAGGAAGTATGGGATGCATTGGAAAACATCTATGGTGGTGATGAGCATGTAAAGAAAGCTAAGAAAGAAAGCCTTAGAGGTAAATTTGAGGATATGAGAATGGTTGAAGGTGAGACCATTCAACAATATGTCATTAGGATTAAGACTATGGTTGGAGATATCAAAAGCACTGGTGGAACTATTGATGATACCACTGTTGTTAGTAAACTCATTAGATCATTGTTACCAATCTACGCAATCAGAGTTGCTACTATCCAAGAACTAAGGTCTATTGATAAAACCAAGGTGTCCTTAGATTCTATCATTGCAAAGTTAACTGCATATGAGTTGAATATATATGATGGCAATGTTCAGAAGACTGAGTTAGCCTTTAAAGCATCTAATGTACCACCCAGAAAAGGAAAAGAAACTAGTACCAGTTATGAATCTAGACAATGTAGAGATATGGATGATGAAGAGATTCTGATGGAGTTTGAAGCTCTTCTTGCTAAAAGACTTCCGAAGGGAACTGGAAAATATAGAGGTAAACTTCCTTTGAAATATTTTTCCTACAACAAGATAGGACATATAGCTGTTAATTGCCCTAACAATGACAGTAAGGATAAATCAAAGAGGTTTAGAAAGTATAAAGGAGGAAACAGAAGAAATTTTCTAGTTGCTATGGATGAAGGTGTCACTGATGAAGAATCAGAGGATGAAGAAAATGAAGACATAGTGTTTGTAGTAGTAAAGGAAGAAGTTTCTAACAAGAAAGCTCTTGTCTCTTGCATTGACAACTCTAATGAGTGGATATTTGATAGTGGTTGTTCTCACCACATGACTAGCGATCGGAGAAAGTTTTGTCTCTAGAGGAATATGATGGAGGTTTTGTTAGATTTGGCAACGATGCACCATGCTTGGTGAAAGGTAAAGGATCCATCTCACTGAATGGAAAGAGCAGTGCAGATGATGTCTACTGGGTAGAAGGTCTTAAGAATAACCTATTGAGTGTTGCTCAACTGAACGACAAAGGACTAGTTCTAGAATTCAAAGGCGGAGTCTGTAGTATAATTAGGAAGAGTGGTGAACTTATTGCCATTGGTAAGCAAACCATAGGTAACCTATTTCAGTTGAATGCCAAGATAAGTTGGTGTCTAATGGCTAAGTTTGATGATAGTTGGATATGGCATAGGAGACTCTATCATATGAACTTTGACAACATTTTTAAAGCCAATAAGATCAAGGCGATAAGAAGATTACCTTTGCTGAACAAACCTGAGAATTATTTGTGTAGAGAATGTCAACTTGGGAAGATATCTTCGTCAACTTTTAAAGGTAAGTCTTTCTCAGCAGAAAATTTACTTGATCTTGTGCATACTGATTTGTGTGGTCCTATGAAAACTAGAAGTATTCAGGGAGATAGGTATTTTATGATTCTTACTGATGACTGCTCAAGAATGATGTGGGTCACATTATTGAAAGATAAGTCTAAAGAATTTGGAAAGTTCAAAGCTTTCAGAGTATTAATAGAGAAAGAAAGTGGTAAAAAGATAAAATGCCTGAGAACTGATCAAGGAGGAGAATTCACTTCTAATGAATTCAATAAGTACTGTGAAGATAATGGTATCAAGAGGCAGTTGTCTTCTCCAAGGACACCACAACAAAATGGCATAGCAAAAAGAAACAACGGGACTCTATTTGAAGCGGCTAGAACAATGTTGATCCAAGGAAAGGTTGCTCACACGTTTTGGAGAGAAGTGTTGAGCACTGTAGTCTAACTATGAACCAGGTACTCATCAAGAAAGGAAAAGATAAAACCCCTTATGAGTATTGGATCGGGAAAACTCCCACTATGGGTTACTTTAAAGGGTTAGGTAGTAAGTGCTATATCAAGAGAGGTGAGCATTTGAGCAAATTTGATGCAAAATGTGATGAAGGAATATTTCTGGGATATTCCACTAAGAGAAAAGCTCTCAAGTGCTACAACAATAGAACTCAAAAAATTGTTGAAAGTATCAATGTCAGGGTTGATGAATCCCCTGAGGAACCTTAGGAAACATGCAACGAAGAAGTGAAAGATGAACCGGGTATAGCCTTCTAGGAACTAGTTAAGAAAGAAACTTGTAAAGATCTTAGTGTTCCTGTATTGGTAGAAGCTATAGTGAGAGAAGAAGAAGAGGTAAGTAAAGGAGAAGAAGAAAAGCTATCAGATCAGGCTAGAGTCATTCCTAGATATATGAAGTTGCATCATGATCCAAAGAAAATCATAGGAGATAAAGATGCAGGGATACTCACAAGAAGAAAAGTGAAGGAGAACTCTTGCATGATTTCTAAATTTGAATCCAAGACTTCCAGAGAAGCTCTTACAGATGAAGATTGGATTAAAACAATGAAAGAGGAACTAGATGAGATAGAAAATAATGTGACATGGTCTTTGGTGCCTAGACCAGAACATTAAAATGTCATAGGTACCAAATGGGTCTTCAGGAATAAGCTGAATGAAGAAGGAATAGATGTAAGAAACAAGGCTAGGCTTGTATGCAAGGGATATGCACAGGAGGAGGGAGAAGACTATGGAGAAAATATAGTGCCCCTACCCTAGTCATCTTTGTAAAACTGATCTGACCTTGGTTGACTTTTTATGTGGCATTCTTCAATGGTTAATTTACCATGATGTAATGTTGTAGTCAAATATTATGATTATTGTGCGTACCTGTTAATGTGCTTTCACATCGATTCTTATGTAAGTTTAATTGTTTCCCTGATTCTTTTTATTGATCTCGAGCTAACACCTTCATTAAATGTATGTATGTATATGCTTGTGTGACTCTTGGTTGCAGGAGATTGCAGGTACAATACCGTCATGGTGCGAGGTTTGTCTTCACCAGGATTCGCAGGGTTGAGTATACCTCTTTCACCCTTAGAATTTGGGTTAGGTGGTCATAAAACCCTCATCTTACCCTAGCCATGCTCAAGTGAGCATCATCTATGGTCCGTCAGTTTCCCTTTTTGTTTGGGTTTGAGGGTCGTGTATCTGGTTGGCTTTCTTGGGTTGTGTGCCTTGCGTGTGGTAAAAATTGAGTATTTTATCCTAAGTATTTAATTTGATTTAATGTGTTCATTTACGCATTAGTAATTGACGAATTAAAATAAATAGGTTATTTTATGTGATTAATCATTAATTAAAAAGATCGCTCTATTTATGTTTGTAGCAAGTTTAATTTAATGGTTAATTTAAAATCGTGAATTTATTTAGTTTATGCATTTTGAAAAGGGAAGATTTAAAGTCATTCGAAATAGAAATAATTTAATCCCTTTTTGCTTTTTGAAATAGAAAGGTTAATTTTAATTATTTAAGAAAATCAATTTTTAATAGAAAAGCAAGTTTAATTTATATATATATTTGATATAGTGTGAAAGATTGATTTTGGGAATTTATTTTAATTAAAATATTTTACCCTCATCAATATTGTGAAATATAAATGTTAGCTTTGTTAATATTGAGAAAATTAAAATTAAATGAGAATCATTTTAATTTTAATTAAAAAACAAGTTAGATTATTTGAATAGTTGAAAAAAATGTTTTTTTCATTTTTTTATTTAAAAAGTGTTTAAATTCGAAATTAGGAGATTAGGTCAAATTTTATTCCATTTAACCTAGGTTGGAAAATATTTTTGTGGTTGTTTTGTTTTTGGGAAAAAGATTTTTTGATGGAGAAAATTGGGGATTTTAGCAAGGAAGGATTTCTATAGCTGCAGGTTGGGCTCTTCTTCAAAATCTTGCCAGGAATGCTAAGACAGGTAGGATTCTTATTTTGTTTTCTTGTTGAATGAAAAAAAAAGAAAAAAAAAAGAAAATGAAAATAAAATGTCTGGTTGTTTTCCTTTGAAGAAATTTCTTGATTGAAATGGGGTTGGGTTTTGAATCTGTGCATTTTAGTTTAAAATCTAGAAATTTGGTGGATTCATTGTTTAAGAAATGATCTTCTTTATGCCCGAAATTTTTAATTTATTTGAGGAAATTTTTTACAATTTTAGGCCTGGTTATTCTGGGAAATTTTAATCATTTGTTATCCATGGACATTCTGGAAACTGTTTGAAGTTTCTGTTTGAGACTATGAATATTAAATCGAACTAGAGTTTTTTTTATTTTTTTAAAGCTATTATTAAATGTATTTTAAAGTATTTATATCAAAAAATAATTAGGGGTTAGGGTTTGGTGGGCGGAGGAGCCGAGGCTCAACTCGCGCTGCCTTCCTCCCCCTCTTTCCACATTGTGGGCCACAAGAAACCTGCGTGCACATTATCGCTCGCAGGAGACCTGCGTCCACATTGTGGGTCACAGGAAACTTGCATCCACAAAGTGGCCCGCAGAGACCTGCATCCACAGTGTGGTTCGCAAGAGCCTGCGTCCACATGTGGCTGCAGGGACCTGCGGATTGGTCCATCCCACTCTCGTGGATGGGAGGTGGGACCCCCCGGCTTAGGGGTTTGTTTAATTTATTTATTTATTATTTATATATATATAATGAAATATATGCATTGTGATTTATGGTGTGGTTAAAAGAAGTTTTTAAATTTTTTTTATTAAAGTCTATTTTATATAGTTTTAATTCAGTTAATAGTTATTATTAATATATATATTTTATTGATGAAAATTATATATATATATATATATATATATATATATATATTAAATAATACTTAATTTGAAGTTGCGTATTATTGATTATTAAATTAATTATATTTTATTAATCGTGGATTAATAAATATATATTAAATAATATTTAATTTTGAAATTTGTTTGTAATAGGGAAGTATCTTTTGGAAAAAAGATTAAATATTGTTTAAATTGGAAAATCTTTGAAATAAAATATTTTTATTATTTGGAAATTTTCTTTTAAATAATATATTATTCAAGAATATGTATTATTTTCAATTTGAATGATATAAGACATATGGGAGTTTTAGAAACGAAATTACTAAAATATATGAGTATTTGAAAAAATGAATTATTTATCATTGGATATTTTGAAAACTTAAATGATATGCTATTAGAATTACTAGAAATTTAATAATGTATCAACTGGAAAATTGATAAGTTAATGATATCTTCATTTAGTAAAATAAATGATTAGCTATATTCTTCCTCTGTATTGTGAAATAGACAAATGGTAATATTGCAATTTTAGTATTGTATTGACCTTGTAATAGTGATTTTTCCGTTAATGTATTGTTGAAAACTTATATCTTTTAGAAAACTTGGATCTTTTAGAAAACTTGATCGACCTTTATTGATTAAACCAATAGGAAAGAAGATTACCCCTTCCCGGTTATTGCCTATGCAAGTTTTATTTTTGTATTTGCTTTTGTTAAAGTAATGGCAAGGCCTTGATATGTTGTTTGGACCCTGTCGTTTGGTTGATTTGGGGTACCTATTTATGTCATCGGTCTCTAGTTTGGTTGTTGCCATGTGATGGTGTTGTAATTGGTCTTGTCCTTTATGCAGGTGTCAAATGTAGATTTGTGGTTGACCATAGTTGGTTAGGTTTCTAGTTAGAGTACCATCAAGCAATGGACCTTTGTATTTTCTTTCAATATGTTCAGTTGGATCCATTTCTCTGTAAGGATTATTTATGTATTTATTCACTGATGTGGACATTTGTATATTGGTTGTGTCCGCCTTAATGGCAAGATTGTTATTGACGTGAACCTCATGTATTCTTAACTCATTTAAATGATCAGAGGGGTCTTGCAGATGAGCAGACCCGGAGATGTATCCCTTTAGTGGTGAGCTTCGATATCAATTTGGTGTTATGTGATGCTTTTGTTCTTATGTTTCATGTTTAGTGTTAGTATGTATGAATGACATTTTGATAGAATGTATAAGTGGATTAGAGGAGATTTATCGTAAATGCACGTATGCAGTCGTATCTTAAATACAGTAAATTGGATCATGAAAGAATGTATTTTGTTATTGTTAATTAAAATAATTATGTTGGCATTATGTGAGCCGGTATGTGAACATAATGACATTGTATGTTGTCATTGATGTCAATATGTTGAAGAGGTGAGAACCGGCATATGTGAGAACCGGTGTAACACTGTGAACTGACATTTGTGTCAAAGTGAAGCGATGTGTTTGTTCAAGGTGAACCAAAATATGGTTATGGGAAACGGCACATGGAAGTGTTGTATGACTACCGGTTGGTAGTCTCAACTTTAGGGTTTCCAGTTGAAGTGCTTCAAGCCTGTGTGGCTCAATCGGTGACTTTGTGTGATGAGTTAGCATGGTAATGAAGAATAGATCATATTGCCATGTAAGCCTTATGTGCGTGAAGGATCTTGAATGAAGGAGATTGTTCCTATCTACATCAGGAATGTGTGAAGTCTGTAAAATGGTGATAATGTGTGATGGGTTGTCAGTCGCCATGAAATCGGTGGAAATCGACGATGGAGAATGTCTTGAGATTGGATCAAGAACTATTGCATTTAATGTAGTGTGCTCAACGGTCAGGATTGAACCGTTTGAATTCCTTAACGTAACAGGTTTTAGGGTTTAGGGTTTATGCTACCGACCTATCTGTTTTCCTATAAGGTCGATGTTGTGATTCTTTCTAAGGTCGTTGGCAAAAGTTGTGTGTGTATCCAAAGAGAAGGGATATGTGATTCTTGGCAAACCAAAAGGAGAGAAGTGATACTTGCAGAGTGTAAGTGCAGAAGGTGAAGAGGAGCTTAAGCGAATCTGCATTGGCATTGAGTGTTGTTACTAGATCATTGTAATATCTGTTGATCTCTAACCACTTCAACAGTTGAGAAATCCCTTAACAAGGTAGCTTTAATGGGTTTGTTGTAAATCCTTTAATAGGGTGACTCAAAACCATTGAGTTCTTGAAATCCTCTAACAAGGTAACCTTTAACAGGGTTTAACCCTTAACCGAATATTCTAGCCATCCCTTAACCGAGTGATCCCTAACAGGATCGATTCCTAACAAAACCTATTGTATCAGTCTTTAACCAGACAAAGCTCCTAACAGAGTGGACTTCTAAAGAGTTCAAAAACAAGCTTGTGGGTATTCATCCCCATCGTGGTTTTTCCCTTTTGGGTTTCCACGTGAAAAATATGTGTGTTATGTGTGATGTCTTCTTCATGTGATGCTTTGTTGTTTTCTGTCAAGCAATGAATCTTGTTGATCTAGTTGCTCATATGTATACCTTTGATGGTAGATTACATGTTCATGCATTAGGGTGAAAAGGAAATGAAGTGTTAGATTGTATGAGAAGATAAGTGTCAGCTGATTTATGCTTGTCTCAGTTATTCTGGGTTTTGCCGGTTGTACTTTGTTTGAGGACCGGTGTCACTGTTTGTCTATCAATGCACAGAGTCTATAAACAAACCGGTTCAAGAGTGTGTTTTTGTCTGTACTAATTCACCCCCCCCTCTCAGTACCGGTTGGGTACTACTCATTCATCATTGTGTTATCAATTGGTATCAAAGCATTCTCTAGGTCCTTTGTGTTATAAGCTTAACCGCTTGAGGTAAAGATCCTAGTCTAATGATGAAGAGGGAAGGTCCAAAGTTTAATAGAGAAAATTTTAGTATATGGAAAGGCAGAATGAAGATATGCATCAAAAGCATGGGTGCTCAACACTAGAGTTATGTTGAGAATGCCTATGTTGCCCCTACCGGTACTCTCACCGATGACCAAAAGAGAGAGATGCAGGAGAATGAGCAAGTCATGGAAGCCCTAATTAGTAGTTTATCTGACATTGAGTTTATTGATGTCCAAGATAAGGAAAATCCCAAAGAGGTATGGGATACTCTTGAAAATATCTATGGCAGTGATGAGCATGTAAAACAAGCTAAGGAAGAAATCCTTAGAGGGAAGTTTGAAGATATGCAGATGGTTGAAGGTGAGACCATTCAACAGTATGGAATAAGAATCAAACCATTGTTGGAGATATCAAGAGTGCAGGTGGTAAAATAGAAGATTCCACTGTGGTAAGCAAAGTCCTGAGAGCCCTATTGCTGGTCTATGCAATAAGGGTTGCTACTATTCAGGAGCTAAGATCAATAGACAAAACTAAGGTATCCCTAGACTCCATCATTGCAAAGTTGATAGCCTATGAGCTAAATAGTTTTGATGGCAGTGTTCAAAAGACTGAATCAACTTTTAAAGCTTTTGTTGTACCATCTAGAAAAGGAAAAGAAGCTAGCACTAGTGGTGAACCAAAATAGAGCAGAGAAATGGATGATGAGGAGATTCTGATGGAATTTGAATTTCTGCTTGCTAGGAAACTTCCTAAAGGAACCGGCAAATATAGAGGTAGGCTACCTTTGAAATACTTTTCTTGCAACTGGATAGGACATATTGTTGTAAACTGTCCTAATGGCGACAACAAGGACAAATCGGAAAGGTTCATGAAATTCAAAGGAGGAAACTGGAGAAACTATTTTGTGGTAGTCAATGAAGGTGTCACAGATGAGGAGTCAGAGGATGAAGAAAATGAAGACAATGTGTTTGTTGCTGTCAAGGAAGATGTGTCAAACAAGAAGGCTCTTGTCTCCTAGTTTGATAATTTCAATGAGTGGATCATTGACAGTGGTTGTTCTCACCATATGACTAGTGACCAGAGCAAGTTTCTATCCTTGGAAGAGTATGATGGTGGTGTGGTTCACTTTGGAAATGATGCACCATGCATGGTCAAAGGTAGAGGGTCCATCTCTCTAAATGGAAAGAGCAGTGTTGACAATGTGTATTGGGTTGATGGTCTCAAACACAACCTTCTGAGTGTTGCCTAGCTGAATGATAGTGGCCTCACTCTAGAATTCAAGAATGGATTTTGTAGAATCAGAGGAAAGAATGGTGAATTGGTGGCCACCGGCATGCAGACCAAAGGTAACCTATTTCAGATAAATGCAAATATAAGTACATGTCTTATGGATAAATTTGATGATAGCTGGATATGGCATAGGAGACTCTGCCATGTAAACTTTGATAACATTGTGAAGGCTAGTAAGATCAAGGCAATTAGAGGGTTGCTGGTGCTAAGCAAACCAGATAATACCTTGTGTAGAGAGTGTCAATTGGGGAAAATGTCTTCCTCAACCTTTAAAGGTAAATCTTTCACTGCTGACAACTTGCTTGATCTTGTGCATATTGATTTGTGTGGTCCTATGAAAACTAGAAGTGTGCAACGTGATAGGTACTTCATGATTCTCACTGATGACTGCTCAAGAATGATGTGGGTCACATTCTTGAAAGACAAGTCTGAAGCCTTTGTAAATTTCAAAGCTTTCAAAGCATTAGTGGAGAAGGAAAGCGGTAAAAGGATCAAGTGCCTGAGAACTGATCAAGGAGGGGAATTCACTTCCGGTGAATTGAACAAGTACTGTGAAGAACATGGCATAAAGAGTCAATTGTCTGCCCCCCAGACTCCATAGCAGAATGGCCTAGCAGAGAGGAATAACCAGACTATGGTTGAAATAGCTAGAACCATGTTGATTCAAGGAAAGGTAGCTCACACCTTTTGGAGAGAAGCGGTGAGCACTGCAGTCTACACAATGAACTGGGTACTCATCAAGAAAGGTAAGGATAAAACTCCTTATGAGTATTGGACCGGTAAGACACCTATGGTTAGCTACTTTAGAGTGTTTGGTAGAAAATGTTACATTAAGAGGAGTGAACGCCAGAGCAAATTTGATGCAAAATGTGATGAGGGAATACTCCTAGGATATTCCACCAAGAGAAAAGCTCTCAAGTGTTTCAACAATAGGACTCAGAGAATTATGGAAAGCATCAATATAAGAGTTGATGAAACCTCTGATAAAACTAAGGAAATTGTCAGTGAGCAAGCGATAAATGAACCGGTTGTAACCTTTTGGGAATCGGTTTCCAGTCAACCAAGTACCAATAACAGTGTTCCTACACTGGTAGATGTAGGTGCTGATAATGATGGAGATGAGGATGAAGAAGAAAAACAAGAGGAATCCATTAAGACCATTCCTCGATATGTCAAGCTGAATCATGATCCTAAGCAGATCATATGAGATAAGGATGTAGGAATCCTTACAAGAAGAAAGGTCAGAGAAAACTCATGTATGATCTCTGAATTTGAGCCTAAATCATTCAAAGAGGCTCATAAAGATGAAGACTGGATCAAGGCAATGGAAAAATAACTTGACCAGATAGAGAAAAATGGTACATGGTCTTTGGTACCCAGACCGGAGCATAAAAATTTCATTAGTACCAAATGGGTTTTCAGAAATAAGCTGAATGAGGACGGCATAGTGATTAGGAACAAAGCCAAATTGGTGTGCAAAGGATATGCTCAAGAAGAAGGAGAAGACTATGGAGAAACCTTTGCTCCTGTAGTCAGATTGGAAGGAGTCTGTATGCTTCTTGCATATGCATCTTTTAAAGGTTTCAAAGTATATCAAATGGATGTAAAATCTGCATTCCTAAATGATGTACTTGAAGAGGAGGTGTATATTGAGCAACCAGATGGGTTTGCCTTATCTGAAGATAGTGACATGGTATGTAGGCTACATAAAGCCTTATATGGTCTAAAGCAGGCACCTAGAGCATAGTATGAGCATCTGCATTCCCATCTTGTGAGGATTGGATTTGAGAGAACAAGTGAAGATAGAAATATCTAATTGAAGTCTGAAGGAGATCAGATCATGATCTGTGAGGTATTTGTTGATGACATTATCTTTGGTGGAGATGACAAGATGAGTCATGAGTTTGCTGATGAGATGAAGAAAGAGTTTGAAATGTCACTCATAGGGGAGATTAAATTCTTAATTGGACTACAGATCCAACAGATGATAGAAGGAATCTTTATCACTCAGTCCAAGTATGTCAAAGAGGTGTTGAAGACCTTTGGCATGGAAGATAGCAAAATGGTTGGTACTTTGATGGTGACCGGTTGTAAACTATCCAAAGAAGATGGCTCAGCATTGGTCGATGAAAGGGAATAATGGTCAATGATTGGTAAGTTGCATTATGTAGTGCATAGCAGATTGGATATTGCACATGCAGTTTGCATTACTGCAAGATTCCAGAAAAGCCCAAGAGAATCCCACTTGGTTGCAGTCAAGCGGATTCTTAGGTATCTGAAGGGAACTAATGACTATGGATTGTGGTATCCATATAGCAAGGATTTCAACTTGAAAGTATACACAGATGCTGATTGGGCAGGCAATATAGATGACCGGAAAAGCACAACTGATGGTTCATTCTTTCTCGGTGGTAGACTAGTCTCATGGATGAGTAAGAAATAGAGTTGTATCTCTCAGTCTACAACGGAAGTAGAGTATGTTGCAGCTTTCATGAACTACACTCAGACAATTTGGATGAAGCGTGTATTAAATGGCTTCAAAGTTCTTGTATCTAAAATGATAAGTATATTTTGTGACAATACTAGTGCAATTAATATCTCCAAGAATCCGGTTTTACATTCTAGAACTAAGCACTTTGAGTTTAAGTATCATTTCTTGAGGGAAAAGGTTCAAAACAAAGAGATTGCAATGGAACATGTTTCTATTCAGGAGCAATTAGCAGACATATTCACCAAGCCTCTCCCAAAGACTGCATTCATGTACTTAAGAGGTGAATTAGGGGTGTTTCCCCTTCAAGATGTGAACTAAAGGTATATACTCCACATCAGTCAGGTATTGCATAGTCAAATTTTTCTTCAGGATTGATGTGTTGAAGGAGGCTACTCCTCAGGGGGAGTAGCATAATGGAACAAAGAAGCTTGTGCCTCTACTTTGGCATTGTTGTCAAAGGGGGAGAAGATGTGAAGCAGAGAAGATATATGTAGAAAGAAATTTGGGGAGAAGATGTGAAGTGGAGAGATATCTTTGTATATTGCCATCAATGCCAAAGGGGGAGATTGTTGGCATTATGTGAACCGGTATGTGAACATAATGACATTGTATGTTGTCATTGATGTCAATATGCTGAAGAGGTGAGAACCAACATATGTGAGAACTGGTGTAACACTGTGAACCAGTTTTTGTGTCAAAGTGAAGCGGTGTGTTTGTTCAAGGTGAACCGGCATATGGTTATGGGAACCGACACATGGAAGCGTTGTATGACTACTGGTTGGTAGTCTCAACTTCAGGGTTTCCAGTTGAAGTGCTTCAAGCATGTGTGGCTCAACCGGTGACTTTGTCTGATGAGTTAGCATGGTAATGAAGAATAGATCGTGTTGCCACATAAGCCTTGTGCGTGTGAAGGATCTTGCATGAAGGAGATTGTTCCTATCTACCTTTCGAATGTGCAAAGTCTATAAAATAGTGATAATGTGTGATGGGTTATTAGTCGCCATGAAATCGATGGAAATTGACGATGGAGAATGTCTTGAGATTGGATCAAGAACTATTGCATTTAATGCAGTGTGCTAAACGGTCAGGATTGAACCATTTGAATTCCTTAACGTAATAGGTTTTAGGGTTTAGGGTTTATGCTACTGACCTATCTATTTTCCTATAAGGTCGATGTTGTGATTCTATCTAAGATCATTGGAAAAATTTGTATGTGTATCCAGAGAGAAGGGATACGTGATTCTTGCCAGACCAAAAGGAGAGAAGTGATACCTGCAGAGTGTAAGTGCAGAAGGTGAAGAGAATCTTAAGCGGATTTGCATTGGCATTGAGTGCTGTTACCAGATCATTGTAATACCTGTTGATCTCTAACCACTTCAATAGTTGAGAAATCCCTTAACAGGGTAGCTTTAATGGGCTTGCTATAAATCCTTTAATAGGGTGACTCAAAACCATTGAGTTCTTGAAATCCTCTAACAAGGTAACCTTTAACAAGTTTTAACCCTTAATTGGGTATTCTAGCCATCCCTTTACCAGGTGATCCCTAATAGGATCAGTTCCTAACAGAACCTATTGTATCAGTCTTTAACTGAACAAGGCTCCTAACAGAGCAGACTTCTAAAGAGTTCAAAAACAAGCTTGTGGGTATTCATCCCCACCATGGTTTTTCCCTTTTGGGTTTCCACGTGAAAAATGTGTGTGTTATGTGTGATGTCTTCTTCATGTGATGCTTTGTTGTTTTCTATCAAGCGGTGAATATTGTTGATCCAGTTGCTCATATGTATATCTTTTATGGCAGATTACCTATTCATGCATTAGGGTGAAAAGGAAATGAAGTGTTAGATTGTATGAGAAGATAAGTGTCTGTTGGTTTATGCTTGTCTTAGTTATTCTGGGTTTCGCCAATTGTACTCTGTTTGAGGACCGGTGTCACTGTTTGTCTGTCAATGCACAGAGTCTGCAGACAAACTGGTTCAAGAGTGTGTTTTTGTCTGTACTGATTCACCCCCCCCCCTCTCAGTACTAGTTGGGTACTACCCGTTCATCATTGTGTTATCAAATTATGCATGAAAGAATCTCATTAGTTATGATGAAATTATAGTGTGTTTTGGAACAAGATGCATGGCATGTGTTTAATGTAAAATTGAACGTAGTGAATGGTTAAAAATTATTGGATGAATTCATCATGATACCTAAATTGTAATTCTAATGGATGAACTTCATTTAGTTATTTACATTTTAATCTCAATAAATGGACTTCATCATAATAGCTATATTTTAACTAAAATGGATGAACTCATTTAGTTATTTACATTTTAATCTTAATAAATGAACTTCATCATATTAGCTTTATTTTAACTATAATGGGTGAACTCATCAAGTTATCTATATTTTAACCCTAATGGATGAACTTCATTATGTTATTCACATTTTAACCATAATATATGAACTTCGTCATATTAGCTATATTTTTAACTATAATGGAAGATCTCAACATGTTATCTAATTGTAACTCTAATGGATGAGCATCATTATGCTATTTATATTTTAACCATAATATATGAAATTCATCATATTAGCTATATTTTTAACTATAATGGAAGATCTCAACATATTATCTAATTGTAACTCTAATGGATGAACTTTATTCTAATTTCCTCATGTTAGCCTCACCTTGAAGCTTAATGGATGAATGTGTCCTATTATCTATTATTTTAATTTACTGAACAAATTATATCCTTGTTTGAAGTGATAACATGAAATTAAGTTAACCCACTTAATTGGATCAAAGACCATGAGTAGAGTTAGATGTTTAAATAAGTAATCACATTGGGAAACCCTTTAGGTGTTAGTTATGCCTTTCATTGTGTTATCGAAGCTTTTGATAACTCTTTGTATCATCATGCTATTTTTAAAACTCTAAAAAAAAAAAAATTGCACTCCTTAAGAGTGTTTTAGCTTTATCCCTTTGGGGTTTCCTGGTGGGGCATTATAGGAACCTTTTCTCCTGTGGCTAGTCTAGAAGGTGTTCGAATGCTACTTGCATTTGTAGCATTTAAGGGATTTAAGGTTTATCAGATGGATGTGAAGTCTTCTCTTTTGAAAGGAATCCTGAAAGAGGAAGTGTATATAGAGCAACCAGAAGGTTTTGCCTTATCAGAAGATAGTGACATGGCGTGCAGGTTACACAAAGCCCTGTATGGACTGAAATAGGCACCTAGGGCATGGTATGAAAGAATACACTCTCATCTTGTGAAGATTGGATTTCAGAGAACAAGTGAAGATAGCAACATCTACTTGAAGTCAGAAGGTGATCAGATTCTGATCTGTGAAGTGTTTGTGGATGACATAATCTTTGGAGGAGATGATAAAATGAGTCATGCGTTTGCAAATGAAATGAAGAAAGAGTTTGAGATGTCTTTGATAGGAGAGATAAATTTCTTCATTGGTTTACAAATTCAGCAAATGAAAGAGGGTATCTTTATTACCTAGTCCAAGTACGTCAAAGAGGTATTGAAGACTTTTGGTATGGAGGAAAGAAAACCGATTGATACACCGATGGTGACTGGCTGTAAACTAGCTAAGGAAGATGATTCAACACTGGTGAATGAAAAGGAGTACCGGTCAATGATTGGTAAACTGCACTATGTGGTGCACAGCAGACCAGATATTGCTCATGCAGTAGGCATAGTAGCTCATTTTCAGAAATGTCCAAGAGAATCCCACTTGGTAGCTGTTAAAAGGATTCTTAGATATCTAAAAGGAACAATTGATTATGGATTGTGGTATCCATATAATGGTGACTATAATCTCAAGGTATATACCGATGCCGATTGGGGAGGTAATGTGGATGATCAAAAGAGCACAACCGGTGGAGCGTTATTTCTTGGAGGAAGATTAGTATCATGGACAAGTAAGAAGAAGAGTTGTATTTTCCAATCTAAAGCTGAAGCAGAATATGTGACAACATTTATGAACTGCACTCAATCAATTTGGATGAAGCATGTATTGGAAGGTTTCAAAGCTCCTATATCTGAACTGGTGAATATATTTTGTGATAACACAAGTGCAATAAATATTTCCAAGAATCTGGTATTGCATGCTATAACTAAGCACATTGAGCTTAAATATCACTTCTTGAGAGAGAAAGTTCAGAATAAGGAGGTTGTACTACAACATATTTCCAGTAAGGAGCAGCTAGCAGACATATTTACTAAGCTCTTACCGAAGACTACATTTACTTATTTGAGAGGTGAATTAGGGGTTCTACCCCTTCATGAAATCAATTAAAGTTGTGTGCTATGCATCAAACAAGTACTATAGTGACAAATCCTTCAGTATTTATGTGTTGAAGGATGCTACTCCTTAGTAGGGGCAACATAGTAGATTTTGGAAGCTTGTGCCTCCACTTTGGCATTGTTGTCAAAGGGGAGAAGATATCTGATGTATGGGGTAGAAGATATCTGATGTATGGAGGAGAAGATATCTAATGATGAAGATACACGGGTCTATGATGTCTACAGTTGCAATGCTACACTAAGTATTGCCATCAATGCCAAAGGGGGAGATTGTTGGATATCATTGGCATATGATGAACCAACATGTTGATATGATGATAATGTATGTTTTCATTGATGTCAATAAGTTCAAGTGAACTGATATGAAGAGGTAGGAAGAGATGCAGTGAACCGGTGTCAGGGTTTCACTAAGTGTGACTACCGGTTGGCAGTCTCAGCTCTAAGGTTATTGGTTTGGCAATATCGCTTGTGTGATGCAAACAATGATACTCTATGATGAGTTAGCTAAGAGATTTGAATTAGATCGAGGTGCCACGTTAGCTTTGTGTGCATGAAGGATTTCCTTGAGGATCTTACATGAGAAGATTGTTTGCATTTGGAGTCTACCTCGCGAATGATCATTCTTCTTGGTGGTATGAGAAGAAAGCGTGATGAGTTATTGATTTATATGTGTGGTGATGAATGAACAATGTAGATTGTCTTGTGATCTATTTGAAATTGTAATACTCTATGCAATGTGTTTGGATGGTCAAGATTGGACTGCCTGTGTTGTAAACCTAAGATGCTTAGGGTTTAGGGTTTATGCTACTGACCTAAATTTTGTCTATAAGGTCGATGATGTTTGCTATTGTAAAGTTGTTGGCAAAAGTTGTGTGTGTATCTGACTGATGAGATACTTGCCAGACCAAAAAGAGGAAAAATGCAGAGTGTGATTGCAGAGTAGAGGAAATGAAAAGGATCTGCCTTGGCATGTAGTGCTGTTATCAGATCAGAATTTTTATCTGTTGTCTTCTAATCATTTCAACAGTTGGAAAATCCCTTTACCGAGTAGCTTTAACAGGCTTATTGTAAAACCTTTAACTAGGTGACACAAGATCATTGAATTCTTCAAATCATCTAGCGAGGTAACCTCTAATATGGTTTCAAGCTCTAATAGGGTATATAGCCATCCCTAATAGTTCTGATACTAAATATGATTAGTACAGATGCCAAGCTAACAATATGAAAGGGGGGGGTGAATCATTCAAACTTAATCTTCAATAAAAACAATAGATTCAACCTCGGTAACCTTATTAGAAAAACAGTAATGCATGTAGACCCATAAATAGATAAGATAACAAACATATAACACCAGATTTAATGTGGAAACCCAAATAGGGAAAAACCATTGTGGGATTTCGGACCCACTAAGAAATATACTCTTCTAGAGTATGCTTGGTTAAAAGCAAATCCTGTTAAAGATTACAAACACATTGCTAGATGTGACCCGGTTAAGGGATTCCCCTTAGATCTGTTAGGATCTTCACCTTATTAGAAGTGACCTTGTTAAAGGATTTCAAACACTCAATAAGAATGTCGCCTTGCTAGAGGATTTTACAAATAAGACTGTTAAGTCCACTCATTTAAGAGATTTTCTGCTACTTCTCAAAATAACAGTAATAAAAATATGTCTACAACTTCACATCTAAAAATGTTGAAGCAGATTCTTATTTGCTCAATACAATCAATTCATAGGACTTATCTTGTCCCTTTGTTGGGTTCTATACTCTGTTATCAAAACAGGTATTCAAGCTTCTATGCTCGGTAATCACTATGTAGCATCCTTATGCATACATTTGCCCACATACATTGTTTATCAACAATTTCTTATTTATAAATAATCTTCCAACCGCTTAATCTCCTTGATCACATTTCCCATGATCAATCATAGCCATCAGATCTTCAATCTTGTCCAGGTTCAATGTATCCTTCAATCTAAAAACATTTTACCCCACCTTGGAACTTGCATTTTCACCTTGGAACTTGTGTTAGGGTATTGTGGTTCAATCTGAGTTGTAGATCTTCTTGTCGATCTTTCTTTACCATAGATTCTTTAACAATATTCATACACGGCTTACCAATCATTTAATCTTCTCCAGCTCATCAGCTTCCTTCATTAAATATCACATGTAAACATTTAATGCATTCTATTATAGCTCGGTTGTAACTCGATAAATACTAAACTTCACTAAGTAGACATTCTGCCTTCATTAACCGATAGCGATAACCTTAGGGTTTACCGACTAGGTTCTTTGCTCGGTAACATAGTATAGTATTAACCTTTCAAACAATAGCATATGTAGGATATCAAAACAATCTAAACATCATGATCTCATCATTGTCTAACCCTGTAACAGTTGCCCATTGAATAACTTATCCCCTTATTCATCATATTCTTTCTGTGTCTTTTACCGACATCTTTATACTCATCAAATCATACTTCTTAAGATATGGCAACATCATACTGAATTAGAAAATCAATTTCTTGACATCAATGACAAAATAATAATATTAAGACAGTAATCATCCTTAATAAGTTATATCCATAGTCATCAACAACCTTCTCAATATCCTTATTGAAATGCCAACAATCTCTCATTGTAATTGGAATGCCAACCTTTTTCTTGTCTGTTATAATGCCAACAATCTCCCCCTTTGGCATTGATGGCAAAACCAATTGATTTGACTTTATTGATTCGGATTCAGATTGCTGTGAAATTCTGAAATGCTCTCCCTCTGTCATTAGTCTTCTCCCCGGTTCTGAAATGTAGTCTTCTCCTTCAGTCAGTAGACTTCTCCCCTATACATTAGTCTTCTCCCCCTTTGACAACAATGCCAAAAATGAAAAGAACTAAAAACATAATTTCTTCCTCTGAGAAGTGAATTCCACACTATAATGTATCAATTCAGTCTCGGTCAGAGCATTTTGTCTTCAATTCCTATTCCCTATTTATTGTTTCCTACACACCTTTAGAAAACCTCCTAAAGTGTGTAATTCAACATCAACTCCTAAAAGATATTCTATAGAGTCATCTAATTGATGCTTTCACCGAACTCGGTTAGTGAATGGAAGATAGGGGTAGGACCCCTAACTGACTTCTGAGATACTCAAAAGTGTCCTTTGGCAGTGGCTTGGTGCAGATATCTGCAATTTGTTCCTTTGTGCTAACATACTCAAAAACCACTTTCTTCTCTTGAACTTCTTCTCTAAGATAATGGTATTTGATAGAGATGTGCTTTTTCTTAGAGTGCATAACAAGATTCTTTGAAATGTTAATGGCACTAGTGTTATCACAGAATATAGTTACTGGCTCGATAACTTACTCATTTATACCTTCCAATAGTTGTTTGATCCATGCTATATTGGTGCAATTCAGTGCTATAGCAACATATTTAGCTTCTACTGTTGACTAAGAAACACATCCTTGTTTCTTGCTAAGCCAACTCACTATTCTTTCTCCTAAAAAGAAAGCTCCTCCACTTGTGCTTTTCCTGTCATCAATGTTGCCTGCCCAATCAACATCAGTATAAACTTTTAAATTAAAAACATTTCCTTTCCGATATACTAAGCCATAATCTTTAGTGCCTTTTAAGTATCTAAAAATTCTTTTGATTGTCGTCATGTGTGTTTCCTTAGGATCTATAGAAAATCTTGCAACAATACCTACTGCATGTTCTATATCTGGCCTGCTGTGAACAACATATTGCAACTTTCCACTCATAGATCGATAAAGTGTCTCATCAATAGAAGCAGATTCATCATTCTTTGATAGTTTATAGTTGGTAGTCATAGGAGTACTTACTTGTTTTGAATCCTCCATTCCAAATTTCTTCAAGATTTCCTTTATGTATGTGGATTGGGTAATGAAAATTTCATCTTTCATTTGCAGTATCTGCAGACCTATAAAATATTTTATCTCACTGATTAATGACATCTCAAATTCTTTAGTCATTTCATTTCCAAATTTCTTGCATAGAGAGTCATTTTCACTAAAGATAATATCATCAACAAATATGGTTGAGATCAGTATTCCATTTTCATCATTCTTCATGTACATAGTGTTGTTTTCACTTGTTCTTATAAAACCAATTTTGATCAAATATGAGTGCAATCTCGCATACCATGCTCTAGGTGCTTGTTTCAAACCATATAAAGCTTTGTTCAATTTACATACCTGATCATTATTTTCTCCTTCAACAAATCCTTCAGGTTGTTCAATGAAAACTTCTTCTTCTAATATATCATTCAGAAATGCAGATTTGACATCCATTTGATATACCTTGAAATTCTTGTAAGCAGCATATGCCAACAATGTTCTTACTCCTTCAAGTCTTGCCACAAGTGCAAAAGTCTCACCATAATCAATTCCTTCTTCTTGGGCATAACCTTTGCAAACTAGTCTTGCTTTATTCCGAATGACTTCACCTTTTTCATTTAGCTTTGTTTCTGAAGATCCACTTTGTACCGATTACATTTCTATCCTTCGGTGTTGGGACCAGTGTCCATGTGTCATTCTTCTTGATTTGATCAATCTCTTTTGTCATGGCATTTATCCAACCTTCACTATTAAATTCCTCTTTCACTATTCTCGGTTCAAATTCAGATATTAGACGTGTTCTATCTTAGTTTGTTCCTTGTCATCACTGGATCATTCTTATCTCTTATAATCTGACTTGGTGCATGATTCCTTCTGACATACTTGGCTAATACAGGCTCGGTGGGCTCTGTATGATCTTCTTCATCACTCGGTAGCTAGATATTCTCTTCATTTTCTTTAGCAGTCTTCTCGGTAGGACTTCTCAGTTGAACATAGACAAATCCTTCATAATCTTCTGGTTCTTTGGAGTTTCCTTCATCATTTCTTTTTGCAAATTCATCAATTTTCACATTTGCACTTTCGACTATTTTGTTAGATGATTTGATCAGACATTTAAATGCTTTGCTTCTAGAAGATTAACCTAGAAATGTTCCTTCTTCACTTTTCTGATCAAACTTACCATTTCTATCATCTTTGTGAACATCGCATCTACTCCCAAAGATATTAAAATAACTTACATTAGGTTTCTTGTCATACCAAATTTCATAAGTTGTCTTCAAAGTTCCTTTCTTTAGTTGTACTCAATTCAGGGTGTAAATTGTTGTGCTTATTGCTTCTCTCCAAAATGTTTGTGGAACTTTCTTTTCAATCATCAAGTTTCTGGCACAATCCACAATAGATTTGTTCCTTATCTCAACTATCCCATTCTGCTGTGGAGTTCTCGGTGCAGAGACTTGTCTTTTTATACCATGATCATTGCAAAATAAGTTGACCTCATCAAAAGTAAACTCTCCTCCTCTATTTGATCTAAGAAATTTCAGTTGTCTTTCTATTTCATTTTCAACTCTAGCCTTGTACCATTTAAACATTTGAAAAGCTTCTAATTTTTCTTTTAAAAACATTACTGACATCATCCTTGAGTAATCATTCACAAATAATATGAAATATTTATCACCATAAGAACTTTGAACTTTCATAGGACCACAAAGATCAGTATGCACAAGATCTAAAATTCCCTTAGAAGTGTAGGACTTACTTGTAAAGATTGATCTTGTCATCTTACCCATCTGGCATCCTCGGCACATAGCATTCTCGGGTTTTTCAAGACTCGGTAGACCTCTTACTCGGTGCTTCTTACTTATTTTGATCAGATTATCATAATTAACATGACAAAACCTTTTATGCCATAACCAGGCATCATCTATCCTTGCATATATACATTTATTACGAGTTGATTCATGATGAAATGTATTACCTCTTGTTTGTGTCCCGGTAGCAGCTAACTTTTCATGCTTGTCATGAACTTTGACAATTCCTTTTTCAAACTCTAATCGGTAACCTGTGTTGTTTAGCTATGCTACACTCAACAAATTGTATTTCAAACCTTCAACCTAATAAACATCATTACATTTAGCATTGTCAAGAAGTGTTATCGATCCTTTACCTCTTACTGGACATGGTGCATTAGTACCAAATATTACATAGCCTCCATCATAATCATCTAATTTAATAAACTTGTTTTTATCACCTGTCATGTGATGTGAGCAACCACTATCTATGATCCAAGAATTATTAGTATTTATATGAGATATTAAAGATTTTTCTTCAGACCTTTCTTCATTTGATCCATCTTTGATAGCCACATAAACAACTTCCTCTGTATCAGTTTCATCTGATTTATCATCATTAGATTCTTCATCAGCTATTAGGCATGTCTTTTTATCTCTTCTCCTGAAGTCTCGGTGTCCTCTGTAATGATTATCTTTCTGTCTGTCATCTCAGTAATCACTCTTTTCATTAGATTCTTTTTCAGGATAATTAAAAGCCATATGTCCTATCTTATCACAATTGAAACACTTTAAAGGTAGCTTTCCTTTATACTTACCTTTTCCTCTCGATATCCTTCTGGCTAATAGTGCTTCAAACTCTTCTTTCTTTCTGATTTCCTCATACAGTTTGTGTACCTCCTCCATGTTTTTGCAAAATCTTTCACTTGCTCCACTATGATTACCTTTAGAGTACTTATACTTTCTATCATTGTAATCATCAGTTTCATCAATATGAAAAGAACTAAATGCAGATTCAACTTTATTTATCGATGACCCACTGTTATCAAAGTTACTTAACTCAAATTCATGTAGCTTACCAATAGTAGCATCTAAAGAAACTGGCATATTGGGTACAGACCTCAATTCATTGATTGTAGAGACTCAGATTGCATAGGAAGGTAGAATGGTTCTCAGCATCTTACTTGTTACATCCTTTTCTTCAATAGTTCCTCCTGCTCCTTTGATTTGATTTACAATCTCCTTTAGTCTTGTACTATATTGGGTTATGTTCTCACCTTCATTCATCCTCATAGATTCAAGTTGTCCTCTTAGACTATCCACTTTTTCTCTTTGAACATGTTCATCTCCACCATACACAGATATGAGCTTAGTCCACATTGCCTTTGCATCAATACATCCTTCTAGATCATTAAACTCTAAGTTAGTCAATGCAGATGTTATCTCAATCATTGCTTGAATATGTTCTTGCTTTGCCTTTATCCCTTCCATTGTCAATGGATAGGTGCTTGGTGTGATGAAATCATTCTCCAGATAATAGACATCATATTCTCCAATTCCTGATAGATGCAACTTCATCCTTTTCTGCCATGTAGAGAAACTTGACTTATTCAGTTTCGGTGCATCCCTCTTATACATCTTTTGGATCTTTAACTCAAGTGCCTTTAAACTTTTCTTCTGGAGTCCAAAGCTCTGATACCAATTGATAGTTTTGATACTAAATATAATTAGTACAGATGCCAAGCTAACAATATGAGAGGGGGGGGTGAATCATTCAAACTTAATCTTCAATAAAAACAACAGATTCAACCTTAGTAACCTTATCAAAAAAATAGTAATGCATGCAGACCCATAAATAGATAAGATCACAAACATATAACACCAAATTTAATGTAGAAACCCAAATAGGGGAAAACCATTGTGGGATTTTGGACCCACTAAGAAATATACTCTTCTAGAGTATGCTCGGTTAAAAGCAAATCCTGTTAAAGATTACAAACACATTGCTAGATGTGACCCGGTTAAAGGATTTCCCTCAGATCTGTTAGGATCTTCACCTTGTTAGAAGTGACCTTGTTAAAGGATTTCAAACACTCAATAAGAATGTCACCTTGCTAGAGGATTTTACAAATAAGACTGTTAAGTCCACTCGGTTAAGAGATTTTCTACTACTTCTCAAAATAATAGTAATAAAAATATGTCTGAAACTTCACATCTAAAAATGTTGAAGCAAATTCTTATTTTCTCAATACAATCAATTCATAGGACTTATCTTGTCCCTCTGTTGGGCTCTATACTCTGTTATCAAAACAGGTCTTCAAGCTTCTGTGCTCGGTAATCACTATGTAGCATCCCTGTGCATACATTTGCCCGCATACATTTTTTATCAACAGTTTCCTATTTATAAACAATCTTCCAACCACTTAATCTCCTTGATCACATTTCCCATGATCAATCATAGCCATCAGATCTTCAATCTTGTCTAGGTTCAATGTATCCTTCGATCTGAAAATGTTTTACCCCACCTTGGAACTTGCATTTTCACCTTGGAACTTGTGTTAGGGTATTGTGGTTCAATCTGAGCTATAGATCTTCCTGACGATCTTTCTTTACCATAGATTCTTTAACAATCTTCATACACGACTTACCAATCATTTAATCCACTCCAACTCATCAGCTTCCTTCATTAAATATCACATGTAAACATTTAATGCATTTTGTTATAGCTCAGTTGTAACTTGGTAAATACTAAACTTCAATCAGTAGACATTCTGCCTTCATTAACCGATAGTGATAACCTTAGGGTTTACCGACTAGGTTCCTTAGGGTTTACCGACTAGGTTCTTTGCTCGGTAACATTGTATAGTATTAACCTTTCAAACAATAGCATATGTAGGATATCAAAACAATCTAAACATCATGATCTCATTATTGTCTAACTTGGTAATAGTTGCCCATTGAATAACTTATCCCCTTATTCATCATATTCTTTATGTGTCTTTTACCGACATCTTTATATTCATCAAATTATACTTCTTAAGATATGGCAACATCATATTGAATTAGAAAATCAATTTCTTGACATCAATGACAAAATAATAATATTAAGACAGTAATCATCCTTAATCAGTTATATCCATAGTCATCAACAACCTTCTCAATATCCTTATTGAAATGCCAACAATCTCTCATTGTAATTGGAATGCCAACCTTCTTCTTGTCTGTTATAATGCCAACAATCCCTTAACCGAGTGATCTCTAACAGGATCAGTTCTTAACAAAACCTTATTGTAAAGTATTTAACTAGACTAGGCTCCTAATAGGGTGAGCTTCAAAAGAGTTCAAAAACAAGATTGTGGGTATTCATCCCCGCCGTGGTTTTTCCCATTTGGGTTTCTACGTGAAAAATCTGTGTTATGTGTTATGCATTTTTCATGTGATGTTTATGAATTATTTGATTGAAAGATTATGCATATAGAGTTAATAGGTTATGGTATTTGAAGAAGTTGAGGAAATACAACTTCAAAGATCCCAAGAACACCTGCATGCAAATACCTATCACAAGAGAAGAATGGAGGTACATAAAGCAAAAAAGCATAAATGCTCTGAAGAAGAAAATTATCATTCAAAAAGGGAATCAATTTAATGAACAAGTACAATACAATCCTTATAAAATGATAATAGAAACCCTAAAGATATGCAATCCTAAAGAAACCCTCAAGGGATAATGTGTATTTAATAATTATTAAATACCTACAATATTTATTAAATGCCTAAGTTTAGCTTAAGCATATATTTTAATAGACTAATAATTAAATAAATAATTATTAACAAGATAACTCTAACATCCCCCCTTAAGATGTACTTAGGGAGTAGCTAAAAAACTAAATGCATGAAGCAAAATATGCAACTACATGATGAAGGCAAATTTGGGTCTCAACAACAAGGCCTGATGAGGTACCCAATCACAACCAAATCTCTATGAACTGGAGAAATAGAGAAAATCATGTGGGAAAAAACTCTACTCCAAAAAGAGATGGAAAAGAAAGAACACCACTAAAGCAGGAAATAGCTGCAAACACTGTTGAAGAGTAACTGTTGATCTGAAGAACCTCCACTGAAATAGAACATGACCAGGTAGAGAAGACTGTAATCTGCATGAGTGCCCTCAAATGACACTACTCGAATCAGATGGCAAACAAAGGCAAACAACTGAACTCAAAGATATAGATGGCATGAGACACCAAATCTTGAAGAGCTAATCAATCGAACCAAGGAAGCATTAGAACCAACAGGACAAACCTCCCCATAATGATGAAAAGGGAGAGAGATAGGTACATTGAAAAGAATGGCCAACAGGAACTGCATGACAAAGAACCAAGAACATCGAAGGCACAAAGCTAGTAAATAGTGTCATGGAAGGAACACTCACTTGACACACAACATGAGGCGAATGTCATGGAAGAAACACTCACTGGAAAGGTAGATGGAAAACAAGGCAAACATCAACCCCTCATGACACTTTATAAGTAGTGCATGTACAATAAGACATACGATGTGCAAGATCCCAAGTAAACAATGCATGATGACATTTTATCTCAGTGTGTTTGCATAAAAAAAGCTACAATGATAATAAGACTGGAAACAAAAAGAAGAGCCAAAACTGAGACATCCTACTTAGAGAAGAGATCCCAGGACCTGAAACAACCAAGATATCCACAGAGTGCTGAAAAGCAAAAAACTAAAGAAAAAATTCTTGGAGCAGAATCTGGAAACAAAACTCATATGGCTGGAAAGTACATAGGACAATCTTTCCAATGATATAAAGTTTTCAAAAAATGGAGTTCAGATGGATGCTCAAGTGATGTCTCCCGAAGTGCAAAAATGAACTTCTGGATTTGACAGAAAAAAAAACCATCAAAAAAGAAAAATCAGAAGATCAAACCTCCAGATCTAGAGAGAGCTCAGAAAGAGCTTTCGAACGATATAAGGTTTTTGAAAAAGCACCTCCGTATGACCAAGTTATGACCAAAAGAAAAAACCCCTTTTTAGGGCATAAAAAGGGTAAAAAATAATAATAATTTTTTTTTTTGACGAAAGTTTTCTGATACATTTGCAGGTACAACCATACGGATTTTTGTGCCCCGTAAAGTGTGCCAATGAAAAAATCATAGCCCAGATGCACTTGTCACCGAAATAGGTCGAATTATATATCAAAATGAGTGGAAATGCCTTTTGAAAGCCAACGGTGAGGTATTTTTTTGCCCAAACTACTCTAATTTTTTTAATGATTTTTTTGACGAATTTCTCGAAATTCATGCAAAAAAAAGGCAAAACCAAAGAAAAATTTTCAGAACCCAAATTTTATATGGAAATGGGAGTTTTGAGGCGTTCTGAGCTCAACAGTGAGGTCCATTTGAGCCCAAAATAATCAGAAACAAAATAGCTACCCAAGATCCAATAAAAAACTCTGAAGAAAGTTGAAACCCTCCTCCAAAAAACCTTCTAAAAAATTGGGAACAAGCAACAACAAATGTAGGCTCTAATACAATGAAGAAGTTGAGGAAATACAACTTCAGAGATTCCCTTTCTGAATGATAATTTTCTTCTTCAGAGCATTTGTGCCTTTTTGCTTTATGTGCCTCCATTTTTCTCTTGTGATAGGTATTTGCATGTAGGTGTTCTCAAGATCTCTAAAGTTGTATTTCCTCAACTTCTTCAGTATTACTAGTATACCACTTGCATATGTTTATGGTTGAAGTTCATATCAAGTATTGATCGTATTTGAAGTGTTCAAACTTATCAGCTTATGGTGTCTGATGTCTTACTATTTTTAGCCAGTATTGTCATGGTTAAGTTCAGTAATGGTGTCAACTAGTTGGTATTGCTTTAACTAGATAAGTTGTTGAGAATTTTTTTTGCCTTTACTGATTCACCCCCCCCTCTCGGTACCAGTTGGGGTATCTGTTGTTCATCATTATTCATCACAATTCATAAGCAACAAATAGGCGAACATGCCCCATCATCACCTTTCTAGTCAAATACATCATGGAGATAAAATCTCTAGTCAGAGACATCTCGGAAAATCTAAAAGACATGTGACCAAAAATAAAATCAGTATAATCAAAAGAAATAATCAAACAAACAAACATTATGTATTATGCCACAATGATTCTCATTCACAGTTAATGTGTTTGGGTTTGATAAGTCGATAGGGTTTTGTTATGTTTTCTCAATCTTAATCTCGTCACGTCATGATTTTGTTGAAGTTCAAAACTGCATGCTTGTCTGAAGTGTTTGTGTCATCACAATGTTTATGAAATGTTTTTGGATTTTGTAGTTTTACAATTTTTAAGGTTTTTACATATTTTAATTTTAGGGGTTTTTTTAGGACTTTTTTATGTTTTTTAGGATTTTTGTAGGACTTTGTATGATTTTTTAGATTTTTTGAGGAAATTTTATGATTTTTTAAGGACATTTTATGATTTTTTCAGGACATTAAATGATTTTTATGATTTTTTTAAGACATTTTAGATAGTTCCTCCGACCGTGAGATGCCCAAATATCCCAACCCACTGCTAAAGTTGAGGAGATGCCCCAATGAAGGATAAGACTAGCTTAGTATGGAAGAGAAAAGTTGTGTGCAGGGTATGCAAAATAATCCACAAGCTATGATGGGGGTGGGAAGATTGTTGTGGAATGAGAGGGTAGATACAAATAAGGCATGATCAAGTAGAGTAATTAAGGAAAGAGTAGAAAAATATCTATGTATGGCACCAATTGCCCAATTTTCACCATGGTACTTGCCCAAGGCACCCGTTTGTCAAGTTTTCACCAGTGGACGAATTTATTTTTCTTCTTTTTTGATTTCTTCACATTTTTTTTTGTGTACCACAAGGTGCCTATTTTCTAGGTTTTCACCAAAGTGACAATTTTTTTCAAGCCGTTTTCTCATTTTTTTGCATTTTTTCAAGATCTTTTTCTCATTTTTTTGTATTTTTCAGGATCATTTTCTCTCTGTTTTTTTGTATTTTTTAGGATCTTGTAAAGAAACTTAATGAAATGATTAGGTACAGAACTTGCAAAGGTGAATACTATTGATTATATCTTCACAAAATTTACCCTCGAGAGTAGCTAACTGATATTATCCTTATCCATAGGTAGCAGTGATATTATATGGACCTAGCCAGTTTGTTTCAAACTTGCACTTTTTCTCTGTCTTGCTGATTCTTTGGATTTTATCTAAGGACAAGATCACCAACTTCAAATGTGTGAGATATGACTATATGGTTGTAACTTCTACACATGAATTTCTAATATTCTCAGAGGTGATAAAAAATAATTTGTCTTCTTTCATCCAGTAATTCTAAGTCGTGCAAGCAGGAGAATCTATAATCTTCATCACTGATCAGGTTGCGTAAAGAGACCCATAGGGAAGGTATCTCAACCTCAATGGGCAATATAAATTTAGCACCATAAATAAGGGAATATGGAGTCGTGCCTATGGGAGTGCGAACAATCATGCAGTAAGCCCACAAGGCAGGGTTTAATTGGATATTTCAATCACAACCAGCTTCGTTGATCATCTTTTTGAGGATTCTGAGGATATTTTTGTTAGAGCCCTAAGTTTGGCCATTACCTTGAGGATAGTATGGTGTTCCGAAATGGTCCTAGATGTGAAATTTCTCACAGAGCTCATTTTTTCTATTAATATGGATAAAGGGAGTGACTTCAATCCATTTTGTGAAATACTTGGTAGAAGTGATGATGAATTTGTGGCCATTGGATGAGGGTGGATGGATTCTGCCCACAAGGTCGAGTCCCCACTCACAAAAGGTCCAAGATGTGATAATTGGTTGCAACTCTTATGCCAATGCATGTATCAAGTCTCCATTTATCTAGCATTTCTTGCATTTCTTAACAAATTGATAAAAGTCCTTCTCCATAGTAGGCCAATAGTAACCAGTATGCAAGAGTTTATTAGCTAGGATAGGACCACTCGAATGTGCCCCACATATACTTTGATGTACCTCTCACAAGGAACTATTGTCTTCGTCATGCTCAAGACATCAAAGTAAGGTACCATCAAGACCATGATGATATAGGTTATTAGCTAAAATGGTATAATGGGAGGCTTGATGAATAAAGGTTTTTCAAGCTTTATTGGATAGATCAGAAGGTAAGGTATTATCATGTAAGTAGGCATAAATATCTTTATACCGTTGGAAATTAGGCCCAATGATGAGACATATCATTTCAGATTGTGGTACATTTTAGGTAGGCTCTAAGAGCGATTCAACCAATAACTCACAGTATTCAACATTACGTGGCATTATTACAAGGGAGGAAATTGTAGCCATTGCATCATCTGCTCTGTTGTTGTCACAAAAAAATTACTCAAAGGTGATTGTGGTAAAGCAGGCCTTGAAATCATCCACCATTCTCTTGTATGGCATAATATTTTTATATTTTGTTTTATAATCATCATTAACCTATCCGATCACTAACTAAGATTCACCAAGAACACACAACTTTAACATTTTCCATTGTATAGCCATATGGAGTCTAGAAAGTAATTCTTCATATTCTGCAATATTGTTGGTACATGGAAACTATATATTATAAGCCTTAGGTATGGAATCCCCTTATGGTGTAATAAAGAGAATGCTAACACCATAACCACCATGTGTGAAGGAGACATCAAAATATAAAGTCTAGAGATAGGAAGATTCCATGTTGAAGATTGACTCATCAGGTAACTCTGTGATAAGTGGATGATCATCTGTGATGGGAGCATCATCGAGCTGATCTGCTATAGCTTTTATTTTGATTTCTTTTCTTTCTAAATATACAATGTCAAACTCACTAAGAAACATTACCCATTTAGCTAGTCATCTTGTAAGAGCTTCTTTACTTAGAAGATATTTAAGTGGATTAATTTTTGCAATGAGCTTTGTTTGGTGTATAAGCATGTAATGTCATAGTCTCTATGAGGTAAAAGCTATAGCAAGACACGCTCTCTCAAGAGGATTGTAATTGAGCTCATATCCCGCTAAAGTATGACTGATGTATTATATTACATATTCTTTTCCTTCAGAGTTGCGTTGTGCCAAAAGTGACACCAGTGTTGTGGCGGTTGTGGCTATATATAGTAGTAAAGTCTTGTCATTTCTGAGAGGTAATAATAGTGGTGGAGACATTAGGTAATATTTGATCTATTGAAAATATTGTTCACATTTGTCATCTCATTTGAATGAAACATTTTTATGTAGTAGGTGTTGGAATGGTTGACATTTATCCACTAGTGAAAAAAAGCAATTGATAGATTGGAGTTTTCCTTGTAAAGATCTCGACTGACAGATATTCCTTAGTGGCAGCATCTCAAGTATGGATTTTAATTTTTTAGGATCAATTTCAATTCCATTAGATTATACAATGTATTCAAGGAGTTTCTCAAAGGTTACCCCAAAGACACATTTCTTTGGATTTTAGTCAGACTTTATATTTTTCCAACCTTGTAAAGATTTTATCCATGATTCCTAAATGTCCTTCCCTAGTGTTGGGACTCATAAAAGTTGAGACAATTTGAGAGGCCCATTCTAAATTCTACTTTGTACTTTCAGTGTGCCACCTAATGAATCAACCTAAATCAAGTAGTTTGAAGGAATGAAAAATGGACTCAGTACCCTTCCCTCGTGTGTCTGTCATGTAGGCCATGAAACTCTCAGCAAATCCGATCAATGGAGGAAAATCCATGCAAAGGAAATTACCAAGTGTAGATCCAAAATCTTCCCTTCTGTGAGCTAGAAGGGGTCACGTGGTTGTAGATAGAGTAAGGGTTTTTGAAACTTGCAAGCATTTTCAGTCACCAGGAATGAAGAAGCATTTATCCCACATTGGTGGTGGGGAGGAGAGTTTTAATATTTAAAAGAAAATCCCCACACATATTAAGTGTCAAAGCTTAAGGACTTGTGGAAAGTGGAAGCTCGGGTCGGTGGGCCCCCTGCGCATGCGTGCATCTCAAGGCATCCAAATTTTGTGGTAGGCTGGCGAGAAGAAGCTAAAGGTTGAGCAAGTCAGGCAGATCGGATAGTGATCGCAGATGATCCAACGGTGATTTCTATACCATGATAGAAGATGCCCGTTGAATACTCACCGTGACTTGGTGACAAGGCACGTGCCAAAAGGGGGTGAGTTAAAGATCGAGCAGATTGCTGAGATCCAATGACAGACCCAAGGAAGATCAACGGTGGAGTGAAATTCTAGGGCTACCCAAGAGTGTCATTGTACCACAGTTGTGAAGTGCCCATAATGAATACCCTCGCGATAGGTGGTGCCTAGATGGTGGCCAGCTGGATGAGCAAACAAACCAAAGGGTAATTTATCAAACAGAATGTAGCTTCGATGGATCTCTAAAAGGACTCATCGAAGGTATCAGTTCTATTGACATAAATTACATAGAAGAAATCATAACTGGTCTTGCCGATAAAATAACAGTATCGATGAAACTACAGTATTGATGAGACATGTGAACAGCTCACCGAGGGAGGAAATTTGGCCAAAAAGAATAATATCGGACGAACCAAGGTGGGCCCAAGTCCAGTGGTAGGTTCAAGTGGCGAGACATGTGGATTTGCAAGCAGGGTGGAGGAGACATGTGGCACGGATCGATGAAGAGGTAAAGGTCGAGCAAGTTGAGCAGATCTAACAGTCAAGCGAAGAGATCTAAAGACGGTTGCTATACCACGATGGCAAGAAGCTTGCTAGTTATCCCTCGTGACATAGAGACTAGTGAGGTGGTAGTTGACGTGGCGGTCAAGGTGGGCTCAATGCAAGTTAGAGAGTGACATGTGGTGGGCCCACTAGAAGACGGAGTAGCTCAGGCAAATTGATGGGTGGGCAAGTCAAGGAAGATCTGACAGTCAAATGGAGGATCTGACGGTGGTCACTATGTCGCGAAGGATAATAGCTCGATGGCTATTTGGTGTGACTTGGTGAATAAGTGGTGGGACCTGGCAGCAGAGAAATTCAGAGGAGAAATAAAGAACAAGAAAGTTGCAAATGATCGAATGATGGTTGTTGATCCGCTATGCAAAGATGCATGATGAATATCCATCGCGGATCAGTGACAAGGAAGAGACAAGGAAGTGGTGGGTCTGGCCATGCTCAGGGGGTAGGACAGGTGGAGTCTAGAGGGACTCATGAACCAATCTAGAGGAAGACATGTGGCAGAGATCTACGTGGGAAATTTAAAGTTAAAAATATAGTTTCAGACTACAGTGAAAATAGAGAAATTAATGACTGACCTACAAAGGGATTGATGGCTAAGGGATTTTATTTTGCCTGAATATATAAGTATTATATATCATTGGAAATATCTCAATCTGAGGAATCCATTTATGTAGTCAAGTGTAACCCATGGAAAATATTTTGGGGGCAGTTACCTCTGGATCTCAAAATATATTTTTCAGTCAGAAAGAGAAGATTTTATGTAGGCCAAGTGTGTGGGTAGTTAATGCCGAAAGACTTGGCAGTTGCCATCATCAAGGGATGAAATATGAAATTATTCTCTCTTCCTTCTTATTCTCAGGTCTTCTCATTTGGTAGGGGTTCCATATTTTTGTGAGCAAGGCTCCTTAATCTTGGTTTCCAATTCTGAGTTTTTCCAAGTTTGTAATATAATGTCTTTTTTCAAGTAATGGAGTATATCTTCTTGTTGTAGTTATTTTTGTTGTAGGGTCTTATGTATGTAAGGAATGCATAAATTCACACAGAATTGTCCCTAGATATATATTTCTTTGTTACAAATTAAATCCTCAAAGAGGCTATAATTTGTCATTTCAAGGAGATTGTTGTGATTGTTTGTGGGTATTCTTCAAGGATGAATTTAAATTATGTAATCAATCATAAATAATGGAATACATTTTCAAGATCTGATGATTTTGTGAATGAGCTGAGTAATGCATTTATGCAGGAATATTTAATGATGAAGATGGATTTGCGGTAGAGGTTTTTCATTTGCAATTTGATGTATGACTCTATGCCCTTGTATAAGGCACTGGTCTTGCAGATTTTGGGGATTCTTAGATATTTTTAAAATCAAATATCCATTTACTTTTATGTTTGTAGTTTTAGTTTGTTCCACCTATCTCATGCTTCAACTTAGTTGAGATGTCAATGTAGATCTAGCCCATCTGCAGTAACCTCCTAGTTGTTTAAGCCTTATGAGATCTATCTGCTTTTATTGATGCTATCATATGTGTGTAATGGGTTTGAGTTAATGCATCAAAGGTACACCCACTTAGGTTTTCTAGAGCTTGAAGAGTAGAAGGATTCAAACCCTTGTTATGTTGTCCAAGTCCTAAAGTTCTTCATTGTATGAACTTGGCTATTTCATAGATAGATTGCAGGTGAACTTGGTTTGCTCATTTTTTAGAAAAACAAAAATGGCAACTCTGCTGGGGACTTATGAACTGTTGAGAATCTCTAAGTAAGAAAAAATTGTTTAATATATAGTTGAGATTATCCCATCTGAATCACCAACAAAAATGGTGACTTTGCTGAGGAACCCATGAGTTTGGCCAAAATTCATTTGGGAAAGAGTCTTAGAAGTTTACAAATCTGAAAGTTATTTTCAGATTTGAAAGTGTATACCCTAGAAGGTTTTGTTGCTGAGAAATTTAAAAAAAAAATATTATGTGACTCTATTGTGTGAGACCCAGAAATCTGAAAGTGTTTCAGAGTGAAGATCAGTGGTTAAATTTTATTCCTCTTCAGGGAGGTGGTGACTCTGTAAGAACAAACTTGAGATTTGGAGGAGTTCTTCAAATTTTTAGTCAGAAGTGAAGTGAACAAAAACAACAATTTTACTCCAAGTATTCCTCAAAGTATTCATGAAATAATTATTTGTTACTTATAAGGTGAAGCAGTCACCATAGAAAGGAAGAGAAATATGCACTTCACATACTTTTTGTTTTGAAAAGTTTTAGTCAAAAATATTGTGAGAAGTATGTTAGGTTTTGAAGCTAATGACTACATGTGTTTTGCAAAGTGTTGGTAAAACAATAAGATGCATTGTCCAAGTAATGGTTCAGTAGATGTTTCAAATTTGATGGATCTAGATGCGGTTTCAAGATCTAAAAACCCTTTGTCAAATCTGAAAGAAATTGGTAGGGAGATTGAAATACATCTTCAAAAGATCCAAGATAAATCCATCTTGTTTTTAAGAAGGAAAGTAGGGAAAAGAAAGGAAGAATCATCATATGTCTTTTATGAAAGATTTAGTGCTGGATTAAATGAGCTTCTAGGTGATGTTAGACCCCATGGGTTTGCTTGGATTGAGTTATTCTTAGAGCTTGATGAACCTGACTCAGTCAATTGGTCTACAGCCTTTAGAGAAGAAAGTGTTGCACATATTAAAGAGTGGATAGATGAGATTGAAATGAATAAATCTGAAAATGCACATAGTTTTGAGTACAGTAATAGAGATGAATCCATGAGTGGATATGTCTCATATGATGCTAAATATGGTTCTTACGCTCAGCCTGATAGTGCAGATGTGTATTCAAAGTAAGAAGAAAATTGTGAAAGTATAAGTTATTGTTCAAATAATCATGATCAAGTTGAGGTTTCAGATTTGAATAATATAGATCATCTTGTTGTTAAGTTCAATCCACAAAGTGTTTGCAACCAAGGTTATAAAACCTTGTTGCAACATATTGCAACACTTTATGAGTAGCATGATAAAAGTAATGATGTAGATGCAAGTTGTTGTAATGATGAAATAGATGTGCACAAAGACATGAGAATAAAAGATTTAATGCCTGCATCAGATTGGGACAATGTCTACAGCACAAAAGGTAAAGCCAAGGAAAATGAAAATGAAGGAGAAGGTTCACTAAGTAGTGAACAAATCTCAGAACTCTTAGCTCCTGATCTTCAGAGATGTCCCCAATCTCTCATACCCAACCAGTATACATTTTGATACTGATGATATTTTTGTGGGTGTGAAGTATGATACATATGTTGTTGTTTCTTTCCCTATAGTTGATTTGAATAGTAGACAAGGTGAAAATGCATATAAGGCTAGTATATGTGATAATGTGGATTCATATGCTGATATGAATTCAGAATTTGATATACATTGTCCTGATGTTGTTTTCCCAGATTTGCAAGTGGTTAATGAACCATTACTTGATGATGTATTTTCATGTTTGCAAGTGGCTGATAGGAATTGTGATCAACAAAATGATGAAGTGAAGTCATTTTATGAGGAAGTGTTCCTTTCTAGTTTGCAAGACAATATTAAGGATGAGTTTTTTCCTTTTGTGCAAACTAGCGGTCAACATGTGCCTGATGTTCCTAGCTTTTAGAGGGAGTTGGGTTACTTCTCTTTTCAGCAGGGAAATAATTGTAAAGGGTATGACATTCCTATGTCATATAGTGATCAACACTCTCAGCATTTGTTTGATTTCAAATTCTTTGGTGATTACTAGTATGCTGATTTTTCTTTGTATGATAAGCTGATGAGAAGAGATAGTGTTTGTGATCAGGCAGATGATAGTGAAAATTCTAGCTTACCCTTGATTCATGGATATGAGAATCATGTATTTGATAGAGGTAAGCATTAACTTAAATTTTGATGTCCCAGGGCCATATGTAAATAAATGGTCTTTGTACAGTTTCTTTGTTTTTTGTTGTGTGGTTTTCAATAAGGAACCCCTATTTTGAGAAGAAGAGAAGTGTCCTATTTTTTTTTATTTTTTTTTGGGTGGTCTGCTTTACCTGAGATTTTGAATTCTTGTGTTGATCTTGCAATCAACCATCCCCAGTCAAAGCCACTATTGGGACTCAAAAATTTGTTTCAATTTGAGAGGTCCATTTTAAATTCTGCTCTGCACTTTTAGTATGCCACCTAATGAATCAACTTGAATCACCTAGTTTGAAGGCATGAAAAATGGAGCTAGTACCCTTCCCTCGTGTGCCTGTCATGTAGGCCATGAAACTCTCAGCAAATTAGATCAATAGAAGAAAATCCAAGAAAAGGCAATTGGTAAGTGTAGATCAAAAATCTTCCCTATTATGAGCTAGAAGGGGTCACGCGGTTGTAGACAGAGTAAGGGTTTTGAAAATTCCAAGCATTTTAAATCGCCAGGCATGAAGGAGCATCTATCCCACATTGGTGGTGGGGAGGAGAGTTTTAATGTTTAAAAGCAAAGCCCCACACATATTAAGTGTCAAAGCTTAAGCGCTTTTGGAAAGTGGAAGCTCAGCATCGGTGAGCCCCCCATACATGTGCGCATCTCAAGGCATCCAAATTTTGCGGCAGGCTGATGAGAAGAAGCTAAAGGTCAAGCAAGTCAGGCAGATTAGACAGTGATTGCAGATGATCCAATGGTGGTCACTATACCATGATAGAAAGATGCCCGCCGGATACTCCTCGTGACTTGGCGACAAGGCACTTGTTGAAAGGGGGCGAGTTAAAGATTGAGCAGATCACTAAGATCCAATGATAGATCCAAGGAAGATCAACGATGAAGTGAAAATCTTGGGCAATCCATGACTGTTGTTGTACCATGGTTGTGAAGTGCCCAGAATGAATACCCTCACGATAGGTGGCGCCTAAATGGTGGCTAGCTAGATGCGCAGACAAACCAAAGGGTGATTTATCAAATAGATCATGGCTTCGATGGATCTCTAAAAGGATTCATCGAAGGCATCAGTTCCATTGACACAAAGTACATCAAAGAAATAAAAACTGGTCCTGCCAATCAAATAACAGTATTGATGAGACATATGAACAACTCATTGAGGGAGGAAGTTTGGTCGAAAAGAATAATATTGAACAAACTAAGGCAGGCCCAAGTCTAGTGGTAGGTTCAAGTGGCGAGACAAGTGGATCCACAAGCAGGCTAGAGGAGACACATGACACGGATGGATGAAGAGGTAAAGGTCAAGCAAGTTGAGCAAATCTGACAGTCGGGCAAAGAGATCTAACAGTGGTCTCTATACCGCAATGGAAAGAAGCTCACCAATTATCCTCTATGACATAGTGACTGGCGAGGTGGTAGTTGAGGTGGTGGTCAAGGTGGGCTCAGTGAAAATCAGGGAGTGACACATGGCAGGCCCACTAGAAGAGAGAGTAGCCCAGGAAAATTAACGGGTAGGAAACTCAAGGAAGATCTAATAGTCGAATGGAGGATCCGATGGTGGTCACTATGTCATGATGGATAGTAGCTTGATGGCTATTTAGCATGACTTGGCAACCAAGTGGTGGGACCTGACATGAGAGAAATTTAGAGAAGAAATAAAGAATGAGCAGGTTGGAAATGATCGAATGGTAGTCATTGATCTGCTATGTAGAGATGCATGATGAATATCCATCACGGATCAACAACAAGGAAGAGACAAGGAAGTACATATCAATAAAATTGTTGGAGTCATCAATGACACCCTCCTCATCAGTCTATGTTGCGTTAGAAGAGTCTCCTCCCTCACTCGAGTTACCCTTAGTACTCAAGGTCTTATCTTTCTACGTATCATACCCTAGACCAGGAATCTTACATCCATCATCAGGTTTGATTGGTTCAAGTATACCTTGTTTGTGTAAACCAAGAGGATTGTGACCATTATAGCCATATCTTTTCATTATCTTTGGTCCCTTTCCATACTTCTCAGCCAGTATTTTGACTTCAGGTTCTTTAATTTGTTCTTTCTCTATATCTTCATCTTTGTATAACCATCTCAAGAGATCCTCTTCTTCCATTTCATCATACAAAGCTCCCCAGTTTATGAAAATTTTAGGTTTATAGACTATAGTAGTGGTGTCCAATGTGGTTTTAGTCATTTGTGGTTTTCCATAAGTGTGAGGGGACAAAGGTAGCTTTCCAATACAAAGAGCATGATTCATATAATATTTTCCTACTCCATGGTCTTTCTTTTATTTTAATCTCAGCTTCATTGGATTTGGAGGTGGGTGATCTTAAGGATTCAAGATCAACGTATGCTTGGGAAGGAGGTGCTTCATGATTTCTAGGAATGATAGATTCAATCTTACAATTCAGATTCTTGCAATACATAAAAGGGTGTGGATCTCTTGGTATAGTTACTTTGACACCATTGTGTAGAAATTTGATACATTGATGGTAGGTAGAAGGTACAACTTGCTTTGCATGGATCCAGGGCCTTCTAAGGAGAATGTTATAGGTCAAGGGAAGATCAAGGAATTGGAAAACCACATCCTTCACCCTAGGTTCCACTTTAATAGGCAAATGTAACTAATCCCTTAGATGAGCATTCCTCTTCATCATATTCCTTTATCGCAATCTTTTTCTTTGGGTCAACTACACTTTAATTGGATCCAAGTTGTCTAATAAATTTTAGAGTACAAATATTTACACTTGCTCCTCTGTCTATAAAAACTCACTTGATCTTAACTATATGGACAAGGACTTTAATGCGTAAGGGTGCATTATGTGATTGTTAATGGATGAGTCATCATTCTCGGTAAAAGTGAGGATTTGAAGGGAGGCAATGTGTTCCACCATATCTTGAAATTGATCTACCTATAGGTTTGTAGGCATTGTGGTACTAGAAACCACTTTATCAAGGATACCTTTATGTTCAAGGGATAAGCATAGAAACTCAAGTATAGAAATCTACATGGGTGTTTTCCCTAAATCCTTTATAAGGTTGTATTTCAAATATGTTGTAGTGGGTTTAGAATTAGGGCCTCTAAGGATAAATGTACCTTTGTGGATGGTAAGATTACAATTAGTTTCTTTACCCTTTATGATGAAAGTGTTCAAATGATTCTCAGCCTCACTGATGTTGTTTATGGTATAATCATATTTAGCATTGGTATAATTCACACCATCACCAAATTTGGGGGCCTTTCCATTATCTTTTTCATGGTTACGGAAAGGGTTCTTGAATATCTCATGATCAAAGTTACTAGAAGGAGTATGTCCATCAACCAAAATTTTTCTGTGAGGCCCTACCCCAACTCAGCTTGACATTTTCAGTTATTTTCATATTGAGACTATTATGGATGCTTTATTTTATGCATTATGGATTTAGAACCTATATGATTCCATGATTTGGATCACATTGACGTATATTGATGCTTCATTTTATGCATTTTGATTATGAAACTTTATATGTTGCTAGAATAGAATTACTTTGAAATGGTGAATGTCATTATTGGAATTGCAGGACTTCATTTTGATGATAGAAAAATGTTGCTTATTTTATGAATGGTTCAATTTTGAGAATTATGATAATTGCTTATGTGGAATCGAATTTGAATGAATGAGATATTGAATTATTATTGTCAAATGTATGAGTGTTTGATGTGCAATGAAATCTATGTATTTAATTATGTATAATTGGGATTATTTGGAATTACTAATGTGTTAACTGAGATGCGCAGGAAAATTATCCATGTGACCATGGAATAAATATGGAGAACCAAACCTAGACCAATGTACATTTGTTAAGCTAGGGGTTGTCTATTTGGAGAGACAACACCCCGTTTGTAATGTATTTTATTTGTGAAAGTAAATTATGCATGTGTGTTAATTTGATTTTATTTAATTGTGTAAACCTACAAGAGACAAATTCCATGTGTGATTTTTATATTGTATTTTATTGTGTTAGTTGACACGTGCTGATTAGTGTCATTGATTTTGACTTGTCTCTTGGAGGGAGTTTTGTTTCTACCAAAGCCATTCAAACAAAAGAGTGTGGTCCTAAATTTGCCTTGGGTAGGGAGTCTTGGGAGTGGTCAACTCAGGTTTGACCCGTAGGTTAACTTCAGTTGGGTTTCTAAGGGGTCAAATGGACTCCTAGGGTCAGTTTCAGGGCTTTTCCAAAGGTTCAAAGGGTATACCTATGGGTTAGGGGTATTTTGAAGCATGTGACTACTCCCATGTGACTGTTTAGTCACCTCAAAAATTGGTTTTCCTAAGGTGTGCGAAAATTCAACTTAGAAGGTTCCTCCTAGTGTTATCACTGATTTAAAATGGGCTTTTCTTTTCCATGATTGGCTATGGTTTGTTGAAATTTTGACTAGGGTGCAGTTTCAAATGCTTCAGCTTTGTTCTACACCTCAAGGGTTTAAGGGTTTTTGTTTTTAGATCCTCTTGTGTTTGTTTTAAACCCTCTGATTTCTAATCTTTCGTTACTTTATTCACTTAAGTAATGGGTCGTGGAGTCATAGGAAGTGTCCCCCCTTGTTGTTTTCCTAGGTGGTTATGTTAATTAATCAAAAAATTTATGCCTTATATGTTTTTCTCCTAAAGTTGTCGGGCCCAGTAACTTGTGCGCATTTCGCGGATGGATCCACGGCTCGCGTTATTTCGCTAGGCGAACTTGCGCGTAGTTTAAAACTAGCAAAGTTGCGAAAACCACATGGCATGCCACATAGATGGTCTAGCTGGTTGTTGATAGTGAGTAAAATGGTGGCACATGGCACAAGTCACAACAGTCAGCGAGTCAGGATTAAAGGCTAAAAGACGGGTCCCAGAGGTGAGTCAGGTCACAGATGGAGATGACCTGGCGGGTACAACTGTCAATAACTTACTGGAGCCCCGTGGTTTTCTTTCGGTGAATAAAAAAGTGACAAATCAGCTCTGAAGGTGATTGGGTGCCAGGTGTTCACAATGAGTCAGTAGGCCCACCCCTCCCGAAATCCTTTTTCAGATGATTAAAAGCCGATCAACTTAAGAGATGATCCGACGACCTGCGTTATTTCGCAAGGGTAAGATGCTCATTCTTTATACCCCGCGAAATAGTGAGAGTGAACGAGAGCCGTCCACGTGTCATGATGGAGGACATGGAGGATACAACTGTCAAGAGTTTGTTGGGGCCTCATGGTTTTTTCTCGGCCAATGCACAAGTGACAAATCAGCTTCGAAGGTGACTGGGCGCCAGATGTTCACAGTGAGTCATTGGGCCCACCCCTCCTGAAAGCCTTTTCAGATGATTAAAAACTGATCAACTTAAGAGATGATCTGACAGCCCGTGCTATTTCACAAGGGTAAGATGCTCGTTCTTTATACCTTGCAAAATAGCGAGAGTGAATGAGAGTCGTCCACGTGTCATGATGGAGGACATGGAGGATACAGCTGTCAAGAGTTTGTTGGGGCCCCGTGGTTTTTTCTCGGCCAATGCACAAGTGACAAATCAGCTCCGAAGGTGACTGGGCACCAGGTGTTCACAGTGAGTCAGCCGGCCCACCCCTCCTGAAAGCCTTTTCAGATGATTAAAAGTCGATCAACTTAAGAGATGATCCGATGGCCCATGCTATTTCACAAGGGTAAGATGCTCGTTCTTTAGACCCTGCAAAATAATGAGAGTGAACGAGAGCCGTCCACGTGTCCGTTGACACGTGGTCTAAGAAGAAAGTGTGGGCCCGCCAAGGTGGAACCGGAGGTATAAAAAAAAGACACGCGGCCAGTATCAAGTGGAATGCGAAGGAAATTTCAAGGCCAATGGTTGGGCGCCATGTGGTATCATGTAGCCAATAGAAAAGTGGGACCCAAAGCAAAGCCAAAGCTGTTAGTTAATCTAATGCTCGATCAAGTTTCTTTTGATCGGATAGTCGACGCTATTTCGCAGGACTAAGTTGCCCGATAGTTATGCTCCACGAAGTTGCGAAAGAGCAAAATGAAACACTTGCAGGAACGTTGAGACCAGTTGGAGCAAAAAATATGAATTCTCGTATGAATTCAATTTTGAAGGGATGGCCGAAGCATGTAGAATCAATGTTCTTGTTAAGGCCTTGAGTACAAATATTTGATTTCCTATCAACCGGGTGAAGATATCTTTTAAAGGATTTTGCAGAAGAGCAAATGCAGAGTTATTTTCTTAGGATACAGAGCAAGTCGGTTCAGTTGCAGAGCAAATTCCTTCAAGTAAAGAATAGGTTCTCTCATATTCTTGTGTAGCAATTCCTGTGTAGTGTTCTAGATAAGATAATTGATTTGTCATAGAATTGTTCAGGAGTGGTATTCATTTCTTACGTTTTCAAAATGGCTCCTAAAAGAGAGTTTTCTAGCAAAGTTAACTATTCAGAAAGGAGTGTCTGTGATGATTTTTTAGAATAGTTGACCTTGTCAACTAATCAGGCATCAAAGGCAAAAGAGTTAGTGCCTAAGGCTCCCCGTTTAAAGATAGGAGAAGGATTATATAACAAGGGTAACTAGTTGAGAGACCCACAAGTTGGATTGTCTGGGTTGGGGTTGTTTAAAGTTGGATTCAGAATGAGAAATTCTCCTACCCCGCAAAACAGTATCTGAGACTTAGATGTCGGGAAATTAGTAGTCCCAGGGGTATTCATGGACACAGATTTGCTGACCCAAATCGCACTCAATTATGATCTAGTCACAAGAAGCATTCGGGATGTAAATGGGAAAACCCTTGTTGAAATTAATGCTGAAGAGTTTAGGACAGCTTTTGGGCTTAATGAGCTCACCAATTTTCTAGAACCTATAAATTTCACATCATTAGCCCAAATTTATGGTGCACAGAGGACCCAACACACAGGAGCCCTTTTCATTAAGTATGTTCACCCTGAGGGCTAAAGGAATGTATTGGGCACTTTGCCAAGTTTTGGGAGAAGATGTTGAAGCAAATATGCCGAATCATTACTTGTTAATGATTGCTCAGATTTTGAATCCTTCTCTTGCAATTACAGTTGATTATGCCTCTTATATTGCTGATGCTGTTCATGGAGGGTTAATAGGAATCAAGAATGGAAAGGTGGATAGGCCTTTTGGATGGTACTCACTCCTGATGCACCTTTTTCTCTTCAAATATGGTGATTACTTTGCCAGTGGACTGGATCTTGTTAAGGAGAAGGAAGGAGAAAAAATGTCAGTACAATTATGGAGTCTGTGTTGTCATGGGATAGAGAGGATGCCAGTTTTTTGAAGTTTGATAAATATTTTGCATCCAAAATAAGGACTCTCCTTTGCTCTGAGAACCCAAGAATCTCGAAGGTTCTTCTAGAATTCATAAGACCAAAAGAATTCGCAGAGAACATAAAAATTGTTCATAACTGGGGTGAGATTTATTTGTATCCAGTCTCCACAGTTTTCAGAGTTTTTGGTTTCAGAGGCACCCCATTTTGTTCCCTTACCAGGTCCCTCTCAAAGTAGGAATCACAGAGATCCTTAGACAAATTGGTGTTTTACAAGAGGCAGAGTTGACAGGCAGGGGTAAAGGGACTATTTTCCCTACAGCTACCATAGCTCACCAATTTGTAATAACAAAGGGAGGCTGGAATTGCTTTGAGGATTTCCTCAAGCCTTATCATTTGTCTACTGTAGTGTCCAGGTGTGCCGATCCAGAAGACTTCTTCAATGGTATGTTTAGGAAGAAGGTAGCATGCAGAGGTAGGCCTCATCAATTCCAGTTTCCTAAAGACCTCATCAGAAATGAGTTTGATCTAGATGAGTAGGAGCTAAGGAAAGAAAAGTGGGTGGCTTATAAGAAAGCCTTGGATTTTGTGCATCAGTTTGATGCCAGCTATGACCCATTGTCTAGCTTTTTCCCACTGGAAGAGAATATAAAGTTTTTGATTGTTTGCTTTGAAGATGTGATGCAGATGCTAAAGGAGAAGAGGGAAGCTATAATCAAGAGAAACCCTGAGAAGGCAAGAATGATCGTAAGTAGGTTAGCTTCCGACAAGGCAATCCCTCCTGGTGATTACACACTGCATAAGAAATCCAGTTATAGTGTGATGATGCCTACAACAGGGGAGCCCTCTACCTCCAAAGGTAAGAGGAAGATACAAGATGTCATTGACATCCAAGAAAGCCCCAAGAAGAAAAGAGTGGGAAAAGAAGTGCAATCAGATACACCTTTGTATTCCCCATCCCAATCCCCTATCCATATAGGAAATGAGCAAGCAACAACTGAGCAACTCCTACAGCTAGGTAGTCTAGGGGAAATTGCATACACTTATGATGAAGTGGAGGAAGGAATGCCAGAAGAACCCATTGCTGCTGAAATGGATATCACTACCACTGAACTCAAAGGCCAGGAGTGGGATCCTGAGATAAGATAGGCAAGTAGTGCCTTTTTAGCTGAAAACAATTTTGTCACATCAGAAGCATTTATGCAATTTATATGGAAACAACACATAGATGGATATAATGCTAGATGTGAAACAAGAAAGGCTGAGCAACCCAATAAAGATCCAATCCTAGTGGAAGAGGAAATAAAGCAAGAGATGATGGAAGAATTCAAAACCATCACCCCTGAGCAGGGAAGAGATATGGTAGCACAAGCTGGAGTGCTTATCTTGCCCGAATGGGATATAGCAGACGCCCTGGTACTAGATGGAGTGAGAAAAGAGACTTACCCCATGGAGGGGATTACTTTCAATAAGCACAATGCTGCACTCGTCATGTGGTCTCTCAAGAGAAATGAGAGTAAGAAAAGCAAAGACACCCTAGGGTCAAGTTACCTTGGTGGAATGATGGTAAAGACAGTGCAAAGTATAGGGGTAGTGGAGGCTACTAGCACTGTGTTAGAGACTGCAAAATTTAGTGTTGCAGTAGGAGAGAAGGAAGCCAAAGAGAAAAAGGCCCTCCAAATCAAGTTTGAAACAGTTTTAAAGGCCTATAATAGTGCCAAGGAGGAAGTAAGAGGTAAGGATAACATCATTGCCAAGCTGCAGAGCCAGTTGACTGGACAATACCATCAAGGTGAGTCTTCAACACTGATGATCTCCTCTTCTCCTGCAAGACCTCCACCTACTAGCCCTATCATTGAGTTTCCACCATCTCCAGCACCCTCCAGCTCTCAAATGGTTGAAATTACTCCTCAAGAATTGGAAAACTTGAAACAGGCTCAGGCCTTATGTGCAAAGAAGTATGAGGAGAGAGTAAGAGCTACAATTTCCAGTTTTGCAGATACAATAAATGCCTCATTGCTCTACAACAATGTAGGTAAAATTATGGATATATGGAATGAGGTCAAGAAAGACAAGGCCATTTTGACACCTATTTTTGACATATGGAGGCCTAGGGAGCAAGTTCTAGAGTTCATGTGTGTTTCCTGCGATGAAGCAATGGCCAATCCCATCATCAAATCCACTTCTAATGTTGCTAAAGTCTTAGTACAATTAGCAATAGAGGTGGATAATGTGGATAGGAAGGTTAATTTGTGCAAGAAGGAGTACACTGATCAAGTTTTTGAGTTGCTTCTAGGAGTTTTTGCTAGCCCGGATCAATTAAAGGACAAACAAATGTGGCTTAAGGAGATAGAAGCTAAATTGTCAGCAAGAGTTAAAGGAATTATTAATCTTTATGATGCTTCTTTCTTTGTTGTGACAATACAAGAGATAGAGAAAATTAAGTCACATTATGGTTTTCTCAATTCAGAGGTCAACAAAATGAGAAATTCTTGGAAAAGGTTGACTAAGACTAAAGATAAAGTGATTAATTTCTCATGGCTGATAGAAGAGGTGTATAATGAGTGGACAATTAAATATGCCACCCATGATGCGGAACAGTTGGAGAGCGGCCCTGAAAAGATAGAAGAGGTTGCAACCGAACAACCTGTTGAGGAAACTGCAGAGGCCGAAAAGAGCTTGTAACTATTTTTGCGAAAAGATTGTAACCTCTTTATTTTGAAAGAAATGATTGTAACAAACTCTCCTCAAGAAGTCCGAAGCTTTGTGCATCCATGTTGTTATAAATGGATACCAGGACTAGAGAAAAAGAGATCGCAAAAAATTGTAAGAAAATGTTGCAGAAATTTATCTGAGCTTTTCTAAGTCTAATGGAGAATACTCAAAATTTCTTGTAATATTTCTTGAACTAAATATCAATATACAGACCATCGGTTTTGAGTAAAGCTTTGTGTTGTCTTCAAGTGTGTTTACAAATTTGTTTACTGCTTTCATTCTGAATAATCTAGGGTTGTTCGGTTTGAATGGAATTGCAAAGCAATTTTAGTAGAAGTGTTCGTTAGCTTTTCTCTTTAGGAGGGAAATTAAAGATGCGGGGATCACTCATACAAGTAAACTCTTTGGAAGGAACTTTGAATTTTGATGACCATAGCTTAGTTTGGAATGCTTGAATTCTTGTAGGTGTCAGACATATATAAGGATTAATATAAACCAAGCCGACGGGAAGCATAAAGATGTTTTGTTTGAGGAGTCTTATTTGAGTTTAGATGACTCTGTGACCTTGGATAAGGCACTGGTATTAATTGAAGTTGTTTATTGCATGCTTTGTTGATCGAAATGCTGAATTTAAGTATAGTTTCCATTCTTTATTTTCAGTTGATTTCAAGGTGAATAGATCCACTGGTTTTCTGCACTAGTTTGTTGTGGGTTTATGTTTGAAGGTGTGAATTCAATTCACAAAGGTATACCCGCCTGGACTTTGAATAAGTCTGAAGTGTAGAAGGTTCAATCAAACCTTGTCATATGTTGTCTTGAGAATTTCCTTATCTTTAATGTCTCTTCTGCACCGAGTTTAACCATATTATTCTAAGGATGTTAAAAGAAATCAAATTTTGAAGATAACAAAAGTGGCAACTCTGCTGGGGAGAGTTACAATAAAGATATAAACATAGATCTGTGTTGACACTTGTAAAGAAAATTATTGTGTGTTTGTGGATAAGATTGCTTGTTTTCATTATTCCCATAGTTTTGTGGGTGGCGACTCTGTTGCTTTGAACCAGTCCTTGTGAGATACAAATTTTTCTGAAAGGAAGACAAGCGAGATGCAAGGAGCAAAAAACACAAGATCATTCATGAAGAAGCATCCTCATGAGACTTTGCAAGAAGGTCTGCCAGAATAGTCACGAAGAGGCCAGAAGAGATCTGTGTTGCATGAGCCATCAAATGCTTCTTGGGTGCAGAAAAACAATAATACTGGTAAGATGCCTGATCGACCTGTTTATGCAAAGTCTAATTCATCTTCCAGAGATTCAGAGCATGATATTTTAGGTTTCCATTTAGGATTGTTTGGAAATATTAATGATGCACCTATTTTAAATCAAGATTTATCTCATGTTAGTGTTTCTACAAAAGATAGAACCAGTTCAAATGCAATTAGGCACTCTATTCCTGGGACAATTGATGGGAACATTAGCCTGATTGACATAGATCAAGTTAATGCATCAGACTCTGAAGAAAACTTCCCTGATGAGGATAAGATGTCTCGAGAGATTGAAGACTTAAATAGAAGAGTCTATCATTTAATATCCTTAAGAGCCCAAAAGGAGGCAAATAAGGAGAAGGAAGTTAAAGCCAAACTAATGGAAAGGGATAGGTTTCTTAGACAGATAGCTGATCTTGAAGTACTTGCTAAAGAGAAAGAAAAAAGTGACGAGGAAGGCCCTGTGATTAGAGAAATTCTGATTCCCAAAACTAAACAAGCTTGTAAGTCAGTAGCCCAGCCAACTAGGGAAGTATTTAATGACTCCCACTTTCCTAAAGCAAATTTAGATAAAGGAAAACAGAAATGGGTAGATGATGGAATAGAATCTAAAACTATAGAAGAGATTTCTCATAGGATTCTAGCACATGAGAGAGAGATGGAAAGGATGAGAAAGGAAAAGGAAGATCTCCAAATGGAAATGGAAAAAGCTGAGTTAGAAGCAGCGAATCAGGAAGTTAAAAGAAAGATTAATTACTCAAAGGCTCCCCCTATTACATTCCCATCAGAAGATCTTAGCAAGCCTAATCCCCAACACGTTTCCTTTCCTTAGGTCAATACTCAACCTACAGTACAAGCTAATATTGCCTCAGTAAGCCAAATACCTATGAATAAATAGTACACCCCAGCGCCTCAATCTCCAATCCCAAAAGCTAAAATGACCATGGGAAATAATAGTGCTATTACCCCTTTTCAAAGAAGGCCAATCAATCTAGAACAATATAGACAATTTTTTTTTGATGGGATCCCATGATATCCGAATCATGTTCCCACTAAGCTAAGAGATAGACTCCATAAATTTGTTGGGAACAATGCAATTAGTGCTGAGGAACATCTAAAATCTTTTGGGGATCTAATAAATGATTATGAGATAGCAGATGAAGATGTTATTATGAAATTGTTTGTTCAATCCCTGGTTGATGATGCAAGAGATTGGTACAGAGGTCTTCCAGTCAATAGCATAGGTTCATGGGAAGATTTTAAAAATTGCTTTCAAGAATAGTATGGTGACAAGACTAATGTGAGTTTCATGCTAAATGAGTTCAACAATATTAGAAAATCTAAAAATGAAATGGTCACTGATTTCAATGCCAGATTCCATAAAGCCATGCACAGATTGTATCAAGTGATGAGGCTAGATGATAACATGTGTCTTAATACATATTACAATGTATTTGATTCCAAGATAGCCTATATCTTAAGAGATAAAAATCCCCATAACTTGAGAGATGCTTTTAGAATTGCCATAAATGTAGAAAGTAACAGAAAAGCATCTGGAAAATTAGGAAGAAGGACAAATGGAAGATTATGGCAAGAAACCAAACAGCAACCTAATAAAGTTACTAAAGAGGAAGACAAAATAGAGAAATTGGTTACTGGTATGAAAAATTTGACTGCCAAGGTTAACAAAAATGATAAACCTCATTATAACTGGCAAGATAGACTCCCTAGATTACATGATATGCCCTATAATACCAATTGGAAGGATGGTAAACCCCAAATTGAGAAGCCCAAAATTACCCAAAGTCAAGACACACCGGATCCCTTGAAAGGGAAAACTGTTCACAATATAGAAAATACTCCTTGGTGTATTGCTTGTGATGGACCACATTCCCCTCATCAGTGTGCAGTGGCTCAAGCTCTTGAAGAATCTATGAGACCAGAAGTAGAGCCTGACATTAATATGTTTGAAACCATCATAGAAAGTGATGAGGAATCTGTGCAAAGTGAATACAGTGATGTGCTGGATAATGAAAAGTTAGTGCAAGGATAGTTAGCCTTAGGTTGACATCCTACATTGAATGTGGTAACAATTGAAGATGAAGAGGTTCATCTTAGGAGGCCCAGTGAGGAAGAAGTTAGAAATCTCACTAAGGCTGCAATTGCCAAAGCAAAACATAACTATAATCTAAGAAGCACTAAGAGAGACACTGATCAGGGTGAGTCGGGTTCTATTTTTGTAAAGGAAGTTACAAAAAGGGGGGCATCAAGTAGTGCTACTACTGTTCTCAAGGTCGGTCAAGAGAAAGGAGAACAAGTTAAAGATGTACATAAAGGAAAAGATGATAAAAATGTTGGTGATGTACAAGGAGCAGAGATAGTGAAAAAGGCAAGTCAATTCAAAACAGAAAAAGTTAGGGTTAACACTGAAAAATGCAATAATTCTACATTTGATATGGCCCAAGCTTTAACTCAAATGAAAGTCACTGTTCCATTAGTAGAATTGCTAAAGATTAAAGAACATAAGGATGCAGCTTTGTCTTTATTCTCTAGTATATCTGATAGTGACATAGTATTACCCACCGGTTTAGCTAAAGTTGGAAAGGATCAAGAGTTCCAAACCCCAGAGGTTTATGTTGGAACCACTATCACTCAGGAGCCTTCTCAGGTAGATCCCTTCTACGTTACCTTATTAGTTAATAACCGGTTGATTAAAAACTGCATGATAGATTTAGGAGTTGTTGCTAATGTAATGCCCTATAGTGTTATGAAAGAATTAGGGTTATCAGTAACCACTGTGTATGGGAAATGCTATGCCATGGATAACAGAGAAGTACCTGTGATAGGTACAATGAAAGATGTAGAAGTAAAAATAGCAGCATTTCCTGAAGCCACTTACAAAATGGATGTTATTGTTACTGATACTAAACCCCACCATGGTATGTTACTTTCCAGGCAGTGGGCAGCAGTAGTAGGGGGAAATGTTCAACTGGACTTATCTTATGCTACCATTCCTATTAGTGGTAATCAGGTCAAATTATACAGAGAGCCACGAGCTCCTAGGATAATTGAAAATGTAGACCCTAGTATGCTTAATTGTATGATCGATGTAGATTTGGATAACTTTAGACTTCAACCAATTTCACCTCAATTGAAGAATACCGACCCTATTGTGGTTGAGCTACAAGCACAGCAGTATGGGTTGTGGCAGATGTATTTTGATGGAGCTTTCTCTAAAGAAGGATCTGGAGCAGGGGTTCTTTTTGTGTCCCCATTAGGTATAACTTTTAAGTACTCATTTTTATTGGCATTCCAGTGCACAAATAATACTGCAGAGTATGAAGCCCTATTACTAGGACTTGAAGTTGCAAAAAGGCATGGAATCCAATTGTTGAAAGTAATGGGGGATTCAGAAAAGGTTGTTTCTCAGGTGAGATCTAAATATGCATCCAAGAATGATAGATTAAAGTAGTATAAGCATGTTGTTTGGGATGTTATTGAGCATTTTGATGCATTTTCTATTAATTGGATAGAGCGAGCAAAAAATATTATGGCAAATTTCCTAGCTAATGTTGCTTTGAAAAATGATGATGCATCGCTAACCGGTATTTCCACTGTGGAAATAAAATCTAGGCCTGATATTCCTGATAATATGTACAATTGGCAAGTTTTTGCTGATGATGAAGACATTCTTAGGTTTATCCAATGTGTTGATGATTATGATGGACAAAAGATTGATTGTAGTGCATTGGTGGAAGTGGTAGACAACAGAGAGACAATGTTTGGAAATGATGTGGTCCAGTTGGAAACAAATGAAATACCTAAAGGGCTAGTGAAGCTAGAGAGCATGTTTAGTTATAATGATAGTCATTTACATCAGCAGTCTACCACCAAGTTGGAAGAGTTAGAGGAGGTAAACCTGGGGACAAAATCATCCCCTAAGTTGGTATATATTGGAAAGAAACTACCCCCTCATGTCAGGACTAACCTTATTAATTTATTGAAAAAGTATAAGCATGTCTTTGCTTGGTCTTATGAAGACCTAAAGGTGTATAGACAAGATCTTTTTTAGCATGAAGTTCCTTTACTTCTAGATGCTAAGCCTTTCAGACAGAAACAGAGGCCTATCAATCCCTTGTTAGAAACTAAAATGCAATAAGAGTTGACTAAATTGAGAGAAGGGGGGATTATCAAACCAATAATGCATTCTTCATGGGTCTCCAATTTGGTCCCAGTGAGGAAGAAGAATGGAGATATCAGATTGTGTGTAGATTTTAGGAATCTAAATGTTGCTTCTTTGAAAGATAACTACTCGTCCCCAAATATGGAAGCCATGCTACAGAGAGTGACAGGATGTGATATTTTATCCATGATGGATGGTTTCTCAAGATATAATCAAGTGTTGGTAAAGGAGTCTAAACATTTTAAGACAGCTTTCACTACTCCATGGGGAACTTATGTATATGTGAGAATGCCATTTGGATTAAAAAATGCAGGAGCTACATTTCAGAGAGCTATGGATGTAGCCTTCAAAGAATTCATAAACATCATCATGGTGGTTTATCAAGATGATCTAACTTGTTTCTCTAAAAGGGGTGATGATCATTGTGGACATCTAGAGAAGGTGTTCAATAAAGCCTTGGAATTTGGTGTATCACTGAATCCCAAGAAATGTCATTTTGGGGGCATTGAAGGAAAGTTACTGGGACACATAGTTTCCAAGGAGGGGGTAAGAATAGACCCTAAGAGAATTGAAGCAATAAATAAGGTGTCTGAACCTAAAAATGTGAAAGGTATCCAATCCTTTTTAGGTAAAGTAAATTTTGTCAGGAGATTCATTGCAAACTTCACAGAGATGGTGAAGCCTATCATCAAATTGCTTAAGAAGGATACAAAATTTTATTGGGATCAAGAAGCTTCAAAAGCTTTTGCTGAGATTAAGAAGGCAATCCAGGAGGCACCAGTGTTGAAATCCCTTGATTATAGTAAGCCTTTTTCTCTATTTTCTTTTGTTTCATATCATACGATGGCTGCAGTATTACTACAAAAGGACAATGAAGGATATGAACATCCCATAGCCTTCTATAGTAAGTCATTGCAGGTGACAAAACTAAAATATGAAACCATGGAGAAACAAGTTTATGCCCTAGTTAAATTTGTTAAGGCTTTTAGGCCATATTTAGTGAATGTAAGCATCATTGCCTATGTCCCACATGCTGCAGTTAAAGATATTTTGTCTCAGTTTGAGGTTACTGGGAAGAGATGCAGATGGATTAATAGAATTCAGGAATTCAACTTGGAGATAAAGATTGCCAAATTGGTGAGAGGTTTAGGTTTGGCTAAGCTCATGATTGAGTCGAATCTCACGAATGTCGAAATACACAATGTTGAGGTTAGAGATGCTTTGGTCACTAGTATTGAGAGGCAACCTTGGTACACGAAGATAATCCAAATTTTGAGAGGTGATACACTCCCAGAAGAAATGATATATAATCAGAAAAGAACTCTGAAACTCAAGTCCCAAAAATATGTGCTCATTCAGGGTGATCTTTTTTGGAGAAAAAGAGATGGAGAGTTACTAATATGTTTGGATGAATTTCAAGCTAAATAGGTGTTGACTGAAACGCATGATGGAGTATATGGAGGTCACTATTCTGCTAAGACTGCTGCTGGTAAGATAATTTGGGCTAGGTACTATTGGCCCACCTTATTTAAAGATACCCATGCATATGTTCGGAGATGTGACCCATGTCAAAGATTCTCATCCAAGCTCAAGTATGGAGCCTTACCCCTAAATCCAGTCTCTATAGAAGCTCCTTTTGTCCAGTGGGGCATTGATTTTATTGGAGAAATTGTTGAAAAGTCAGGGAGAGGTCATGGATGGATCATAGTGGCCACTGATTATTTCACCAAATGGATAGAAGCCATCCCTACAAGAAGAGATACTAGTAAAGTTGTCATTGATTTCATGATGGATAATATTGTAACTAGATTTGGGACACCTGCAAAATTGGTGATGGATAATGCCATGTGTTTTAGATCAGAAGAATTTGTAGGCTTTTGTACTAGTCACGGTATACTCATGTCATACTCTTCACCTTATCACCCTCAGGGGGATGGACAAGGAGAATCCAACAATAAAAGCCTGTTGAATATTATCAAGAAAATCCTAGAAGAGAATAGAAGATCTTGGGATCAAAAGTTGAAGTTAGCTCTGTGGGCAGATAGAATAACAGTTAAGAAATCCATTGGAATGTCACCTTTTGAATTAGTTTATGGTGCCCAAGCTAGATTGCCAGTAAATAACCTTCTTCTAGTGTGTAATTTTTTGCAAGATGAGGACATGGAGGTATTTGAACCAATGGAAAATAGAATGATCCAAATTGTAGAAATGGAGGAGCTTAGGACTTCTGCCCATAAGAAAAATCAGAAGATCCAGTTGCAGTCAAAGTATCTTTTTGATAAAAGGACATCACTCAGGAAGTTTCGAATTGATGACATGGTTCTTCAGTGGAATGCAAAAGGACAGGATAAGGGAAAGCATAAGAAATTTGAATCACTATGGATTGGCCCTTTTGTGATTTGTGACTTAAATGGTAAGGATTCATATTTCTTGAAGAATATGGATGATGAAATGCAGGAATTTCAAGTGCATGGACAATTCCTGAAGCATTATTTCTCTTAATGTCCATGCACGGTAGGTCCTTTGTTTGTATATATTCTGTTCCTTTCCTGCTTTTCTATTTCGGTCTGTGTTTTGGTCTGTTTCTCCAGAGTTTCTGAGTTTTCTTGTGTTGACCTTGCGATCAACCATCCCCAGTCAGAGCCGCTATTATCACTAATTAAAAATGGGCTTTTCTTTTCCATGATTGGCTATGGTTTGTTGAAATTTTGAATAGGGTGCAGTTTCAAATGCTTCAGCTTTGTTCTAGACCTCAAGGGTTAAGGGTTTTTGTTTTTAGATCCTCTTATGTTTGTTTTAAACCATCTGATTTCTAATCTTTCGTTACTTTATTCACTTAAGTAATGGGTCGTGGGGTTGTAGGAAGTGTCCCCCCTTGTTGTTTGCCTAGGTGGTTATGTTAATTAATCAAAAAATTTATGCCTTATATGTTTTTCTCCTAAAGTTGTCGGGCCCAGTAACTAGTGTGTATTTCGCGGATGGATCCACGGCTCGCGTTATTTCACTAGGCAAAGTTGCATGTAGTTTAAAACTAGTGAAGTTGTGAAACCACATGGCATGCCACATAGACGGTCCAGCTAGTTGTTGACAGCGAGTAAAATGGCGGCACATGGAACAAGTCACAACAGTCAGCGGGTCAGGATTAAAGGCTAAAAGGTGGGCCCCAGAGGTGAATCAGGTCGCAAATGGAGATGACCTGGCAGGTACAGTTGTCAATAACTTACTAGAGCCCCATGGTTTTCTTTCAGTGAATAAAAAAGTGACAAATCAGCTCCGAAGGTGACTGGGCGCCAGGTGTTCACAGTGAGTCAGCGGGCCCACCCCTCCCAAAAACCTTTTCAGATGATTAAAAGCCGATCAACTTAAGAGATGATCCGACGGCCTGCACCATTTTGCAAGGGTAAGATGCTTGTTCTTTATACCCCGTGAAATAGTGAGAGTGAACGAGAGCCGTCCACGTGTCATGATGAAGGACGTGGAGGATATAGCTATCAAGAGTTTGTTGGGGGCCCGTGGTTTTTTCACGGCCAATGCACAAGTGACAAATCAGCTCCGAAGGTGATTGTGCGCCAGGTGTTCATAGTGAGTCAGTGGGCCCACCCCTCTTGAAAGCCTTTTCAGATGATTAAAAGTCAATCAACTTAAGAGATGATCCGATGGCCCGCGCTATTTCGCAAGGGTAAGATGCTCGTTCTTTATACCCTGTGAAATAGCGAGAGTGAATGAGAGCCGTCCACGTGTCATGATGGAGGACATGGAGGATACAGCTATCAAGAGTTTGTTGGGGCCCCGTGGTTTTTTCTCGGCCAATGAACAACTGACAAATCAGCTCCGAAGGTGACTGGGCACCAGGTGTTCACAGTGACTCAGCGGGTCCACCTCTCTCGAAAGCCTTTTCAGATGATTAAAAGCCGATCAACTTAAGAGATGATCCGATGGCCCGCGCTATTTCACAAGGGTAAGATGCTCATTCTTTATACCCCGTGAAATAGCGAGAGTGAACGAGAGCCGTCCACATGTCCGTTGACACATGGTCTAAGAAGAAAGTGTGGGCCCGCCAAGGTGGAACCAGCGGTATAAAAGAAAGACACGCGGCCAGTATCAAGTGGAATGCAAAGGAAATTTCAAGGCCAATGGTTGGGCGCCATGTGGTATCATGTAGCCAATAGAAAAGTGGGACCCAGAGCAAAGCCAAAGCTGTTAGTTAATCTAACGCTCGATCAAGTTTCTTTTGATCGGACAGTTGACGCTATTTCACAGGACTAAGCTGCCCGATAGTTATGCTCCACGAAGTTGCGAAAGAGCAAAATGAAACACTTGCAGGAACATTGTGACCTGTTGGAGCGAAAAATATGAATTCTCATATGAATTCAATTTTGAAGGGATGGCCGAAGCATGTAGAATCAATGTTCTAGTTAAGGCCTTGAGTACAAATATTTGATTTCCTATCAACCGGGTGAAGATATCTTTTAAAGGATTTTGCAGAAGAGCAAATGCAGAGTTATTTTCTTCAGATACAGAGCAAGTCGGTTCAGTTGCAGAGCAAATTCCTTCAAGCAAAGAACAGGTTCTCTCATATTCTTGTGTAGCAATTCCTGTGTAGTGTTCTAGATAAGATAATTGATTTGTCATAGAATTGTTTAGGAGTGGTATTCAAATCTTATGTTTTCAAAATGGCTCCTAAAAGAGAGTTTTCTGGCAAAGTTAACTATTCAGAAAGGAGTGTTTGTGATGATTTTTTAGAATAGTTGACCTTGTAAACTAATCAAGCATCAAAGGCAAAAGAGTTAGTGCCCAAAGCTCCCCATTTAAAGATAGAAGAAGGATTATATGACAAGGGTAACTGGTTGAGAGACCCACAGGTTGGATTGTCTGGGTTGGGGTTGTTTAAAGTTGGATTCAGAATGAGAAATTCTCCTGCCCCGCAAAACAGTATCTAGGAATTAGACGTCAGGAAATTAGTAGTCCCAGGGGTATTCATGGACATAGATTTGCTGACCCAAATCGCACTCAATTATGATCTAGTCACAAGAAGCATTTGGGATGTAAATGGGAAAACCTTCATTGAAATTAATGCTGAAGAGTTTAGGACAGCTTTTGGGCTTAATGAGTTCACCAATTTTCTAGAACCTATAAATTTCACATCATTAACCCAAATTTACGGTGCATAGAGGAGTCATATCAGGAATGGGCCTCTAAAGGAGTTTTTTGTGAAAATAGGATGGTTAACAGTTGTAGGACCCAACACACAGGAGCCCTTTTCATTAAGTATGTTCACCCTGAGGGCTAAAGGAATGTATTGGGCACTTTGTCAAGTTTTGGGAGAAGATGCTAAAGCAAATATGCCGAATCATTACTTGTTAATGATTGCTCAGATTTTGAATCCTTCTCTTGCAATTACAGTTGATTATGCCTCTTATATTGCCGATGCTATTCATGGAGGGTTAATAGGAATCAAGAATGGAAAGGTGGATAGGCCTTTTGGATGGTACTCACTCCTGATGCACCTTTTTCTCTTCAAAGATGGTGATTACTTTGCCAGTGGACTGGACCTTGTTAAGGAGAAGGAAGGAGAAAAAATGCCGGTACAACTATGGAGTACTATGTTGTTATGGGATAAAGAGGATGCCAAATTTTTTAAGTTTGATAAATATTTTGCATCCAAAATAAGGACTCTCCTCTGCTTTGAGAACCTAAGAATCGCCAAGGTTCTTTTGGAATTCATAAGACCAAAAGAATTCGCACAGAACATAAAATTTGTTCATAACTGGGGTGAGATTTATTTGTATCCAGTCTCCACAGTTTTCAGAGTTTTTGGTTTCAGAGGCACCCCTTTTTTGTTACCTTACCAGGTCCCTCTCAAAGTAGGAATCGCAGAGATTCTTAGACAAATTGGTGGCTTACAAGAGGCAGAGTTGACAGGCATGGGTAAAGGGACTATTTTCCCTGCAACTACCATAGCTCACCAATTTGTAATAACAAAGGGAGGCTGGAATTGCTTTGAATATTTCCTCAAGCCTTATCATTTGTCTACTGTAGTGTCCAAGTGTGGCGATCCAAAAGACTTCTTCAATGGTATGTTTAGGAAGAAGGTAGCATGCAGAGGTAGCCCTCATCAATTCTAGTTTCCTAAAGACCTCATAAAAAATGAGTTTGATCTAGATGAGTAGGAGCTAAGGAAAGAAAAGTGGGTGGCTTATAAGAAAGCCTTGGATTTGTTGCATCAGTTTGATGCCAGCTATGACCCATTGTCTAGCTTTTTCCCACTAGAAGAGAAAATAAAGTTTTTGATTATTTTCTTTGAAGATGTGATGCAGACGCTGAAGGAGAAGAGGGAAGATGTAATCAAGAGCAACCCTGAGAAGGAAAGAATGATCCTAAGTAGGTCAGCATCCAACAAGGCAATCCCTCCTAGTGATTACACATTGCATAAGAAATCCAGTTATAGTGTGCTGATGCCTACAACAGGGGAGCCCTCTACCTCCAAAGGAAAGAGGAAGATACAAGATGTCATTGACATCCAAGAAAGCCCCAAAAATCAAAGAGTGGGAAAAGAAGTGCAATTAGATACACCTTTCTATTCCCCATCCCAATCCCCTATCCATATAGGAAATGAGCAAGCAGCAGCTGAGCAACTCCTACAGTTACGTAGTCTAGGGGAAATTGCATACACTTATGATGAAGTGGAGGAAGGAATGCCAGAAGAACCCATTGCTGCTGAAATGGATATCACTACCACTTTACTGAAAGGCCAGGAGTGGGATCCTAAGATAAAATAGGCAAGTAGTGCCTTTTTAGCTGATAACAATTTTGTCACATTAGAAGCATTTATGCAGTTTATATGGAAACAACACATAGATAGATATAATACTAGATGTGGACCAAGAAAGGCTGAGCAGCCCAATAAAGATCCAGCCCTGGTGGAAGAGGAAATAAAGCAAGAGATGATGGAAGAATTCAAAACTATCACCCCTGAGCAGGGAAGAGATATGGTAGCACAAGCTGGAGTGCTTATCTTGCCTGAATGGGATATAGCAGACACCCTGGTACTAGATGCAGTTAGAAAAGAGACTAACCCCATGGAGGGGATTACTTTCAATAAGGACAATGCTGCACTCATCATGTGGTCTCTCAAGAGAAATGAGAGTAAGAAAAGAAAAGACACCCCAGGGTCAAGTTACCTTGGTGGAATGATGGTAAAGAGAGTGCAGAGTACAGGGCTAGTGGAGGCTGCTAGCATTGTGTTAGAGACTGCAAAATTTAGTGTTGTAGTAGGAGAGAAGGAAGACAAAGAGAAAGAGGCCCTCCAAATCAAGTTGGAAACAGTTTTAAAGGCCTATAACAGTGCCAAGGAGGAAGTAAGAGGTAAGGATAGCATCATTGTCAAGCTGCAGAGCCAGTTGACTGGACAATACCATCAAGGTGAGTCTTCACCACTGATGATCTCCTCTTCTCCTGCAAGACCTCCACCTACTAGCCCTATCATTGAGTTTCCACCATCTCCAGCACCCTCCAGCTCTCAAATGGTTGAAATTCTCCTCAAGAACTGGAAAACTTGAAACAGGCTCAGGCCTTATATGCAAAGAAGTATGAGGAGAGAGTAAGAGCTACAATTTCTAGTTTTGCAGATACAATAAATGCCTTAGTGCTCTACAACAATGTAGGTAAAATTATGGATATATGCAATGAGCTCAAGAAAGACAAGGCCATTTTGACACCTACTGTTGACAGATGGAGGCCTAGGGAGGAAGATCTAGAGTTCATGTGTGTATCCTGTGATGAATCAAGGGCCAATCCCATCATCAAATCCACTTCTGATGTCAGTAAAGTCTTAGTACAATTAGCAGCAGAGGTGGATAATGTGGATAGGAAGGTTAATTTGTGCAAGAAGGAGTACACTGATCAAGTTTTTGAGTTGCTCCTAGGAGTTTTTGCTAGCCCGGATCAATTAAAGGACAAACAAATGTGGCTTAAGGAGATAGAAGCTAAATTGTCAGCAAGAGTTAAAGGAATTATTGATTTTGATGATGCTTCTTTCCTTGTTGTGACAATACAAGAGATAGAGAAAATTAAGTCACATTATGGTTTTCTCAATTCAGAGGTCAACAAAATGAGAAATTCTTGGAAAAGGTTGACTAAGACTAAAGATAAAGTGATTAATTTCTCATGGCTGACAGAAGAGGTGTATAATGAGTGGACAATTAAATATGCCACCCATGATCCAGAATAGTTTGAGAGCACCCCTAAAAAGATAGAAGAGGTTGCAACCGAACAGTCTGTTGAGGAAACTGCAGAGGCCGAAAAGAGCTTGTAACTGTTTTTGCGAAAAGCTTGTAACCTCTTTATTTTGAAAGAAATGATTGTAACAAAATCTCCTCAAGAAGTCCGAAGCTTTGTGCATCCATGTTGTTATAAATGGATACCAAGACTAGAGAAAAAGAGATCACAAAAAATTGTAAGAAAACGCTGCAGAAATTTATCTGAGCTTTTCTAAGTCTAATGGAGAATACTCAAAATTTCTTGTAATATTTCTTGAACTAAATATCAATATACAGACCATCGATTTTGAGTAAATCTTTGTGTTGTCTTCAAGTGTGTTTACAAATTTGTTTACTGCTTTCATTCTGAATAATCCAGGGTTATTCTATTTGAATGGAATTGCAAAGCAATTTTAGTAGAAGTGTTCATTAGCTTTTCTCTTTAGGAGGGAAATTAAAGATGCAGGGATCACTCATACCAGTAAACTCTTTGGAAGGAACTTTGAATTTTGATGACCATAGCTTAGTTTGGAATGCTTGAATTCTTGTAGGTGTCAGGCATATATAAGGATTAATATAAACCAAGCCGACGGGAAGCATAAAGATGTTTTGTTTGAGGAGTCTTATTTGAGTTTAGATGACTCTGTGACCTTGGATAAGGCACTGGTATTAATTGAAGTTGTTTATTGCATGCTTTGTTGATCGAAATGCTAAATTTAAGTATAGTTTCCATTCTTTATTTTCAGTTGATTTCAAGGTGAATAGATCCACTGGTTTTATGGACTGGTTTGCTGTGGGTTTATGTTTGAAGGTGTGAATTCAATTCACAAAGGTATACCCGCCTGGACTTTGAGTAAGTCTGAAGTGTAGAAGGTTCAATCAAACCTTGTCATATGTTGTCTTGAGAATTTCCTTATCTTTAATGTCTCTTCTGCACCGAGTTTAACCATATTATTCTAAGGATGTTAAAGGAAATCAGATTTTTAAGACAACACCTAGGATAGACAATGTTCCCTTTTGATGTCAAACTCTCTTCCCCATCCTCTCTCACCTTTTCCCTTTCCAGTTTTAGTAATATGTAAGAGGTTGGGAAGAGGAACCAATGGGAACTCTCACCTCACCCAAGGGGTTGGGAAGTATGTGAGAGGCCTTCTTAGGCAAGGATTAGGGACTTAGTGAGTAATCACCCACTCTCCATTGTTGGAGATTATGCAATTTTTGAAATTTAGTTGTAGGATAGAATATTGGTGAAGGGTTGTTGGAAAGTTTGTGTGGATTTGGGCAGCTCATCCCCAACTAAGTCTAACATACCTATTGGTAGATTAAGGTTGGTTTTACTTCCTTTTGTTTATGTTGTTTATGTTGTTTTTTAAAGAAAGAAATGCTTGTATGAAGAGATGTGTATATGTAATTTGTTTTGTAGGAGAAAAATGTAGATTTTCATTTTCATGTTCTTTGCTTATGTGTTCTTGTTTTGGGAGTGTCCAAGACCTCCTACTCTTGGGAGAGTAGGATGGTCTTGGGGTGGAAGGAGTATGACAGCCTTGGGTGAGAGGCTCTCCTTATGGGGAGTGTTCTCAAGGGTATCCTTTGTGACCCTTGTTGCATAGCCTTGTGTATGCATTTGGGGGTCATAAGGGGAGAAAATATGGCTTTTATGCCTTTGGGGGGCATAAGGTGTGGAGATAAATTTTTGTTGTATTTTGTATTGCTATGAGGTGGCTTGAGTTGTATTAAGCTTGCAATCTCCCCAATGGTACTTGGTCCACTTCCACCCGTGGAAAGATCATCACAAGTTGTGGTGAGAGTGTAGCTTGGGATGGGAAAATACATGTTGAGTGTTTGCTTTTGTTGTTGTGTTGTTTGTTTGTTTGTGACCCGTCTTGTACTTGGTTCTCCAAGCTCGGGGGTGGCTTCTAGTAAGCCTAGGCTGGGAGGTGATCTCTCCATGGTCAAGTTGTATTTTTATTGCAGGTTGCTTGGGATGGAAAAGAAAGGATAAAGGGATTAGTTGTTGTTCTAAGTTGCAGAAATAGTTCAAAGAAAAAGAATGCATTTAATTTGTAGCAAAAGAAAAAAAAGAGCTATTGTTGTTTCTAATTTTTAAAAGAAAAGAAGTGTATTTATTTTATTTATACTCCTATGGAAGGGAAATTTTAGTTGGGTTTTCATACCCATTTGTATTATTATTCACTTTGTATTTTAAATTGCTAAAGAAATGTATTTTTTTTTCCTATTTGGTTAGTTTTGCAAAAAGGGAAAAATGGGATATTTGAACTTGTATCTAAATCTTCTTTATAAAAAAAAAACAGAAATGAAGTTGTTGCATTTATGTATATTCTGCAAATAAATTAAATCTATTATTACATGTTCATTTATGTTTATTTATGCTGCTGCAAACAAAATAAATCTGTTATTTGTTCTTTCATATAATGCAAAAAAACAAATCTTATTGTAGTAGTTTAATTTATCAAAAAAATTTAGCATTTAGTTTTAGTTTTATTTTGTTTACCAAAAAGGATTATATTTTAAGATTGTTGTTAGAATGCATTATTAGTTACAGAATGCTTTAAGCAAATAAACAAATTAGTTATCTTCTTTCCTCTAAACTAGGTCTAATATGCTAAAGAAATAATTAGTTTGAGTTTTGTATATAAGAGAGATAAGGGCAAATTTAAAGCCTAATTATTAAAAAATCTAGAAAATGTATATTACATCTATTTTATGCTGCAAACCATTTATTAGTTTTCTGCATGTTATAAAATATATATATATATATATATATATATATATATTTACACATAAAAAAAATATTAATCTGGAAACTTATGTATCTCCTAAGCAAAATGATATAGAAATATATATCTACATATATATTTATATATATATATATGATGAACATATTATAAAAAAAAAATACAAAAAAAAATAAATAAAAAAATTAATATCACCATGTTTTCGGTGAAGGCCGAACCCCTATGAGCATAGGGGATGGTGCGGCTGTGCCTCCACTGTGGCTGCTCATAGTGGACGGCTCGGCGCCGCCACTATGGGAAACCACAGTGGATGGCACCGGGTCCCCCACTATGGGCAACCACAGTGGTGGTGGCTCCCGGCCGCCACTGTGTTTACCCACAATGGACGGCTCTCGGCCGCACTGTGGATAAACACAGTGGCGCCCGGGGGAAACCCCTGCCGCCATTTTTCCTTTCCTCCGCCTTCCTTCCCCCCTTGCTTCGTCCGCTCGGCTCCCCTCTGCCATTTCCTCTTCAGCTCCGCCGAGTGATGAAGCTCGGGCCACCGCGCCCGCACCTACACACACACACATAAAAAAGAAAAAGCTACACAGAGCACACACACAAAAAAAAAAAAAGATATTAGGTTGTCACACACATGCCCTAACCCTAATTTCGGGTTGGGGCAAATTACCAATACGAATAAAAGAAAAGGGTATGTGAGGTAATAAGAAAATAAAGAAATAAAAGAAAAGAGAGCTCCATTAACCCTTGGGTATAACACACACACACACACACACATATATATATTCATAAATGTGTGTGAATATATTTTGTTTACATTCCCTCACACTTGTTATAAATATATATATATATATATATATATATATATATATATATATATATATATATATATATATATATATATATATATATATATATATATATATATATATATATATATATATATATATGTGTGTGTGTGTGTGTGTGTCTTATCAACATATATGTATATATTTAATTAAAATCTATATTTACATGGAATCAAAATAATTATTTGTGAATAAAATTATTGCACTTTTAAATTATAAAAAAAAAAAAGGGTTAAAAGCATTTTAATAAGAAGATTTTAAACTCTTGGGAGGATAAATCTTAGGGGATGAAAATGACCCATGTATGTCAAGTTGGCCTCTCTCAAATTTCAGATTTTAAAGTAATTTAATTAATGGAAATTTTATTTAATAGGTTTATTTAATCAAAGAGTTAGGGTAAATTAATTTTAGACCCACTGTAATTTAAGAACTATAAGAGACTATTGGTCAATTAATTTAAAGATCATATATTAAGTTTGAGATTTTAATTATTTATTAATGGAAGACAATATTCTTTTGTTGGAGATTTTTAATCCGCTTGTGACTTAGATGTTTTATTTTGCCGATTGGCTTAGTGGTTAGATTCAGTCAAAAACATAGTTAAGACTAAACTAGTTTTGCATCAATTTAATAAGTTAGTTGTACTAGGTTAAGTATTCTTTTAAAAAAAATTTGTTCCGTTTGTGCCCAAAAGTTTGGGCATGACATTTTCCCTCATCAAGAAGGTCTTGTATCACATGTCAAAGTTTATTACAATTGTTAGTCTTGTGACCCTTGTGTCTATGATTCTATTCTCTCATCTCAAGTAATGTTATAAGACTGTTTTTAGGGAGTTCTTTCAATATTGACTTGAGCAATTGTCCCAATGGTGTAAAATTTTGTTTAGGAAAGCTTCTTTGTTTCTCTTTTCCTTTGTCTGGGGATGAACCATTAAGGTTGTAAATATATGTCAATGTTTTTGCATTTTTCACATCAACAACTTCATCATTAACCACATTCTTATTCTTAGCACAAAGGGGTGTTTTGTGGTTCAAACTAGATCCTTTGTGATCTTTATCATCAATTATATTTAAGGTACCATCATCAATAAGGGTAGTTTGATTTGAAATCCCATATCTATGACATCATCAAAGCTGTCCAAACACTTGAGACAAAGTTCTCTTTCAATGTCCTTGTTTAAATTGCAACAAAAAAGGTCAACAAGTTGCTTATCGTAAATGTCATAAGGTTCTCTTTTTGTCAAATGTCTCCATCTTTGCAAAAATGATACGTTCTCTTTTTGTCAAATGTCTCCATCCTTGCAAAAATGATACAAAGGATTCTCCTTGTTTTTGTTTTATGTTGAATAGGTCCATCATGGTCACCTCATGTTCATAGTTGTAATCATAGTGTAAGACAAACTTATCAACCAATTCTTGGAAAGATTTGATATTCAGAGGTAATTGGGAGAACCATTCCATAGTGCTTCCTCCAAGGCTATAAGAAAATAGTATCATAAGGTATGTTTTATCCACTGCAAATTCTAAGGTGGTAGTGCAAAATTATTTCAAGTGATCTTTAGGGTCCCCTTGCCCTCTATAATTATCCAATTTTAGTATCTCCCAATGGATAGGAAAAGGTGGCTTCAGAATGCTTAGATCAAAAGGATAGGGACATATTTCCTCAATGAAAAACTTGTGTGATGATGCCTTTTTATTTTTGAGAGTGTCCAACTTTTATCTCAATGCTCTTAATTCATTCAAACTGGGTTCATTGGTAGATATAGGTTTCTATGTTTTCGTAGATCGCTTGTATCTTGGTTGTAGGTACAAAGGTTTGTGATATTTTATTCTTTCCTCATTGTTTGTCCTTCTAGGTTTAGATTCACTAGATCTTAGTTTGTCCTTAACTGTGAGCAATGATATGTCAAAATTAGGTAGCAATTTAATTCCCTCATCAACAAGGGCTTTGAAGTATTCTCATGGATCACGTTTAACCACCTCTTTAAATAAGTTTAGTAAATCTATGACCATGAAATGTTTCATCAATGGTATATTGAGTTACTTATTCATCACTTGTTTCACTACTTGCAACAATAATGTGTTATTCTGAATCTAAATCAATAAGTTTGCCTCCATCTTGAAATAGACAATTTTGAAACATTTTGATTCTTGAGTTAGGAAATATAAGTTATTATTATGATCTTTGACCTGAGACAATATATGGGACTCAAGTGTTGGCATTTGCATGAAGATTGCATTAATGATATGTTGTTGTCAATGATGTCAATTAAACTAGTAATGATAATGTTGATATTGTCTTATAACCAATAGGAAGAACTTTGTGAAGGTTATTGTAAACTAGTATGTAAGTTTGTCAGTTGAACCAATAAACTAGTGTATAAGGTTAAACCCTTTCTACGTTATGTAACCGGTAAACCCTATCATTTGTTTTTGTTAAACCCTAATCAATTAAGGTTGTCAAATTGGTTATGTTGGTTTATGATTTGAGTAATAATGGTGGTGACACATAAGGTCATTGTATGAAGACAAGTCCAAATTATTTTGGCGCATTTGTTTGTCTAGGGAAGGAACAAAGTGTATTGCATCTAATGCAAAGCGCATGATGATTTACAGAGCTCAAGGAAGCAGTAATCAAGGAGTGGTTGAGATATTCTTGATTGATGTGAAGAGATTACTATGAAATCCAATGGTCATACTTGTACCAACATTTTTGTAATATCCATGATGAGAGGATTAGATTTTTGTTGTGTTACTGACCTAATTGATTTGTATTTAAGGTCGATGAAGTTTTTTGTTTTGGTGTTGGCAATAGTTGGTAGACATCAGTTGAGTGTGTAGTTTCCTAACCAGAGAATGAGTCTATAGTTTGAGTAAAGGAAGATAGAAGCTTAAATGGATTTGATCAAGCAAATGTAGTGCTATTCAAATAGATCAAGAAACTCTTGTTGTTTTCTGACAATTACAGTAGAATAGAAATCCCCTAACCGGGTAAGCTCTAACAAGCTTGGTTACTTATTAAATCCTCTAACAAGGTGGTCCATTAGATTGGATTCTCAAATCCTCTACTAAGGTTACTCCTTACAGGGTATTTTCTTCTAACAAGGAATTTGTAGTCAATCCCTTAACCGGGTGATTCCTAACAGGATCAGTTCTTAACAAGACTTTTGTAAAAGCTTTAACAATCTAGGCTCCTAAAAGGGCGAACTTCAGAAGAGTTTAAATATTTTCTTGTGACTCCCATCTCACCGTGGTTTTTACCTATTTTGGGTTTTCCATGTATAAATACTTGTGTCATGTGGTGAATGTTTTTTTGGTTATGATCTTATTGTTGATTTGATTAACTACTTAACTATTTCCGATGAGACATGATAACCAAAAGCATTGAGTATTGAAGCATTTGGATGTTTATAACTTGAATATTGTTTACTGTTAAGGCTATATGGTGCAGAAGCACCCTTCAAAGGGCTCCCACCATTTTTTTTGTATTGTCTTCTTACTTCTTTATGAAGCGATTGTACATATAATAAGAGCCATGTGCTCATTGGTCCTAGTTAGGGTCCTAGTTGAGGTCTTAGGGTCATGAGTCAAAAATTGAGATTTTTTTTGAAAATAGAGGGTATGTGTGTCTTTGAGGTGTTTAGGGGTCCTTCATATAATGGTGGTGTCCTTAGGTTTTACCAATGTGGGTCTAGGAGTCAAGAAAAGCAACATTGGGAAAGTTGCTCAAAAGTTGCAAAAGTTGCATGACAACTTTTAAAAGTTGTCAAGCAACTTTTCCACCATGAGGTCAAAATCCTTAATCTAGCATGGACAACCCTAATATGGGCACATAGACTGAGGAGAGGGTAGTATAAGTATTTCCAAACCCTAATTTAATGGGTTGGATGTCAAACATTGTACGACCCAAGCAAAGTGACCTGACTAAGACTACAATTTTGTTGCCAATCGGCACAAATGGAGTAAAGGAAGATTGTTAATGGATTGATTTATGTGCAAAACTATGTGGAGTGCCTTATATGGTGTAAATAATTTCATTTTGAGCAATTAGATTAGGTTTTGGTTTGTAAGTTGTCTTCTCACTATCCAGGTTTGGACTGGTTTGTGCAAATGGAATCTTGACTCCATTCCCCATTGTGGAACCACCATGAAACCATGAGGAATGAGAGTGCAGGTCTTGTACTATAGTTCAATGCAAGTAGGGCCCTTGAAAATGAAAGGAAGCCATACAAAGAATGACTCCTAGGTGAGACTAGACAGTGCTCGGCTAGGAAGGGTCAAGTTGCGGAGGTCATGGAGAGAAAGGTTGGTCAGAGGAGAGTGCATTCTTTGGAGGAGGTGTAGAGGAGTATGTGAAGCACTACTGGTGTGAAGGGGGAGCCTTCACCAATCTAGACAAGGTGGCTAAAACACAAAACATACATTGTGACCCAAGCATACCATAAAACCCTCACAAAACCCTTGAAAACCCTAAAATTCGCCCAAGGCACTATACGGCCACTTGGAGGCCCAAAAATAGAGAAATCCTTGAGCCCTTTCCAAATTAATGGTAGTCCATTTTTGGAGTTTGGGTAGTTTGTGCATCATTTGTGAGAGGGAGCCCTAAAGGACCGGGTAGGAGGCCTAATTGGTCAAAATCCTTGTAGCCCTATTTTGTAGGCAAAAACACAAAATAGTGAAATCGATAAGGGGTTGGAATCTTGAAACCTCTTGGGGGAACATGAATGGGTGGAAAAACCATGAAATAGACCTGACCTAACCTTGCTAAGACCTAGGAAGTAGTAGGACAAGCCAAGCCCTTATTAGCCATAGTAAGGGGTTTTGAGTCTCATGAGTAGGTGAGACCTTAGGAGCAGCATTGCAACTCAATGGTGTGTGGATTGGGTAAGGTCAGGGGATTCCTCAAGCAAGGGAAGTCCTATAGACCCTAGGGTGTGAAGAGAACACCAGGTGATCCAAGGGAAGGATCCAAGAACATAGACTAGGCTAGTCTATCCCTAACCCCATCCCATCAGATTGGTATCAGAGCAAGTTAAAGATTTGTTGGACTCTGTATGTCTTTATATACTAGTGAATCAGTAGGGGAGAGAAGAATGGTCACTAATGTAGAGCTGGCTAGAGAGGTAGAAGAGCAGAAGGAGAAGAATAGACTCCTTGAAGAAGCTATGAGCGAGATAAGGGATAAGTTGCAAGAAGTGGTGGATTAGAGGAGACAAGGACCTTGGGGTGAAGACACCAAGGATAAACGCAAGAAAACCATTGACATAGATGACATTATACCTGAACCAGATCCCTTGTTTAATGAAGAACCATTTGTAAAGGCTATCAAGGATTTGAACACCAAAGCTTTTGAAGGATTGCCACATTCCAATGGAAGGATGGACATTGACACTGTCATGGAATGGATTGAGGGCATGGAAAACCACTTTGAGTGTGAGGGAGTGATAAAGGCTCAAAAGGTTAAGGTTGCCAAATCAAGATTAAGGGGAGCAGCTTTGACATGGTGGAAGTACTTGCAAGAAGAGAGAGTTATCATGGGGAGGCTACCTATTGCCAATTGGAAGGCCATGGTGAGTAAGATCAAGGAGAACTACTTACCAGAGGATTATGAAGTGCAACTTCATAAGAAGAGATAGGGTTTGAAGCAAAAAGACCTTGATGTGACCTCCTACACCACAAAATTTCAAAAACTTTGTCTTAGATCCAAAGTCCAGGAAGATGAATCTATTAAGGTGGCTAGGTATTAAGTGGCCTAAAGTGGAACATTCAAGAGGAGATAAGCCTATGGAATCCTACTACTATTCAAAAATGTCATCAGCTTACTGTCAAGGTGGAAGAGAAGAACAAAAGGAAAGGAGACTCAAATAATAGGGGTAGAGGCAGAGGTAGAGAACAAATGAATCACCGAGGTGGTTACCAAAGCAAGTCAAATGAGCCGAGGAACCAAGGAGAAGCCAAGTTGACTGAACATGGCAATGAAACTAATCTTAGAGGGGGCCATTCTAGAGGAAGAGGTGCACAAGGTGGTCCAAGTAGGGGTAGAGGTATTGGCAGGGGTAACTCCTACTTTGCAACTATGAAGTGTTACAACTGTGGACAATTGGGACACCCAACATATAGATGCCCTGACAAGCCTACCTCATCAAACAGTGGAAAGAGGGTTGCTTATGCACATGAAGACTCTTCAAACAACAAGACACCGGATGTGGACCAGATTGAATTGGAAATTGGTGAGAATCTGATGTTCAATAGGATTTTGATCAGACAACTAGTTAAGGAGGAACCCAAACATAGGAGAGCATTGTTTAGGGAGAGATGCAAAGTTATTGGTAAAGTGTGCAAGGTGATAGTTGATTCAGGCTCAACTGACAACATCATATCAGAAGAGGCAGTTAGGAAGTTGAAACTCACAAGAATACCCCACACTAGCCCTTACAAGGTGACTTGGTTGAACAAAGGACAAAGTGTGCTTGTCAATGAACAGACTTGGGTAGAGTTTTCTATGGGAGGATATAAGGATAAGATCCTTTGTGATGTGTTGCCTATGGATGCTTGTCATCTGCTACCAGGAAGACCCTGGCAATTTGATAGGAAGGTGATCTATGATGGAGAGGAGAACTCCATATCATTCAAGAAGGATAGAAAGACCTTCGAGATTCAATCCTTGATAGAGAATGAAGAGGGAACTTCAAGAACACCTAGTGTCTTATTGGTTACTGGTAAAGAGTTCTTCAACTTGCTACATGAGGAGGAGATAGTGAAGTGTGCCATCTTTGTGAAACCAAAGGGGGAAGAAGACAAGTTGCAGGTAGAAGTACCCAAGGAGGTGAAGCAAATGTTGCACGAGTATAAGGACATAGTGAGTGATGGAGCACCTGCAACACTTCCACCTAGAAGGTCTATAAGCCATCAAATAGACTTTGTTCCCAAAGCATCCCTACCTAACAAGGTAGCATATAAGCTCACACCTGATCAGAATAAGGAGGTAGCAAGGCAAGTGCAAGAGTTATTAGAACAAGGATTGATTAAGAAGAGCATCAGCCCATGTGCAGTCTTGATAGTGCTAGCATCAAAGAAGGGAGGCAAGTGGAGACTTTTCACTGACTCAAGGGAAATAAATAGGATCACCATAAGGTATAGGTTTCCTATTCCTAGAATAGAGGATTTGATGGACTGTCTAGGAGGTGCTATGTATTTCACCAAATTGGACCTTAAAAGTGGTTATCACCAGATTAGAATCAAGGAGGGAGATGAGTGGAAGACTGCTTTCAAGACCATAGAGGGATTGTATGAATGGCTTGCGATGCCATTTGGACTCACCAATGCCCCAAGAACCTTCATGAGGTTGATGAATGAAGTGTTAAAGGATTTCATAGGTAGGTTTGTGGTGGTGTACCTAGATGACATTCTCATCTTTAGAAGAACCAAAGAGGAGCACCTTGAGCATTTGAGGTTAGTCCTAGAGAGGTTGCATGAGGAGAAGTTATCCATCAACCTAGAGAAGTGTGACTTCTTGAAGCAAGAGTTGGTCTACTTAGGATTTGTGGTGTCTAAAGGAACCTTGAAGATGGATCCAAGCAAAGTGGAGGCAATCTTGAATTGGCCTGCACCTAGAACAGGGACTGAAGTTAGGAGTTTCCATGGATTAGCTCAATTCTATAGGAAGTTTGTGAGAAACTTCAGTGGCATATGTGCACCTGTCCTTGACACCATAAAAGGAGGCCTTAAAACTAAGTTTAAATGGACTGAGAAGGCTGACAAAGCATTGCAATTATTGAAGCAAGAAGTAGCCACAAAACCTATCCTTCTCCTACCTACTTTTGATAAGCTATTCACATTGGAGTGCGATGCAAGTGGAATTGCAGTAGGGGGTGTATTGAGTCAAGAGGGAAGCCCTATGGCATTTTTTAGTGAGAAGCTTAATGAAGCAAAGAAGAAGTAATCAGCTTATGACCTAGAGTTGTATGCATTAGTGCAGTCTCTAAAGAAATGGAGGCATTACCTACTTCCAAAGGAATTTGTGGTTTTCACAGACAACCAAGCATTGAGCTACATTAACACTCAAGAGAAGCTTAGCAATAGGAATTTGAAATGGATGTAATACCTCCAATCCTTCACCCTCACCATAAAGCATAAGAAGGGGCAACTCAACAAGGTGGCAAATGCATTAAGCAGGAAGTTGTTGACAGTTCAAGAAATACACTTGTAGAGCATAGGAATAGAAGGTTTCAAGGACCTCTATGAAGGATATGAAGACTTCTCATTAGCATACAAGGTTTGTAAGGAGTTTGAGAACCATTTCCATGGGGAGTATGCAGATTACACTCTCCAAAATGGTCTCTTGTTCAAAGGTAATCAGTTGTGTGTACCAAGAGGATCCATGAGGGAGAACCTCATCCAAGAGAAACACAATGGTAGTTTAAGTGGACACTTTGGAGTCAACAAAACCTTGGATTTAGTACAGAGGTACTACTATTGGCCAAAGTTGCCAAGAGATGTGAAAAGATATGTAGAACAATGTAGTGTGTGCCAAAGAGCAAAAGGAGGATCAAGCAATGCTGGTCTCTATCAACCATTGCGGGTCCCAAACAGACCTTGGGAATGCATAAGCATGGACTTGTAGTAGGACTTCCCAAGAAAAAGACAGGTATGGACAACATCTATGTGGTAGTAGATAGACTTTCCAAGATGAGCCATTTCATTCCATGTAAGACTACACATGATGCTAGCTATGTTGCACATCTCTTCTTTAAGGAGATTGTTAGGATTCATGGACTCCCTTTAAGAATTTTTTTAGACAAGGACAAAAAGTTCATGGACCATTTTTCACAAACATTATGGACGAGACTTGGAACTAATCTCTCATTTAGCTTAGCATACCATCCACAAACAGATGGTCAAACTGAAGTCATCAATAGGGTGTTAGGCAACTTGTTGAGGTGTTTAACTAAGGAGTATGGGTAGACATGGGATCTAGTCATTCCTCAAGTAGAGTATGCATATAATGATAGTGTGAATAGGACCACTGGTAGAAGTCCTTTTGAGGTTGTTTATGGTAGACATCCAAGAGGAGTATGTGAACTCAGGGAACTTGGTTCTATGGAGATGAACAATGGGCAAGTAGAGGACTTCAGTCAAACCATCAAGGAAGTCCAAGAGCAGGTTAAGAAAGAAATCCTTGAATCCACTCAAAAATTCAAAGCCAAAATGGATGAGAAAAGGAGAGAGGTTCAGTTCAAGGTGGGTGACTTTGTGATGGTCCATTTGAGCAAAGCTAGGATGCAAAGTGGTAAGCCTACCAAACTACAAATGAAGAGGGTAGGACCCTGTATAATTCTATCAAAGTATGGGGAGAATGCTTACAAGGTTGACCTGCCTTCAGATTTGGCTATATCACCAATCTTTAATGTAGCTAACCTGATCATGTACAAAGGGTGAAATAGCAGGGCAAACCGAGAACCAAGCCAAGGTGTTGCAGGACCTAGCTGTTAATGTCTTACCACAGGTGAAGAAGCCTATAGCAGAGGAGATTTTGGAATCAAGGGTGAAGAAGTCTACTAGACACCAGGTCTACATGGAGCATTTGGTGAAATGGGAAGGCCAACCTATTTCTGAAGCTACTTGGGTGGAGGAGAGCAAGTTCAAAAAGTTTGGCATTGATTTAGCTTTTCTCACTCCCCTAATTTATTAGCTTGTTGCAGAGAGGGAGTATGGTGTAGGAGCACCCTTCAAAGGGCTCCCACCATTTTTTTTTTATTGTCTTCTTGCTTCTTTATGAAGCCATTGCACATACAATAAGAGCCATGTGCTCATTGGTCCTAGTTAGGGTCCTAGTTGAGGTCTTAGGGTCATGAGTCAAAAATTGAGATTTTCTTGAAAATAGAGGGTATGTGTGTCTTTGAGGTGTTTAGGGGCCCTTCATATCATGGTGGTGTCCTTAGGTTTTCCCATTGTGGGTCTAGGAGACAAGTAAAGCAACATTGGGAAAGTTGCTCAAAAGTTGCAAAAGTTGTCAAGCAACTTTTCCACCGTGAGGTCAAAATCCTTAATGTAGCATGGACAACCCTAATATGGGCACATAGACCAAGGAGAGGGTATTATAAGTATTTCCAAACCCTAAGTTAATGGGTTGGATGTCAGACATTGTACGGCCCAAGCAAAGTGACCTGACTGAGACTGCAATTTTGTTGCCAGTCGACACAAATGGAGTAAAGGAAGATTGTTAATGGATTGATTTACATGCAAAACTATGTGGAGTGCCTTCTATGGTGTAAATAATTTCATTTTGAGCAATTAGATTAGGTTTTGGTTTGTAAGGTTGGTGTTCTTGTAAATATTTTGTAAGTTGTTTTCTCACTGTCTAGTTTTGGACTGGTTTGTGCAAATGGAATCATGACTCCAGTCCCCATTGTGGAACCACCATGAAACCATGGGGAATGAGAGTGCAGGTCTTGTAATATAGTTCAATGCAATCAGGGCCCTTGAAAATGCAAGGAGGCCATACAAAGACCCACTCCTAGGCGAGATTGGACAGTGCCCGGCTAGGAAGGGTCAAGTTGCAGAGGTCTTGGAGAGAAAGGTTGCTCAGAGGAGAGTGCATCCTTTGGAGGAGTTGTAGAGGAGTGTGTGAAGAACTATTGGTGTTAATGGGGAGCCTCCACCAATCTAAACAAGGTGGCTAAAACACAAAACATACACTGTGACCCAGGCAGACCATAAAACCCTCACAAAACCCTTAAAAACCCCCAAATTTGCCCAAGGCACTGTACGGCCACTTGGAGGCCCAAAACCAAAGAAATCCTTGAGCCCTTGCCAAATTAATGGTAGTCCATTTTGGGAGTTTGGGTACTTTGTGCATCATTTGTGAGAGGGAGCCCTAAGGGACTGGGTAGGAGGCCTAATTGGTCAAAATCCTTGCAGCCCTATTTTGTAGGCAAAAACACAAAATAGTGAAATCGGTAAGGGGTTGTAATCTTGAAACCTCTTGGGGGGCACATGAATGGGTGGAAAAACCATGAAATATACCTGACCTAACCTTGCTAAGACCTAGGAAGTAGTAGGACAAGCTAAGCCCTTATTAGCCATAGTAAGGGGTTTTGAGTCTCATGAGTAGGTGAGACCTTAGGAGCAGCATTGCAACTCATTGGTGGGTGGATTGAGCAAGGTCAGGGGATTCCTCAAGCAAGGAAAGTCCTAGAGACCCTAGGGTGTGAAGAGAACACTAGGTGATCCAAGGGAAGTATCCAAGAGCATAGACTAGGCTAGTCTATCCCTAACCCCATCCCATCACTATAACAATCAGCCGATATTCTTATGAGTATTGTTCTTGACAATGGTATTTCATTGATAAGTTTAATTTCTGAGTTTGATTTTGAGCTTGGGAAGTTTGTATCAGTTTTTATATTTACTAATTCACTTCCCCCCCCTCTCAGTATTCTACCAGATACTTATTCTTTCATCATACCATCAATTGGTATCAGAGATATCTAGGTCCTCTAAGATCTAAGCCTAACAACTTGAGGAAAATATCTTCTAGATGATAATGAAGAAGGAAGGTCTGAATTTCAACAAAGATAACTATAGGATATGTAGTGACAAAATGAAGATTTACATTAAGAGTCTGGGAATTCATTATTGGGATCATGTAGAAACTCAGTATATTGCACCTACTGGAACTCTAACTAATGGTCAAAAGAAAGAACAACAAGAAAATCATCAAGCACTAGAAGCTATTATCAGTTCCCTGTTTGATGTTGAATATGTTGATGTTCATGGTCTTGAAACAACATATGAAGTATGGAAAAACTTGAAGAGATTTATAGTGGTGATGAACATGTTAAGATTGCTAAAGAGGAGAGTCTAAGAGGAAAGTTTGATGACATGAGGATGTCTGAAGGTGAGAATATCCAGAAGTATGGTCAAAGGATAAAAGATATAGTTGGTGAAATTAAGAGTGCAAGAGGGAAAGTAGAAGATGCCACAGTGATTAGTAAGGTACTGAGAACCCTACTACCAGTCTATGCTATTTGAGTTGCAGCTATTCAGGAGTTGAAGTCCATTGACAAAACTAAGGTAACTCTTGAATCCATCATTAGAAAGCTTAATGCTTTTGAACTGAATAGTTATGATGGTAGTATACAAAAATATGAGTCTGCATTTAGAGCTTTTGTTTCTAACCCATCTATGAGAAAATGTAGAGATACTAGTCATGGTTATGAATCTAGATCCAACAGAGATGTTGTTGATGAAGACAGATTAGTGGAGCTTGAAGCATTGTTGGTAAAGTGGTTGCCCAGAGGCCCTAGTAAATATAGAGGTAAACTACCTTTAAAATGTTTTGCATGCAACAAGATTGGTCACATAGCGACTAATTGTCCTAATGGTGAAAATGAACACAAGAGAGACAAATTGAAGAAGTATAAGGGTAAAGGCAAGAGAGATTGTCTTATTGCTATTGATAGTAGTATCACTGATGAAGAATCTGATGATGATGCTAGTGAATATATTGTGTTTGTAGCTATTAAGGAAGAGATATCAAACCAGAAGGCATTAGTATCTAGGATCATTGATAGTTGTTGTTCACATCATATGACTGGTGATCAGAGAAAATTTATTTCCTTGAAGGAATTTGATGGTGGTGTAGTTAGATTTGGAAATGACTCACCCTACATGGTTAAATATAAAGGAGTAATTTCTCTTAATGGGAAGAGAAGTGGAGACAATGTCTACTGGGTTGAAGGTCTATAGCACAATCTTTTGAGTGTGGCACAACTCAATGATAAATGATACCCTCTGGAGTTTAAAAGTGGTATGTGCAAAATCTTTGACAACAAAGGGAAATTGATTGCAACCGGAAAACAAACTAAAGGTAACCCGTTTCATCTCAATTCTAGAGTTAGCAATTATTTTATTGCAAAAATAGATGATAGTTGTCTTTGGCATAGGAGATTTTGTCATATAAAATTTGATAACATTGTTAAAGTGAGTAAGTCCAAGATAGTGAGAGGTTTTCCTCAGCTAGACAAACCGGTTAATGCTCTTTGCAAAGAATGTCAGTTAGGAAAAATGACTTCTTCAACTTTCAATAGCAAATCCTTTTCAGTAGAGTACTTGTTAGATCTAGTTCATACAAATCTTTGTGGACCAATAAAAACAAAAAGCATTCAAGGTGATAGATATTTCATGATTCTTACTGATGATTGCTCAAGGATGATGTGGGTTACATTCTTGAAAGATAAGTCTGAAGCTTTTGGAAAGTTTGAGGTATTCAGGACCTTAGCTGAGAAAGAGAGCGGTAAGAAGATAAAATGTCTGAGGACAGATCAAGGTGGTGAATTTACTTCTAAAGAATTCACTAGGTATTGTGAAGAGAATGGTATCAAACGGTAGCTTTGTACACCAAGGAAACCATAGTAGAATGGCATTGTAGAAAGGAACAACTGGTCAGTTGTTGAAGCTTCTAGGACAGTGTTGATACAAGGAGGTGTAGTGAAAAACCTTTTGGAGAGAAGTTGTCAACACAACTATCTACACAATGAACCAATTTCTGGTAAAGAGGTGTAAGGAAAAGACTCCTTATGAATACTCATATGGAAGATCACCTGATGTTAGCTATTTCAAAATATTTGGAAGCGAATGTTTTATTAAGAGAGGTGATTACATTAGCGAATTCGAGGCTAAGAATGATGAAGGCATATTTCTTGGCTATTCTACCAAAAGTAAGGCCTACAAATATTTTAACAACTAGACACAAAGAATTGTTGAGAGTGTTGATGTTCGAGTAGATGAATTTATTGAAGTCTCAGAAGGAACTAGTTTAGAGAAAAAAGGATGAAGATCCTTGCATTTTGTTTCTGTAACAAGAAATTATGAAATTTGAAACCGACAAAGCAAATTTTGATGCACTTGTCCAATCAGAACAGATAAATTCAGAAGAAGACGATGACAAAGAAGAAGCTGAACCTGAAGATAATGATCATGCTATTCCTAGATATGTGAGACTGAATCACAATCCTGAGCAGATTATTGGAGATAAGAATGCTAGAGTTTTAACCAGAAGAAGAATTAGAGAGAATTATTGCATGATCTCAACCATTGAACCAAGAACTGCTAAGGAGGCATTTGGTGATGATTACTGGGTTAAAGCTATGGAGGAGGAATTGGATCAAATTGAGAAGAACAACACTTGGATCCTAGTACCCCGACTAGTAAATAGGAATGTTATAGGTACTAAATGGGTATACATGAACAAATTGAATGAAGATGGTGTTGTAGTTCACAACAAGGCAAGATTAGTGTGCAAGGGTTATGCGCAAGAGGAAGGAGAATATTATGTTAAAAATTTTGCACCAATAGAAAGACTGGAAGGTGTCAGAACTTTACTTGCATTTGCAGTCCATAAGAAGTTCAAGGTATATCAGATGGATGTTAAGTTTGCATTTTTGAATGGGATATTGGTAGAAGAGGTATACATAGAGTAGCCAGATGGTTATGCATTGACTGGTGAGAAAGACATGGTATGTAGATTGTATATGGCTTTATATGGATTAAAGCAGGCACCCAGAGCATGGTATGAAAGGCTTCATACACATCTAATAAAGACAGGCTTTCTGAGAACCAGTGATGAAAACAACATATATCTAAAGTCTGAAGGAGATGATATAATGGTTAGTGAAGTATTTTTTTGATGATATTATATTTTGAGGTAATGATGTCATAAGAAACATATTTTTGTAGAGGAAATGAAAAATGAGTTTGAAATGTCTTTAGTAGGGGAAATAAAAAATTTCATAGGCTTGTAGATACAACAAATGAAGAATGGTATTTTTATTACACAGTCTAAGTATGTGAAAGAGGTTTTGAAGACATTTGGCATGAGTGATTGTAAACTAGTTGGGACACCAATGGTTACAAGTTGTAAATTTTCCAAGGAAGATGAATCTAAGTGTATTGATGAGAAGGAATAAAGGTCAATGATTGGAAAGTTACACTATGTTGTTCATAGCAGACCAGACATTGCCCATGTAGCTGGTATAGTTTCTAGATTCTAGAAGAATCCTAAGGAAACACACCTAATAGCAACCAAGAGAATCTTTGGATACCTCAAAGGTATTGTTGACTATGGATTATGGTATCCATATGGAGGAAACTTTGATTCGAAGGCATACACAAATGTTGATTGGGCAAGAAATGTTGATGACCAGAAAAGCACAACCGATGGAGCATTTTTTTCTTGGAGGAAGGCTTGTTTAATGGAGTAGTAAAAAGAAGAGGTGTACTTCACAATCTATTGATGAAGATGAGTATGTTGCAGCTTATATGAGTTCCACATAGGCTATTTGGATGAGGCACATTTTGGAAGGTTTTAAGATGAAGATCTCAGAACCTATAAAGATCTTATGTGATAACACAAGTGCCATTAATATTTCTAAGAATCCTATTTTGCACGCACACACCAAGAACATTGAATTGACGTATCATTTCTTGAGGGAAAAAGTTCAGAGTAAAGATGCTACCTTAGAGCATGTTTCTACCAAGGAGCAACTTGCAGATATTTTTACCAAACCTCTACCTAAGACCACTTTTGAGTATCTTAGAAGTCAATTAGGGGTTGTCCCTCATCATCAAGTTAGTTGAATATGATGTTGATTGCATTAGTCCTTGTATTACTTGCAAAATCTTACAAGGGTTGATGTAGAAGTGGATGTATTCCACAGGGGGAGCATCAAGTTGTAGTATGTTGTTGATGAAAAGTGAAATTTTGATATTACATGTTTTACTTTCAATTTGGCAATGTTGTCAAAGGGGGAGAAGAATTATGTGATTATGAGAAGAACCCGTGATAGACTAAATATAGAGAGAGCATGTCAATACTTGGTAATGTAAACCAGGATTCCTATTCACATTCACAGTAGCAAGCAATAGTGTTGATATTTGTATTGGCATCAATGCCAAAGGGGGAGATTGTTGGCATTTTCATGAAGATTGCATTAATGATATGTTATGTTGTCATTGATGTCATTTGATCTGGTAACAATAGTGTTGATATTGTCTTATAACCGATAGGAAGAAGTTTGTGAAGGTTATTGTAAACTGGTATGTAAGTTTGTGAGTTGAACCTATAAACCAACGTATAAGGTTAAACCCTTTCTATGTTATGTAACCGGTAAACCCTATCAGTTGTTTTTGTTAAACCCTAACCGATTAAGGTTATCAAATTGGTTATGAAGACAAGTTCAAATTATTTTGGTGCTTTTGTTTGTCTAGGGAAGGAGAAAAGTGTATTGCATCTAATGCAAAGCGCATGATGAGTTACTCAGCTTGAGGAAGTGGTAATCAAGGAGTGGATGAGGTTTTCTTGATTGATGTGAAGAGATTGCTATAAAATCCAATGGTCATGCTTGTACCAACTTATTTGTAATCTCGATGATGAGAGGATTAGATTTTTGTTTTGTTACTGACCTAATTGATTTATATTTAAGGTCAATGAAGTTTTTTTTTGGGTGTTGGCAAGAGTTGGCAGAAATCGGTTGAGTGTGTGGTTTCCTAACCGGAGAATGAGTCTCCAGTTTGAGTAAAGCCAAATAGAAGCTTAAATGGATCTGACCAAGCAAATGTAGTGTTATTCAAACAGATCAAGAAACTCCTATTGTTTTCTGACAATTACAACAGAATTGAAATCCCCTAAACAGGTAATCTCTAATAAGCTTGGTTACTTATTAAATCCTCTAACAAGGTGGTCCATTAGATTGGATTCTCAAATCCTCTACTGAGGTTACTCCTTATAGGGTATTCTAACAAGGAATTTGTAGTCAATCCCTTAACCGAGTGATTCCTAATAGGATCAGTTGTTAACAGGACTTTTGTAAAATCTTTAACATGCTAGGTTCCTAACAGGGCGAACTTAAGAAGAGTTCAAATATTTTCTTGTGAGTCCCATCTCACCGTGGTTTTACCTATTTTGGGTTTTCCACATATAAATACTTGTGTCAGGTGGTGAATGTTTTTGTGGTTATGATCTTATTATTGATTTGATTAACTACTTAACTATTTCTGATGAGACATGATAACTGGAATCATTGAGTAGTGAAGCATTTTGATGTTTACAAGTTGAAAGGTGTTTTACTGTTAAGTTGCTATAACAATCAATCGATATTCTTATGAGTATTGATCTTGATAGTGGTATTTCATTGATAAGTTTACTTTGTGAGTTTGAGTTTGAGTTTCGGAAGTTTGTATCAATTTTTCTATTTACTGATTCACCCCCCCCCTCCCCTCTTAGTATTCTACCGGATACTTATTCTTTCATCATACCATCATCAATATGGAATGAAAACCTTGAAAAATTTAGACTCGACTATATGATAGGATACTTATGATATGAAATTCTAAATGAGGTATTAACAACCAATGGTCAACCTAGTATGATAAAATGCAAGGATTCGAGGCAACACTAGGTCTGAAGATAATTGTGATGCAAGGTGTTACTTGTGATATGATGGATATACACAAGGACAAGTGATCAAGAGAGGGTGTTCCAAGTAGGAGATGATGAACTCTTAGCGAACTACCCAACTCAAAGATGCTAAAATATTCCCTAACTCGAGGATGATGTGCCTCAAGTGATATGAGAGGATTGATAACCAATGTTTGTTTCAAGACCTTTTAAGAGTGGCCTGGATGAAAAGCTAAGATTTGTTTGACCAATGAATGAGTGCAAGGACTAAATACACAATAAGATGAAGTTATCTAAAGAATGCAAAGACTAAAAGATATGATGAAAAGAATAAATGTGTATGTAACTAGGAATTTGAGCACAAGCATCAAAGCAATAGATTATCCAACCACGAAGACTAAAATGCAATGAAAATACTCCTAACACATTCAAAAAAGGCATGAAGAAAAGATTCTAAAACTGAAATGCAAACCAAATTGCTTGAATCTCCTACATTGTTCCTTCATTGTTCTTCTTTTTCCTTCAAATTGATATTTGTGGATCCCATCTACAAGTGCAAAAGCAATTGAAAGCAAATAGGCTGACAAGGTGATAGCAAAATTGACAACATAAGGATACTAGAAGTGTGGTTATTAAAAATGAGCAACGAGAGCTCAATTTATAGAAAAATTGGGATTGATTGGATGACTAAGATTGAAATTTTTTTTGGTTACACAGATAGACCTGATTGAGTGCACAATAGAGATGCCATTCAGGGAAGGATGAAGATAGAAGAAAGAAAATGGGATGATTATGAGAATAAATAATAAAATCTTTAATTATCTTCTCATAAATACCAAATTAGCAATTTGAAAATATCAGGAAGATTTAAATAATTAAAATTTAGTAAATATCTTGTTTCAAAAAGATAATAGAAGAATTAAAAATAAATAAAATATCCTCTTATAACAAAATTAATAAATAAGATTTATTAATTATTTCCTCACAAAAAGAAGGTTTTTGAAGATGCATTTTTTAATTTAAAATTTAAAATTAAAGAGATATTGATGAAAAGATTTATTTTTGAAAATCAAGGAAAGATATTAGTTTCCAAATTTGAAAATTGGGAGGATTTTAAGAGAAGAATTAGTAATTAAAAATTATTAAATATCTCCATATAAGAGGATAAAGCGAAAGAATAAAAAATTAAGAAAAGCAGGAAATATCCTCACATGAGAGGATAAATAGAGATAATTAATAAACGAGATTTATTAATTATTTCCTTACAAAAAGTAGATAAAGATGAATTAATAAATAAAATTTATTAATTATATTTATATTGGAGGAAGATAAATATGAGAAATCAATAAAAATGATTTATTAATTTATTGCTTCGTATGTAAGTATTAGTTAATTAAATAAAATTATTTTATTTAATTAATGGACAAAGGAGACAAATAAATAAATTATTTAATTTATTTATTTAGGACTTAGAAGAATTGTTAGTAAAAGGGGGTTTAATTAATTAATTAAACCTAAGAGGCCAAATTAGTCAAACTAACATCCAAAAAACTCAATTTGGTCAAGTTGGACAAAAATGGGAAGAATTGGGAGAATTAGGTTAGTAAAGACTATGTGCATGATATGTTAAAAATAGGAGACACATGTGTTGACTATTTTTTAGTGTCTACCTTTTGCCTCTCTTTGAGACAATGCGATTTTGAGCATTGTTTCAAAGAAAAAGTAAGAAAAGAATCATTCCCTAGCAAACCGAGGGATGGAGATAGGATGCCACCTCGAGAGATTGTTTATGTATGAAAGAAATGAATGATCTCTCAAAAGAAGAGAAAAATGTTAGATGAAAGAGAAAAATGGTTAGTAAGAAGTGAAGAATGTTAAATGATTGTAGAAAAGGTTTGATTGATATCAAATGAAGAAATTATTGACTGATCAGATAGAATAGATAGAATTGTATGGATTTATTTGATCAATAGATAGAATTATTGATGGGATAGAATAAATTTTATCCAGAAGAAATGCAAGTGAGAAATGAAGAATGATTAGTGTGATGAAATCTTGCTTTCACAAATGCTAATAGTAGGTGAGAACCTTTATTTGATATGAAAAATAGATGTGGTGCACCATGGCAATGAAGGTTGGGGAGATAAGACCATCCTAAGACATTATGTGTGTCAAAGGTCAAGGTATGTGCAACAGTCACAATGTGAACGTACCAACATAGACACCCAAGACATGCTCACCCCAGAATTTATGAAACACTCCACAAACAAAAAATAGAAAACAAGAAAGAACATGAGCCATCTTGGCCACTCTAAATCACTTAGTGACATCATTGAGTAGCATAGGAACATGGTCAAAGATAAATCAATACAAGATAAGACTCACAAATCCAAACAAGTCAAATGACCATTCTGATCTTGTTGCCAAAAGTGATAATGTTTATTTGATGATAAGACAATCATGCTATCTAGTTTCAGGGAATGCAGTACCCCATCTAAGATGGGATACAATTTGGTTTCAAGTATACTACACCCTGTATAAGACCCATGATAATGTTGACAAGGACCAATGATATTCATGTTGATTGATTGATAAGAAAAGTTGACCAGTTTGAATGCTTGGTTGATTGAAAAGTTCATCCATTAATGCGTGATTTTCTAAGCGCAATATTCATCGTGTTTTTTGTCTGGCGTCTACTCAAATGTCTGTCTATGTACAAAAGAGACAATTTATTGGGAGAATGAAAAGGATTATTTTTGGATTTTGATGTTGTAGACGTATAAAAATGACCATATTCCTAAATGAATATTTAATGTTCATTTTATTCTCATTCCTCTATTTAGTTAAATCTAATTTAATTAAATCATCCACATTCCTCTATTTAATTAAATAAATTATTCAATTTAATTATTTAAATTCACTTAAGCCTTTTATATCATTTGATTGAATAAATCAATTTATTTAATCCTCCACTTGCAACCATAATTGAAATAAAGCAATTTATTTTAATTAAATCATATTATCCCTCACCCACTTGCATTTTGCTACATCTCCCACTTGCCTCCTAACCCTCTTCCTAAATTTTTCTACAATCCATCTAATCCTAATCAATTAGCCTAAACCTTTAAAATATCCCCTTTCCCTAAATTTGAGCATGTCACTTCTCAAAGTTGGAGGAAAGTATTCCAAAGGCATTAAAGTCTTTATGCCTTCAACAAGCTAACTTGTTGAATACCCCCAAATTTGGAAGGACTCTTACAAATTTGTCCCCAAAGTCTTTCAAACCATTAATGGTTAACTAACCCTTTGTGGCATGGTTAGAGACTTTTTGCCTAACTCAACCCTCATCTAACCCAGGGGTCTCATCAAGCATTCATTGCTTTGACCATGGTTATCTCCTTAACCCTTGCACAAGAGTATACCCATTGGGTAAAAGATTTATCCAATGGATAACCCTAACCTAACCCTAACCCTTACCTCCTAAGGTAACTATGAGGTCTTCTCAAGCATTTAATTCTTCTTACATCCCCTCTCAAGCAGTCTTATGTTGACAATTGTCACCATTTCATTGGTGAGAATTGTAAACATGGATTGATAACCTTTAATCCTAGCCCTTGATAAGATCATCCAATCCTGACCATTCATTGCCCTATTTCTCCTATAAATAGAGCCCTCATCCATAATTCGAAGGATCCAAGTATTTAGCATTATACTTATACTCAATTTTAGCAAGCATCTAACCTCTCTTTACAATAGAAATAAATCTAATAATCATTTTAAAAGCATTTCTATCATCTTAGTTAAAACATATAACTAGTATATCATGTTAGGATAGTATTTTTACTAATCTTGTCATCTTATCATCTAGTTTAGTTCATTTGTTAGAATCATGCATAGATAGGATGCATTCGTACTAAATTTGATTTAAAATATCCCTCATTCTTACATTTGTCATCCCTAAGTCACTTTGTTCAGTGATCTGAGAGCAAAGGCATTGGCTTGAGGGATCTTGTGAGATAGAGAACAATGGAACACCCCTTGGCAAGTTGAGATATTCCTCATAGCTCCATAACTTTCACCAAGAGTCCCATTGGTGTGTGGGAAAGTCTTTGAATAATTTTTATAATTTTAGTTTCATTGAACCGCTTTTCCCACATACAGATGTTTTCCAATGTTTAGGGTTTGTGTGAATTTTTTTTTTTTTTGTGCTTTTTTAAGGACATTTTACGAATATTTTTGAATTATTTCAAGACCTTTTATGAATGTTTTTGTGTTATTTTAGGACATTTAATGAATGTTTTTGGATTATTTTAGGACATTTTGTGAATTTTTTGGATTATTTCAGGACATTTTGTAATATTTTTATGATTTTTTTAAGGACTATTTGATTTTTATTAATTTTTATGATTTGGCCCCTAGTGTATAGCAAGGAAAGGAATATGACAAATTGATAAATAAGTTTTCTGAAATGTTGGTGGATAGAGGGAAGACAAATGATATTTATTATGGAGACAAAGTGGATTGAAATTTCAAGGGCTATCACAAGATGGGATAAGGGACTGGATATGACAATGTGAAGCAATGGCATGGCATGAGGAAAATGTAAAGAGGTTTTTGAAACCATGTTTTGTATTTTATATCCTCAAGTCGAATAAAAATCAAGGGATGGAAAAGAGTCTATGGATAGTGATAAGATATGGTAAGGATACGCAAGATCAAAAATGGATAAGGGATATGGACGAAAGGTTGTCATAGGCTAAGGGATAGTGATAGAAGGTTGCAATAAGCCAAGGAATATGGACCAAAGGAATACACCAATGGATAAAGACCAAAAGCTCTGATGGACTGAAATTTGTGAACATGATGCATGACATTCATGAATATCCTAAGCCTTGTCAAGAGCAAAGGTGGAGAAGGGAATATGGATATGAAGGACAATATGATAATGGAGGGTAATAGGATATGATAGGATAGGATGGACAAAACTTGCCCCCAAGCATGAAATGCAAGAAGATAAAGGATTACGCATGACACCTGTTTGCTATATTTTCATCATGGTACTTTCCCAAGGCACTTGTTTTCTAGGTTTTCACTAGTGGATAGATTTTTTTTCCATTTTTTTTTCTTTCATTTTTTTCTTTTTTTCTAAATTTTTTTCACCCATTATTTTTTGGAAGATAATGGATGCCTGATAGGAAATGGAGAAAGGACTCAAGCATCTCATTTTCTAGATGGTACCTTTGAGATTTGTTCTGCAATGAATCATGGCTATTGAAGATATGCTCAAAGATGTTGGCAGGATAATGACATAGAAATAATATGGGACTAAGACAAGGATTTATGCAAAAGATTGGATTAGAGTAATGAAAGGATGTAAAATATGCATTGGATAATGGATAGGATATTGGAAGGATTGGGCTTGAGAGCATGGACATAGTGGCAAGATCAAAATTGACATACACCTTGAGGGGTGGTGGATTGATGGAGGAAAAACATATTTTGGATATTGAGATTTTGATTGAGGAAAGGCTAGGGATTTTGGGATATAAGGACCCAAAATGGATGAAGGAGGCAATGGAGGAATATATTTGAAAGGTTTGGATGCTTCATTTTGTGCTTCAAGGAGCTTCTTATGAATCAACATGGTTTATGATTTTTCATATTTTTGTGGTTCTGATGCAGAGTCTGTTAGTCCCAACGAGTGCTAAGAGGGGAGGGGTGAATCAACACTATACCAGTTTATTGCAGATTAAACCTTAATCAAAATTTTATTCAAACTTAAAAATTATCAGTATAAGAAAAATTGATAAGAAACATGCACACGAAAATGAAGCACACATGACTACCAAGATTTAGCACGTGGAAACCCAAATGGGAGAAAACCACGGTGTGAGTAGAAACTCACAAAATCTGCACTCTTCTGGAGTACGTCCGATGAGGAGCCATCCCTATTAGGAAATTACAAAGACACTGTTAGGTGCCACCCAATTAAGGGATTTTCTTTAAGGCCTGTTAGAACCTTTACCCTATTAGAGGTAGCCTTGTTAAAGGACTTAGGATCATCATTTAAGATCACACCCGATTAAGGGATTTTACAGAGGGACCTATTAAAGTCCACCTGGTTAAGGGATTTTATTGTTGCATTATTATAAAACAATAGAGAGAATGATCTATTATAATAGCTACTCTTAGCTTAGTCAGATCCAAATGAAGCTCTTCAATTTCATCGTCGGTTACACTTGCTATGTTGTCTATCGGTGCTCTGCATCACATTTTCTCTACACTCTACTAGGGCTCTGCATTCTTTCTTTGCCCTTCACACTATCCAAGCTTTGCACACTCTCTTCACCACTTTTCTATTCACTTAGCAGTTCTCCCCTCTTCTCACTTTACTGGATCTCTTCTCCTCAGAATTACACTTTGCAATTGTTACGATCAATCATTTTAGTTTTTGCCAGAAACCTTTATACAAAACTTGGTAGATTTAAAATTTAAAACTTTCCAAATCTTCTCGCACTCTCTCTACACACTCTCCATCAATCTTTCCAACAACTCATCCTTAACTGCCTTTGCAACTCATAATTTCACCAACCTTTGGGTTGTGTTCTGTCTTTATAATGCAAACTGGAAAATACGCAAAAATCTCACCTTAACTACATGTTAACTACAACAAACTTCACTATCTATTTGTTTGATGATATCTCACCATGATTGACTCACCTTTGGTCATCGCATCTAGCATACCAGTCACTGCTCCAAGATTCATGGTGGATATCATCCTTCAACCTATATCACCGCTTCACCAGTGTAACTCTTCGCCTTTTGCCACTAGTCACTGATTATCAATTAGATTGATCACCTATTTGTACAGAGTGTTCTGTTCATGCATAAGACTACTAAAATGCAACCTGAGTCACCTCTTGTGACCACATCATCATTTCATCTGCCAGTTTTAAGAAATTGATCTCAACACCTATCGGGTGCTTGACTGACTAGTCGACTGCTCTGTGTCAATGATGCATATTTGGGAAGCACTGTATCCTCCATATTGTTTGCAGCCATGAGTAAACCATTGAGGTTTTCCACATCTTCTTGCCTATGAGCTTGGCCTTATTCATCGATAAGTGTTGGTCATCAATGACAATACTAACTAATGAACTGGTTGTGCTAACACCATTAGTTATGCCAACAATCTCCCCATTTGGCATTGATGGAAACACTTCAAACTTCTCTTTTAACAACCAGTCACTTATGCTTTTGTTGTATTGATTGGCTACTTTGTTTGATCTTGAGTAAAGATCTTACTCCCCCTTTTCACATATGACTTCATCTTCCTTCATGTTCCATCTGACTTCACTCCCCCTTTGACACTAATGCCAAAGGTGTTGTCTAGACATCCTAATGCACATACTACAATGATTGCTCCTTCTAACAGGAGTAGTCCATAATCATCAATCCAACTACATAGAATTTTTAGGAAAATCATACCATATTGATGTTGTTCTGATCTTCACTCACCTTATAGTATGCAGGGGAATTACCCCTATCTTACCTCTGAGATACTCAAAAGTATCATTAGGTAGCGGCTTCGTGAATATGTCTGCAACCTGTTCCTTGGCTGGCACATATTCCAGTCTAACTTCCTTCTCCTACACATGTTCCCTAAGATAATGATATTTAATTTCAATATGCTTGGTCTTAGAGTGCATTACCGGGTTTTTAGATATGTTAATGGCACTTGTAATATCACAGTGTATCACCACCGGTTCAGTCACCTATTTTTGGATACCTTCCAAAATATTCTTAATCCATACTACCTGTGTATAGTTGATTGTAGCAGCCACATACTCTGCCTCAGCTGTGGATTGAGAGATACAATTTTTTTTCTTACTCTTCCATGACACTATCCTATCTCCAAGAAATAATGCACCTCCACTAGTTCTCTTTCTGTCATCAATGTTCCCTGCCCAACCTACATCGGTGAACACACTTATGTTGAAATTTCCCTTATTTTGATACTAGAGACCATACTCATCAGTTCCCTTAAGATATCTAAATATCCTCTTAACCGCCACCATATGAGTCTCTTTTGGATTTGCAGCAAATCTAGCAACCAAGCCAACTACTTGCACTATATTCAGTCGACTATGCACTGTATACTACAACTTACCGATCATGGATTAGTATAGTGTCTCATTCACTTCATTAGCCTCATCATTTTTGGAGAGCTTGCAACCTGTAACAATCAGAGTTCCAACAAGTTTGGAATCTTCCATTCCAAAGGTCTTCAATATTTCCCTTATATATTTGGTCTGGCTAATGAATATATCATTATTTAGCTGAGATACTTGCAGACCAATGAATAATTTTATTTCACCGACCATGGACATTTCAAATTATTTTTTCATATCTTCTGCAAAACCTCTGCTCATTTCATCATCTCCTCCAAAGATGATGTCATCTACAAAAATCTACAATCAGATTTTTTCCCTCTTGTCTAGTCTTCAATTACAAGTTACTATTGTCATTGGTTCTCATGAACCCTATACTTATTATGTATGAGTGTATCCTCTCATACCAAGCTCTTGGTGCCTTTTTTAGCCCATACAGAGCCTTTTTCATCTTGCATACCATGTATCTTCCATCTTTTGAAGAAAACCCTACTGGTTGCTCAATGTACACTTCTTCCTCTAGAACATCATTCAAGAATGTCGATTTGGCATCCATTTGGTAGACCTTGAACTTCCTGTAGGTAGCATAAGCAAGCAATATTTTGACTCCTTCAAGACTGGCCACCGGTGCAAAGGTCTCTCCAGAGTCCAAACCTATTGGCATTATGAGAACCAGTATGAGGACATGATGACATTGTATGTTGTCATTGATGTCAATATGCTAAAGAAGAGAGAACTGGTATGTTACCAAGAACAGGTATATGTGAGAAGCGGTATAACATTGTAAACCGGTATATATGCTAAAGTGAAGTGGTGTGTTTGTTCAAGGGGAACTGGCATGTGGTTATGAGAACCGGTACATGAAAGCTTTGTATGACTATCGGTTGGTAGTCTCAACTTGAGGGTTTCCAGTTGAAGTGCTTCAAGCCTGTGTGACTCAACCGGTGACTTTGTTTGATGAGTTAGCATTATAACGAAGAACGGATCATGTTGCCACACCAATCTTGTGCACGTGAAGGATCTTTCATGAAGGAGATTGTTCCTATCTACCTCAAGAATGTGTGAAGTCTGTAAATGGTAAAAACGTGTGATGGGTTATCAACCGCCATGAAAGCAGTGGAGAACGAATGATGGAGAATATCTTGAGATCAATTCAAGATGGTTGCATTTAATGCAATATGCTCAATGGTCAGGATTGAACTGTTTGAAGTGCTTAACCTAAAATTTTTAGGGTTCTAGGTTTATGCTACCGACCTATCTGTTTCTATAAGGTCGATGTTGTGTTTCTTTCTAAAGTTGTTGGCAAAAGTTGTGTGTGTGTGTATCCAAGTGAAGAGATACGTGATTCTTGCCAGACCAGAGGAAAGAAGTGATACTTACAGAGTGTAAGTGTAGAAGGTGAAGAGGAGTTAAAGAGGATCTGCATTGGCATTGAGTGCTATTACTAGATCATTGTAATACATGTTGATCTCTAACCACTTCAACAGTTGGGAAATCCCTTAACAAGGTAGCTTTAACCAGCTTACTATAAATCCTTTGACAGGGTGACTCAAAACCATTGAGTTCTTGAAATCCTCTAACAAGGTAACCTTTAACAAGGTTTAACCCTTAACCGGGTATTCTAGTCATCCCTTAACCGGGTGATCCCTAACAGGATCGATTCCTAATAGAACCTATTGTATCAGTCTTTAACTGGACAAGGCTCTTAATGGAGCGAACTTCTAAAGAGTTCAAAATAGCTTGTGGGTATTCATCCCCACCGTGGTTTTTCCGAGTTGGTTTTCCACATGAAAAATCTGTGTGTCATGTGTGATGTTTTTCATGTGATGGTTCAAGTGATTTGTGTCTGAAGGTAAATCATGTTGATCTAGCTGTTTATATATTTTGATGATTGATTGCATGTTGATGCACTAGGATGAAATGAAAATGAAGTATTAGACTATATGAAAAAGATAAGTGTCAACCGGTTAATGCTTGTCTTAGTTATCCTTAGTTTACCAGTTGCACTCTATTTCAAACTAGTGTTAGTGTTCATTTGCAGTGTTTACTGTCTAACCCATTTGAGGAAAGTGTTTTTGTCAATATTGATTCACCCCCCCCTCTTAGTACCGGTTTGGTACTAATTTTTCATCATTGAGATATCAATTGGTATCAGAGCGTCCTCCAGGTCCTCTGTGATGTAAGCTTAACTGCTTGAGGGAAAGATCCTATTGTAATGATGAAGAGGGAAGGTCCAAAGTTCAATAGAGATAACTTCAAAATATGGAAGGACAAAATGAAGATTTACATCAGAAGCATGGGTGCTCAACACTAGAGCTATGTTGAGAATTATTTTGTTATTCCTACCGGTACTCTCACCAATGATCAAAAGAGAGAAATACAGGAGAATGGGCAAGTCATGGAAGCCCTAATCAGCAGCTTATCTTACATTGAGTTTATTGATGTCTAGGATAAAGATAATCCCAAAGAAGTATGGGACACTCTTGAGAGTATCTATGGTGGTGATGAGCATGTAAAACAAGCTAACGAAAAAAGCCTTAGAGGGAAATTTGAAGACATGCAGATGGTTGAAGGTGAGACCATTCAATAGTATAGAATAAGGATCAAAACTATTGTTGGAGATATCAAGAGTGCAGGTGGTAAAATACAAGATTCTACTATGGTAAGAAAAGTTATGAGATCCATATTACCAGTCTATGGAATAAGGGTTGCTGCTATTCAGGAGTTAAGATCAATAGACAAGACTAAGGTATCCCTAGACTCCATCATTGCAAAGTTGATAGCCTATGAGCTAAATAGTTTTGATGGTAGTATTCAAAAGACTGAATCAACTTTTAAAGCTTCTGCTATACCATCCAGAAAAGGAAAAGAAGCAAGCACCAGTGGTGAACCAAGATAGAGTAGAGAAATGAATGATGAGGAGATTCTGATGGAATTTGAAGCTCTTCTTGCAAGGAAACTTCCTAAAGGAACTGGTAAATACAAAGGTAAGCTCCCTTTGAAATTCTTTTCTTGTAACTAGATAGGACATATTGCTATAAACTGTCCTAATGGTGACAACAAGGACAAACTGGAAAGGTTCAAGAAATTCAAAGGAGGAAATCGGAGAAATTGTTTTATGGCGGTTGATGAATGTCTCACTGATGAGGAATCAGAAGATGAAGAAAATGAAGATATTATATTTGTTACTATCAAGGAGGATGTGTCAGACAAGAAGGCTCTTGTCTCCCACTTTGATAATTCCAATGAGTGGATTATTGATAGTGGTTGTTCTCACCATATGACTGGTGACTGGAGCAAGTTTCTATCTTTGGAAGAATATGATGGTGGTGTGGTTCGCTTTGGTAATGATGCACCATGAATGGTCAAAGGCATAGGGTCCATCTCTCTAAATGGAAAGAGCAGTGCTGACAATGTGTATTGGGTTGATGGTCTCAGACACAACCTTTTGAGTGTTGCCTAGCTAAATGATAGTGGACTCACTCTGAAATTCAAGAATGGAGTGTGCAGAATCAGAGGAAAGAATGGCAAACTAGTGGCAACCAGTATGCAGACCAAAGGTAACCTGTTTCAGCTAAATGTGAATATCAATACCTATCTTATGGCTAAGTTTGATGATAGCTAGATATGGCATAAGAGACTCTACCATGTAAACTTTGATAACATTATGAAGGCTAGTAAGACCAAGGCAGTCAGAGGATTGCCAGTGCTGAGCAAACTAGAAAATCCTTTGTGCAGAGAATGTCAACTGGGGAGAATGTCTTCCTCAACTTTCAAAGGTAAATCTTTCACTGTAGATAATTTACTTGATCTTGTGCATACTGATTTGTGTGGTCCTATGAAAAGTAGGAGTGTGTAGGGAGATAGGTATTTCATGATTCTGACTGATGATTGCTCAAGAATGATGTGGGTCACATTCTTGAAAGATAAATTTGAAGCTTTTGGAAAGTTCAAAGCTTTCATAGCACTGGTAGAAAAGGAAAGTGGTAGAAGAATCAAATGCCTTAGAACTGATCAAGGAGGAGAGTTCACTTCTGGTATATTCAACCAATATTATGAAGAGAACAACATCAAGAGGCAACTGTCTACCCCACAGACTCCACAACAAAATGGCTCAGGAGAGAGAAACAACCGCATTGTGGTTGAAGTAGCTAGAAATATGTTGATCCAAGGAAAGGTTTCTCATGCCTTTTGGAGAGAAGCGATGAACATTGCAGTATACACAATGAACCAGGTACTCATCAAGAAAGGAAAAGATAAGACCCCTTATGAGTATTGGACCGGTAAGACTTCAGTAGTAAGCTACTTTAGAATGTTTGGTAGCAAATGTTATATCAAGAGGAGTGAACATCAGAGCAAGTTTGATGCAAAATGTGATGACAAAATATTCCTAGGATATTCCACCAAGAGCAAAGCTCTCAAATGTTTCAACAATAGGACTCAAAGAATTGTGGAAAGCATCAATGTAAGAGTTAATGAAAAATCTGGAAAACCTGAGGAAACCGATAGTAATCAAGTAAGAGATGAATCGGTAGTAACCTTCTGGGAACCAGTTGCTAATCAGCCAAGTACCAGTAATAGTGCTCCTTCACCGGTAAATGTTGATGCTAATGAAGATGAGGATGAAGAAGAAAAGTAGGAGGAATCGATCAAGAGCATTCCTCGATATGTGAAACTAAATCATGATCCAAAGCAGATCATAGGAGATAAGGATGCAGGAATCCTTACAAGAAGAAAGGTTAGAGAAAATTCTTGTATGATCTCTGAATTTGAGACTAAATCATTCAAAGAGGCACATAAAGATGAAGACTGGATCAAGGCAATGGAGGAAGAACTTTACCAAATAGAGAAGAATGACACATGGTCTTTGGTACCCAGACCAGAGCATAAAAATGTCATTGGTACCAAATGGGTTTTCAAAAACAAGCTAAATGAGGATGGCACAGTGATTAGAATCATAGTGATGCCACAAGGATCCTTGTCCTCCATCATAATGGATAGTGGTTGTACTCATAATGGAGACTAGGTAATTGATAGTGGTTGTACTCACCACATGACTGGTGACAGGAACAAATTCCTCATAATGGAGAACTATGACGGAGGACAAGGATCCTTATGACATCATAGTTCTCCATTATGAGGAATTTGTTCCTATCACCAGTCATGTGGTGAGTACAACCACTGTCAATTACCTAGTCTCCACACTAGTTTGAACTGGAAATCAGTGCCATATCACTTTCCTCTATGCTATCTTCATTTACCACTACAAATGCAATCCCTTCTCCATCAGATCCTTCTGATTCTTCATTGGTAACTCCTTCTACAAGATAGCACTCCTTGATATTCTCTTTGTATCTTCTAAAGTTATCCTTCCTATCATTGTCAGGACATTTGGATGCAATATGACCTATTTTATTGCATGAGAAACACTTCAAGGGTAGTTTACCTCTATACTTCCCTTTTCCTCTTGGTGACCTTCTTGCTATTAGGGCTTCAAGCTCATCTTGTTCATGTTCTTCAAATAATAAGTTGTCATGTTCATGAGAATAACTAGCTCTTGCAGTAGAACTACTTCCAATTTCTTTTCTTCTCATTGTTGGTGCAAGTGTCATGGAAGATTTGAAGGCAGCATCAATCTTAGGCATACTGTTATCATAGTTGCTTAGTTCAAAGGTAGTCAACTTACCAATCAGGGAGTTAAGTGTAACATTAACTGTTCCAAAAGATCGGAGTTCCTTAATTGCAGAAACCCTTATGGCATATTGTGGTAGCAAGGTTCTCAGATTTTGTTGACCACATCATCTTCTTCAAGTTTTCCTCCAGCACTTCTGAAGGAATTTACCATATCCTTTATTCTTTTGTTGTATTGTTCTATATTTTCTCCTTCTTGCATCCTCATCTCATTAAATTTGCCTCTTAAACTATCCACCTTAGCCTTTTGTACATGAGGATCTCCTCCATAAACAATCTTTAGCTTATTCCACATATCATAGGCTATTTTTCAGATCTTGAACCTCAGCATACTCATTATCAAATAGAGTACTAGTAATCACATCAATAGTTGCAATAATATCTTTCTTCTCGTTGATCTGATCTGCAGTGAGAACCCTTGAAGGTTCATTGTATTCTATGATTACACGATTCAAGTATTGATCTCGTAGGGTTCTTAGGTAGAGCTTCATTCTACTACACCATAACATGCAATTCTCCTTAGAAAACTTGGGGCCTTCCTTTCCCACATCTTGGATCTTTCCTTAAGCTGTTAAGCTCTTCTGAATCTAAGGACCAAGCCTCTGATACCAAATTGTTAGTCCCAACTGGTGTTGAGAGGGGAGGGGTGAATTAGCACTATATTATTTTATTGTAGATTAAACCTTAATCAAAATTTTATTTTAACTTAACACTTATCAGTATAAACAACATTTATAAGAAAAATGCACACAAAATGAAACACACATGACTACCAATATTTATCACGTGGAAACCCAAATGGGAGAAAACCATGGTGTGAGTAGAAACTCACAAAATCTACACTCTTCTGGAGTATGCCTGGTGAGGATCCATCCCTGTTAGAAGATTACAAAGACACTGTTAGGTGCCACCAGGTTAAGGGATTTATTTAAGTTCTATTAGAACCTTTACACTATTAGAGGTAGCCTTCTTAAAGGACTTAGGATCATCATTTAAGATGACACCCGGTTAAGGGATTTTACAAAGAGACCTATTAAAGTCCACTCGGTTAAGGAATTTTATTATTCTAGTTATTAGAAAACAATAGAGAGAATGATCTACTATAATAACTACTCTTAGCTTATTCAAATCCAAATGAATCTCTTTGATTTCACCACCAATTACACTTGTTGTGCACTCTATTGGTGCTCTACATCACACTTGCTCTGCACTCTACTAGTGCTTTTCTTTCTTTCTCTTCTCTTTACACTATCTAATCTTTGTACACTCTCTTTACCACTCTTATATTCACTTACAAGTTCCGCCCTCTTCTCACCTTGCTAGATCGCTTCCCCTCAGAAATGCACTTTGCAATTTTTATGATCAATCATTTTGGTTTTCACCAGAAACCTTTCTACCAAACTCAATAGATTTGAAATTTAAAACTTTCCAAATCTTCTTGCACTCTCTCTGCATGACCTCCATCAATCTCATAGCCAACTCATCCTTAACTGCCTCTGCAACTCATAATTTCACCAACCTTTGGGTCGTGTTCTATCATTTTAATGCGAACTGGAAAATCCACACAAATCTCACCTTAACTAGTTGTTAACTGTAGTAGAATTCACTATCCATTTGTTTGATGATATCTTGCTATGATTGACTCACCTTTGGTCATCTCATCCATATTACGGATCACTACTTTGAGATTCCCAATGGATATCATCCTTCAACCTATATCATCGGTTCATCGGTGTAACTCTTCACCTTTTGCCGCCAGTCACTGATCATCAATTAGACTGATCACCTGTCTGTCCAGAGTGCTCTGGTCATGCATAAGACTACTAAACTACAATATGAGTCACCTCTTGTGACCGCATCATCATTTCATCTATAAGTTTGAAGAAACTAATCTCAACACCTATCAGGTGCATTGGTCGACTACTCTGTTTTCCCTTCAACCAATTAGCCTTCTACCAACACACTACTTAAGTGTGTCAATGATGCATATTTTGGAAGCACCAAATCCTCCATACTATTTGCATCCATGAGTAAGCCATTGAGGTTTACCACATCTTTTTTCCTATGAGCTTGGCCTTATTCCCTGGTAAGTATTGGTCATCAATGACAATACTAACTGATGAACCGGTTGTGCCAACACCATCAGTTATGCCAACAGAGTCAACAAGGAAACTTGGTGTTATTAGGCCTAGACACACACACACTAGGCTCCACCCACCCCTCAAGAAATTATTTGAGGTTTCTCAATACAAAAAAAAACATCACACCAAATTTGTGTAACAAGATCCATCTATCAACCCCTTAAGCCCAACATCTACAAGGCTAAGGTATTACCAAACACAAGAAATGAATTCACCAACTTGTGGGATGAATCAGAGGGCTTATTCAACACTAAAATACACCAATTCAATATATTTTAACAACACATGAGCTCCACAACCATGAGTATTCGAGATGGGCTAGTGAGGAAGGCCTAATTGTATTAGGTCGACCTAATTGGTTTTTGGACCTTAATTCTCCAAACTCACAAAGGACTTCCCAAACACATGGAGGTTTCAAATACCCTTTTGGATGTTCTTCAAGAATCCAAAATTTTAGGTTCCAACTCTCAAGATAAATGTTTGAACCCCAAATCGGTCCTATTAGGTCTATAGGCCTAATTGGACATGTTTGCAAAGGAAGTATACCACTGATGACTTACCCAAGTCAGGTTATAGTTTTGCAAGTGCTATCTTTCTCTATAAACACCAATTCAAGCATTGGTTTGGTTGATCCATCCCAAATATGCACTATATGTATCAATTTTCTCCTTAAACAGGCCGGTCAAATGAGGATGCCCGACTAGGGTTAATGTTTTCTCACACCTACCCACACTCTCCTACACAAGGATTTTAAAATATTAAAATACATCCGCTAAACTTGTCTTCCCCCAGAGCCAGAAGTTTTCCATAAGGGAGAGTCAAGTTAAAGGCATTTGAACATAAAACCCTAGGTGAGGAGAGGGTTTTAGACCTGGTAACAGAGATCTGTCTTCCCCCCAAAGCTGAAAGTTTTCCACAAGGGAAAGTCAAGTTAGAGGTATTTGAACACAAAACCCTAGGTGAGGAGAGGGTTTCAAACCTGGTAGCAGAGATCTATCTCTAGAACATCACAAAATCTACCAAAATGAATGAAATCAAATCCAAAATGACTCTAACACATCCTACTATGTTTCTATGTACAAATTACTACATCCCCAATTTGATAACGCCACAAGAATTACACAAAGAACGTTAATTTGTAGGAAAATGTGTGTTTTCATTCAACTTCAATCTCCAAACTTTCTCTAACCATCATATCTTTGGCCTTGTGGGCCTTATATAAGTATCAACTAACTCCCCCAACTAATTTTTGAAAGTATATGACCATTGGGAGGAGTGGTTGGATGAAAGAAAAAGGTTACATTGTGTTGTCAAGAATGTTGCCAAGCAACATTCTTCTCAACTTGACAATTTTGATCATCCACATTAATAGTCCAACCAATTACCCAAAAATACTATTCCTATTCATTCTTGACCCTATTGACCAGATTTGACCATGTAGGCTTATAAGTGCCAAACATGTCAATGGCCTTACAAAGTGGGTCTTATTACAAAATAAAAAGTTCAAAATCAAAAGTGGTCCATGCTCAGGACCCTGACACATCTAAACACCTAGTTACATCCTTATAGTCATGGCATACCATGAGTGATGATTTGGTTTGAAGGTGCTCTTGCACCATACTCCCCAAGTGATTTGATCTCAAGTCCTCTTGAGATGAGTTCCTCTAGGTTGCTTCCATGTTTGATGATATCTGCCTCATCCATCCACATCACTTCCTCTTCAGGGAGTCCTTGCCACTTCACCAAGTATTGTTTATAGACCTTTCTCTAGGTCTTCTTGATAATATTTTTATCCAAACTAGACTCAAGCTTCAAAGGTTGTCTTGGTGGGAACTCCTTGACCAGTTCTTCATCTTCCTCTTGATGGATACTTGCTTTCATACCTGCAAAATCATCCCCTTTATAGGGTGATAATTCTGCAACATTGCAAATGGATGAGATTCTAATGTTAGATAATTCTCTTATATGCATTCAAACCAAACTTTTGAATGATCCTACAGGGACCAATCTTTCTCATCATCAGCTTGGCATGCTTTCCCTTAGGAAGTCTTTCCTTCTTTAGATATGCTGACACAAAATCTCCAATATGAGACTCTACATCCCTTCTCCTTTTATCTACATGCTCTTTGCATTTGTCTACTGATTTTTGCAATGTGGCCTTGACCTGATCATGAATCTCCCTTATACTCTCCATAAACTTTTCACCATGCGAACTATTCTAGTCATCATTAGGCAAATTTATGAGTTCTAGAATTCCTCTAGGGTGTATGCCATACACTATTTAAAAAGGGCTTTTTCCTGTACTCCTATTAATGGAGTCATTGTAAGAATATTCTGCCTGACGCAGAATTGTATCCCACTTCTCTCCATGTTTTTTGGTAAGACATCTTAGGAGATTACCAAGTGACCTATTCACTACTTCTGTTTGGCCATTTATTTGGGGATGGTAGGTAGAAGTAAATGATAGATTTGTACCCAATTTCCTCCATAAATTTCTCCAAAAATGCCCTACAAACTTAACATCTCTGTTTGATACAATGTTTTATGGTAACCCATGGATCCTTACTATTTGTTTGAAGAAAAGTCCTGCAACATGTGAGGCATCATTGGTGCTCTTGCAAGGTAGAAAATGGGCCATTTTACTAGACCTATCTACTACCAGAAATATACTATCATATCCCTTTTGTGTCCTAGGCAATCCCATCATAAAGTCCATGCTAACACAATCCCAAGGTCTGGTTGGAATAGGTAGTGGTTGTCATAGGCTAGAATTTGTGGTTACCCCTTTAGCCCTCTGAAAAATGACACAAGATTGAAAAAATCTCCTAATGTTTTGTCTAGGCCAAAGTGGCCACTCAAACTTCCACAGTGTTTATCCTTCACTATATTGTCCCTCATGGAATATTTGGGCACATGCAATTGACTTCCCTTAAACAATAACCCATCTTGGAGCAGATAGTCACAAAATTCAACATGGTATGAATCAGAAAAATAAGCGCATGCCTTATATGCCTCATGGAAATCATCATCATCTGGGTACATGGTCTTGAGTGCATCTATCCTAACACTTTCCAACTGTACTTCTTTTATGGTGAGTATTCTTCTGCTCAACGCATCTGCCACCTTGTTGGCCTATCCTTTTTTATACTTTATAGTGAATGTATAGGCTTGAAGTGACTCCACCCACTTCATATGCCTATGGTTAAGTTTTTCTTGACTATTTAGATAGCTTAGGGTTTGATTATCAGTGTATATCACAAACTCTTTGGGTAGCAAATAGTGCCTCCACTTCTTGAGTGCTTGTATAAGAACATACAACTCCAAGTCACAAGAAGAGTACTTCCTATTAGGCTCATTCAAATTCTCACTAAAGAAAGAAATGGGTCTGCCCTCTTGAATAATCATTGCCCCTATAGCCTTGTTAGAGGCATCACATTCAATGGTAAATATCTTATTAAAATCAAGAAAAGTAAGGACGGGTTGTTCTAATACCTTTTTCTTCAAGAGTTCAAATTCCACACTTGTAGCCTTTGTCCATGCAATCCTACACCTTTTTCCACCTTTGATTGTCTCCAAAATGGGAGCACATATCTTACTAAATTTCTTAATGAACTTCCTATAAAATGTAGCCAACCCATAGAGACTCCTTACCTCTCCAAGGATCCTAGGAGTTGGTCAATTGATGATTGCCTCTACCTTATTAGGATCCATCCTCAAGTTTCCTTTAGAGATCACAAAAAAAAAGTAGATTAGTTCCCCCTACAAGAAAACACATTTCTCCAAGTTTATCATTAACTTTTTCTCATACAATCTTCTTAAGACTTGATCCAAATGATTTAGGTGGTCTTCTCTAGTCCTACTAAACACTAATATGTCATCAAGATACACCACCACAAATTTTCCAATGAAAGACTTTATAATTTCATTACTCAAACCAAAGGGAATCACCATCTACTCATAGATTCCCTCATTTTTTTTGAAGGATATTTTCCATTTATCTCTAGCACTTATCCTGATTTGATGGAACCCACTTTTGAGGTTAACCTTTGAATAGTACCTTGCACCTCCTAATAAATCCAAAAAATCTTCTATTCTTGGCATGGGAAACTGGTATCTGATTGTAATTTTATTAATGGCCCTTGAGTTAGTACATAACCTTTATCTCCCCTCTTTCTTAGGATCCAAAATTGCAGGGACAATGCAAGGGCTTAGACTTTTCCTTATCAGGCCTTTGTCTAGCAACTCTTGGACTTGTTTATCAACTTCTTCATTATTCATAGGTGTCATCTTATAGGCAACTTTGTTTGGTAGGGTAGAGCCAGGGATGAAATCTATATGGTGACTGATCTCCCTAATAGGGGTTGATGCTTTGGGAAAATCATCAACAATTATACCTTTTATCTGTCCAACAATTCTTTCACCTCTCTTGGACCTACTTCTGATATATTTTTATGCACCTCCTCTTCATGTTTAGGTAGGATGACTACATAAAAGCATGGGGTGTCTCTCTCTTTTATGACTTCCAAGAACTCTTTCCCTCCTACGCACATGATAATGGACTCCTTCTACCCTCTCTCATTGATGCTATATGGTAGGGGTCTCAAGGTAATAGTCATTCCATCCTTTGTGATAGTGAAGGTATTCCTTTGTCCATTATGATGGGCCTTAAAATCATATTGCCAAGGTCTCCAAAAAAGTAAGTGACATGTATCCATTGTTACAATATGACAAATAATTTTGTCTTTATAATCCCCAATCTAGAATTCTACCCAAGCCTACTCTTCTACCAAAGTTTGTTGTCCTTTTGTGAGCCAAGAAGCTCTATAAGAAAAAGGGTGAGGTATTCTTTTTATCTTCAATTTCTCTACCATTTCAAGAGACACTAGATTTTTCAGTAGACCCTGAATCAATAAGAAGTCTACATACCTTTCCTCATGACTTGTAAGTGGTCCTAAATAAGGAATTCCTTTGTGGTGGCTCTAGGGTGGTTGGTGCTTTAAGTAGTGTCCTCCTCATCATGAGGTTTTCTCCTAGCTCAGGATCCGCAAATCTATTTGGGGAGTGTACACTCTCATAGTCCTCATATTGGATCAGTTGTGTTCTTCTTTCTCCTTGAGTGGCTGAACCACTTTTCTCAAGACATCTTGAGGCCAGGTGCCCTTCTTGGTTGTAATTAAATAATCTGAAAGGTGTATAGTTCCTTCCTCCAAATCTCCCTCTGCCATTTGGCCTTCTTCCTCTAAAATAACCTCTAGAACTTAACTCTCCTTGGTGCTCACCTTGGTTTTTTTATTCTTGGTTTCTTAATGCTCAACCCTTTCCATTAGGACCTCCTCTTCCTCTGAAGTTTTTGTCCCCTCTACCTCTGTTATTCTGATCACTCTTCCTCTTTAGCTTCTCCTCCACACTTAGTTCTAATTGAATGCACTTATTCATTGTCTCAAGTGCTAGGATATTGATTTCATCCTTAATAATATAATTCAATCCGCTAAGATATCTATGGAACTTCTCATGTTTTTTGGTTCTAAGACTCAATCTATGGAACTCCTCGGTGTATGTACTCACATCAAGGTCTTTTTATATCAAACTTTGTAACTTCTTGTAGACTTGGACTTCATAGTCCACTGGGATGAATTGTGCCTTCACTTTTGCCAACATTCTATCCCATGAGGTTATCATACCTCTACCTTCCTTCACCCTCTCACCTTGGAGGTATTTCCACCAAGTGAGTGTTGCTTCTTTCATCTTGGACTTAGCAAAGATAACCTTCTTATTCTCATGGGTCTCCTTACATTCAAAATGGTTGTTCAATGACTCAATCCAATCCATCACCTCTTTTGCACCCATTTTTCCATAGGGATGTCATCCTTACTTGATGAGGATTCTTTGCTAATGGAATTTAGGATCTCAATAAATTCTCTCTGATCTGCAGGTAACTTCCTACCTTGGGGTCTCTTCTTCTCTCCCATGTTCTTCTTCTCCATCAGAATCACATTCACCCTCTTTTCATTTTCCCTTGGCCTTCTCTAACTCCCTCACTCTATTTTCAAACATCTCCACAAACAAATTTTGATTGCATCTTGAGACATGATCTTAGGAGGCATGTTTCTAGCCTCTCCCTCACTTCCTTCTATGGACATACACCAAAAAATCACTTACCCCAAGTGATCCAACTCACTCTGATACTAATATGATACAGAGTCAATAGGGAAACTTGGTGTTATTAGGCCTAGACAAACACACACTAGGCTCCACTTACCCCTCAAGACAAGATTTGAGGATTCTCAATACAAGAAAAGACATCACACCAAATTTGTGTAGCAAGATCCATCTATCAACCCCTTAAGCCCAACATCTACAAGGCTAGGGTATTACCAAACACATGAAATGAATTCACCAACTTGTGGGATGAATTAGAGGGCTTCTTCAACACACAAATACACCAATTCAACAATTTTTAACAGCCCATGAGTGCCACAATCATGACTGTCTGAGATGGGCTAGTGACAAAGGCCTAATTGCATTAGGTCAACCTAATTGGTTTTTGGACCTTAATTCTCCAAACTCAGAAAGGAATTAAAAAACAAATTGAGGTTTTAGATACCCTTTTGGAAGTTTTTGAAGACTCCAAAATTTTAGATTCCAACTCCCAAGATAAATGTCTGAACCCCAAATTGGTCCTATTCGGACTATAGGCCTAACTGGATAGGTTGGCAAAGGAAGTACACCATTGATGACTTACCCAAGTTAGGTTATAGTTCTAGAAGTTCTATCTTTCTCTACAAACACCAATTCAAGCATTAGTTTGGCTAATCCATCCCAAATCTGCATTGTATGTATCAATTTGCTACTTAACACAGGCCGGTCACATGAGGATGCTCGGCCAGGGTCAATGTTTTCTCACACCTACCCACACTCTCCTGCACAATGCTTTTAAAATATTAATATACATCCCCTATACTTTTCTTCCCCCCAGAGCTAAAATTTTTCCACGAGGGAGAGTCAAGTTAGACTCATTTGAACATAAAACCCTAGGTGAGGGGAGGGTTTCAGACCTGGTAGCAGATATTTGTCTCTAGAACATCATAAACTACACCATAATGAATGCAATCAAAGCCAAAATGAATCTAACACACCCTACTATGTTTCTTCACATAGATTACCACATCCCGAATCTGATAACACCACAATAATTACATAAAGAGCGTGAATTTGCAGGAAAATGTGTGTTTTCATTACACTTCAATCTCCAAAATTTCTCTAACCATCATGTGTTTGGCCTTGTGGGCCTTATATAAGTATCAAATAACTCTCCCAACTCATTTTTGAAATTTTATGACTGTTGGGAGGAGTGGTTGGCCGAAAGACAAAGGTTACATTATGTTGTCAACAATGTTACCAAGCAACATTCTTGTCAACTTGACAATTTTGCTCATCCACATTAAAAGTCCAACCAATTTGGATTCCACATGATCCAAAGTGACTCAAAAGACTCAAAACTCCTATTCCTATTAATTTTTGACCCTAGTGACCAGATTTGACCATGTAGGTTTATAAGTGCCAAACATGTCAATGGCCTTACAAAGTGGGTCTTATTACAAAACAAAAAGTTCAAAATCAAAAGTGGTCCATACTCAGGACCTTGACATATCTAAACACCTATTTATATCCTTATACTCATGGCATACCATGAGTGATGGTTTTGTTTGAAGGTGCTCTTGTACCAGGTTCCTTGGAATGCAATGCTTCTACAAGTGCCTTATGAACCCATATAGCTTTTGACTTTATGAGAAATTAGCCTTTGTGGCCTTTTGGACATTTCTTTTTCTTTTTGGATCATATTTTTCTTTGTTTTGACATGTCGATTAGATTGGACATGTTGATCCTTGACTATATGTGGATTTCTATCATTATAACTTTTATGCTTGGCATCCAAATTGTTTGGAGAACAAAAAAGAATGTGTGGATGGATATGAATAATATAAATGGATTTTGGATGGATGGAAGGTTCTCAAAGATGCCTGCCTTTGTAACATAAGGGATGAAGGGATATAAGGACCTAAGCTAGATGGAAGAGATGGAGGGGAAGTGATGTTTGGATTTAGGTGTTGTAGGGATACCAACGCCTTGAGGAATGTCATTTAGGGCATGACCATTAATATTTTCTTTGATATGGATGGGTTCTTTCTTGTGAAGGTCTACCCATTTTCCTTTATTATTATTTTGACCCATAGGATACTCTTTTCTTTCAAAAGAAGACGCGAGTCCATAATGAAGTGGATTTAATATGAAAGAAATGATGGAATCATCAAGTGGATTAGACTGGACCAAAGGGGATTCATGAACATCTCATGCCAACGTGCTAGACTCATGAGGGGGATCGGGATCATGAGGTGGATTAGGATAAATGATGGGCTCTTCATGAGATCTTTGAGTGTATATGGAGGTTTAGGACATGAAGATGGAGAAACAAAGGAATCTTGTGGAGGATTCAAAGAGATGATAGGATCTTGTGGTGGACATGCAGCTAAAATTACACTTTGATCTTGACAAGGAGGAAGATTATTAGATTCCTCTTTAAAGGTACTCTGATCTTGGATTTCAATGGGATCATCAAAAAGGGTGGAAGGGATATTTTTATCTTGCTTAGAAAGTGGAATTTTAATGTGATTTAAAAGGTGTTTTGTTCTTGGATATAATGGATAGGAATAGGGGGGTCATAATGAGTATTTGGTAAGATGGGATCTTGGTAAAACAATTAGATGGAATGATAAGGTTTCAGGATATTGATCTTGATTTTCTTTAGGACTAATTTCTTCATTCTCTGAATTATCCTCTTGACATGGGGTCAAAATTTGGATATACACGAAGGATTCTGGCAAGAGAACAATGTTTTAATGTGAAGGAGATGGACCATGTATGGGAATCTCTAAAAGAGAAGCATCTGGTGGCATTGGGTCTAGCATTTTTTAAGCATGGTAGGGACATGCATCATGAATTGGCTTAACTTGGCAATCATTGTGGATAATCCTTGGGGAATTTCAACCTTGTATGTGTATCATTTGATGAGGATGATATAAAAGGTTCGTGTGAAGATTTGAAAGGTGTAGGAACAAATGCCACTAGAGAGTCAATTTTCTTATGGGGGATGAGCCATTTCTAGACATAGGTGCATGATTTTGATCTTTCTTAGAAAAATCACTTAGGATTCTCTTTAAGAGTTGTGTAATAGAGCCACTTTTCTTTGGAGACACATTTGAACCTATTAGAGTTATCTTGTATTAGCTAATAATTATTTATTTAATTATTAGTCTATTAAACTCTACGCTTAAGCTAAACTTAGGCATTTAATAAATATTGTAGGTATTTAATAATTATTCTAATTATTAAATCCACTTTATCCCTTTAGGGTTGCATATCTTTAGGGTTTCTATTATCCTTTTATAAGGATTGTATTGTACTTGTTCATTAAATTTATTCCCTTTCTGAATGATAATTTATTCTTTAGAGCATTTATGCTTTTTTCCTTTATGTGCCTCCATTCTTCTCTTGTGATAGGTATTTGCATGCAAGTGTTCTTGGGATCTCTGAAGTTGTATTTCCTCAACTTCTTCATGGTATCAGAGCTAGAAAAAGCAAGAAGAAGGATTGAAAAAACCTCCAAACAAGAATTTTCCAAAAAGATAGGAACAAGAGAAGATTAGAAGAATCACTGAAGCATGAAGAACCTGTAAACACTGTCAAAGAATAACTGCTGATCTAAAGAATCTCCACTGAAATAGAACATGACCAGGTAGAGAAGAATGTAATCTGTATGAGTGCCCTCTGATAGGGAGGATAGTGCTAGGTGGTTGTTAGGTGATTAGTATGTTTTCTAGGTAATAGTTCCTTACTGTTTTCAAGGTGTAAACACCAAGGTCAGAGTGCAAATAGCTCAAAAGGCAGTCTAACAACTCACCTTGCTCCACCTCCCTATGTCAAGCTTTCCTTGGCTACTCAAAAGCTCCAACTCCTTACTCACCCAAATGAAATTCTATCCTATGTTCCTGATCTTCTCTCCAACTACACAAAGACTCCTCTTAGTGGATTATGAGTTTGAGACAAGTTTTGTTTCCTTGGGAGTTTGTGGGTCTTCTACGTTTTGGAGTGTAGAAGCCTTCACAAGTGGTGCAACCTAAATTTTGGAGTCTTCCCCACCAAAAGGGTTAAATTCACAAATGGACAACTTATTTCAACTATTTTTGTTGAGCTTTATGCCTTACATCCTTCATGTTTGTACCTGATTTGACAAAAACTTAATTTTGAGGCCTAAAAAGGCTACAAGGAATTAGCCCTCCATTAGGGGTTTTGTGCTCACCCTGTTCAAATGATGGACTTCTAGAACAAAAGCTTGACATTTATGGATACCCTTTTGGGAAAAATTGAAGATTCATAAAGTTTCAGGGTCTCTCAGGACTTCTCCATGACTGTCCCAAAAATGGGTGAAAAAGGAGGGTTTTGAAGGGTTTTGATGGTGAAAAACCAAGATCCAAACTATAAACCTCCAATATTGACAAGAGACCTTAGTGCCACCCTACTACTGACTATTTAGGCCACAAATAAGAATGTTTACACTTCAAAGTTTGAAGAACAAGTATTTACAAAAAGTTGCTTATGAGGAAAATGCAACATTTTACAACTTTTCCAATTTTGCCTCTTTCAAACACATCATTTGCAAACAAAACCAATTACATTCAACATGTAAACATGTCTACCATCTAGAAGCAAAGAAGAGTCATATTAGCCCTACATACAAGCATTAGGCAATTACAAAATGGACTAATTCACTGTCAAGCTAACTGTTGCTGCCCTTTTGTCTTTCACTATTTTTTTGTAGTTCACTGTGACCTGCACTTTCACTATTATAAATCCTCACAAAAAGTCTATTTAGTGCTCCTTAAAAAGGCTCAATCTTTTATTACTTATTGTCCTTTTCATTTGGAAGGAGAAGAATAGATGTATAATTTCAAGGAAAAAGTAAAACTCAGTCCTAATTGACTGTGACAGCAAATTTGCTTTCCAAATCTTGCCTCAAAGATCATTGATTGATCTTGGCAACTTCAAACCCTTAGTTAACATCAAAACACTCCTTGTGCTTGTTCACAAGCAATTAGAAGGAGGTATAACAACCTTACAAGCTCCAAAACAGTGACTCACTATTTTTTACATGATTTTCACAAAGTAAACTTGCAAACAATCTCCTTATGGCTTAGAAAGCCTCTTTGCCTTGGCATACAAACCTCAACATCAAGGCAATTCTATTCAACATTTAAATGCACTTGCTATAGAAGAGCAAAGCATTAAATTTCTTCAAGACCCTAGCCAAATGGCACACTTGCCTAGGGCTTAATGGCCACCAAAACTCCTTACACCTGCATTCTTGAAAACAAAAAATGTATTTACATAGTCTACAATTTGACCAACTAGTTCTTGGGAAGCCATGAGCATTTTAGGACTCCAAGAAGCCAAGTTGGTCAAGCATCCTTGCCAATTCCTAGACAAGGCAGTGAAACTATCAAATCAAACTAATTGTGCCACAAACTCAAAAATTGATAAAATCAAATGCCACCAAATGTAAAAGTTTAAGGAAACATATTAGAATTAGAAAATGCAAGAATAGTATGGCCAAGTACAGCTGGTGTACGGATTGTTGTTCACATGGAGCCAAAAGCTAGAGAAAACCAAACAAAACTAGTGTAAATTTGCAAAATGCTTCTTCACTTCGAATGATCCACCCTTACAATAGTTAAAATAGGAGATTAAATACCTCTCCAAGTTGGTTAACCTTTTGTATTGATAGGTACATGTCCAAGGGCACTTAATTTTGACATTTTGATGCCTAAATGACGACTTTTGGTGCCTAGAAAATGCAAGATTGACCTCCAAAACTCACCATCACCTAAAAATACTTCTCAAAACTAAAACCCAAACAAGAAACATGTCTAAAAACTTTTCAAAACAAAAACCACAAAAAAAACTCATTTTTCCATCATTTTGCCAGGCAACACCAAACTGGCAACTTTGAGCAAAAAGAAGAAAACAAGAAACCAAAACCCCATAATGAGTTCAAAACTCATCAAAACAACCTAGAACAACTTCAAAAACATCCTAAACAACTTTCCAACTTAAAACAACAAAAATCAAACCTGAGATGAAAATGAAGCTGAGAATGAAGCTAGGTGCTCCTGCACCACCCTCAAATGACACTACTCGAATCAGATGGTAAACAAAGGCAAACAACTGAACTTGAAGATACAGATGGCATGAAAAAACCAAAGCCTGAAGACTTGATCAATCAAACCACAGAAGCATTAGAACCAATAGGACAAACCTCCCCATAATGATGAAAATGGAGAGGGACATGTACACTGAAAATAACAACCAACAAGAACTGCACGATGAAGAACCAGGAACATCAAAGGTGCTGAGAAAGTACATAGTGTCATGGAAGGAACACTCACTTGACACACATCATGAGGCAAATTTCATGGAAGGAACACTCACTGGACAAAGGTAGATGGAAAACAAGGCAAACATCAACCCCCTCATGGCACTTTATAAGTAGTGCATGTATAATAAGGCACAAGATATGCAAGATCCCAAGTAAACAATGCATGATGACACTTTATCTCAGTGTGTTTGCATAAAAGAAGCTACAATGATAAGAAGATTGGAAATAGAAAAGAGAACCAAAACCGAGACATCCTACTCAGAGAAGAGATCCCAAGACTTGAAACAACCAAGATATCCACCAGAGTGCTGAAAAGCAAAAAAAATGAATAAAATATTCCTGGAGAAAAATCTAGAAAGAAAACTCATATGGCTGGAAATTACACAGGACAAGTTTTCCAATGATATAAAGTTTTTGAAAAACGGAGTTCAGATGCTCATTCTATGGCTCCTGGAGTGCAAAAAGGAACCTCTGGGTTTGATAGAAAAACACACTATCAAAAAAGAAAAATCAAAAGTTCAAACCTCTAGATCTAGATAGAGCTCGGAAAAAGCTTTCCAACGATATATGATTTGTCAAAAAACACCTCCGTATGACCAAGTTACGGCCAAAATTAAAAAAACCCTTTTAGGGCATAAAAAGGGTTAAAAAAATAATTTCTTTTTTGTTTTTTTTTTGACAAAAATTTCTTACGCATTTCCAGGTACAACCGTACGGATTTCTGTGCCTCAAAAAATGTGCCAATAAAAAAATCATGCCCTAGATACCCCTATCATTGAAAATAGGCAAATTATATATCAAAATTCATGGAATCGGCCTTCTGAATCCAACTGTGAGGTTCTTTTGGCACCAAAATGTACCAAAAAATCAGCTACCCCCAGAAATGAAAAAAAAAACAACCGCACAAACCTCTGAATATACAGATCTTAAGAACAAGTCCCAAAATCACCTAGAGGCTCAGGAGTAAAAAATGGTCAAGTTTTATATGACCATAATGGTGAGGTTCGTTTAGGCCCAAAGTGCTTAGGAAAAAAGGCCTATTTCTAAGTACATAAAAAAACTTTCTGAAACCCGAGATCTGCTTCCAATGAAAAAATTCTCAAAACAAGAATAGATAACTGCAAATCTGAAACTCTAATACCATGAAGAAGTTGAGGAAATACAACTTCAGAGATTCCCTTTCTGAATGATAATTTTTTTCTTTAGAGCATTTATACTTTTTTGCTTCATGTGCCTCCATTCTTCTCTTGTGATAGGTATTTGCATGTAGGTGTTCTTGGGATCTCTGAAGTTGTATTTCCTCAACTTCTTCAGAACCTTTGCAACATTTTGATATAGTTGAGTTTAGATTTTCACCTTGTTTGAAGGTGATTTGGTTTTGGTTTGATGTTACATTTTGATTTTGAATTCCATGTTCTGGTTGGATTGGTTTAACATGATTGAAATTTGGCTTGGTATGAGTTGCAACTTTTGTTTTTGAATGTTTGGTTGTAGTTGTTGATATTGATTTGTTGAGTGATTTTATTGTTGGTACTCCACAGTCATTTGAACTAGTTGTTGAAATTGTGATTTTGGTTGAGCATATTGTTGAAATTGCACCATTGATTATGTTGGTTAGATATATTGGACCATTGATTGCATATGTTGGATCACTAGTTGTTGTTGAATCATTGATTGTGTATGTTGGATCATTGATTGTTGTTGGATCATTGGTTATGTATGTTGGATGATTGGTTTTTGTTGGGTCATTGGTTGTTGTTGAATGATCGGTTGTTTTTGGATGATTGGTTGTTGATTCAAGATTTGATTGAACGGGGTTTGATAGAATGAAGTCTGACTTGGGTTTTGGTCAAAATTTGTGTTTGTTGCTTGAAATTGTTTCATCATCTCTATTTGTGCAATGAGAGTTGTTATGTCTAATCTTTCAATTGGAGCCTTTACATCAATTGGCTCAAAATTTGGATTTGGACCTTGAAATTTTTGAAGCAGTTTTTGTCATTTGGGATCTAATGTTTTGACTATTTTTCACTCTTTGTTCTATGATCTTTGTTTCTTGAGCTAGTTTCTCCTTTAGTTTTTGTATTTGGATGCTTGCTTTGTCATAAAAAGTTTGATCATTATTGCCTTGTTGTTGGGTTGGATAGAATTGTGATTTCCTTGAATGAAAACTTGATTGCATTGTGTTATTGTGTTATTTATTGGACCAATCATCGGTTGATATGTCAAACTTTTTTGCATCATAGGAACTTGGAACCTTGTTTCAACAAGCATGTCACTATGCAATGTTTTTGATATTTTTTAATTTTAAGGATGCAATAAGATGAAAGTAATGGGATGAAAAATACAACCTAAGAGGACAATAATGCAACTTTTGTTTTTGGACCTTTTTGGAATTTTTTTGAAATGATAATGATGTGCAACTAAATGCAATGGTAAGGAATGCAAATATGACCTTGCTTTGGACTTTTGAATTTTTGGGGTTTGGTAATGTTATGAAACTAAAGGAAAATTTGGGATATAAGAATACAATCTATGTTTTTGGTCTTTTGAAATTTGAAATGACAATGATATGCAAATAAGTCCAACCTTAGCAAATGATAATGCAATCTAGGGCAAAAGTGCAACCTATGGTTTTTTTGTTTTTCAAGATTTGGATAAACTTTGAAATACAATCCTAAAGATGCAACCTTGGGAAAATGAAATGAAGTCAAGACCTTAAAAGGACAAAAGACCAAAGAACAAAATAATGATAGGATAAATGATAATGTCTCACCTATATCGCTTGGATACTAAGCTAGGTTTGACGAATGATGTTCGCAAAAGGACAAACTTTGGACAAGGTCAAGACTCCCTAACAAAAAATTAGGGTTTAGTCTAAAGTTTTGATTTTTAGAGTTTGACAAACCTAATTTTGAGGCTAAATGCAAAGGGGAAAATGATTAATGACAAGGACCTAGGGTATGAACCCAAAATATGATAAGGATATGACCTTAAGATGCAATGCAACCTTATGGTATGATATGGACTGAATTTATGCTAATGATGCAATGGTATTATCTAGGTTTATGATATGACCTAATGATGTGAACAAAGGATATGAGTACAAATGTATGACAATGTCAACCTAAGGAAAGACCTAGGGTTTGGACTATGCAATGATAAAAATAATGCAATAAGGACATATACAAGGCAATGAATTAAGATATGAAAAATGTGTCCTAAGTCAAGACATAGTTCTGGTATGATAATGATAATTCAATATGAATGATAATGACCTAGGAAAATGACCTTAAACTTAAGTGCAACCCTAAGTGAGATGAATTTTGAAACTAGGATATCCAATGTTTTGACAAGTCATGTTTATGAAGTCTTTGTAAATGTTGGATAAATACTTTGAAAAGATTAGGACCAAGTTTGACATTTGTTTGAGCTTTGTTTGGACATTTGTTTTGTTTTGAGAACCAAGGTTGATTGTGACTGCCTGTGAAGATTGTTTTGTTTGCCGATTTTTGATGTGTTGATTATGTCCTTTTTTTATGATTCACTTTAACAAGCACATAAGAAAAAATGCTTGTTTGACTTTGAAAGAAGACAATCATGTGTATTTGACAATAAATCCTAAGGTTGGCTAGGACAATACTTGTTGAATCCTCTTACCCAGAATACCACATTCAACCAGATAGTTAGAAGATTGGTAGCACTAGATCCACTCCACGACATTCACTTCTTAGGCATACCAAGCTTCAAATTTCTTAGGTCATCACTTCCCCAGAAATTTACTAGCTCGAATTGAGGGGCACATGAGCGATTTCTTTGGCATGAGTGCATCATAATGCCTGAGTCAACAAGTAGAAGGTTTTTGGCAAATCTAAACACAAGGGATCATAGTCAAGACATTCGTATGAGTCGACATAATGAGCAGTGTTTTCTACTCCATTAAAGGAGGCCTCCCATCCTATAGAGGTTACACTCTACAAGGTTTTACATACCACACAAGCACTAAAGAAGACATAATATTGTTATGGTAGCATGTAACACTCTTTGCTTGCATCTTTTATCACAAACACATTTGTTTAAAGTGGCTCAAAAGGGCTTGGCTTTATCTTATTGCCACTTGGGTCATTCCCTCTCACCAACGCCTATGCGAGATGTCAGGCAGGCCCTCTAAAGGTAAAAGCATAGAATTGAAATAAAAGAAGACATGACAAACAATGATTCTTTAAGCTTTAGAAGATGAAATGTTCTCTATAGTAAGGAAAACAGTCTTGCTTCAAAAATTGCATGATATGAGTTCATTGATCCATTTGTATCCTAGTTAAGACTAGATGAGGTTAATTTCACCTTAATTTTAAAATGATTTGATCAATTTAAACCATGATTAAATATAATTTTTTGTTCATTTTAAACCCTTTGCATGCATGAAATGTGAAATTTGTTGTTGTTCTTTGATCCAAATCCTAGTTAAGACTATTTGAAAATTATAGGATTCATTCAAGTCTCCTAATTAAACTATATGAAGAATTGTTGTTCATTGCATGTTAGTAAATCCTGCATAAATCATTGTTTAGACTCCATAAAGCCCACATGCAACAATAGATCCTCACATAAAACCTACATGTAACAACAAATTAGTTCTAAAATCTTGCATGCAATAATGGATTAGTGCAAAAAACGTGCATGCAATAATAGATTAGTGAAAAAAACTTGCATGCAACAATAGATCAACACATAAAACCTGCATGCAACAACAAATCAGTTCAAAAAACCTGCATGCAACAATGGATTAGTGCAAAAAACTTGGATGCAACAATGGATTAGTGGAAAAAAATTGCATGCAATAATGGATTAGTGGAAAAAAATTACATGCAATAATAGATCAACACATAAAACCTACATACAAACATATCTCAACATCTAAAACCTTCATGCAAATAGATTCATAGAATTGTTAGATTTTACATTTTCACGTCGGTTTCACCAGAAAATGTGACTAGGAATTTGAGCTCAAGCATCAAAGCAATAGATTAGCTAACCACAAAGACTAAAATGCAATGAAGATACTCCTAACACATTCAATAAAGGCATAAAGACAAGATTCTAAAATTGAAATGAAAACCAAAATGCTGGAATCTCCTCCATTGTTCTTCTTTCTCCTTCAAATCGATATTTGTGGATCTCACCTACAAGTGAAAATGCAATTGAAAGAAAACTGGATTACAAGATGATAGCGAAATCAACAATGTAAGGATACTAGAAGCGTGGTTGTTAAAAATGAGCAATGAGAGATCAATTTATAAAAAAATGGGCATTGTTTGGATGGCTAAGATTGATAAGATTTTTGGTTAGATGGATGGACTTGATTGAGTGCATCAAATAGCTACCATTCGGGGAAGGTTGAAGATAGAAGAAAGAAAATGGGAAGATATTATGAGAATAAATAATAAAATCTTTAATTATCTTCTCATAAATACCAAATTAGCAAGTTGAAAATATTAGGAATATTTTAATAATTAAAAATTATTAAAAATCTTGATTCAAAAAGATAAATAGAAGAATTAAAAATAAATTAAATATCCTCTTATAAGAAAATTATCAAATAAGATTGATTAATTATTTCATCACAAAAAGAAGATTTTTGAAGATGCATACCTCATTTTTTAATTTAAAAATTAAAATTAAAGAGATATTGACAAAAAACTTAATTTTTGAAAATCAAGGAAAGATATTAGTTTCCAAACTTGAAAATTGGGAGGATTTTAAGAGAATAATTAATAATTAAAAATTATTAAATATCTCCATATAAGAGGATAAACCGAAAGAATACAAATTAAGAAAAGTAAGAAATATCCTCACATGAGAGGATTAATAGAGATAATCTATAAACAATATTTATTAATTATCTCCTCACCAAAAGAAGACAAAGATGAATCAATAAATAAAACTTATTAATTATCTTTATTTTAGAGGAAGATAAATATGATAAATTGATAAAAATGATTTATTAATTTATTGCTTCATATTTATGAATTAGTTAATTAACTAAAATGAATTTATTTATTTAGGACTTAGAATGATTGTTAGTAATAGGCCAAATTAGTCAAACTAACATCTGAAAACCTCAATTTGGTCAAATTGGACAAAAATGGAAAGAATTGAGAGAATTGGGTTAGTAAAGACTATGCACATGATATGTTAAAATAAGGAGACACATGTGTTGACTATGTTTTAGTGTCTATAGTATGATTAAATGGGATGATATAAATATGCAAGGAATAGGTATGACTAAGTGAGATATGCAAGGACCTAAAACATGTGGCAAGCTAGAATGATGTGACTATGCAATGACCTAAAAAGATCAAAACTGCAAAATGATGTCTCTACAAGCTTACTAGTGTTGGGAGATAAGATGGTCGAATGTATTTTCCTCTATTATGTTCTTGTGATAAGGCTCTTCTAAAAAATAAAGCTTGTGATCTCAAGGGTTTAGGTTCAAATTCTATTGTAAGACAGTTTCTGAAATCTCAATAACAAACTAGAAATATGCGATGTTTCAAAAAAAAATTATGGTTTTTGTATAAAAAGTGTCTCCTCTTCTGAATGACATTTGGGTTGGACTACTTTTTCCTCGAGTGATGGTACATGGACTTATTCACAAACTTGTGGGGCATAGGTGTTGCTAGGTAGACCATTGAAAGTGCAGGTTTAATGTTTCAATTTCAAGTGTGGTGTTGATTGTGAAATGTTCTTGTTTGTTTCATACACACTCAAAAAACATGGCAAACAAAATGCTTGTTTGATTTTACAATGAAATAAAAGCACATTCAAGCACAATCCTAATGTTGGCCAGGACAATACTCGTTGAATCCTCTAGCTCAGTATACCAGATTCAATTGGATAGATAGAAACTTGGTAGCACTAGCTCCACTCTATGACACTCACTTCTTGGGCATACCAAGCTTTGAATTTCTAAAGACCTAAAGATCTCAAGAAATTTTCTATCTCAATTTGAAGGGTACATAAGAGGTTTCTTTGGCATGTGAGTATCACAACACTTGTGTCAACAAGTAGAAGGTTTTTGGCTACTAAAACAATGAGTTTCTAGTAAGGGACTCTCTTTCAGGCATCCATATATGCCTTTTCTTTGGGAGGCTTCCTTCCTGTAGGACACACGTACTGGGGAAGTTGGCATAGGTAGGCAATTAACACTTGTTATGAAGACTTTCATTCCACATATTTTACATAGTGGCTGAGAGGTGACTTGGCTTTAGCCCATTATCACTTGGGACGTTCTCCCCTCACTTGGCCTTATAGGCTACTCGAGGGGATAGGCCCTCTAAAAGCTAAAACAAAAAGAACCAATTTCTCAAGAGACAAAAGACACTGGTTCATTTTAGAGAACCAATTGAAGTGTTTTCTATACTAAAAGACAATCGATTTCAAAATCAAGTCTTTGTCAAACATCATGCACCAAATTTCATTAGTAGTTTCAAGATATTACCTTTAACACATTAGAATAGATGTCCCACATAAGACAAAAATTCAAAAGATTAGCCTCCCAAAATTTGAAACAAATTTAACAAACAAAACAAACACTATAGCTAACAAAAGAGGTTTAAAATAATAACAAAAAAACCTAGGATAAAACACACTTTCTAACCTAAGTAACAAAAAAATCCATCTTAGAATCTACTTTGGACTTTATTTATAAGGGTCTTAATTCTAAATGTATTTTTACTTCATGGGATAGCTGGGTCATCAGGCATTGGCCATCATTGCATTTCCTTCCTATGCAAGGGGCCATTTCTAAGAAAAGGCCTCCCCCAATTAACAAAAAAGAAGTATTTTGGTTGCCTCCCCCTCTTTCCAAATATAAATTAAACTTTGATGGGGTGTCTTGAGGCAATCCAGGGAAGTCTGTCATTGGGGTGGTGGTTTCTGATGATAAGTCTAGAATAATCAAAGCTCGGTGTCAGTGTATTCCTGATGGGACAAATAATGTGACAAAGTTGCACGTTCTATGTGTTGGGCTTGATTTGCTTCTTTCATTACATGTTTCAGATGTGGTGATAGAAGGTGACTCATTAGTTGTCTTTTGTGCGATCACAAATCGCTCTTTTAACTCTTTGCATTTAAAATATTGGTTGGACAAGATTCTATTGCAGCTCAATTTTTTTAATTCTTTCTCTATTTCTCATTCTTATAGAGAGGGTAAGTGCATAAAGATGGTGGTCAGAAAAGTGGACACCACCCAAAAAGAAATGGAAAAAGAAGCAGCGCATACGTAGTTTTAAAATTTGAAATTCTCGCGTACACACTTAGGTTTGTTCTTCCCGAGCCTAGAGAAGATAGTGCGTACGCGTTGCGCCTAGGAAAATGAGTGTGTATGCACTGCTCATAGAAAAATGAGCATGTACGTGCTAATAATCCAAATATAACCGCGTACGTGGTGCCTAGTAAAAAAAGTTTTTTTAAAAAAACTGGGTCTCATTTATCCGTGAATAGTGCATTTTTTACTTCATTTTTTCCCATTTTCTCTCCTAAACCATGAACGGGGTGCTAGATTTGTCCTCCAAGCTATGGATCAAGGTTATTTTTATTTTATTTTTGTCTTTCTTTCCTGTTTGTTCAATTTGTTTTACATTTTGAATTTAATTTCATTAATTTTGATTAGGTTTTTTCTTTTTTTGTTTCAAAAACTAGATTCTTCTAATCCAGAACAAGAACAACCAAATGCACCTCCTGAAACCCCACAAGAACAACCAAATGCACCTCCTGAAACCCCACAAGAACAACCAAATGCACCTCTTGAAAACACACAAGAACAACCCCCAATTCCTCCTTTTGACCGCACATCTGAAACACAAGAGCAATTAATTAATCAGTTAGGACAAAATACGTCTAAAATCAATAGACCGATTATTAAATTGAAAACTTCTGAACTTGTGCATCATCAATCCCTCGCCACTAGCCTAGAAACGTTAGCTAGTGGTGCCATAGTTGTTTCCACACAAATTAACAAATGGGGAAGCTTTAGGGATAGGTATTGTCAATTCTATGTCAATGGGCTATCATACGATGGAGTAAAAAACAAAAATATTACTAAACAACAAATATGTGCCCTTTTCATTGATCCCAAAACTGGTTAGTCATTACCTCTTAATGCAAAGAGGTTTCCCATACATTGGTGTACCAATGTGCAGATGAAGAATCTTTTTTGGCAGAGGTGGTGGATGGTCTTTGATGATCCACCTTGTAATAATTATGAGGTGCCATTATATTTTTTAAGAAAAGTATATTGTGATTTTGTGCTCAATGTGCGCCCAAACTATTTTGACATGAGAGAGTTCCATGGTAGAGGTGGTGGCTCTACCCAAGATAGACCTGGAGCCTGTAGGCGATTACCTGCAGAGAGTCGCCGCCCCCTAGCACCCAAACCCAAGGTGCATTAGGCTTTCCCAATAGAGATAAAAAAGTTGATGGAGCTACAGACTCTTCAGGCAGCCACAACATTGACTGGTGCCATCATCCAGCATGGGACATCATTACCACACCCTATTGTACTAGATGAAGAGCCATTAGGTGGTGGCAGAGAGCCCATCTAGCATATGTGTCTCAGTTGCTTGGGGATATGCTCAAGGCTAGATGATGTAGCCAGTGCAGATGGATCCTCATCTCATCTGTGCACGATTTGCAGGAGTAGATGTCAGGCCCACATGGTTGAGGATTTGGTGCTGATAGATGAGTTGATGGACATGGTGTTTTCCCATGAGCCACAGACATAGGTGTGTTGATTTGAATTCATAGAATTTTATTTATCAGTCACTTTAAATTTGTAATTACATAAATGAATTTTCATTTATACATCAATTTAAATTAAGACAAATAATATGCATTTCAGGAAGCAGCAGCGATATCCCATACTCCTCCCCTAGTTACTATAGCTGCAACTTCGATGCCTGAGGTATAAATTTTGTAACATGTTAAAATAGAATAGTACACTTTGAATTCAAAAAAATACAAGATATACTAACTATATTTAATGCTTGGTCCAATTTCTAGTTTGTAGGTGTTGATAGGGGATGAAATGTCCTAGATTGATGACATCATGCTCTCAGCGATCGATTCTGGCCTACAAGACTATATGGTATCATATTTTGTACAACCCTTTTTATGTATTGTTTTGATGGAATATGAAAGTCATTTCACTTTAGATTTTTAAAATTATGTTTAATTTATTATCTATACTAATATCTCATGTTAATTTTGCTTTTTAGGGTACCCCCTCCACATCTAGGGCTCGTCCTAAGAAAAATAATTGCTCGAAGATGCCAAAACATAGGAAGAAGGTAATTGAACACATTTTTAGTTGTACAATTGTTTGAAAATGTTGAAATCAAGTATTAGTTAGGGTTTGTAGATTGATTAGTGTTTTTTATCTATTTTACGTGTATAATGGCCATTGAGCTATGTGGATTTGTTGAATGCACCTGATTCACCCGTGGATCAAGAGAGGGCGGAGGTATGTATCTCTACTTTATATTCTTGATTTCATGATTATATGCACACGTACATGTGAAATTGTGATATATTATAATCTTATAATTTTTTCATACAAGAAATATCCATACCTATTTCATCAATGGCAAACCCTCCTCCTTGCACTGGAGAAGCATCTCAGGTTCCGGTACACTTTTTTTTGATATGTAAAATTAATTGTTTTTAACCTTCAATACTTATCATTATATTAATTGTATTTAATCTTTGAATTTTTTTTGTATAGGTAATAGCGATAGTTTCTACATCGATGGTGAGCCATCCTCAATCCATTGGAGAAGCATCTCAGGCACAGGTACATCATTATTGTCTATATTATAGCTTTTAAGTGTTTTTGATATATTTATGTTAGTACATTATATTAATTGTACATTTAATCTACAATAGACCCCTTCGTGGTACGGCCATAACGTGGATCCATTTAAGTATGTCTTCAAGAAAACTCCTAAGAGTGAAAAGGAGAGGAGAGGGAAGACATTAGCTCCTAGATCAACCGATGAGGTAATCTACATTTCAATTGCAAAGGAATTAAAGTTAAATGCATAGTTATGTTGTTAATTGTGAACTATTTTCTACAAAATAATTCTAACTTGGCTTTTGAATTGTGGTTTTGCAGCCATCTATAGAGTCACGTACTACAACGAAGAGGCTTGATTTTGATGATCCACCACAAGTTTAGGATCATATAGTGTTAGTTTTGGTCATAGAATGACCAATACATGTAGATATATTCTACATTTTTATTGTATATCGAATTGGACATGGCATATGCCACATTTTTGTAATACTTGTATTGACTTAGCAGACATGCCTTTTTTTATATATATAAATATCGATATTCGATCCAATAAATGTGTATTGAGTTTATTATTTTGTATTCGTTGTATTTTGTGGTTGTCCTTTTATAAATTTAAATGAATATTTGCATATGTAATCAACAATATGAATATAAACAACAAAAATATATGATATAAAACATTGCAATCGTGGAATATGATTTGATAAAATTTATAAAATGTTGAATTAACCCTACAAAACTCCTTGTATTCAGTTCATTATTGTGTATTTGCTGTATTTGGTGGCTGCCCTTTTATAATTTTAAATGAATATTTGCATATGTAATCAACAATATGAATATAAACAACAAAAGTCAATAATATGAATATAAACAACAATATGTGTTTGGTGCGAGAGCACCCTCACGCTCGCAATGGTTAAATTTTGTTCATCATGTGCACAAACCGACATTGTGAGAATGTCCGAGTGGGTAGGTTTATGCTAGGCATGCCCCTGTCGTGCATCCCAAAGCACCGGAACGTCGAGAGTCATACCGTACCAGTGCGATCTCTGAAGTGCCCTGAGTCCAAAAAATTGTCAAAATTTGACAGACTATTTCTTCAAATCCAGTACACATATGGTCAATCTGTTTGAACTTGTGGGGTTGCGTGAGGCTCCTCTACAATGGCCTATCTCAGTTTTTGATGAGTCGGAGCCATTTTTTATTGGTAGCATTTTTTTGCCTGCTGCAAAAACCGTCAGTTGCATGCAATGCAAAGTTGCCAGATTGGCTAGAATTGATTTGGTTCATTGTGTGCACAAACCAACATCACAAGCATGTCTGGGTGGGTAGGTTTATGCTAGGCATGCCCTTGTCATGCATCCCAAAGCGTGGGAACGTTGAGAGTCATACCGTACCGATGCGATCTCTCAAGTGCCCCGAGTCCAAAAAATTGTCAAAATTTGATGAACTATTTCTTCAAATCCAGGACACATATGGTCAATCCATTTGAATCCATGGGGTTGCATGAGGCTCCTCTGCAATGGCCTGTCTTAGTTTTTGATGAGTTAGAGCCATTTTCAATTGGTAGCAATTTTTTGCCTACTGCAAAACCATCAGTTGCATGCAATACAAAGTTGCCAGATTGGCTAGAATTGATTTGGTTCATCATGTGCACAAACCAACATCGCAAGCACATCTGGGTGGGTAGGTTTACACTAGGCATGCCCCTGTCATACATCCCAAAGTGCCAGAACGTCGAGAGTCATACCATACTGATGCAATGTAGAAGTTGCTTGACAACTTTTTTGACAATTTTTTTGACAACAATGATAATTTTTGCTCAAATTGTATCTAGTCTCAATCTATGACCCCTATGACCCGATAATAACTCAAATAATTCTCTATGATTATTAAAGATTCAATAATTCTCATGATTGACCAGGGACACATCACATATACTCAAAACATAGTCACAAAACATTGACACGCAAAATAGTCACAAAACATTGTCACATATTATTCAAAAATTTGCCTCTAAATATGGTCAAATCAGCTCTTAGCTATTTGATTATACAAAAAAAATCTTACAAATCATCTCATGGGATTTTATACAAAATTTACAATATGTGTGATTCAACTCATCGCCATTTTAATATACAAATCATCTCATGGGCTTTTATACAAAATTTGGGATTACAATATGTGCGATTCAGCTCATCGCCATTTTAATATACAAAATTTGGCATGTACATATGTACAAATCAACTCATTGCCATTTAAATATACAAAATTATGCCCCTAAACATGTAAAAATTAGCTCATGGGCATTTATATATACAAAAAATGAATATAGAACAATTTGTCGATGATTTATACAAAATTCTCAAAATCATTCTACTCTAAACCATAGAATCAATCAAGTGAGCCTTCAAGATCGGCTCTAACCCGTATTGTGTTAAGTATTGCCTCGTGGTCAGGTTCATGAACTTTCCATTAAATCTTGTTATGAGGTCTACCGCGATACTTCATCAAATGAATATTTGTTTCAACAACAAGGTTAGAGAAATGAAGAATATGTTTGTGTGTTTCAAAGTCCTTGAACAACCAAACATCAGAATTGTCACGACCCTTATTATTTTCATAAATATTATAATTAAAGTAATTGTATATTTATATAATCCCAAAATATTATTCTTTATTATATAATTTTAACATTTTAATTAATATGTGATTCCTTTAAATCTTAAATAAAATAAAATAAGAAAATTATATTAATAATAAAATATATTTATTATTAATTAAACAAAAATAAAAATTATATTAATAATTTTATTAATTATATATATTAAATAAAAAATATACAAATAAATTAAACAAAAGAAAATATAAATATTTAAAAAAAAAAGAAATGAGTATTGTAGACGTCTAAAAATGGTCAACGCTTACGGAATTGTACTTTAACATTTGCACATTGCCTTATTTTAGGGTTTTTGCATCGCATTAACATTTCTCCTATGTCATGCACTTGGTCTTTATCATTTGCGAGCATCGAGTCCTTCTTCTGCATTCTTCATATATCTCGCTCTCGAATTTGGTCTTGTTGATAACAATCTTCAGTCATGATTTTGATCGATATTATCCTATCGCATCAATGTGCGTGCTCATTTGTTATCATTTTGGACATCATCAATCCTAATTAGGGTTTTGTCCTCTTCTCAATCTTGTCATCTTGCGATCGATTTGTCATCGATCATTGTCATTTTCAATCTTGTCATCTTGCGATCAATTTGTCATCGATCATTGTCGTTTTCAATCTTGTCATCTTGCAATCGATTTGTCGTCGATCGTGGTCATTTTCAATCTTGCGATCGATTTGTCATCGATCGTCGTCCTTCTCAATCATGTCAATTTGGATCAATTTGTCATTGTTCCTCGTCAATTGGCTCATTTATCAATCAAATCGTTTGTCAGCATTTGTCCTTTGTCAGTCAGAATCATGATCAAATCGAATCTACATCAATTATCTTTCATCAAGACCTAATTGTCGTCCTTTCATTTCTAATTTATCTTCTAGGGTTTCATGATTTATTCATTTAACCTTGTTTGTCATTTTCTCTCCATTTTCTCTTTAGGATAAATAATTTATTTATTTATCCTAAGTCTTCTTGTCACAATTAAATATTTATTTAATTGGCTAATTAATTCCTCCTCTTTTTGTGAATTAATTAATGAATGAAAAATTGTTAATTAATTCACTTATTTTTCTAATTTCATCAATTTCTAATTTTCCTAATTCCTAATTTCCACCTAATTTTCTAATTTGCTAAATTCAATTTCCACCTAATCAATTTCTCTCTAGTTTGTCCCTATTTTTGTGCTTCGGTGAAGCATGAATTTCTCATGCGTCATACTTTTGGCATAGCAAGATGTCATAAGCTTCTAGTCCTCTAACCTTTGCATTGGCAATATGTCATAATTCATGACATAGAAGGTGTCATAACCTTCTTCTTTCCACTCAATTGTGCCATTTTTGAAATCAATTGCCTTTAATATCAAAGTCATGCTAATCTTGTCTTTTCTCCAATTTATCTATAAATTGGATGAATTTCTTCAATCAAAGATCCCCAATTGATCGCATTTTCGAACCCCCTGCTACCTGGTCGAATCAATCACGCTTCAAGTATTCTTGTGCTATCATCTTGTCTACTTGCTTTCATATCATGCTCATGCACTAGTAGGTGAGATCCACAACAAAGCTATTTGAAGGAGAAAGAAGGATAATGGAGCCACATGAAGGAGACATTCAAGTTTGCAATGGTTTGCGTTTGAATTGATGTCTTGTTTTCATGTCTTTATTGAGTGTTTTTAGGATTGTTATCATTGCAATTGAGTTTTCATGATTGAACTAGGCTAATATTGATTTGCTTTGATGATTTCCACATTTCCTAGCTACATTAATTGGTGAACCCGATGTGAACTAACCCCCTAATCATGCTTTTGAGTTGATTTACAGGTGAAAAACCCAAGAAATAGGGTAATGCAGGGTTTTCTGAGAACTTCTGCACCTATGTGAGACAATCTGCACCTGTGTCAAGCATTCTACGCCTATGTCAATGACAATCTGCACCTATGTCAAGCATTCTGTGCCTATGTGAGACATTCTGTGCCTGTGTAGGGCCAAAAATAGAGGTAAAAAGCAGTGTTTTTTTTTTACTTGCAAATTGTTTTGTTTTGCATTCTATTTCTGCTTTTTTGGTTTTTGGTACTGATTCTCTGTGTAGCACCTTGGTATACGCATGACAAAGACAACAAATGAAACTACTAACACATTGTATGCAGGTTCACTAGTCAAAGACTAAGAAAATCAAACTTCTAACTTGGTGGTTTTGTAGATTACCTTGGACTCCAACTAAACTTTGTGTTTGTAATTCATATTTAGGCACCTAGTATGATTTCTAAATAGGATGGAATGAACGTATCCTTGCTTTGATTGTTGAGTTTGACATTGGAGTAGGAGAGTATGCTCTCATCCTTCTTAGGGTGATTAGAAATCTAGATCTTCAATACCATTCTCTTGGTTCAGATTGTTTGTTACCTTTAGAGGGCCTACCTTCCCGACCATTTGCTTTCTTTTGCAAGAAAGTGATAATCGTGAGAAGGGAATGACCCAATGTGAGTATAGCTATAATACCTTGGCATTCTAACTCACTATAAATAAATACCTGATGGGCGAAAGCTTTGAAGGAAGGGTTACATGGGAATTGTAGTTACTTGGGAAGTGATGACCCTTGGACTCTTTCTCATATCAACATCTAAGTAGGACCTCATGGTCTAAATCATGCTTGCGCAACTACATTTGTTTGGTATCTTGGTGGGCTTAATGTCTCAATCATGCTTGCGTGACACCAAGGAGTAACGCTTAACAGAAATCCTGACTAAACACCTTGTATTTAGAGGCCAAAAATCCTTCTAGTTGCTTGAGAAGGACAAGTTCGCATACTTGGAAGAGATACTAAGTTCGCCATGGGGAGATTTCCATGGGGACTGATGCTTGGTTGTCCTGAGAAGTGAGTGTCGTGGAGGGGAGCCCGTGGGGTCAAGCATCTATGTATTCTCCTTGAATCCCATAATGAGTCTACGTCTCAAGTACCTAATGTCCTTGCCTACCATAAGAAATGTGTGAATGCACATGATTGTCTTGAGTCTAAGTTAAAATACCTTTTCTTCTTTACTTGTCAAAAGTTGAGTTGTGTCTCATTTCAAAAACAAGGCAGATTGATTCAAAAACAAGGTTAAACACAAGAACATTTCATCCAACAAAGTTCAAGACACCTTCAAACATGGTTGTCAAACATTTTTCAAAATCTTGTCTCAACATTCATGTCACTTAGATTTAGGTTCATCCTAGGTTTGCATTTTGCAAATTCATTGTCAATTACCAAGGTTAAGTTTCACCTAGGTCATACTCCTTTGCATATCAATAAGGGTCATCCATTTTGCATGTGTCCTCTTGCATTAGAGTAATACCATTTCATAATTCAAACTTAGGTTGACATTGTCATACATTTGTATTTGCATACCCTAGGTCTCTTCATCAAGCTTAGGTCATTATCATATCATATTAAGGTCATTTGCATAGTAATTGTCCCTTTGCATATAATGTCAAAAACTAGGTTTTGTCATACTTGAGTAATGCAAATCTTTGATAAATCCTAAGTTATTGTTAGGAAGTCTAGACCTTATCATACTTTTGTCTTTTTGTCATCATTGTCATTTGGTCAAACCTAGCTTAGTATCCAAGCATATAGGGGAGACGTTGTCATTTTGTCCTTTTGTCACTTGGTCCTTTTGTCCTTTGAGGTCTAGACATCATTTCAATTTCCTAAGGGTCTCATTTTTAGAATTGCATTCATGAGTTTGTCAAAATCTTGAAAAAAGAACAAAAGCATAGGTTGCATTCTTTCCATAGATTGCATTTCTGTCTGTTTAGTTTGCATTTAGTTGCATATCATACATCATCCTTGAAAAAAAAAAAATTCCAAAAATATTGCATTTGCATAGTGACATGTTTGTTGAAATGAGGTCTCAACCTTCTTACGAAGCCATGTCATCACAATTGAGCAATCAATCATGTCAATCCAATCTCTACATGTCTCAAAACTTGGATCAAACTTATCATGATGATGTAAATGTCCAAATACAAAAACTAGAGGAGAAACTAGCTCAAGAAAATGAGATTTTGGAACAAAGAGTGAAAAACATTGAGAAGAATATATCACAAATGTCCAAAATGTTTCAAAAATTTCCAGGTCAAAATCCAAAGATTGAGCCAATTGATGTAAGATCTCTTCTTGAATGATCAGACATACCAGCTCTCCTCTCCCAAATAGAGATGATGAAACAATTTCAAGAAAGGAGACAACATCAATTCCAACATTATGTGCCTCCACAACAAGAGCAAGAAGGTGTTTACTATCAATCAGATTTTCAACCAATACAACCAATGGTTCAACCAATTGTTCAACATATACAACCAATACAACCAATGGTCCAATTTCAACAATATGTCCAACCAACTATACAATGTCCACAAATGGTTCAACCAATGGTGGAATATCAATATCAACAACCACAACCAAACATTCAAAAACAAAGGTTGCAGCACACACCAACCCAAGTTTCAAACATGTCAGAACAATTGAACCAAGTCTAATATCAAAACATGACATTAGATCAAAACCAACTCCTTGCCAAACAAGTTCAAATTCCAGATATAACCATGTCAAAACCTCTAAAGAAAGGTGGCTTTATTGCAATGATCTTAAGGAAACTACCAAGTGAGTTCTTTGAGGAAGATCAAGATAATACACTTATGTCTAGCAATGCCTCATCCCCTCACAAACAAATTGACTCTCCAGTGGTATCTATCCCTACACCTTTAGAAGTTTCACAAGAACCTTCTATGTTGTCCTCATCCAACAATACACCCAAGGATGCAATTATCCAAGAGCTATCCATAATTGATTTCCACGACAATCCAATTCATGATGCACATCCTTGTCATGTTTCAGAAATACAAGACCCAATGCCACCATGCACTTTATTGCCATTACCTATTTTAGAGGACCCCATTCGAAGTCCCTCTTCCTCATGTTCAAGCATTGATTCCTTGCCAGAATCAATCACAAATGTTCAAAGTGCATTTCCTTCATGCCAAACCATTGATCCCTTGTCAGAATCCCCCATGCATATCCAAAGTCTAACCCCATGTCAAGAGGATAATTTAGAGCATGAAGAAACGTGTGTTAAAATAGATCAAGATCAAGATCCTGAAACCTTATCATCCCATCCAATTGTTGACCAGGATCCCATTTCCCCAGACACTCACAATGATTCCATTATTCTTGTCCATTCTATCCAAGAACACAATATCCTTTAAAATCCCATTGACATTCTAGATATCCCTTCCATCCTTTCTGATGATCCCATTAAAAGTCAAGAGAAAAGCACCTTTAAAGAGGAATCCAATGATCTTCCTCCTTGTCAAGATCAAAGTATCCTTCCAAATTCATTTCCAACACAAGACCCTATCATTCCTTCAGATCCTCCACAAGATCCACTTGTTCCTCCATCTCCTTGTCCTAATGCTCCATATACACTCCAAGATCGTATTTCTTGTGATGATCCCATTATTCCTCCCATTCCATCTCTTGAAGAGCCTGTCATTGAACCATGTCCATAGCACAATCCTAGTCCCCCTCATGATCCTAATCCCCCTCATGATTCTAATGTATCAATGCAAGATGTTCATGAACCCTTGACATGCATAATGGGTTCTTCCACTTTGGTGCAATCCGATCCACTTCAAGATCTCATTATTTCTCTCCTATCATATCCACCTCATAATGGACTCGTGTCTTCTTCTCAAAGAAAAGAGTATCCTACAAGTGAAGATATTCATAAAGGCAAAGGAGTAGATCTCCATAAGAAAGAATCCCTTCATGTCAAAGAAGATCTTAAGGGTCATGTCTACACAACTCACTCTCAAGACGTTGGTATCCCTCCATCAAAATCAAAACATACACCTTCCCCATCATACCTTCCATCCATCTTAGGTGCTTATATCCCTTCGTCCTCTATGCAAGGTCAGCAAAGGCACACATCCTTGAGTAAATTTCATCCATCCAAAAGAACTCCATTTCATTCATATCCATCCATGCATTCCTTTCCACCTCCAAGCAATTTGGATGCCAAGTGTAAAAGTCATAAGTCTAGCAATCCACATGTATTCAAGGCTCAACATGTCCAATATAATTGACATGTCAAAACAAAGAACAATATGATCTATAAAGAAAAAAATATATCCAAAAGGCCACAGAGGCCCACTGAGCAAAATAAAGCAAAGTCAAAATATATATGGGTTCCTAAATCCCTTGTACAAGCAATGCACTCCAAGGAACCACAAAAGCATGAAAAATCAAAAACCATGTGGATCCCTAAGCAGCTTCTTGAAGCACAAAAAGAAAAATCCAACTTGGCATCCAAAATTGCTATTCCTCCATCCAAACCTCTCAAATTTGTTCCTCCATCACCTCCTTCTTCCATTTTGGGCCCTTATGTCCCAAAATCCCAAGCTATTCCTCCATCCAAATCTCACAATCTGAAATACATCTTTCCTCCATCAGTTGATCACCCCTCAAGGTGTGTGCCAATGTCGATCTTGCCAACATTTTTTTCCACTAAAGCACAATTCTTCCAATACCCTATCTATTATCCAATGCATATTTTCCATCCTTTGATCCCTTTGATCCAATCCTTTGCATAAATCCTTGCCTTAGTTTCATCTCTTTTTCCATGTCCTTATCCTACCAACGTCTTTGAGCATACTTTTAAAGGTCATGGTCCATTTTTTTCAAGGATACTATCCAAACAAAGAGATGTTTGAGTCCTTCTTCCATCCCTTATCATGTGTCCATCTTCTATTGAAAAATTCAAAGTACAAAAAAAAAAAAGTGAAAAAAAAAAGACAAAAGAAAAAAAAAAAGTAAAGCAAAAAAATAATTCGTCCACTGGTGAAAACCTGGCAAACAGGCGCCTTGGGCAAGTACCATGATGAAAACCTGGCAAATAGGCATCATGCGTAATTTATGAACTTCTTGCACACCACACTTGGGGGCAGGTTTTATCCTATAATATCCTTTTGTCCTTCATTGTTCCATTATCCTATCAAACCCATGTCATACTCCTTCATATCCTATTGCCCTTCATTATCCTATCATACCATGTCATACTCCTTCATGTCCTATTACCCTTCCTTGTCCTATCATCCCTCATGTCCATTTCCTCTTTCCACCTTTGATCTTGACAAGGCTGAGGATCATCATGAGCATCATGCATCTTGTTTGCAGCTTTTAGTCCATCATAGCTTTTGGTCTTTATCCATTTGCTTATTATAACCTTTCATTCATATTCCCTATCTTATTGCAACTTTCTGCCACTATCCCTTAGCCAATCCCGACCTTCAGTCCATGTCCCTTATCCATTCTTGGTCTTGCTTATCCTATCCATATCTTATCACTATCCATACACTCTTTTTCAATCCTTGATCTTGATCTGACATAAGGACGCAAAATTTAAACATGGTTTCAAACACCTGTTGACATGTCCCTCATGCCATGTCACTGCTTTACATTGTCATATCTAGTCTCTTGTCCCATCACGCAATAGCCCTTGGAAATTGCATCTGTATTGTCTCCATAATAAAAGGCCTTTGTCTTCCCTCTATCCACCATCATTTCAAAATGCCTATTTATTCACCTGTCATATTCCTTGCCTTGCTAGACACTGGGGGCAAAAAATCATAAAAGTTGAAAAATGTCCTGAAATAAATGCAAAAAAAATCAAAAAATGTCCTGAAATAAATCCAAAAAAAATTGAAAAATGTCCTGAAATAATCCAAAAAAATTGAAAAATGTCTTGAAATAATCCAAAAAAATTGAAAAATGTCCTAAAAAAATCCAAAAAAATCAAATAATGTCTTGAAAAAATAAAAAAAATAAAAAAAATATCCTTGAAAAAAAAAAATCCCAAAAAAATCAAATAAAGTCCTGAAAAACATGAACAAATTTTTTTTTCAAAACATTAAAATCCAAAAACAAAACAACACAATATCCCCTTTGTGAATAGACAGATCGTTGAACATCCCTCCAATGACATGTAATCACACACTGTGCTTTAATGAAATCATGCATAAATAGATGAACTTTTTCAATCAAACCAAACATTCAAACTGATCAAAATTGTCTTATCAATCGAACATCAACATCAAAATCATTCATCCTTGGCACACTATCATGGGTCTTATACAGGGTGTGGTATGCTCGAAACTAGACTATGTCCTATCTTAGACGGGGTACCACATGTCTTGAAACCAGACAACATGATCGTCCTATCAACACTTTCAACTTTTGACAATGAAGATCAAGATGTTTGTTTGACTTGTTGGAATTAGCGAGTCTTATCATTTATTGATTTATCTTCAATCATGTTCCTATGTTGCTCGATGATGTCACTGAGTGATTTAGAGTGACCGGGATGGTTCATGGTCCCTTTCTTTTTTGTTGTGATTGCTTTTTGTCTGTGATGTGTCTGTCTTTTGTAAAAAGGGTTGCATTTCAGCTCTGGCCTTCAATGCCATGATGCTACGCATCCGTTTTGCTACATTAAATAAAGGTTCTCACCTAAAAAGTGCATTACTGAAAGCAAGTTTTTTTCTTCATCTCTAACTATCCTCTATCTCATTTCTTCTTACTAACATTTCTTTTGTCAGTTTGGATAGTCAGTTCGGTCTAGTGCTCTGATTTCCCCAAACACATATGTTGCATCCTGCATCCATTTGGTTAGTACATTTACATTACATCAAGCATTTTATCCATTTCATATTATAAATGCATCAAAAACACATCAAAATGTATTCATACATGTTCCACAATAAACAGTGCATATGCCATCCATGCATGGAAAATAAACATAAGTCATAACACATTGCATCCCATCATATTGATGCATATCATATCATATATCAAAATAATATCGGAGTACAAAATTGGACTGTATGTCCTAAGTATGGCCCGTAGGCTGACTACAAAATGTCAAACTACCTCTATCTCTATCCTAAGGAGCATGTGCCTCTGTCACTGGGTGCTCCCTCTGTCTTCCTCATCCCTACCATGTCTCAAAGATGATGTCCCTCCTGTCCAAGGTCCTGGCTGTGGTGGTCTCATAGGTCCACTCACCCCCATGCTACTCACTGACCTCTGAGAGCGTGCCCTGCTCTTTGTCCTCGATCATGCCCGATATGATGCTGCTCTCTGCTCTGGTGGAACTGCACTCTCATATAGTGTCCTCCAATGGCGTATCTCCTCTCTGGTCTCTACCAACATCTGTGCCATCTCTCGTGCACTGGCATCCCTAATCGACCCAATATACTCACTGACTCTCTGTTCTTCTCGCTGTGCCTGGGCTATTGCTGTATCTCAAGCCACTGTAAGTCTAGCTATCTCTGCTCTGAACTAATCATGTTCTATCCTCAAGATGGCATTCTGTCTCTCTAATGTCGCAATATGATCATGCTGACTCGCTATGGTAGCTCTACACATCTCCATCTCCTCTATCCTAGCTGTCTCTGGCTCTATGGGTATATCCTGCAATGACTCCTGATCGGCTGAATCTGGCTCATAATCATCATCCCCCTCATTATCATCTCCATCCTCATCATCTCCCTCATCCTCATCCCTGCCCTCGTCCTCCTCATCCTCATCATCTCCCTCCTCTCCTGCGAGTGGGAAGTCCTCTTGTCTCCTCGGTACCAGAATATCAGGATCTGTTAATGGCACTGGCCGTCATCGTGCAAACCATCTCTCATACTCCTTTGTCATCCCGACGTCTACCACATCTGATCTCCAATCCCACTATCTCTACTGTAGCTGTGTGAAGTCAGCATATGCTATGTGTGGCTGAATCATTCTCCCCCACTGACTCGTCTCTCTATGAGATTGGGCAAAGTGTGCAGTCCCTTTAGGTATATCCTACCTCTCTCCAAACTGTCGTCTAACTCTCTCTAGTAGGTACATCTCAATCACTCTCTGGTGATTCACTAGTCACCCAATCAGGTATCTCTCCTGTCTGCAATACGATAGCTCATCACTATCATCTGACCATCCAGGGCAATCAAGATATGGCCTCCATGTGAACTCTCTCAGTCTGTCTAGCTCATGTCACCAATATAATATGTATCCAAAAGGACCCTGTCTCAGTGCTCCCCCATAGCAGTACACACATGGTTGGTGTGGTAATACCTGTCTCTCTGCAATCGGTCGACATATGGCTATGTGCTCAAATGCCCATATCTGTAACAGTGTGACTCCACAGCTCAATGTCTGAACTCCCTGATATGCTATCTGATGCAACTAAAAATATAGCATAGCAAGTACACATGGTCCCCATGCATACACCATCCCCTCTATCGCCATCTTCTCTAGCACTCTTCCCCATCCAATAGGGAATCCATGTCCTCATCTGTCTCCTGCTAATAGACATGCTATCACCACTGCTATCACCACATAGTGCCGATCATATTGTGATGCCATTGTCTCCCAGCCAATCTCCCTCTCTATGATATCCAGATCATCTACGTCACACTCAAATAATCTGTACAACGTGTCTCTCCCTATCACTGGGTCATACTCTATCATCTCCCCATGAATCAAAATGCAGAGGATATGCCATACATCCTCTAGTGTCACAGTTGCCTCTCCAGTCGCCAGATGGAATGAGGAGGTCTCTGAATGCCATCGCTCTGCCAATGCGGTCAGTAGTCCTATGTTTTCCCTAATCTCAGGCATGAATGTGATATAGTATATCCCAATTCCTGCTAATGTATCTCTATCCATGCTCCTGAGTCTATGTCGTAACATGAAGCAGTCAAGTCCGTTTTCCCGCGTGATCAATGGATACTATCAACTCTGCATCACAATTGGGGCATATTTTGTCAGTTTTAGGGTTTGCTCCTACGAGCTGCATTTCCTTGTTTCATGTCCAAATCAGGGTGTTTCTCATCTATTTTAACCTATCCTATCCTTATCCCCCCTTTTCGGATCATTCGCATGCTATTTTTGACCAAAATTGACTTCCCAGGGAACAACTACACCTGTGTGCTAGGTCCTGCGCCTGTGTAGCAACATCTTGCGCTTGTGTACCCTACACAAGCACAAGATACCCTACACAAGCGTAGGATGCGCTCACATAGGCGCAGAAGTCAGTTTTTGCATTCCTTGTGGGCCCCGCAATGTCCCGCAAGCGATCAAAATTCATAAAATTGACAATATGGGTTTTTGAGATACATACCGCTGCTCCTGCATCGTCTGGTTGTCTGTAGGTGCGTACACATTCTCCGAGGTGATCTTCCATTGGAATGTTTGCCATCTCTCTGCAAGTGTCCATTTCCAGAGCAACAAATCCTCTTCTTGGGCTAGTGCAAATGAGCAATTTTCACTCTCTTTGTCTCATTTATAGATCTTTGTCAGTGCATAGATGGATGTGCACTCTCTCCATCTCATGTCGGTCATGGTCTTTTGCACCTTCCATTACTTTTCATTCATATGTCCGATCTCCGATTTTCAGTCTGTTTGCTCCTATCATGTTCTATCATTCTTATCGATCAATTGGCCTCTTTTCTGGATGTTTCCGGCCAATTCCTCGAGGGGGCATGCATATGTCATTATCAGTGTCTGGGGCATTTTCATTATTGTTCTTTGAAACAATTCTTGAAATCTCATTGTCTCAAAGAGGGGCAAAATGTAGACATCTAAAAATGGTCAACGCTTGCGGAATCGTACTTTAACATTTGCGCATTGCCTTATTTTAGGGTTTTTGCGTCGCATTAACATTTCTCCTATGTCACGCACTTGGTCTTTATCATTTGTGAGCATCGAGTCCTTCTTTTGCATTCTTCATTCATCTCGCTCTCGAATTTGGTCTTGTTGATAACAATCTTCAGTCATGATTGTGATCGATCTTATCCTGTCGCATCAATGTGCGTGCTCATTTGTTATCATTTTGGACATTGTCAATCCTAATTAGGGTTTTGTCCTCTTATCAATCTTGTCATCTTGCGATCAATTTGTCATCGATCGTTGTCGTTTTCAATCTTGTCATCTTGCAATCGATTTGTCATTGATCATTGTCGTTTTCAATCTTGTCATCTTGCGATCGATTTGTCGTCGATCGTGGTCATTTTCAATCTTGCAATCGATTTGTCATCGATCGTCATCCTTCTCAATCATGTCAATTTGGATCAATTTGTCATTGTTCCTCGTCAATTGGCACATTTATCAATCAAGTCATTTGTCAACATTGGTCCTTTGTCAATCAGAATCATGATCAAATCGAATCTACATCAATTATCTTTCATCAAGACCTAATTGTCGTCCTTGCATTTCTAATTTATCTTCTAGGGTTTCATGATTTATTCATTTAACCTTGTTTGTCATTTTCTCTCCATTTTCTCTTTAGGATAAATAATTTATTTATTTATCCTAAGTCTTCTTGTCACAATTAAATATTTATTTAATTGGCTAATTAATTCCTCCTCTTTTTGTGAATTAATTAATGAATGAAAAATTGTTAATTAATTCACTTATTTTTCTAATTTCATCAATTTCTAATTTTCCTAATTCCTAATTTCCACCTAATTTTCTAATTTGCTAAATTCAATTTCCACCTAATCAATTTCTCTCTAGTCTCTCCCTATTTTTGTGCTTCGGTGGAAGCATGAATTTCTCATGCATCATACTTTTGGCATAGCAAGATGTCATAAGCTTCTAGTCCTCTAACCTTTGCATTGGCAATATGTCATAATTCATGACATAGAAGGTGTCATAACCTTCTTCTTTCCACTCAATTGTGCCATTTTTGAAATCAATTGCCTCTAATATCAAAGTCATGCTAATCTTGTCTTTTCTCCAATTTATCTATAAATTGGATGAATTTCTTCAATCAAAGATCCCCAATTGATCGCATTTTCGAACCCCCTGCTACCTGGTCGAATCAATCACGCTTCAAGTATTCTTGTGCTATCATCTTGTCTACTTGCTTTCATATCATGCTCATGCACTAGTAGGTGAGATCCACAACAAAGCTATTTGAAGGAGAAAGAAGGATAATGGAGCCACATGAAGGAGACATTCAAGTTTGCAATGGTTTGCGTTTGAATTGATGTCTTGTTTTCATGTCTTTATTGAGTGTTTTTAGGATTGTTATCATTGCAATTGAGTTTTCATGATTGAACTAGGCTAATATTGATTTGCTTTGATGATTTCCACATTTCCTAGCTACAAGTATAAATAAGAATGGATTGTTTATTTCTTCTTAAAATGCATGTTTATTAAAGTGAAAGAATCTTCTTTAAGAATATTTTTCAAAGAAAAAGTAATGCTTTTAATAAGTTTTCAATTAAAGAAAAGGTTTTAATTTTTCTTAGGAAAGAGTATAATCAACATAAGAATTTCTTTAAATAACCAAAAGCTTTTTCTTTGGTTTAATTTTCACGTGAGTTTAAAGAAAAATATATTTTAGACAAAAATAAATTTACCAAATCGTTTGCAACGTAAGATGAGTAGGAAGGCCATGCGAAGGGAATTTTATTTATAAAAGCAAGTCAAGCCTTAGTTGATAAGAGGAGTTAGCTAAAAAGTGACTAATTTATTCATACACCTATTTTAAGGAGTGTTTTTTTTTTAATAGTCCACAATTGCATGATTTTCATGATCACATGCACTAAGATTTTTCATTCAATATAATGGGTGACATTCTTATGAAAGTGCACAGAGGATGGGAGAAGAAGGTGGAATAGGCATAGCAGAATGCTACAGAGAGAAGAAGAATTTGAGGAGAGAAATGGAAGTGTGTTGACTTGACATTGTCAAAAGAAAGAAGGGAGGATACATAGATAAAAAATAGAGGGGTAAATCAAGCAGCAGAGACATCACATAACATCGATAGGGATGTTCCATAAAAAAAGAAGAAGGAGGATGTGCTGGGAGAAAGAGGAACAACTTTTTGCTAATGCACACACAAAGGCATCGCCCAAGTAATATGTCATTTTATAACCTAGCAGTAAGCTAAATTACCATAAAAGTTAGATGCTAAAACTTGAAGAATTATGTGTAGAATTCTATTGCGATGTCAACTTATTAGGTATGATTTAACAATTTGAATTATCCTACTACATGCATATCTATCTCTTTGTTGGAATTGCTGTGTATAACTAGCCATGTAAATTTCTACTAAGTTGTTCCATGAGGGAAGACCCCAAAAACCTTACACTCACATCGGCTAAGGTTGTGGAATTTGAACTTTTAACTCTCCAATGCTTTTCTTGTTTGATGCATTCTTTCCTTCTGCTAAATTGCTTCCTCACACTCATTATGGAAAGAAGATCCAAGATAAATCTCTTGCATTAATGGGAGCCTTTGCCAACCACACTCAAATCTTTTATACTTGGTGTTGATGAAGTTACAGTTATGGAATTAATGCGCTGAAACTAAAGTCTATACTTCATGCTAACTACGCTAAATATCCAACTTGTGAAGAGGAATATAGTTCAAGAAAAATTCCTCAGTTACACAATATTGGGAGCTATTCCTTGATTTAGCTAATCTCACATGCCTATTTTGACATATGTCTTATCACCCATTTTTATCGCATGATCTTATTTACTTAGTCGTGTATAAAATTTGTCATTGAAATTCTTCTATTTCATAGGAATTTCCTTCATCTTTTAGAAAATGGATCTGTTGGTATTTGTTTTATTTAAGGATCTTATGCTCCACATTCCATGGACGTATAAGCAATATCTGTTAAGCTGCACTGGTAAGCATCATCTTTAAATTCCATATCCACATAAGTTAGCTAAAACATTCATAATTTCATATTGATCTCTTAGACGTGTTAAGGGAATACTTTATAAGTTCATCTTGGTATAATATATATCCATCTATAAGTATCTCCATGCTACCTTGCAAATGAATGTTAACAATTTTTAATTGTGTTTATTTTTCATAGAAAATCAATAGACTTATTCCTCCTCCATTTTTGTGCAAACTTATTTCTTCCTCTTCCTTTACTACCATCAATCACAAAACTCTATGTCAATGCATACAATCAACATTTTCAACTATATGCAAAGTTGTATGTGGAGCATGAGTAGTGTAGGTTATGGAGAATGTTTAGTGCTCTCAAGATGAATCAGCCTCCCAATATATTATGATTACATAATTAGTATCTTATTATTTATAAATTTTAGAAGACTTGAAAGGTACAAGTAGCTAGCGCCTAGAAATTTATATATTTTATGGTTATGAAAGGGGCACATTCATTGACAAATTTTCAATCCATAGATTTGATTCATGGTCATAAGGTTATGGGTTGCAAGAATGTTACCTTATTATGCATGAGTATTAGGATATATGCATATTCATTTATTTATTAATATATATACCTTAATCCATAATTGGTAATATGTTCCATCAAAACACATTATTGTTATCATAAATATTTCTATCTTCTAAAATTCTAATTAGCAATCGTGTATTAACATGGAATAGTCTAGATGAGATATGAAAATCTTTCTCTAGTATTAGACTATTGCATCAATGTGGTAAATGTTCATTATTTTCTCTAAAGGTAGAATGAAGATTTTGAATGTAACTATGAACTCTTGTACAAGTCATTGTTGTGTTTTCTTATTGTTTGACATAATTTCATGTTACCTTTGAAATAAATAAGAATGGGATGAAACTAAGATCTAAAAAAGGATTTATGATAGATAAGTAAGGATTGTTTCTTTGTCTTCATATTTGTAATAAGAAAGGATTGTTACTTTGTCTTTATACTTGAAACGCATATTGCACATCATGAAATCGTTACATTAGTTATAGAATGTGGATATGCCATGCTAGTTGCACAAATTCCATTGCTCTTGCCAATATCACATTGCTAGTCTTCTTCATGTTGGGCTGGGTATCTTTCGTGTCATAAAAGATTCTGGGGAAGTGTAACTACTTCGTGGTAGGGTGGAAACGCACTTCGGCAATGTTCTCGCCCATGTCCTTGTACATTTATTATTTTTGACCTTGTGGTTTAGTGTAAAGGTATATGTTTCCTTAATAGCTTATGTAATTTGACTTCATATGTTGAAATGTAATTTCTTGTCTCTAACCTTGTATATCTAGACATGTGGCAATTATTTATTCTTGATTATGTGTATTTTGTGAAATATGTTATTTTTGAAATTACAGTGGTCCTTACAATAATTCTTGATAGGGTATCTCTGAAGCCATGTTCCTGTCATGACAATAGACCCTATTGGGTACTCAGTACCCTCTCCATCAATGATTGTGGCTGTCAATTTTCTTTTAGGCTCAACACAATGACACAAATAGTAATTTGTTCATTCTTCATTGTTCTCTTCTACAACAACTATGTACACATGACTTGCATTTTATAAAGTGTTAATTAATACCAAAAATAAAGTATGATGTACAACAAAATGAACCAAAAAGAATACTTGCAAAAAAGTTAACTCAAAAAATCACCTGAATCCACTAGGTCGGATACATGGTCAAAATCCACTGATGTCTCCATCTGGCTCAATTGTAGTGCTTTGGGAATTTGATATGAATCAATGGGAACCAACGGTCTACAAGACCATTTGTCAACCCACTCTTGTGATTCACATTCTTCCCACAAACAATACATGCATGAAGAGCAAAAACATACCATCTGTCTCGTATAAATTACTAGTGAACTTGAATTTGAACTCTTAAATGAGTGCATGTCACTCAATCCTGCAATTGTACAACAATCTAGATAGTTTTCAATGTTATATTCAGTGATCAACCAAAAATATCGACGAACCATTGATGTACCTGGATTACCTGGACCCATTGTAGACTTACACCATCGCACAATTGTTTCTGCATCTATCAACACATCACCACCTTTGTACTTCAATTCTTCCCTAGCTAGGGCTCTTTTCACACATGCTCCTACACCATTGTGCTCTCCCTTACCATGTCTAGCCTCAGCGAAATTCCAAAAATGGTGTACACCGCTTGTCATATGCATCCTTGTCAACCAATAAAACATCCTTGCATTCTTGAATTGTGTGATGCAATTATCTTACCATATTAAGTGTCGGTTGTATCGTATGTTCCTTTTCCTTAAACTATCATAGAAAACTTTAAAGAATCCTTGTACAAACTTCGATGAATGAGTACGATCATCATTTATGTAGAAGTGATACTCGCTTACAACCTTTCTATCCTCCTCTGTGCTATAATATGCATGCATGAATGCTATGTGTACAAAAATAGAAACTTGTATAGAATGATAATACATAGATTGCACTTCATTTTGAGGTTGTAGTGTATAATTTTCAGCAAAATCAACGATAGAGACTATGGTGCCAAGAGGAAATGTGTCCTTACATAACTTGAATTTCTCATCTAACCAACGAGCTCTATGTGTATGCATTATGTACTCATAAACTAGTTTCTTTTGAAACATTTTCATAAATTGAGCTACACATATATCATTTTTCATTAGCTCACATCTCTTCAAATCTTTTCCATCTTTAACTCCATATGTGACTCTCTTGTATTTTCCGAAAGAAATTAGTTTTGTACCAATTTCATGTGTGCTCTCCAAATGTATGCATCTTGGTAAACGTTGCAAACCACCACATATAGCATAAGAACCTTCCAAACAAGACATATTATAATAAATGCAACCATCATGTCTATTACATAGCACACTTGAAATAAATTCTCTTACCGACTTAGGAGGTGCTTGTATATTATATTCCTAGAAAACATCGTTAGTGTGCAAAGTAGAACAAATATGACAAAAAATATCATAATACATGAAAAATTCAATATGAATCCTACAACAACATGTGGTGCGTACATGATTAATCTTAATATAAAAAGGTTTTGCCATTTCAAAAAATCTTTGAGAAATTCTTATTTGAGGAAAATTATGAAGGAATCTTTCATAAAATTTAGTTTGAGTCATATCCAAATAGTGTTTGGCATGTGGCTCATGTTTTGTAGACCCAATTTGTCTTCTAACAACATCTCTTTGGTTGGGCGAAACTCTTGTGTTGTCATGCCAAAAATTTTCAATTAATGTTTTTAGTGCATCAACAACAACCTTGTCTTTGCATGGTAGTCTACCCGAGAATGCCCAAAGAGAATTATTGTTAGGTTCCTCTATTTTTTCCCGCCTCTTTAATGCTTGAGTTAATGTTCTTCTACTAACATTTAATGACTTGTTTTTCTTATCAAATGATCTTTTTTTATTTTCTTGCTCATTATGGTTGATGTAATGACACGTCGAGTAGCATTAGAATCTTTAGTTCATGATTTTGAACCAATAGCTTGATATGCATCAAATAGATTTCTCACAATAGTTCTTTCACTGTTACTTTCATATGATCTTAGGCCTAGAATTTTCATTGTCTCTCTAAAATTCAAATCTTTAATCATTTGAACAATTAATTGACATCTTGCAGTTTGATTTAAGTTATTAAAATAGTTTTGCCATATTCTTTTAACCATTCTCCTACAAGTTCATTCATTCATTTTATTGGGCATTGACTTCAATATATTCTCATCAAT